>NC_133666.1:637600251-638290057 GCF_037893015.1 Macrotis lagotis | reverse complement strand
AGGGTTTATTATAAGAGTATGACAAGGAGAATAGAGAAAAGTAGATGGCAGAACTAAGTTGGATATGAATTCATTAGGACTTGGTATCTGATTGAAAGTAGAAAATAAGGAAGATAATGTATTTAATGATAGCACCAAGATTTGAAACCATGATTAAGTGGTGGTGCTATGGACAAGTTATATTTAATATCTGCTGGAAGAACTTTAGTAATGGGAAACTCATTGACTCCGGAAGTATTCCATTTCATTTCAGTATAGATCTGATTTTTAGGATCTTCTTTTTTATATTGAATCAAAATAACTCCACACAGTACTTTTGCTTTATTTTAAAAATGTCACTATAATGAATGTATTGAAAAGTTTATTACAAAATATATTCCTTTTATAACCTCAAGGTTATGGATACTTTGTTCCTTGGATTAAGCATCACTTTATTTTTTATTGATGTTTTATTTTTCCAAATATATGTTATGAAAGTTTCTCAGCATTCATTCATATGCCTATGTATATTTTTAAATTACAAAATTTCCTTCTACCCTCCTTTCCCATGTCCTCCCCTCAGCAGTGAAGTCAGGTTAATATTGTACATACATATTTGTCTTAAACTTGTTTACAGATTAGATTCTGAAGGATTGTTTTTTTCTTTGTTTTGTTTCGCCTTGTTTTCTTTTTTCTTCCTCTAGATGGGGATAACATAGCTGGTCTAATAGGGTTGTCCGAGCTCTCTGAAATGATGACAGCAGCTGCATCCTTTAAGGTTGATCATCTGGCCATGTTGTTAATGTGTACATTGTTCTTGTGGTTCTACTATCTTTGTTCAGCATCAAGTGCTGTAAGTCATTCCAAACTTCTCTAGGGTCCCAACATTTATGGTTTCCTATAGAACAATAGTATTCCATAGTATTCATGTATCTTAACTTGTTTAGCCATTCTCCAATTGATGTGCATCCCCTCAACTTCCAGTTCTTTCCAACTACAAAGAGAGTTGCTATGAATATTTTGGAACATGTGGGACTTTTCCCTGTTTTTATAAGAGCAATCAACATTTTTCCAATTATTTAGATCTGACTTTACTTGGGTGAGAATTGATTTATAATTGTGTTCATACAGTTTCTGGGTTTGTCTTAGGGGGTACATTCCTAATTATTTAATGCTGTCTACAGTTATTTTAAATGGAATTACTCTTTCTATCCCTTGCTCTTGGGCTTTGTTGCTAATATATAGAAATATTGATGATCATGTGGGTTTATTTTATATTGTGCTACTTTGCTGAATTTGTTAACTGTTTCAAGGAGTTTTTAAGATGATTTTATTTTGGCTTCTCCAAGTATACCATCATAATTGTCAGCAAAGAGTGAAAGCTTTGCTTCCTTATTGCCAATTTTGGTTCCTTCAATTTCTTTTTCTTCTCTTATTGTTAGAGCTAACATTTTATTTTTTCTTTTTTCTTTTTATTAAAGATATTATTTGAGTTTTACATTTTCCCCCAATCTTGCTTCCCTCCCCCTCCCCCCCCCACATTAGAGCTAACATTTTTAAAACTATATCTTTTTGGAAATGCTCCAAGTTTATCTACATTACATATAATATTTATTGATGGTTTAGAAAGATGATAATTATTATAAGGAAAACTCCATTTATTCCAAAACTTTCTAGTGTCTTTAATAGGTATGGGTTTTGTATTTTATCAAAGGCTTTTTCAGCATCTATTGAGATTATCATATCATTTCTGTTGGTTTTGTAGTTGATATGTACTATTCATTTTGAGTGTTTTCCTAATATTGAACCATTTCTGCCTACCTGGTATAAATTCTACCTGATCATGATGTATTATCCTGATAATAACTTGCTGTAATCTCACTGTTAAAATTATTTTAAGATTTTTAAGATCAATGTTCATTAGGGAAATTGGTCTATAACAGTTTTTGTCTGTTTAGGTTCTTTTTGGTTTAGGTTTTAAAATAGTTTATATAGAGTAGGTATAAGCATCACTTTATACTATGCTATCCTTAGATAATATCCCTGGATCCTACAATAAATCTATACTGATGCTGACTTCAGAAACTTGGACTAATCACCACTTACTGGTCTCTGACTTTGTTTTTCCTTTGGGTCAATGAATCATGCTGACTCAAATATCATTTTGGTCTTTTGTTATCCCTCAGTTTCAAAGGTCCAAAAGGTATGCACAATTATATAACTTTTGGGCATAGTTTTAAATTGTTTTCCAGAATTGTCGGGTCATTTTACAACCCCACCAGCAGTGAATTTGTGTCTCAATTTTCTAATATCTTGTCCAACATTTACCATTTTTTCCTTTTTTGTCATATTAGTCAATCTGTTAAAGTATGAAGTGGTGTGTCATAATTGTTTTAATTTGTATTGCTCTAATCTAAAGTGTTTTAGCACATTTCTTCATGTACCTATAGATAGTTCTGATTTCTTCATGAGGACACTGCCAGTTTATGTCCTTTGACTATCTAGTGAGAAATGAATTGTGTTCTAATAAATTTGACACAGCTATCTATACATGGCAGAAATGAATCCTTTATCAGAGACATTTGCTGGAAAGATTGTTTCCCAGCTTTCTGCTTTCCTTCTAATCTTGATTGCACTGGTTTTGTTTGAACAAATTTTTAAAATTTAACATAACCTATCTATTTTATATTTTGTAATTTTATTTCTTGTTTAGTCATAAATTCTTCACATCTCCATTATTCTGAGAGGTAGAGTATTCCATGCTTATTGTGTCTTCACAGTCTAGGTTCACAATGTGAAATGTTGCTATATGACTACTTTGCATCCCATTATTTATCAGTTTCCTTAGCAGTATTGTCAAATAATTAGTTCCTATCCCAAAAACTTTGATCTTGTGATTTTGAAAATACTAGATTACTATGGTCATTTCATTCTATTTCTTGTGCAACTAATCTGATCCACTGATCAACACTTCTATTTCTTAGTCAATTCCAGATAGTGTTGATGCTTTATAATGTAACTTGAGATCTGGTAATGTTAGGTCACTATGAATTGTATTTAATTTTCATTAAACTCCTTGATATTCTTGACCTTTTGTTTATCCAGATTAATTTGTTTCTTATTTTTTTAGTCCTATCAAAATATTTTCTTCAGTTTTGTTGGCATGGCATTGAATAAGCAAATTAGTTTAGACAGAATTGTAATTTTTAACATATTGGCTCATTTATCCATGAGCAATTGATACTTTTTCATTTGCTTAGATAGGATTTGTGTTCCTATAGCTCCTGGATTTGTCTTGGTAGGCAGATTTTAAATAGTTTATAATATTTACAGCTATTTTAAATAAAATTCCTCTTTATCACTTGCTGCTATAAATAAATGTTGGTTTATTTTATACCTTGCAACTTTGCTAAAGTTAATTATTTGAAGGCATGTTTTAGTCAGTTCTCTAGAGGTCTCTAAATATAACCATCATATCTGCTGCAAAGAATGAGACTTTTGCTTTTTCATTGTCTTTTCTAATTTCTTTAATTTCTTTTTCTTCTCATTGCTATGGCTAATATTTCTGCTATATTGATAATGATCATCTTTGCTTCACATCTGATCATAATCCTTCTTACAGATAATTTATGCTGATTTTAGATAGATACTGCTTATCATTTTAAAGAACACTTCCTTTATATCTTTGCTCTCTAATTTTTCAATGGGAAGAGTGCATTCCTTTGTAAAAAACTTTTCAGGACCTATTAAGATAAACATACAATTTCTGTTAGTTTTGTAACTGATAAGATCAGTAATGTTGATAGTTTTCCTATTATGAAACAAACCCTACATTTCTGGCATAAATCCTACCTGGTCATAGTATAAACATTATGCATACTAATTATAGTTAATGTAATATATTGCTTTAAGGGATAGTGGCTACAGTGAAAGCCCTGAAGAGAACCTGAGTTCATTTCCAGCCTTAGACACATGATAATTAATAGCTATGTGACCCTAGGCAATTTCCTTAACTCAAAATCATTGCTCTACCCCTGAAATAAATTTTATTGCTGTAATTGCCTTCTTGTTATTTTTACATCAATATTTTGCACAACTTTTGCATCAATAATCCTTAAGGAACTCAGTCTATAAATTTTCTTTCTCTGTTTTAACTCTTACAGGTTTAGATATTAGCATTCCATTTGTATCATAAAAGGAACTTGGTAGGACTCCAACTATTTTTCCAAATACTTTATAGAGCATTGGATTTAATTATTCTTTAAATTTTTGGAAAACTTCATTCATGAACCCATTTAGCCCTAAGGATTTTATCCTCTGGAGTTTTTTTAATGAATTGTTCAATGTTTTTCCTATAATGGAAATATTTAAGCCTTCTATTTCCTGATGCAGTAGTCTAAATAATTTATATGTTGATAAATATTCATCAGTTTAAACAGATTATAATAATTATAGGCTTATACTTTGGCAAAGTATTTCCTAATGATTGTTTTTATTTCTTCATTGCAACTTATTTCATCCTTTTCACTTTTGATACTGGATATTGAATTTTCTTGTTTCTTTGCTTTAATCAAATTAACCAATGACTTGTCTGTATTATTGTTATTTTCTTCACAGAATCAGTTACAAGAAATAGTCATTAGTTCAATATTTTAAAAAAACTTCAGTTTTATTAATCTCAGTTTTTATTTTCAGGATTTCCAATTTAGTACTGAGTTGGGGATTTTTAGTTTTCTCTTTTTCAAGTTTTTTTTAATTGAGAGTCAAATCACTGATTTGTTTTCCTTTTTTCATTTTGTTAATGTAAGAATTTAATAAATAAATTTTCTCCTCAGTAATGCTTTTGCTGCATCTCATAAATGTTATGTTCTCTCAATGTTATTCTTTTTAATGAAATTACTGATTGTTTCTATAATTTGTTCTTTGACTTCATTATTCTTTAGGATTATTTAATTTCCAATTAATTTTTTGTAAGTTTTGGCAAGGCAAATAAGGTTAAGTGGCTTGTCCAAGGCAACACACCTAGCTGTCTGAGGCTGGATTTGAACTCAGGTACTCATGACTCCAGGACCAGTGCTCTATCCACTGTGCCACCTAGCTGCCCCCCCTCCAATTAATCTTTAATCCATCTTTCTCCCTGTCTTTTGTTCAATGCAATTCTTAAAGAATTATGATGTGAAAATTTAATATTTATCCCTTTTTACACTTGATTTTAACATTTTCATGACTTATTACATGTTCAATTTTGTGCATGTATCATTCATATGCTGCCAAGAAAAACATATTCCTTTCTGTTCCATTCAGATTTCTCCAATAGTCTGTCACTTATGACTTTCCTAATTTGTTATTTATATGTTTGAGGGCACTATTTTATAACTATTTTGATTTTAATAAGGGAGGATTACAGTAACATTGCTTGTTCCACTCTCTTGGCTCCTGGAAGATAAATCCTCTAAGTAATTATTTATTGAATTTTTTTATCTTTCCCTTTCATAATTGGGAAAAATGCATTGCTGTATTTTCATCTATCATTTTGTAGTTTTATACTTTATATAGTAAATGTTCATTTCAATATTCCCAAAAAGTTTTTATATTTCAATTTATAAGTCACTTCAGTAATGAATTATGGAGTTTCTGATGATATAAAAGCTGAAACAGATCTTAAAGATAGACTGATTCAATTCATTTGTATATATAAAGAAACTGGGAATCCAAAAGGGGAAGTAACTTGTTTAAAATACCAGAGATGTTGGATCTTGGATTTAAATTTATTCAGTTCATATTTATTATTCTCTCTATCACAAAATGAAGTGTGACAATTTCCTTCCCTGAAACTCTTTATCTTTTTCCTTGCAGACATATCAGATGTATGGAACCAGAAAACCAAACTCGTGTATCAGAATTCCTCCTACTGGGACTTTCTGAGAAGCCAGAACAGCACCTTCCCCTCTTTGGGTTCTTCTTAGGCATGTATATAGTCACTGCAATTGGGAACATTCCCATAATGCTTGCCATTGTCTCTGACTCCCACCTCCATACTCCCATGTACTTCTTTTTAGCAAACCTATCCTTGGTAGATATCTGTCTAGCTACTACCTTGGTCCCAAAGATGTTGGTAAACCTCCTAACACACAAAAAGGCCATCTCCTATGCTGGTTGCTTTGCTCAGATGTACTTCTTCATGTTTTTTGTTTGTACAGACACTTTACTCCTTACTGTGATGGCCTATGACCGCTTTGTAGCTATCTGTCACCCTCTGCACTATGTTACCAAAATGAATCCACAGATCTGTGGCCTACTGGTTCTGATGGCATGGACTTTTGGTCTTCTAAACTCCATTCTCCAACTTCTAATGGTGATGCGTCTATCCTTCTGTAAAGAATATGAAATTTCCCACTTTTTCTGCGATATTAGTGAGGTTATAAAACTCTCTTGCTCTGATACTCTCATCAATATGATCTTATTATATTTTATGACTGGTCTCATAGGTGTTCTCCCATTCACGGTTATCCTTTTATCTTATACACAGATCTGTTCTTCCATATTGAGAATACCATCATCTAGGGGAAAATATAAAGCCTTTTCTACCTGTGGGTCACACCTTTCTGTTGTTTCATTATTCTATGGCACTGGATTTGGAGAATATCTGAGTTCCTCAGGTACCCACTCCTCGTGGAAGGCCTCTGTTGCCTCAGTGATGTACTCTGTGGTGACTCCCATGCTGAACCCCTTCATCTATAGCCTGAGGAACAAAGACATAAAGGAATCCCTGAGGAGATTCATTAGTAGACTCTCATTTTCTTAGTGATCGAGTGTGGCCTTGGGAATGTGGCATCAGTATTTGGGATCAAAAGCCTAATAGTAAGAAACCTTGAATTCAAAGTGTGAAAACCAGTACTAGCCAGGGTCCTACTCAACTGGCAATATAATATCTCTACCATCACTCATAAAGTTCTTCATGTCATCTATTTCTGAACTTTCTTTGATATTACATTCCAAGTTGTCACAACTAACTTAGTAAAAAAAATCTCCATTCTTTCTAAAGAAGTGCAAAAGTAGTGTTAAAAAAAACTTGGCTCTATTTTTTAGGTCATAACCTGTACTTCAGCAGAGTTATTTAATTTCTCTGAGTCTCAGTCTTTTCCTTTGTGTAATGACCATCACAGGAACTGTCTTGCCAAAGGCAAATCTGGTCTATGGATCAATTTAAATGATGTGTGAAAAGGCACAGAAAACTTGTAAAATTCTGTCAAATTTCAGGAAGAAAAAAAGAGAAGAGAGAGTTAGAATTTTGATGCTGTGCATGACCAACCTGTCCATCAACTCAAATACCCATTTTCCTAAGCTTTAGTATGTCACCTTCATGTGATACTTTGTCAAAATTACAATCATTAATTGCTTGCTTAAATTTTTGTCCTTAAATTGTTCCTTTAACAATGGTCTAGCTCTGAGAACATTTTCAAAGTCTCACCAATGTGGCTCAAATCCTACTATTTCTAGTTTCCCGCTAGTAAATCCTTCAAGAATCCAGGGTAATTGTTTATCTTGAAAAAACATCAGAACAAACTATTTTTGTGAGTACATAAGGCACAAGTATTTTCTAGAAAGGAGTATAGGATTTATCGTTTGAAAAACATGGGTTCCAACTCTTTTGCAGATCTTAAAAGAAGTTGGACCTTGAGCAAGTCATTTTATACCTCACAGTCAAAACAAATATAGCTAATATGGATATGGACTTGCAAGGTACTAGAAGTAATTCTATCCTATAGAAATATTAATTTATTTCTAAAAATTACTATAGAAATAATAACAGCAACTACTTAATAGGTGTTTATGAAGGTCAAATGAGATATTTAAAATATTTTACTAAGATTAGAATGCTACATGAATATCCTATATTATCAACATTAAAAACAATGATATAATTATTATCCTTGGACCCTTCTCTTTCACTTTAATATCTTAGCTATGTAATCAAAAGATGCCCTCTGTGTCAGTCTTTTGCAAATGAAGAATTCTCTTTATAATATATGAACTTCTAACTGTATAGTTGTAATAAGCATACAGAGTTTTGAATAAGAATGTAGTTTAATTCTGAATTCTATTATTTACTAGTTTAATGACTTTGGGCAAGTTGCTTTACCCCTCAATTTCATTTTCCTCATCTGTAAAATTAGAAATTTAGAATAGATAAGGTTTCTTCTAACTAAATCCTGTTTGCAATTTGAAGTGATAAGGAACTCACTACCTCATAAAGTAGTCTAGGCCACTATTGTTGGACATCTTTGATCAATATGCTTTCCATGGTAGTTGATTTACAAGATGTTTTAGCAAGAATTATGAAGGATTGAGGGTCTTCTTTCCAGGAAGTGTGGAAAACTGAAATAACCATGCAGGGAACCATTCCCCTAAAAATTGCAGCCAATGTAAAACTATGCATATTCATTAAGCTAGCAATTGTCCTCTTAGGGTTATATCCCTAAGATATCAAAATAAAGGGAAAAATACAAAGGTATTTCCAGTAGCTCTTTTTGTGATGTCAATGAATTGGAAATTGAGGGAATGCTCTTCGATTGGGAAATGACTTAACAAGTTACAGCTTTTTTTTTTACCTTTTTCAATATTTATTTATTTCAGTCACTAAGCACATAGATTCACAAAAAATGTAAGACCCATCCACTTGCAACATCAACCTTAGAAACTAATATGATTGAAAACTACTGTTCTAAAAGGAATGATGAACAGAATGTTTTCAAAAAAGCTTGGAAGACATATGAATTCATGCAAAATAAAGTGAGTAGAATCAGGAGAATATTGTACCCATTAACAAACATACTATAATGATCAACTGTGAAAAATTAAATATTCACAAAGATGACAATAAAAGAAAGCCCTAAAGATTGATCACTAAAAATAAATATGTTGGGCATGATTTCATATACATATTGAATATCATATCTCTTGTTTTCTCAAGGTGAAGGCAGGAATAAGGGAGAGTATATGAAAATCAAATTTTACAAAAACTGAAAAAGTTAAAAAATTGGAAAATATTTGGTGAAATTGATATAAAAAATATACTTTAAGGAAATAAAGTAAATAAAACAAAGGGGAAAGCTTCTGAAAGAACTAAGAGGGAAAACTGGAGGGGCAGCTAGGCGGTGCACTGGATAGAGCATCGGCCCTGGAGTCAGGAGTACCTGAGCTCAAATCTGGCCTCAGACAATTAATAATTACCTAGCTGTGTGGCCTTGGGCAAGCCACTTGACACCATTGCCTGGCAAAACCCTAAAAAAAATTGGAAGTGTCAAGTTTCAAAGTATCCAGGTATATATATTTGTATATATATACATATATGTGTGTATATATGTGTGTATACATATATATGTATATATATGTGTATATACATGTATGTATATATACATGAAAATGTTATCAATATTCTGAAAAGAGATATCCTTACTAAACTTCTAAACTAAAGCAGTATGAAATAAAAATTGCGTTGTGTGTATAATGGGGTGACTCTAAAAAACTAAATTGTATATACAATAGTAGAGCAGAGAAATTGCACTATGAAAATGAAGTCTGAATGGAAGAAATTCCACAGATGAAGGAGGTGGAGTTAAAGGACTAGGAATATTGAACCCTTACTCTTATTTGGGTTGAAGAGGAAACAGCATGTACAGTTAGAATAGTGTTGAAGTCTACTGAACATGTAGAGAGCTGGGAAACCTGGGGAACAGGATGGGGGAGGGACTTTTAGAGAGGTTGTGAATTGGGATTTGATTGGATGGGGAGAGGTTGGGACAGAATATTGAAGGGGTGGATAGAGATTGTGGGATGAGGGAGGTAATAGTTTAATTCTCCGGGGGGGATGGATGAAGTGGGAGTAGTATGATGGGGAAGAAGATAAGAAAACAGGGATAAGGTTAAAAAACTGAAAAAGAAAAGTGAATAAAATAATATGGAGGAAAATAAAGAAATAGTAATTATAATTTTGAATGTAATTAGAATGCTTATAATAGTTCTCTCTGTGGTAGTAAAATAATCAAAATTGTAGGACTGGCTGATACAGCTGATTGCAGCTGCTATGCTGTATGGTTTTGATGGAATACTACTATGTCAAAAGAAATGAAGAACTCAATGGTCTTAGAAAAAGATGAAAAGACTTTTACAAAATGATGAAGAGTGAAGCAAGCTAGACCAAGAGAACATAGCATATAGTAATCACAATATTATTTGAGAATCTACTTTAAGGGAAGATGCTTCACAAACCCTAAAACTACATATCCCCACCCCACCCCCAAAAAGAGTGAAACAAACTCTAAACTCAAGGTGTCATGGAGGAACTTCAATAAAAGTCTGTCTCTCTTGGAAAAAGATATATTGCTTACAATAGGTGGAAGAGCTGGAAAATCAACAGAAGGTTCTTTGCCACAGAACAACTCAGATCAAGGCTCAGTGCTCTGGACCCAGCTCTGGACCTTGGCCACCTATGGGTTAGGAGACGCCTGGGGGTGTGAACCCGCCCACATGGGTGCTGGGAACGCCCCAGTAACAGGAGTGGCTCCGCCCATGAGGGAGGAACAGGGGAGGAGCTCGGGGGAGGAACAGAAGACTAGATAAGGGAGGGGACTGGGGAAGAGGAGAGGCTTTTTTCGCTGCTATGTAAGGAATAAAGACCTGCTTGTTAGACTGCAACCGGGTGTTCTGTCCAGTTATTGCCCTCCTTCCCCAAAGGAGGGTCCGTGCGTCCGAAGACCAACGGGTCCGTGACGTGCGAAGACCGGGGAAAGGTATGTATCCAGGCGAAGGCTCGGGATAGGAACCCGAGCAGCTCAGCAATCCAACGGTGAGTGTCATAACCACAGCTAAGAAGACAAAGTTCAAGCCCTGGGAATCCTGTTGCAACAGACAGGATCATGTTGTGATTCCCGTAAATGGGTACTGCAAAGAGAATGCCACAAAAAGCAGAAAGCAAGGGCTACCCTAAGGAGAAAACAAACCACTGCATATACAAACAATGAGTCAGGGACAGATGCCACCCCAGCACAAAAAATATTGGATCTACACTGCTTGTGAATAGAAAGAGAGTTCAACTATCAAAGTGGATTAAAAGTCAGAATCCTGCAATATGTTGTTTGCAAGAAACATTTGAAGCAGAGAGATAGACACAGAGTAAATTAAAAGGCTAGAGAGAAATATATTATGCTTTAACTGAAGTAAAGAAGGAAGAGGAAGCAATTCGTATCTCAGACAAAGCAAAAGCAAAAATAGATTTCATTAAAATGAATAAGGAAAGAAACTACATATTTTTCAAATGTATCATAGTCAATAAAGTAATATAAAGTTTAAACATATTTACCAAGAAGTATAGTATTCAAATTCATAGAGAAGCTAAGCGAGTTGCAGGAAGACATAGATAGTAAATTTGTAATAGTGGGGGACCTCAATTTCCCTCTCTCAGATTAATCTAACAACAAAATAAACAAGAAGGAAGTGAAGGAGGTTAATAGAATTCTAGAAGTACAATACTCTGGAGGAAACTTAATGGGGTTAGAAAAAGATATATGCTTGTTTTTATGGGGGCATTTTGTGCAGTGCGTTTCACTTACATAAAAAGTGATCATTCATTAGGCATTCACAATCAAATGAAGAAAGGCAGAAATACTAAATGCATACTTTTCATATCATGATGTAATAAAAATTACTTAAAGGACCATAAAAATATAAAATAAAAATTCAATGGAAACTTAAAAACATAATTTAAAGAATGAGTGGAACAAAAATAATAAACCAATAAATTCAACACTATAAGTGAAATAGATGAATATTTTCAAAAATATAGACTTCTCATTGACAGAAGAGTAAATAAAATACCTAAATAAACCCATTTTGTGTAAAGAAATTGAAGAAATCATTAAAAAACTACCTAATAAAAAATCTCCAGAATCAGATGGGTATGCAAGTAAATTATACCATGTATTTAAGGAATAATTAAGTCAAATTTTATACAAATGAAGAAAAAATTCTGCCAAATTCCTTTTATGACAGCAAAATTGTTTTGATGCCTAAACCAGGAAGAGTTGAATCAAAGAAAACAAAGTATAGATCCATTTCCTTAATGAATATTGAAGGAAAAATTAGCAAAGAGATTGCAAAAGTTATTAGTAAGATACTATGTCATGATCAGGTAGGATTTATACCAGGTAGCAGGCATGGTTTAATTTTAGGAAAACAAACAACATAATTGACCATGTCAAGAACAAAATTAACAGAAATCTTAAGATTACCTCAGTGGATGCTATAAAAATACCTTTGAAACAATACAGCACCTATTCCTGGGAGAGCTGTGAAATAAATAGGGTTTTCCTTAAAATGATAAGCACTCTCTATCTAAAGCCATCAGCAAGCATTGCATGTATTGGGGATAGGCTATAAGCATTCTCAGTAAGATCAAGGATGAAACAAAGATGCTATTAACACTACTACTATTGAGTATTGTATAGAAATATTAGAAAAAGTAATTGATGGAATTAGAATAGACAATGAAGAAACAAAACTTCCACTCCTTGCAAAAGATATGACAGTATACTTAGATAACTCTAAAACAGTGGACTGAAAGACTACTTGAAGTGATTAACAACTTCAGCAAAGTTTCAGGATATAAAATAAATCCACAAAAATCATCAGCATTTCTATATATTACCAATAAAACAAAACAACAACAGATATGAAAAAAGAAATTCCATTTAAAACATAAAATACTTGGGAATCTACCTCCCAAAACAAACCCAGAAACTCTGTGAACACAATTACAAAATATTTTTTGCACAAATAAAGTCAGATCTAAAGAACTGGAAAATTATCAATTGTCCATGGTTAGGCTGAGCTAATATAATAAAAATGACAATTCTATCCAAATTAGATTGCTTATTCAATGCCACCAACCAAAGCACCAAAAATCTATTTTTATAGAACTAGAAAAAATAGTAACAAAATTCTTCTGGATTTTTCATTCAAAAATGTCAAGAAGCTCTAAGGAATTAATGAAAGAAAATTGCAAAGGGAGGTAGTCTATCTGTATCAGATCTCAAACTATCTTTAATGAATCAATCATCGAAACTGATGCTGGCTAAGAAAAAGAGAAGTAAATCAGTGAATTAGAGTAGGTACAAAAGAAACAGCAGTAAATGCCTAGAGTACTCTATTGCTTGATAAACTCAAAGACATTACTTTCTGGGATAAGAACTATTTGACAAAAAATGCTGGGAAAACTGGTTTGAACAAATGAAAAAAAAAAATAATTCTGTAAAAATGCAATTGGGCAAATGGCAAAAGAAGCAACTTATTTAAAAATAGAATTCACCAAATGGAAAAGGAGATGCAAAAATTATCTGAAGAAAATAATTCTTTGAAGGATAGCCCTTGGCAAATAGATGCAATCACTCTATGAAACATGAAGATTTAGTCAAGCAAAATAAAAAAATAGATGAAATTGTAAAATAACCTCATTATAAAATAACTGAACTGGAAAATGGATGCAGGGAAGATAATTTAAGAATTATTGAATAATTCAATAATTAAATTATTGAAAAAAGAGCCTGAACAACATCTTTCAAGTTGATTTTGATGGGATAAATTAAAAAATTATGACATTGAAAAAGAGATTACAAGAAAACGGGAACAATCAGGAAGCAGAACTGAGATAAATTGTATTACATGAAGAAGCACAAAGGACCCATTAAAGAAAAAGTAATAACTTTGTAATCTCTTTGCTACAACTTTATTTGAATTTTTATCTTCAATATTCTTCTAGGAAATGGTTTTATAATTCTCAAGGAAGTAAGAATTACTTGAATTTTTCTTTTATAGTATTTAGCTCAAGAGGAAATAACACATATAATCCACTGGGTTTAGAAATCTATATTATTCTAGGACTTAGGAGGGCAAAGTGGGAGATCCTCAGGAGGGACTCCTAAAAAACAAAACAAAAAAAAGCAAGAAAGAGGAAAAGTAAAAGGGAACAGAACAAAGAGAAGGGAGGGAGGCTGATAAAAGGGGGACACTGATGCGAAATTCAGAAGGAATAAAAGTGAGGTGTGAGTAGAATATTCCTAATAAAACCTTCTAAGGGTTAATATTCCTAGTAAAGTCCTTTCAGGGTTAAGAAATATTAAAGAGGGGCTGCTAGGTGGCATAGTGGAAAAAGCACCGGCCTTGGAGTCAGGAGTACCTGGGTTCAAATCCGGTCTCAGACATTTAATAATTACCTAGCTGTGTGGCCTTGGGCAAGCCACTTAACCCCATTTACCTTACCAAAAACCTAAAAAAAAAGAAATATTAAAGAAAGAAAACTATTTCTAGAAGAAAGCTCCTTGTATTCCAAACAGGTGGTTCAGTCTCCTAACTTTTGATAAGACTACTTTTATTGACAAGTAGAAAGATAGGAGACTTTTTCCCATGAGCAAACCCTTGCATTCCAAAGAAGCTCAGAAGCCTCTTGTTTGATGATAAGACTATTTTACTGCTTAGGTGGATAATAGAAGAAGACCTTGCACATTCGGGCATTATTTCATTTAGATAGACATAAAAGTTCATCAAAAAATATTTTTGATCTTCTCACCATCTGTATGGTGAGGTAATATTTTATGACAATATTTTATTCTTCTCTTTGTTACCAGGTAGATTTTTTGCACTTAAAGATTGTAAATCTGAAAACCTTAACCAATTAGATTGGAAGAGAGGAGTTTAGGGAGATGGGGATTGCACTAGGCCATATAATCTTGCTTGACTGTAAATTCGGGGCAGCTCCTTGATCTTTACTACTTTTGTGAGACTTGGAGTGTACCCTTTTCTTGAGAAAAGCCAAAATAAACTTTTTTTTGCTCATAGGAGTCTATATTTTTTAAGTGGATTTTTATCCCACACAGAAGGGATAGAGTGAAATGAGAAAGAAAAGTAAAAACAGAGCGTAGGCAGGATGGAGGATAATAAAATGATTGTAAGCAAAGTGATTGCAACTAAATGAGAATGCTTGAATTACCTCACAAAATGGAAGCAGGTAGCAGAATGTATTCAAAACCAGAATCCTACAATATGTTGTTTACAGAAAAGCATCTGAAGTAGAGGGATACACAGAGAGGAAAGGTAAAAAGATGAAGCAGATTATAATGTGCTTTAGTTGAACTGAAAAGTACAGAGGTAGCAATTCTGATCTCAGACAAAGCAAAAGCAAAAAATAGATCTCATTAAAAGGTATAAGGAAGGAAACTGCAGCTTCCTCAAAGGTACCAGAGACAATGAAGTAGTGTCAATGTTAGACAAATATTTATCAAATAGTATAGCATCCAAATTATTTGAGGAAAAGCTAAATGAGTTACAAGAAGCCATAGAAAGGAATCTATATTAATCTATAATAAATTCAATCTCCCCTCTTTCAAAATTATAGACATCTAACTAAAGAATAAGCAAGAAGGAAGTTGAGGAGGTAAACAGAATTTTAGAAAGTTATATTTGTTATACCTCTTAAGAAAACTGAAAATCAAAGAAGAGGTTAATAAAATTGAAAATTAGAAAGTTTTAGAAATAATAAATAAAACTAAGAATTCATTTTATGAAAATAACTAATAAAATAAATCGATATTTGGATAATCTGATTTTAAAAAAGAAAGAAGCAAACAAAATTACCAGTATCAAAAATGAAAAGGGTAAGTTTATCAACAATGAAGGAGTAATTGAAGAAATAATTTGGAGCTATTTTTTCCTACTATAGTCCAATAATTTTTTCAAAGTAAAATGGATAAATTATTTAGATTAACAGAAGAGAAAGTCAAATACTTAAAATTCCATTAGAAAAATAAGCTTTAGGACCAAATTGAATTATAAGTAAATTCTATAAAACATTTAAAGAGTAGTTAATTACAATAAAATAGGTGAAGAAGGAGTTGTCAAATCCCTTCTATGATTGAAGAATGGTACTGATAACCTAAATCAGGGAGAGTCAAAATAGAGAAATAAAATTATACTTAATTTACCTAATGAGTACTTAATGCAAAAATTTTGAAGAAAATTTATCAAAGAGGTTACAGCAGGGATTATCACTAGGATAATTTATTATGATCAGGTGGAATTTATAATGGGAATGCAGGTTTGGTTCAAAATGAGTAAAATTGACTAGATAAGAAGCAAAACTAATAGAAATCATATAACTATCTCAGTAGATGCTGAAAACTCCTCTGATACAATCCAGCATGCATTCCTACTAAAAACACTAGAGAGGATAGGAATAATTGGAGTACTCCCTAAGATGATAAGCAGTATCTATCTATCTAAAAACAATAGCAAGTACTATATGTAATGAAGATAAGCTAGAAGCATTCACAATAAGATAAAGGAGTGAAACAAGAATCTTCATTATCATCACTATTATTCAATATTATATTATAAATAGCTTTAGCAATAAGAGGACAAAAAGAAGTTGAAAGAATTGGAATAGGCAATGAGGAAACAAAACTCACTCTTTCCAGATGATATAATAGTATACTTAGAGAACCCTAAAGATTTAAAAACTACTTAAATTAATTGGAAAATTTAGCAAATTTGCAGGATATAAAATAAACCCACATAAATCATTACCAATTCTATATATTACCAATAAAGCATAGCACCAAAAGATAGAGAAATTTTTTTAAAGTAACTGTAGACAACATAAACATTTGGGAGTCTAACTGTGAAAACAAACTATAGGAAACTATATGAAAACAATTATAAAACTTCTAAATATGAAAAATATCAATTGTTCATGGGTAGGTAGAGTTAATAGCAAAAAAAATGAGATTCTACCAAAATTAAATTATTTATTGCCATACCAAACTATCAAAAAAAACATTTTATAGAACTAAAAATAGTAATAAAATTCACCTGAAGTAACAAAAGATCAAGAATATCAAGGGAATTAATGAAAAAAATGCAAAAGAAGGTCGCTGAACCTTACCATATATAAAATTATATTAGAAAGCATCTGTCATCACATTTGTTTGGCAGTCATTAAGAAGTAGAATGGTGGATCAATGAAACAGATTAGGTTCAAAAGAAACAGTAGCAAATGGCTATAAAAATCAATTCTTTGTTAAACCCAGAGACTCCAGCTTCTGAGATAAGAATTCATTATTTGTAAAATACGACCAGGAAAACTGGAAAATAGCATGGAAGAAACTTGACTTAGATGACATCTCATACCTTGTACTAAGATAAGGTCAAAATGTATACAGAATTTAAACATGAAAGGTGATGCCATAAGCCAATTAGGAGAAAAACTAATAATTTATTTGTCAAATATATGGAAGGGGAAGTATTTATTACAAACATGGGTGAGAGAATATTATAAAATGCAAAATGGATAATATTAAGTAAATTTAATTAAAATAGTTTTACACATATAAAGCTAATGCAGCCATGACGAAAAAGAATGCAATGAGTTGGGAAAGGATTTTTGCGATTAGTATTTCTGATAAAGAATCAAATGGGAGAAAATTGCTTATTTGTGTTCACCAACCTAGAAGCAATGCAAAGTATCTACAATGTAGCCATAACTGCAGCAGAAGTCTCCAAACTTTTACAAGAATAAAAATGTAACAGTTCTTGGGAGTGGCAATTATTTTACTGAAGAGGAAAATTAGATTTTCTCTCACTCTCCTCTCTCCTTTGTCCATATTCGTTGCTCTGGTTCCCACTTTCTTTCTCTCAGTTCCTCACTTCATGTGTCTACATAATACTGACCTTTTCCAAATTCCAAAATTCATATTCAAAATGACCTTAAATCATTTTCCTTTTCAAAATATAAAAGTTAGCAAATTTTTCTTATCTTTTTCAGTGCTGTTCTGACTTCTCAATACACTTCTTATATGAGTACTCACTTATATGAGTACTCACTGACAAAGTGATGTTCTAGGAATTGGAGATTTTCCACATTATGAGATATCAAGGTAGTATGTATTAATTCTTTATCTATGCTGTTTATAATTCTTCTTTTACCCCAAGTTTTTTTTGTTTACATGAACTATACCCCATTATTTAGCAATAATAAAGCCTGATTAAGAGCACATAACTCAGAAGTCTGTGCTAACAAAGGCTTTGGCAGAGTCCCAGTCTCTATCAAGGCCATTCTGACCCTATCCATTTTAGCATTCCCATTAGTTTTTTTCCTCCTATGACTCTGGAGGAGCTAAAAAATATTATAACCAGAAATAATCAATATTATTTTTTACATACCCCTTAATTCAGTTACATGTATATTCAGTTACATACATAACTTTGTACACAAGATTACACATTATAGATTTACCCCATTTGAAGAAACAGTTAACATTTACTTAGCAATTGCTTTCATATCAAACTCTTCACTTTATGGGAATTATTACTTTACCAATCAATTCACTGCCAGATATTGCAAAAGTCGCAGTTTAATGCAATTTATGGAAAGGAGATCATATAGTCAGAACTATGCATTAGGAAAATCACCTTGGCAGCTGTGTGAAGGATGGATTGGAGTACGTAGAGTCTTGAGATAAGGAGAATAATTGCAAAATTAGTGAAAAATCTCAGATAGGAGGTGATGACACCATAGACTAGGATGATGGCTGTGTGAATGGAGAGAAGGGAATGTATACCAATATGCTATGATGAGATTTGACATTAAACTGGACATGTGGAGTGAGTATGAGTAAGTTGAGGGTGACACTGAAGTTGTGAATGAGTAATTGGATGGTGTAAATGCCCTTTAAATCAAAAGAAAAATTGGGAAGAGGACAGAATTTAGGGGGAATTATGATGAATTCTGTTTTGCATATATTGAACTTGGGATGCCTAAAGGGCTATCTAATTGGAGGTAATTTTGAGAAGACACTAGAAGTTTGGGGAATCACATGGAAGAGGTGTGTCAACATTTTGTCCCCATATGCCTAATAAAATTCCCAATAAGCCCTCAT
This sequence comes from Macrotis lagotis, assembly GCF_037893015.1. Taxonomy (NCBI): domain Eukaryota; kingdom Metazoa; phylum Chordata; class Mammalia; order Peramelemorphia; family Peramelidae; genus Macrotis; species Macrotis lagotis. Next base: position 638,271,092 of record NC_133666.1, on the reverse strand, counting down.
CAGATTAAAAGTGCATTTGGGAAGTGTTTGACAAAATAAATAAAAATGAAAACAGTCCATAGATAATGTTAATTTGTGGTTTTCTATATCAATATGTAGCCACAAGGATCCTTTTCTGTTTGAGTTTGATATCACTGAAGAAAAAATGTTTGAACTAAGCACTGAAGAAAGTTTAAGATTTTGATAGGCAATAGGAGTACATTTGGATCATGGGAGACAATCAATTCAAAGAAGTAAAGATGAGGTATGGCAATGCTTTCCAAGAAACAGTAAGAAGTCCAGATTGGCTAGATTGTAATGTTTGTGAAGGGGAGAAGTTTATATTTGATGCTTGAAGTAACAGAAAGACATTAGAGCTTGCTGGGCAGACTATTTATCTTCTGAAATTCTGAGAGTTTTTGAAAGTAATTTGTTCATTCAAATATCTGTCTGGAAATCTAATTTCAGTGTTAAGCACTTTTCATTTGTGCTCCTAGATGGTTATGAACTCTCCAGTCTATCTTCTAAGATCTGAGATATAGCTGCTTTGTCTTTTCTTAGGAGCAGGTCCCATAATTATTATCTCAATTCCCTCAAGGATTAAATTGGATATGATATGCTTTTACTATAACTTCTGAGTCCTCATAGATGTGCTTCCCACAATAATTACCAGCAGATTTTTCTGTTGAATTCAATTAGCCAGTCAGACAATTAAAAATATGCAGAAAAATTTACTACTTGAATATGTATTTACCTATGATTTAAGAAATACTTTGCTCATAATTGCCATATCAAACTACTTAGTACAAGAGATCTTGAGGAGGAATCAGATTTCTAACTGAATGTTCAATGTTGGATGGGAAGGTTAACAAATTCAATAAAAGAAAGGTTTCAAGAAGTACAGGCTCTTGGAGCTTTGAACCTAGATCTTTGAATATGATACCAAAATGTCTTGGCTTTAGAATTACAAAATCATACTTACTTTTTACCTCATCATGCCTGGACAGGACAACCTAGGAAAGAATATACCTTAGCAGAAGATGATTAGTCAAGAATTATATAGATATTTATGAATTAGTGCAATGACATATATGTATGAGAGAAGAAGGTGAATCCTGCTTTCGTGGGGAAAAGGCCTAATTAGAGAAAATCATTGAAGTCCTAACTCATCTCATTATAAATTTGTTGCAAATTAAAGTAGAAGAAAATGAGTTTTGATATGATTCTAAATAGAACTATTTCATCATTTCTTGAAACTTAAATGTGCCTCACTGTTATATTATTGGTAGCCAGTTTCATTTTTCCCTCCATTAATGTTTCTAGCTCCATCCATTATGGACCTGACAATGAATAACTTTAGTTATTTAAAAAGTATTTGGGTTTTTCTGTTCTTCCCTATTTTCCTCTTGTTGCTCTTTTTTTGTATCCAATCTTCTCCATAGTGCCTCTAGAATCAAATATAAACTCTTCTGGTTATATTTTAAAGTTTTTCTCAACTTTATTGATAAACAATCTTTTCAGTCTCATAATATGTTAAATCTCCCATTGTACTCTAAGATATATCATCTCTCTTCTCCATGACTTTGCAGTGTATGACCCTTACCACCAGTGGTACTATATTCTCATATCTGACCTATTGGTGGGGTAGATTTTCCATGAATAAGAGTGTGCCTCTGGAGACTTAGCCAATGGGTTAAATAAAGGAGAAGATGGTTAGATAAGGAGACTAGCATTAGGACCTATCTAATCTTGCTGAACTCTTCATTTGGTGCAGCTCTGTGATCATGAGTCTGCCCTTCTCTCCAGACAAGCAAACAAAAGCTTTCTTTTGCTCAGACTACTCTGAAAATTTTACAGTTTCACCACAGTTTACTCACACACACTGTGCATCAGGATGTTTTTCAACATTTTTGTAACAGTTGTGAATTTGAAACACAAGCACTCTGGGGATTAGTACCAGTGATCTTTGGGAGAGGCAACCAAGAGGTATATGGAAAAAAGCAGAGCTTGAACCCTGTCTCCTAATTGTATAATCAGCTCTGTATCAATTATACATGACATTTCTTGTAACACTTCATTTGCAAGGGAAGAAATTGTGAAGGAGCATCTCATTTAACAAACTAAAAAGGTAAAATTCTGAAAGCTTAACTGACTACCTATGACTAGGCAGTTTACAAGTGGTGTATTGAGCAAGAAAAGTCTCATCTTTCTGACTTGCACCCAAAGATCTTCTCTAACATAGCACAATTCTGATGAAATAGAATTGCAGAAGCAGAATTCAATGTCAAAAGAAGCCATGTTGTAGATCTCTTTCTCTGAGAAAAAGGATAATGGAGCAGGAGAGAGAGAGAGAGAGAGAGAGAGAGAGAGAGAGAGAGAGAGAGAGAGAGAGAGAGAGAGAGAGAGAGAGAACTAAAAGCTCATAAGCATGGAGAACCCTGGAAATCATTTTTGGAATTCAAGATTTCTAAGGACCAGGAATTTGGTGATAACTAATAAAAACAAATTCCCAAGTCCAAGGCTTCTCCCTATTTCTGAGAGGAGGTTGGTTTGCTAAAAAGTCTCCTTAAGGCATCTTTTATATCTATATATGTGAAGGGATTCAGCAAGGGAGTGAACACTGAGGCAATTGAGTTTTTCCAAGAAGAATAGGCCATTGAGGAGTTCAATAACACCCCTAGAAGTGTGCCATAGAAAAATGAAACAACACATAGGCAAGCTTACACTCAGTAGGGTATAGATCTATCTATAGAGGAAAAAGGAGAGGAAAGGGATGGAAGAAGGGGAGGAGAAGGTGGTTTAAGTGATGGAAGAGAGGACCAATTATGGGAGAGCGTGCTCAGCACCTTCTCTGATACACTTATAAAAAAAGAATGCAACCCACTCCAGAGACATGGTATCTTTTCTCACTTATTTTCTCTTGACATTTCTCTATTGTTTTTTTTGGGGGGGGGGGTTATGTTTACTTTCACAACAAGACGATTATAGCAATGTGAAAATAAATAAATAATTAAAAACTGAACAATGCAAACACCAGCAAAGAAAGTCTAACAGAAAAGATGATGAATCATTTCTTCTCCCTTGCTACAAAGATGTAGAGGGCTGTTAAGTCACAGACATGCCAGATAATGGCATCAATTTCAAATTTTGCTTAATTTTATTTCTTTTCAGACACAGGGCTCTTTCTGGATTAGGCTAGGAAGAAATCTTTCCCAGATGCCTTAATCTCAGTGGCTTTCCCTCTAATATTACTCATCCTAAATGATACTGTATATAAAGTTGCTGGCATGCTATCCCTTTGTGTATCCCAACCTCACCATTAGATTGTGAGCATCTTGAAGTCAGGGATTACTTTTTCCCTGTACTTGTCTTTCTTTGTGAACTTAATACAATGCCCAGAATAGTTGTTAGTTATTATTATTGTTTTCAGATGTGTTAAATTCTTTATAATCCCATTTAGGAATTTCTTGGCAAAGATACTGGAGAGGTTTGTCTTTTCTTTCTCCAGCTTGTTTTTAGAGAAGGAAATTGAGGGAACCAAGTTTAAGTGCCTTGCACAAGGTCACAAACATATTGTGTTTTAGACTATACTTGAACTCAGGAAAATTCATTTTCCTATCTTCTATCTCTGTACCTTATCTTTCCAAAGAACAAACCAGTTGCCTTGGCTGGCAAATAGTAGTCATTAAATACATACTAGTTGCCTGGATAAAATGACTGTCATGAATAGATTAAAAGACACCAATGAATTGCATTTTTAATTTTTAATGATTTAACAGACTTTAAAGTTTATATTCTCAGACCCAGAACAGACCTTCAAGCAAAAATAGGTCAGAACTGGAAGAAACTTTAAGTATTAACTTCTCCCCAATTCCTGCTTTTCAGGTCTATTAGAAAATTACAGTCTGTGACAACTCAGGTGTGCATCTGAACATTGACAAGAGTTGGTTTGAAAAGAGGTGAAAAAATGTCATGAAAACCACCAACACTTAATGTTGTGAAAATCATCTTTTAACTTTATTGTTGAACATCCAGATTCTTATAAGGAATCTTATCTCAGACATGACAAGTCAGAAGGAACCTAGTTGCATAGCTTCCCTGGCTAAATTTACTATATTTATCCTTTGAAGTCTATGGACTTGCTTATCATACAGTTTCCCATACACTTTTAACTCCACAGATGTTTAGGTCACATTTCAGTGATGAGTCAACTGAACTGTTGAATGATCAAGAATACATGCTTGTTGTTGATTCCAGGGACATCTTATATAATTACTCTGAGGGGCTGGCTCTCAACAGCTTCCCCTTCTCAGACTTATGCTGAAACCTTAAGAGGTGTATTTGGGTATCCAAATGATGTCCCAGAGAAAAAAAATGTTTGAGACAAATGAGAATAACACATAATATTAATAATAATGCAAACATACCAGAAAGCATCCTCACTAATAGGTTTATAAAATGAAAAGGATCAACCCTATTAACATAATTAAACAAATTGTCAATATCTGTGTCCATTTCCATTCTGGGTACCAATGAAATATCATTAACACTTTTAGGTAATTGATTCGTATCCACAGTTGTAGGATCATTATACAATATTCCATTCAAATAAATTTTTGTATTGTCCCAAGGAATAAGAGAAGAATTATATTTTATTATTTTTTAAAAAGATTTTATTTATTTTGAGTTTTACAATTTTCCCCCTATTCTTGTTTCCCTCCCCCCCACCCCATATAGCCTGTTAGTCTTTACATTGTTTCCATGGTATATATTGATCTAAGTTGAATGTGATGAGAGAGAAATTGTAGAAGGATTATATTTTAAAGAAGTAACACAAATAGCAGAAAATCTGTAATCACATTGTAATTGTACTCTCATCTCTATTGCATCCACATGACCCCCTATGTTCATTTCCGAGGTTTGTAATGCATTAATCAAATGACACATACCTTCATTAATTCCTTCCTGAGCTATTAATGCTCTAGTTATATGTTGTGATAATTTACAAAAACATATAGGTATCATACTATTTAAGCCAGAAAAATACCTAAGTTCTCTCTTCAGCATCTCTTCTTTAATATTTACAATAATAAATTTATTGTATCCCAAATATTTTGTAGCTTCCCCATCATTACAAATTAAACCCTACCTTCTCCCCACTGTATAGAAGTTACCCATGGAGGTTTTGAACATAAGTCCAATATTCAGTTCCTTTTACAATCCCCAAATTGTTCATGATTAATGTAAGCATCACAAATTGTCCTATAAGTCCATGTTATATTCTGTTTTTCTTCTCTCCTCTTTTCTTTTTGATTTCTTAAGTTTAAGCTATTCATTTTCTGTATTTCTGGATTCATCTTGATCTGCATAGTCTGATGTTTCTTTTCTGGTATCCAGACAGTTTCTCCATCTGTGGACAAAGCCGAAGAGTCCCCTTGAACCCATGGTAGTAATTGATCAAGTCCTTTCAATTATTGCATTTAAACTTGGACCTACAGATGTAGAATAAGTTCCATAACATTGTTTAAAAATTTCGAGGAACCCAGAGGGTTATAACTTCTGATATATTCTCTCCTTACTTCTGCAAAGCATTAATTCCACGCTTTGACATCCTTATAGCAAAATAGCTTATATTGACAAAACTAGATCACATAACTTTTCAACATTTTGTTCACCAGTAAGTTATCTAACTATGGTTTACATAATTTCCAATTTCCTAATCATTTTTCAAAGTCCCTCACATTTATCTAAAACTATTGGGAAAAAAATTGCAATTAAGATATACTTCCTAATCTCCTATACACTCTTCTTTGGCATTTACCATTTTGTTTCTTTAAAACTGAACGTTAAATTCTTAACCTACATGAGACATAAGATTTCCATACTGACATCTCATCTTTTAAAGTAAACCTTATAAATGAATATCTGTTACACATAAATTTCTTTCACATCTCTGTTTTATAAGCTTATTTTTCTCTTATTCAAATACACTCCTATTTTCAAAAAGAAAAACAAGTTTCTCCACGAATTTAGTTTTATACAGATAATAATTTCAAAAATCCAATGTAAACATTTTACCAATTCCATGTAAAATTTCTTCTTCTTAAATAACATATATTAAGTAAGCTACTTTGGTCTTACATATAAATATTCCCTTTAATAAACACTAGGTGGAAGAGCCCAGCTTTTCACAAACTCTCTGGGCCAAAAAGACCTTGAGAGATATAACCTATTGGTAAGGTAGTCTGATTTTCTTATAGCAAATCTTTAAAAAGGTGATGGATGACACTTCATTCATTGTTTATTATTGTAACACAATTTTAAATTTTCAAGAAAAATTGTTTGAATCTGTTTTATACAAAATTTACTAATTATACATAACACATTTCAGTTTAATGTATATTCCCTTTACTCCCTAGAACTTTGCAATACAAAAAAATTACTCTTAAGACCAGATGCTTCTAAAAATTCCTTTTTTTATGATTACAAGATTTTCTTCTTTTGTTTTTTCTTTTTTTATTTAATATTTATTCCATTTTGTACAAATAATTTTTTACATTAATAAAATATTCTTGTTTAAGAGTAAATGAAATACCCCCTCACCCATAAATATAGACTTGCTTGAGTGATAAAGTAAAGGGAGAGAAAAAATTTTAAATTAAAAAAAATAATAGTAATAATTGTAGGTATGGCCAGGTGGTGCAATGTACGGAGCACCAGCCCTGGAGCCATGAGTACCTGAGCCCACATTCGGCCCCATACACCCAACAATCACCCAGCTGTGTGACATGGAAGCCACTAGAACCCCACTTCCCTGCAAAAACCAAAAAAAAAAAAGGAAAAAAGACCCAAAATAAAATAAAATAGTAATAATAGTAGGGGTTAGGCCAAGATATTTCATATAGTAAGATTATTCTTTATTACAATGAGCTATTGAAATGATATGGAAGGGGGGAATGCAAGGGGGAATGAGGAAATCTTCGCTCTCATCAGAGGTGGCTATATATACTCAATGGGGTATAGGCATCTGAAGATTTTATTTATAGTTCTAATTAATCTTATAAATTCCAAAACTCAAATCCGAAATAACCTTAAATTATTTTCCTTTTGAAAATATAAAAGTTTTTAAATTCTTCTCATGATTATCAATGCTATTCTAACTTCTTAATGCTCTAACTTAAAAGATCTTCTATTCTCACTGTCAAAATGATGTTCTGGTAATTGGAGATTCCCCACATGTTGAGATATCAATGTAGTATGTACTAATTCTTTAGCTTTACTCTTTATCATTCCTTGCTCACCCCAAATTTTTCCAAACACATGCATGACCTATACCCCACACATATTTTGAATTTGTGTCAGTATTATCTCCCCCCCTTTTAACCTTTTTTTTTAGGTTTTTGTAAGGCAAATGGGGTTAAGTGTCTTGCCTAAGGCCACACAGCTAGGTAATTATTAAGTGTCTGAGACCAGATTTGAACCCAGGTACTCCTGACTCCAGGGCCTGTGCTTTATCCACTATGCCACCTAGCTGCCCCTTTTTAACCTTTTTAATGCCTGATTGAGAGGACATAACTCAGAAGTCTGTGCTGACAATGGTTTTGGCAGACTCCCAGTCTCTATCAAGGCCATTCTGTCCCTATCTATTTTAGCATATGCATTTTCCTCCTATGACTCTTGAAGAGTCATAAAACATTATAACCAAAAACCTTTTTTATTAACACCTTAATTCAGTTACATGTATTTTCACATTAAGAACCAATAACATAAAAATTAATATTCACCTAGCAATTGCTTTCATATCAAACTTTTTCATATTATGAGGTTTATTACTCTCCAATCAATTCACCACCAGATATCGTAAAAGAGACAGTCTAATGCAAATTTCAAATTACCCCAATATCAATTAAACATTTATCTCCATTTAGACTTATAACTCTATGCTTTTTCCCTCCTTACATTGATTTGTAAATCACTCTTCAAAAATTTCCAAAATCTATCTTTTTTATTCTCTTCCCAATTCTTTCAGAACCTATTACCCAAACTAAACTACTTACATTTTCTTTTAATATACTGTTCCACTAGTCTTTTCCATTAGGTCTTTTTAATTTTAGTAGTCTTTTCTTAACTTAAAGTTTTATTTTTACAGTTATATAAATCTCATACATAATTCCATTTTCCACAATACATTTTTCCATTCAAAGGTTTTAATATGAAACACTTCTTGATTTTAACTGGTATAACTTTTGAGAAGGCAAACAATCACTCAAAAATCCCGCAGTCTAATTGTAATATACCCTGCTCCCTCTTCAGATAGAGTAAACCAAATAACTTCTTTTATAAGGGGGCAGTCCTAAATCTTTTCCGGGGGTGTGTCTTCTGTTTCTACATCCTCAATTGTTCCATTATTTTCTGTAATAATCAAATTATGTACTTTAGAATGGACCTGATTCTCCTGTCTTTCTGGAATTTCCTTCCTCAAAGCTTTCTCAGTGTCAAAAAACAATTATTTTGTGACTGTTTATTTAACATATACTTTTCTTATATGTGAATATTCACTGACTTTTTTAATTTCAAATAAATTCCCTTTTTAACATGTTTTGCTAAATCTGCATAAAGCTATTCTCTATCACTACATTATTATTAATTAGTCTATTTTCTTAATTCCTCTCCTTGCTAACTGCAGGGTCAAGATAAACAAGCCATGAGCAAGCTAACTGTCTGATCTCCCACATTCCTTTGAACTACCTGTTGAAACCTAGCAAGAAATTTTGCAAAATCTTCATTAACTCTTTTGAAGTATTGCCTCCTTCCTTTTTAGGAAATTTCAGCCATGCTTCTTTTGTGACAATAGATATTTGTTGATATGCTTGTGAGCTATATGCAGTTCCTTTTTTTACTCCTATCCATGGACGAATGCCAGTGAGCATTTCAAATGTTATTCTTCATGCTGTTGTTTCATTTCTTTTAGCTTCATAAGTACAATTCTCAAATAATTAAGTTTTCCATATTAAGTAATCTCCTGGTGTAAGAGCAGTTTTTGCTATCATAGTCCAATGTTCTGGGGCTAGTGTTTGGCTAATGCTTGTATCATAGTTAAAACATATGGACTAGTATTTCTATATATGATTATTGCTGATTTTAATTCCTTAAATATTTTAAAATCTATATTATCATATTCTTTCAAAACAGTCCCTAGATTTTTTGGATCAGGTCTCTCAAATATGGGAAAGCAGAACAATAACTCTTTCATGTTGTATGGAATCTCCACTCCTTTATCTACTGATTTTTGAACACTCTTTTGATCAACATTCATATGCCCCTTATCTTGGTTAGTTTTTTATTCTTTAGACCATAAAGGAGCAGAAGGTGGGTTGTTATGGTTAGAAGAAGGTGGCATTTGAGGTAAAGGCCACCATTCTTTTTCCTCCTTTTTGTTTTTAATTCCTACCTTCCCATCTAAAATGTTTGCTCATCTGTCTTCCCACAGTCTTCCATTCTTCAGTGTTTACCACTCCTTCTTCTGGAAATTATGAACAACATTTTTGTATACATTCAATTAATTCTTCTAATTGTTTTTGTTGCTATTAATAAGTCTCTTCCTTTGACTATATGCTTTAACACTCTCAAATAATGCCCTCTATCCCCATATTGCCCCATATTGTCCCTGTCCCATATTAATGCTCTCTGTTTCACCTGGTGAAAATATATACATATATATATATATATATATATATATATATATGCCCTTTACCTGCTGTTTTGTAGATGCTCTTTGTCCCACAAGATGTCTAGACAGTATCTTTCCTTTCAAAGCTAATTCCCTTCCAGGTAGTGCCCTAATCAGGTACCCACAACAACTCAGGTGCACATCTGAACATTGATGAGAGCCGGGTTGAAGAGAGGTGACAAAAAATGTCATGAAAGCCACCAACACTTAATGTCATGAAAATCATCTCTTAACTTAATTGCTAAATATATAGACTCATAAAACTTATCTCAGACATGACAAGTCAGATGCAACCCAGTTCTGTGATTTCCCTGGTTAGATTTACCAAATTTATCTTTTGAAGTCTGAGGACTTCCTTATCAGAAAATTTCCTATATTCTTCTATCTCCACAGATGTTTAGCTCGGGGTTCATTGATGAGTCAACCAATCCATTTAGTAAGCAAGAATACATGCTTGTCTTTGGTTCCAGGAACATCTTGTATAATTACTCCGAGGGGCTAACCCTCAACAGAAAATAAACCCACAACAGAGATCTGTAGTTTATTCATCATCTCTAAAAATGAATCAGTGACAAAACCAAGAAAAAAAATCCAATTCTTAAGATCATACATTTAGAGGAGTAAGCAAGAATATGCTGGAGTAAATTCATAAAAATTTGTATGAACCAATTATAAAATTTTTAATAAGTCTCAGAAATCGTCACAGTTCAGTTCTACAAATCAGAGCTTGGTTTACTGCTTTTACTGGATTATCTAAAGTTAAGAAAGCTATGAAGAAGATGTTAGTAACAAAAATGAAACTTAAAAGTAGCATATGCAGAAATACACATTAGGTGACTTCCTCTCATTGTGAAATCTCCTAATACCTTCTCCTTGCCATTATAAATAGAAAAATTCTCTCCTATTTTCTATATTCTTATGTAGAGTTCTGCTTCGACTGATAGGAAATGATCTCTGTTCACAATCATCTGCTAATAAAGGAGAGAATCCTGACTTCCATTTCCCACAATCATCTCCCCAAACCTTAATCCAAGACAGTTTGCCCCTGCAGACAATTTGTCAGTGGGATTTCTCACAGTTCTGTCTTGTATAGTCAGGAATCTTCATTGGGAACTCATGGCTGGTGTGGAGAGGTCCTTTGCCTCTGGGTATAGATTACTCTGTGCTAGTTGGGCTCCAAGCTATGGGGGTTGAACTATCTCAGAACTGGAATCTTGTCCAGATTTCAATAACATCCACTGGACTGTGATCCCAGTTGTTATAAAGACAAAGACAGCCTAGATTTTTTAGTGATTTACAATTATGGAATATTTCCACAAACATCTCATCAGGTACTGATATTATAAACAATTATGCTGAAAAGTGCACATGCCTGTCAGAATTATATGACATCTAATTCATCTGTGAATTCCCTGGAAGGTCAAATTGTAGTCCCCAATCATCAGCCAGATATATGCCCACTTTTTGTTAGATCTTGTGAAAAAACTTTTTATCTGAGCTCTCAGAGCGTGTCAGTGACACTGCTGAGATCAGAATCTCAGACTGATGAATCTAAGTCTAGATCTCCTTCTGTTGCTATTCACTAGCTTCCCAGACTGGGATCCAGCATCTGATCATCTAGTCTCGGGTCAATTCATATTCTGAGTTAAAGTCCATCATAATCTAACTTGTGCTAAACTTCATACCACATTCCTGAAGAGTAGATTAGTCACCTTCCCTTCTATTCCCTCTTTTCATTTTCTGTCTCCCCCACCCAAACACTTAGTGGGCATCAAACATTTGATCGATTCTGTTTTTGTCCTGGGTTTTAGTGGCAGAAAGACAAGGAAGGAAGAAATTCTAATACCAATAGAACTTTAAATAATGACCTCAGACATAGTGACTTGTATTTCTAGGAGATGTATGTGGGCTCTCTCTTCTGTTGAGATAAATGATTTATGGATTAGGCAGGGAAGAAACCATGAATGATAATTACATATTTGGAGGCCAATGAGACTGAATTCACCAGGCTCTTCACTAGAAATAATAATAATAAATTGTTTTCCTTTCCCTGAACAGCCCAGTTCCCTGTGTGGAGGAAATACTGGCCAAAAATTTCTTAATAATGAAAGCTGTAAGGGGCAGCTAGGTGGCACAGTGGATAGAGCTCCGGCCTTGGAGTCAGGAGCACCTGGGTTCAAATCCGGCCTCAGACACTTAATAATTACCTAGATGTGTGGTCTTGGTCAAGCCACTTAACCCCATTGCCTTGCAAAATCTAAAAAAAATAATAATGAAAACTGTAAGAAATGAAAGATTGTCTTAAGGGAAATCCAATTACCTATCCACAAAGATTGGATGACTTCTTTGGCTTGTATATAATTTCCATAATTTGAAGAAGGGTTATTTTAAATGACCTCTTAAATGTCCCATATCTATTAACATCTAAGTTATGATTACATTATCCTAAAAGGCACTGTATTTCCTATCACTGTAGAATGCCAAAGAGAATGTGGATGAGTATTTTTTCTATTATATTGAAGAGGGCATTCCTCCCTAAGTAGAAAAATTAGATTCGACAATCTAAATCCATTCCAATTCAAACAATCTACAAATAAGTAATGTTCTACCTCAAAATGTTTCATATCACTGAAATTTTTGAGATAAGATTGGATAAACAAATATTTTAGAAAAGGGTGTGCAATTTAAATCAAAGGAATCAAAACATTTGGTACTTAATTTCTCTGGCCTTCAGTTTCTCCATGTGTTAAATCAGAGTGATGATCTATTCTATGTTCTAACATTTCATAGTTCTTTTGGTTGTTTGCAAGGTAATGGGGTTAAATGACTTGGTCAAGACCACACATCTAGGCAATTATTAAGTGACTGAACATGGATTTGAGCTCAAGCACTCCTGACTCCAGGGCCAGTGCTCAATCTACTGTACCACCTAGCTGCCCCTAGCATTTCATATTTTAAAGTTCTTTTATGATATTTACATTCTATATCCTAGGGTATATTGTGAATCTCAAATCCCATAGTCTAAGTTCTAAGGTAACACCCTGTACCAATATTTTATTTATATAATATGTTCTCAAATATGTCTTTTTGAATATTGCATATCGTAAGGTTCATTCTGGAGAGAAATTTTGTTTCTGTCATTCTCTTACTATTTGCATTTAAAAAAAAGTGGCGGGAAGGCGGGAAAGAAGGAAAGAAAAGGAGGGAGAAGGAAAGGAGAAATGATCTTCTAAGACATCATTAGAAAGTCTTCATCCAGACTGCTTGAACATCTAGACTACAGGGAAACGACTATATATAAACAGAGTTTTTAAATAAATTCATACACTATTCAAACTGGAAGGGATCTCAGTGACCATCTAGTGCAATAATGAAGAATAGAGACAAGGCATAGAAAAAAGACTGTTAGGCCAAAAGGTGAAACAATAAAAAGAATAATAAAATAATAAAAAATAATGAAGATGAAGGAAGGAAAAGAGGACGGATGAAAAAAATATAGAGCTTTGCCTTCATTGAATATAATGAATTGTGATAGTTACGTGCAAATTGTGCTGATAACTCATGTCATTTCTGTTGCAAGAATAACTTCTAGTTATCCAGTTGACTATACACATCTTGAAGTCACAAACCAATTTGTTTTTCTTTTAATCCCCAGAACAGAATGATATCTTGAATTTAACAAGTACTAAATAAATATCTCCTGAATTAGTTTGAATTGCATAAGATAGGATAGGACAGGACTGAATCGCTTGGGAGTGCAATCAATTGAATTGGACTGGATTGGTTGAAAGTGGACTAGATTGGAATGCATTGAATTGAATTGGGACAGAGCAATTAAATTGGCAGGTTCTGATAATGGGGTGTATAAATTCTTCAAAGACAAAATTAGATAAGTACAGGTTTGTTCTAAAACAGATTGGTCAGTATAATTCTTATTGTCTATCAGATCATAGAAAGGTTTACACATTTGCCAATGGGGAAAATATCCTTGAAAATGAAATCATAGTTCTTTGATATATTGGAGAGAATGAGGAATCAATTTAACAGTTTTAGAATAGCAAAAGGGGAATTTACTACTATGAATTTTCATGGCTGTAGGAAAACTGATGAAGGATTGTTAGACTGAAAGTAAAAAAAAAATATTGAGAAAATTTGGAAGAAATAAGACTTCTGAAAATCAAAAGAAAAGCTGAGACTTGAAAGTTCAAAACTTTTTTTATTATTTTACTTATTTATTTTTCAACTATAAGCACAGAAAGTTTTCAACAATCATTTTTATAAGGTTTTTAATTTCACATTTTTCTCCTTTCTTCCTTTTCTTTCTTCCTTCCCCTGACAGAGAGAAATCAAATATGGGTGACACATGCATAATTATATTAAAGTTATTTTCATATAAATAACATTGAGAAAGAATAGAATAAAAAGAAGGAAAAAAACAAGGAGAAAATCTATAAAACATAACAAATTGTAGAAATATAAAATAGTAAGTTTTGGGCTGCATTCAGACTCCATAATTCCTTTTCTGGATGTGAAGGTATTTTCCTTTAGCCCTTTAGAATTCTCTATGATTTTTATATTGTTGAGATCAGGTAGTTCATCTTAGTTTCATCACACAATTTCTTATTAATGATTACAATAAACTGGTTCTCTTTCCTTCATTCAGTATCAGTTCATGCAAGATTTCAAAAACTTTTCTTTAGTTCTTACCCCTCATGATGTCTTACAAAACAATTACAATCCATCTCATTCACATACCTTGGAGTCATTCAATAGCGGGTCATCCAAGAAGAGACGATTGTGTCCCAACGATTCAGGCAGGGACTTTCTTGAGGGAAACGAGGGAGCAACAGGCCTGGTGTCGCACAAGTCAACGATTCAGCAGCAACATTTCCCCTGAGGGAGCTTCTGCAATCCCGAGTCAGCAACGGTGGCCAAGACCGACTCTGGCCCAAGACAAGAGAAACGAGCTCTCCATTCCCTGGCAGGAAGTCCGGGACCCACTGTCACCTCTGGTGGCAACTTTGGACTCTATTCAGAGCAGCAGCTCCAGCACCAGCAGCACCCATTTGGACGTGAGTTCCATCTACCCAGCCTTCACTCCCTCCATTTCTCCACCAGTCTTGCCTGATGAAGTCAGACAAGATGCTGAGTGCTCACTCTGGGAAGGGCCCAATGTCCTCCATGGGATGGCAGAGGGGAATGCTATGGAATGTCTTCTATCTGGACCCCCAACGTTCACGGACCCTTTTACTGGATCGCAGGAATTGGAATATTATCAAGACCAAATCGGCATCACTCTCATCAACTCAGAATCTGATGATTCCACGCAAGCTGAAAACACTTTCCAAGAACACATGTTGGTCTCCTGAGGATGCCAGCAACTCGGACTCCCCTGTCACTTGACCAGAATACTTCCAGGATTTGCACTTCTAGGGAGGAATAATCTCTTGGAATCCTTACAGACTCACACATAAACACACACACACACACACACACACACACAAACAGACAAAAACACACAAACAGAAACACACAATCGCAGGCATTGGGATAATGACGAAAGAGGACACCTCGATCGGTTTCTCTCTGCATCTCTCTCTATTCCATTTTGTCACTTTCGTTTCTTCCTTATCGTGGCTGAATGTTGAAAAATCTCTATAGTATGGAATTTGAAAAATAAACTTCAATTCAACAACTACTCCTGGTAACACTGACTTCTCATTTTCCCCAAGTGGTAATAACTGTCAATTTATGGCAAAGACATTTCAGGTAGCTCAGGTGCCACGAATTTCTTGGTGGCACGCTCAGCTCCCTCGGGCTTTTTCTGGATTTCCTATTGCATCAGCCAAAGACCCCAATCAGTGTCTGTGGGTACATTATCCAATCTCACCCTTTGGGCCATATTTGTCTCCCAAGGATGCCTTTCAATTTCTCACTCCTGCACTACCAACCTCTGCCTCCCACTCTCAATTAGGACTGCCTAAGGATCGGACTCTGACCAACCCAAAGCGCCTGACACTTGCAACCTCTTACTCAGCTGCGAAAGTCAACCTGATTCCTAACCTTTCGTCCCTCAAACTAATCATCTCCCAATTCTCTTTGAAATATCCATCTCCTCCAAACACAAAGAAAAGCCTCTAGCCAAATGTTAATGACTTCAATGAAAGGTCTCACACTAAAGCTATTCCCACTCAACCTATTCAAAAGCTCAACATGAACCCTAAATTTCCCCTTCCGGCTCTAACCCAAACATCAAACTCTTGCTTTAGAATCCTCTGCCTTCTACCCCTCATGCCAACCAAAGCCAAAATCGCTTGGAGCCATAAACAGAAACTTACTGGACCTTGATCTGACACTCTATCCTGTTCATAGCCTAGGAATGGGAAAGAAAAAGATGTACAGATGTACAGATGTTATTGTCAAAGTAACCATAACTGGTTAGATTCTAGAGAAGCAGGGAATGATTTATGGGATCTGATGCTGAGTGAAGGTAATTCGAACCCACAGAACAATGGACCCGTTGACAACATTGTGAGCTGGAATCAGTTCCTCCCAGTGGTTCAGACAGGTAGTTCAACTGTACTTAATTGGCTATGGACTATATTGTCCTCATCCTGAAATGGAAAAACAACATACAAAAATAAACTTTCAAAATCTGAGGGTCACAATTTTCTTATGCATTTCTTTCCCTTAATCCTCTTTCCTCACACTGAACATCAAATTAAAAACGTTTATCAAGATATCTATGTACAGTTCTAGGACTTTTTGTCCTTGAGAACAGTGGGCTGGAAAGGGAAGGTGGAAGGAAATTGTCACTTCAAAATATTCACGTGCATATGCATGAAAATAAATTTAGAAAAAAAGAAAAAAAGGCAAGCTAGAGTGGGAAAACAATATGCATGGGGACTTCAGGGTAGCTTGTCTTCAAAATGAAGATGAATTACCTTTACAAAGACAGCCTGCAGGGAAGTATTCCTAGTATGTACACTCTTTGCAATAAGATCCCAAACTGCAAATCTTCATGATGATTTCTTTTTTTTTTTTGATCTAATATTATTTTTAGTTCTCATTTTTACAGTTTTTTTACATTAATAAAATATTCTT
Source organism: Macrotis lagotis (assembly GCF_037893015.1). Lineage (NCBI taxonomy): Eukaryota > Metazoa > Chordata > Mammalia > Peramelemorphia > Peramelidae > Macrotis > Macrotis lagotis. The sequence goes on along the minus strand of NC_133666.1, from coordinate 638,254,279 downwards.
GTTTAAGAGTAAACAAAATACCCCCCCTCCCATGAATATAGACTTGCTTGGGTGATAAAGTAAAGGGGAGAGAAAAAAATTTAAATTAAAAAAGATTAATAGTAATAATTGTACGTATGGCCAGGTGGCGCAATGGACGAAGCACCAGCCCTGGAGCCACGAGCATCCGAGCCCACATCAAGCCCTGTAGACCCAACAATCATACAGCCGTGCGACATGCAAGCCACCCGATCCCCACTGACCTGCAAAAACCTAAAAGAAGAAAAAAAAAGACCCAAAATAAAATAAAGTAGTAATAATAGTAGGGGTGGCTGGGTGGCAGACAGAGCATTGGCCCTTGAGCCAGGAGCACCTGGGTCCAAATCCGGCCTCAGACATGCAACGATCACCCTGCTATGTTTCTCCAGACAGGTCACCCAGCCCCATTTGCCCTGCACCCTCCCCCTAATAAATAATAATAATAATAATAATAATAATAAATGTGCTTTAGTCTTTGTTCCAACACCAACAACTGTCAGGGGTGGATCACATTCTTTATGGTAAGTCCATCGCAAAAGTTATTTCCATATTTTTCCAACATTGCCATTGCTGATCGCAACTCCCTCCTTTCTTATTTCTCCACTACCATGTACTATATTTTCTCTCTCCTTTCACTCTGACTCTGCTGTACGGTCACTGAGTGGTACAGCAGACAGATCCTGGTCCTGGGGCCAAGAAGCCCTGAGCCCCCATACCACCCCTTAGTTCCAGAATCCACCTGGCCCTATGGTCCTGGACAGGCCTTCCAATCCTACCCCTTGCAAGAAATAAAGAAGAAAATGTATTATATCTGACCACTCTCCCCCCATGGTCCATCCTCTCCTCCTTTATTCACATCCCCACCCCTTCCCCCTGCTCCCCCCCTTCTTACTCCAGATGTCTATACACCATTGAGTATATATGCTGCAAAGGTTCCCTCATTCCCCCTTGCCTCCCCCCTCCCATATCATTGCAATAGCTCATTGTAACAATAAAAAAATCTTATTATATGAAATATCTTGGCCTATTCCCCCTCTCCTTTTTCTTTCTCCCATTACATTTCCCTTTTTTCCTATTGACTCCATTTTTACACCATATTTTATCTTTGAATTCAGCTTTCTCCTATGCTTCAACTATAAAAGCTTCCTCACCTGCTTTATTAACTGAGGAGGTTCATATGAGTATTATCAGTGTCATTTTTCTATGCAGGAATACATGCAGTTCATCATCATTAAGTCCCTCATATTTGCCCCCTCTCCTCCAATCTCCGTGCTTCACCTGAGTCCTGTATCTGAAGATCAAACCTTCTGCTCAGCTCTGGCCATTCTAGAAGGAACATTTGAAATTCCCCTGGTTCATTGAAAGTCCATCTTTTTCCCTGGACGAGGATATTCAGCATTGCTGGGTAGTTCATTCTTGGCTGCATTCTAAGCTCTTTTGCCTTCTGGTATATTATATTCCAAGCTCTACGAGCTTCCAATGTAGATGCTGCTAAGTCCTTGTGTGATCCTGACTGCAGCTCGATGATGTACAGAAGAACAACTATTATTCTCAAAGTAACCATAAATGGTTAGATTCTAGAGAAGCATAGAATGACTTACAGGATCTGATGCTGAGTGAAGGTAATTTGAACCCAGAGAACAATGGTCTCATTGACAACATTGTGAGCTGGAATCAGCTCCTCTCAATGGTTCAGACAGGTAGTTCAACTATATTTAAATGGCTATGGACTATATTGTCCTCATCCTGAAACGGAAAAACAAAATACAAAATACAAAAATAACCTTTCCAAATCTGATGGTCACAATTTTCTTTTGTATTTCTTTCCCTTAATCCTATTTCCTCACCCTGAACATCACCAATTTAAAAACATTTATCAAGATATCCATGTAGAGTGCTAGGACTATTTGTCCTTGAAAACAGTGGGCTGGAAAGGGAGGGTGGAAGGAAGTTGTTACCTCAAAATATTCATGTGCATATGCATGAAAATTAGTTTAGAAAAAAGAAAAAAGGCAAGCTAGAGTGGGAAAACAATATGCATGGGGACTTCGGGGTAGCTTGTCTACAAAAATGAAGATGAATTACCTTTACAAAGACAGACTGCAGGGAAGTATCCCTAGTATGTAGATCATTCGCAATAAGATCCCAAGCTGCAAATCTTCATGATGATTTCATTTTTCAATCACTGAAATCATGGGGAGTAAAATAGAGATGATTGTAACTCCTGTAGCATCTCATCTGCTAGCTAGCCTGAGTAAAGCATTCTTAGTCTTACTTCCCTTCATCTCCAGAGGGAGGGAAAGATGTGCTGGGATCTGCTTCAGGAAAGGGAAGAAAAGCTGCCTTCTATGACTATGGATTTCTATGAGCCCAAATTTCCTTCAAGCTGGGAAAAATCTCCTTTCCTTTGAAACAAAAAATAGAGCCTAATTGGTTGTGTCTGTGATATTGCATGTGTTTCAAAACTGGAGTTCATATGCCATCTGTGACATGAGGTAGACAACCCAAGACAATTCACTTACCCTGTTAGCCTCAGTTTCCTCATCTCTAAGATAATATTAACACAGGCCATATGTCATTTTTTATAATACATAGAATTATTTTATCTTAATATCATTTCTAACAATAAGTGTTGCAAATCACTTTGATAATAATAGATAACACCAACAGAATTTCATTTGAGCTTCATACTAAGCAGGGGAGTCGTGTCCCATTATTATCTGTCTTTTATAGGTGAAGAAGCTCAAGGAGACAAGATGACTGAATTGGCCAGGGTCACATAAATAGTATAATTAGTAGGTGACTTAGTTGGATGGAGAACTCAATTCTTCCCCACATCAGCTCTAGTCTTTCAGTCTTTTTGTATTACTTGACTGATTTGTATCATAGCAATTTTATTTTATTCACTTAAAACATGATTCTGAGATGAGGTTGATGAGCATCCCCAAACTGCTAAAGAGTCAGTGGCACATTCATGAATTAGTGAATTAATGAAGAAGGACCCCTAAACCTATGACTTTAGGAGCAACATATCATAACTGATTCTCTATGTTGAACATTTCCAATGATCCCTTGGAGATTTCCGACAGCAAACCCATCGTGTCTAAACAAGAATTCTGATGTTCCCTCCCTGAAGCTTCTCAAATTCTTCACTTTTATATTGAAACCACTAAACCTCCTGTCCCTCAAATTCCTGAACTCCAGGTTGTTGTTAGCCCCACTCTCACCCTCTTCCCCAATCCACTCAGTTTTCAGGAGTTAGCAGTTTGAACACTCTCTCCCCTACTTCTTGGTTTTTATCCTGCCAGAACCTTCATCTTAATGTATGCCTTCTCTCGAATCTCAACTGCACAATTTCAATAATCACTTGTTTGGTTTTCTGAACCCAAGTCTCTTCCCTTGTCCAATCTGTGAGCAATCAAATCCTATTTCTGCAGAGTCACTTTGATTATTTTCTTGGCCAAAATTGCTTCCTTAAGTCTAAGGTTCAAAAGCACTCTTATTTGATACTTAAAAGTGCACATGATTTGAACCAAAGATCTTTATAGCATAGACTCACTTACTCAGGACTAGCAGATTGGCTCTCCAGAAGTCACATGCTCCTCCCCTCAGGCTCCTCAATAAGGAGCAAGAAACCAAAGTATTTTCTAGACTTATAATTCATTTGCCTTTATCACAGCGCCTCTCCTTTGATTTTTAGCCAATATAAATTATTCAATTAGAAGTAATTACCTGTTAAGTGATATGGTGTGGTCCAGAACACATAGAAGTCTGAGGTGCTTTCTCCACGAGTAGATGTCGTCATCCAAGGGAAAGTAACCTCAAGTTTAGAGTGCATATGTAGAAGAGGGGATAACTCACAGATCCTCCCCAAATCAATTTTTTCTGGAATCCTCAGGATGTTTCTCCTTAGCAAAATGTGGCTTTTTTTCTGACCTTCCCAGGGAGTCCGGAAGTTGTCTTCCCTAAAATATCAACATTTACTTGGTTTACCATGCTGTCAGTAGTCTGGTCCTGAAGATTCTGCTGGGTTGTCATAGAGCTTTGAGTCATTGGAGCCTCCGAATGTCACAAGATGTTCTCTGTTGGGGAGAGGGAGGTAGAGATTTTCTGGTCCACATCAATATAGTTCTTTCTCAGGGAATTCTCCAGAACTGCTCTTGTATCTATGCTGCCAACCAGTGGAATGAAGTTTCCAAAGTGGCTTGCTCTTTTATAGAAAACCCATAGGTCAGGAACGTTTTTCCCCTTCAACCAATTACAGTGTTCTTACTATTATACCCAATTGTCATTCCTTTTCATGTCTGAGTATTTAAGTAAGGCCACCTGGATCTCATTCATATTCAGTCTTCACTTGTGATTGAGTGATTAAAGGGAGAATTCCAGGTGACTCTAACTCTTATAGATCATTTAAGGTTGATTTCACAATCCTTTTGCAAGCACAATGTGAGAGCCAAATTTCAGATGAATGAACTTAAATGAACTGAGGTCTTTCAAAAGTTAGAGGTGAAAAGGGTCAGTATTCAAGGCAAAGAGAGTTCAAATCTAGCCTCAGACATTGAACACTTATTAGCTGCATGATTCTGGGTAAATCACTTGACCCTGACATTCAGGATCACCTCCAGTCATCCTGATTCCTTTCTGGCCCTGGGACCCAGGTGATTTTTGAGGAGAAAGTGAGACTGGAGACTTAGCATAGCCGCCCCTCACTCAAAATCAATTCATGTGCATATCACCCCCCTGATTTCATGGTCTTCTTCAAAAACAAGGACAAACATCACAGATGAGGAAACTGAGGCAAAATAGTTATAACTTGCCCAGGTTAACACAGCCAGTAAGTGTCTGAGGTCCAAATTTGAACTAAGGAAAGTGAGCCTTCTTAAAATGAATCCAGTTCTCCATCTATCCACTGTGACACCTATCTGACCCAAAGTACTATAGGAAGTTTAATTATCATCCTTCAAAGTTAAAATTTATTACAGACCTCAAAAAAGATGAAAGTACTCAAGGAAAGTAACATTCTTCTTCAGGTTTTCATGAGCTATAGAATATTCTTTCAGAAATAGAAGGACTTTCACATAAAAACAACAGTAAATCAAGGGGAGGCCACAGAACATGATTAGAAAATGCAGTACCACCATGCAAGGATAGTGAGAGGCTTAGAATTTTCAGAATGTGGCAACAAAATCTGGCCACAGCAGAAATTTGTTCATTTTGGTGTTTTGGTGTGCTTGTTTTGTGAAACTAATAACTGTGGGGAAAGGATCCTCTAAGAAGAGATTTAAATGTTGTTTGAGATGGATGGGTCAATAAAAGTTGACAGCAAAACTTGTAGAAGATGGGGGTACAGATGATAGATATAGTTGTTAGCTGTGGGACTTTGAACAAGTCAATTAAACTTTGTCTCAGTTTCCTCCACTGTAAGGTAAAGATCATAACAGCACCAACCTCCCAGGGTTTTGTAAACGTCAAATGAGAAAATATTGGTAATATGCTTCACATAGGATCTGGAGAAGAGCAAGTTCTATACAGATTCTAGCTATTATTCAAAATGAAACAGAACTTTTGAAACATCATCATCAATCTGGTTTCTCTTCCAAGTCAAAAGAAATTAGGACTCTCAACAACTGAACAGAAAATACTACTTGAGAGGGGATATTCTAGCCTAGAGATTAGAATCAATGAAAATGGTTGCCATTGGTGAATGCAAGCCACCTGTATTAGATGAAAGAAATCATTGAGTCCTGGAAGTACCAGCAAAGGCAATTCCTTAGTAACAGTCAAAGATATTTGAAGTGTCATGGACAATATGAAAGGCACCATAATAAAGGAGAAAGACACAAATTCTTCAGTTCTATAACTGAAGAAAATGATGTCATAAATCTAAAAACTGAAACTTTTTACTTGAGGGAAGGAAACTTTCCTAAAAATCAGTTTCCTAAAGAGGAACAGTCTATTCTAGAAACCAGTAGCCTTTCCCTCATCTTTGAATAGAATTTGGATGAGCACCCATCAGTTATAGTGTAATGGAGAATATTTTGTCATTTGTGGATTTGATAATATATACAACTGAGTATTTCCTTCAGGTGCAAAGCATAGTAATTTATCTTACTAGAATGCCAGAAAGATTTAAAAAGAAAAAATCTCAAAAGACCTGAAGATGACCGTCATATCTCATGGGAGGTTGGGGGACTTGGGATGGGAATGTATCAAAACAAATAGAAATAGGATAAGAAAGCATGAAGGAATTTTGGGAGCTATAAAACTTACCAGAGCCTCTTCTTGATTAACAGTGTGATAATATCTTTGCAAAGGAATTCACTTTAATAACATATTTCCAAGTTTACTATGTGTAAAAGATTGAATCAAGTGTTGAAGATAAACTTAAAATGAAACAAGGTTTCCCCTCAAAGACCTTATATTCAAATAAGAAGACATGTGAGGTATGAAAATAAATTGAAAATAAGCTATAGAAATAAACATGAAATAGATTTGAAAGGGAAAGTGTTGAGAACTGGGTTAGCTATATAGGTTATAGACTGATGTATATCAGTATAGTTACAATTAGATGTAGACAACAATGGACATTTTAACAAATGTAAAATTTCAGTATATTAGAAGCACATCATATTCCTCGTAAAGTAAAAATATGGTGTAAACAAAAAGTTAAAATCATTCCTTTATGACAAAAGGGAAATTTAACCTTGTTTTCATCATTTTTCTTATCTGTAAAATAAGCTGGAGGGGAAAAGCACCTCCGTCAAGGTTCTGACATCATGAAGAATCAGACAAGACTGAAGATAATGACTGATGAACAACAATAGGTGATTTGTTATAGAAATGCTACTTTTAGTCAAACCAAAAAAATCCATTCAAAATGACACGAAGTTCCATACTACCCAGCAAACTGAACTGATTTTAGACTGGTGGACCTTGCATGAAAGCATTGAACATCATTTATCAGGAAGCATCCAAAAAGTGGTCAGTACCATCATCAGAGTAGAGGTAAGAGTTCTTAATCAGGTGGGAGGCTTGGTAATCTGCTCCAGAGGTTCAGGGTCTATTGGATCCAATTGATACTGGCATATGAGAACTGAAGATTCCATATACGTATATTTATATAAGCAATTAGCCAATGCTTCATTTCATATTGATTTATTATTTTGTTGGCTGTTTAGCCTTTAAAACATGATAGAGAAAATGTAATTGATGAAGTTAAACTTGAAGTGGATCATGTATGCTTTTTGCTTTCTGGAGATGTAGTTATTAAACATATACCAGAATACAATTTAGGATGCTATCTTTTGCAGGTTTTATCTACTTAGTGACAGAGAAATGCTGTTTCACCTCTATTCAGGTAGCTTCTGTCATCCAGACATGTTAAGTCTTGGACCTTCTGCACCATCTTTCTCTTCTTTCAGGTTAAAAATTCCTCTCTTATTCTTCTGGGCTCTGATAGTGGAGTGGAAATAGGCAAAATGACCAGAGAACTTAAATATAATGTTTGCAGTGAGTATTAAACTTAATAATATAGAAAAATGATCATTTTGCATCCTTTTCTAATTTTTTATTTTATGTATTTTAATAGTTTTTGTGTTTCCTTTCTTTTTTCTGGCTTCCTTCTTTCCTCCCTCCCTTCCTTCAAATGGATGTCAGTTACCATCAGGCCTCAATGTAAGAATAATGTGGGTTCTTACACATACTATATAATCCGAAGTGAGTCATAGCTTCTGAATACTAAATCCCCAGACTATTACAGATCAGTAAATCTCCAAGACTATAAACTTCAGAAGAGTTGTTCTTGAAGAATTGAAAGGACAGAAAAGGAAAATGATAAGTGTTGGAGGGGATATGGGGAAACTGAACATGAAGGGACTCATAGTAGAGTTGTGAACTTAGCCAACTGTTAAGAAGGACAATTTGGAACCATGCTCAAAGAGTCATCAAACTATGCATATCTTTTGGTACAGCAATTTCACTACTAGGTCTCTATCCCAAAAGGATCATAAAAAGTGAAAAGGACCCACTTCTACAAAACTACTTGAGCCAAAATCAGTCCAGAGAAAGCCTCTAACACACTCTACTGGCCAGCCCCCTTGGAATTAGTAAGCCCAGTGAGCAAAGCCTTTAGGGCTTTCAAAACCAAAGGTCTGTGAACCACCCCCCAACATAAGATTCTAGCAAAATGAAGAAAGGCTATTGAAAGGGGATGTCTATTGGAAGTTACCTCAAAGACAAGGAACCTAACTCAGAGTGAGCTAGAACTTCTGAGAATATGAATTGGTCTCCAGCCCAGAAAGACTACTTTAAAAAGATCAGGAAGAAGTTTAAAAACTGATTGGAGGGGCAGCTAGGAGGCATAGTAGAAAAAGCACCGGCCCTGGAGTCAGGAGTACCTGGGTTCAAATCCGGTCTCAGACACTTAATAATTACCTAGCTAGCTGTGTGGCCTTGGGCAAGCCACTTAACCCCACTTTCCTTGCAAAAACCTTAAAAAACTGATTGGAAAAACTGGAAAATAAACACAAGAGGAAATTAACACCTTGCAACAAGGAAAAAAATTCCATGGTAAAGACAATTGAACATGTGCAAAAAAGAAAATAATCCTCTTAAAACCACAATTGGGCAAATGAAAAACTCCTTCAAAAATAGAACTCACCAATTGGAAAAGGAGTTGCAAGGGGTAAATAAAGAATATTCTTCCCTAAAATAAGAATGGAAGGCATCTATGTGGCACAGTGTATAAAACACTGGCCCTGGAGTCAGGAGAACATGAATTCAAATTCCGGCCTAGCTGTGTGACCTTGGGCAATTCACTTAATCCCATTGCCTTTGAAAAAAAAAAGCTAAAAAAAATAAAATAAAATAAGAATGGAATCCATGGAAACTAATGATTCATGACACAACAAGAATCGGTTAAACAAAAACAAAAAGTCAGAAACATAGAAGAGAATGTGAAATACCTCATCGGCAAAAGGAATGACCTAGGGAATAGATCCAGGAGATACAATCTAATAATCATTAGCTTTTCTGAACACATTGGGGAAAAATAAAAGCCTGGGCTCACTATTTCAGGATCTTTTGAAAGAAAATTGCCCTGATATCATGGAACCAGAGGGAAAAATAGTTATTGAAAGACTACATCGATTCCCCTCCATAAAAGGGATCCCAAATGAAAACACCAAGGAATATCGTGAACAAATTCCAGAACTATCAGATAAAAGAGATAATCCTGCAAGCAGACAGAAAGAAACAATTTAGTTACCAAGGAGCCACAGTAAGGATTACACAGGACCTGGCTACATCAACATTAAGGGATTGAAGGGCCTGAAACACAATATTCCAAAGAGCAAGCTTGGAATGCAGCCAAGAATTCACTATCCTGCAAAACTGAGCCTTCTCTTCCAGGAGAAAAGATGGCCATTTGATGAAATAAGATAGTTCCAACTTTTTCTGATGAAAAGATAATAGCTATAAAGAAAATTTGGACTTCAAACAGTAGAATCAAGTGACACATGAAATGTTAAAAAAAAAGGGGGGGATATTGCCATCTAATAAGATGAAACCAACCATATCCCCATCTGGGAGAAAGATTCTCATAACTCCTGAGAATTGTAACTCTATTAGAATATACGTAGCCAAAAAGTAATTGAAACTCATGACTTGTCCATGACTCTGAAAGAATGATTTAAAAACAATATATCCTTAAAAGGGGGGGCAGTAAAGTGACAGGAGGATGGAGGAGATTGAATGGGGTAAATTACATTACATGAAGAGGTACAAAGGAACTAATATAATAGAAGGGAAGAAGGAAGTAGGTGATAATCGCATGAATCTTACTATCTCATCAATTTGGCTGAAAGAAGATTAACACAAACTCAGTTAAGTTAAGAAACGTATCTTATCATTCAAACATTAAAAGGGAAAAGGGGGAGGAGGTAGGAAGATGGGAACTAACAGATGGAAGGGAAGGAAGAAGGGGTAAAGGGAAAGGGGAAATATAGGGTAGGGGGATGGATAAAAGGGAGCAAACACATTGAAACAGATGGTATTCAGAATTAAATACTGTGGAATATGGATAAAGTTTAAAAAGGGGGGGGGGGGGAATACAGAGAGAGATGATGACCTGGAAGGCAATAAAGAATTAGTAATTATAATTTTCAATATGAATGGGATGAATTCTCCCATAAAATGTAAGCAAATAGCATAGTAGATTAAAAAACAGAATCCTACAATATGCTGCATATAAGAAAGGCATCTGAAGCTGAGAGGTACACATGGAGTAAAGGTAAAAGGATGGAGCAGAATATATTTTCCTTCAGTCAAGAAGAAAAAAGCAGGGGTAGCAATCCTTGTCTCAAACAAAGCAGCTGCTGAAACAGATGTCATTAAAAGAGATAAGGGAGGAAACTATATCCTCTTAAAAGGTACTATAGACAATGAAGCAATTTCAATACTCAATATGTATGCACCAAGTGGCATAGCATCCAGATTCTAAGAGGAGAAGTTGAATGAGTTACAGGAAGGCATAAACAGCAAAACTCTACTGGTGAGAGATCTCAGCCTCCCTCTCTCAGATTTAGATAAATCTAGCCATAAAATAAACAAGAAGGAAGTTAAGGAGGTGAATAGAATGTTAGAAAACCTAGACATAATAGAGTTTTAGAGAAAGATGACTGGGGATAGAAAGGATATACTTATTTTTTCTGCAGTACGTAGCACCTACACAAAAATTGACCAAGTACTAGGACATCAAAACCTTATTGTCATATGCAGAAAGGCAGAAATAGTGAATATTTTCTTCTTAGATCATAATGTCATAAAAATCACATGCAATAAAGGGCCATAGAGAGATCTAAACCTAATGGCAAACTAACCCCATTTTAAAGAATAAGTGATTCAAGCAACAAAATACAGAGAGAATTAATGATTTCATCCTCAGTAATGACAGTATTGAGACAACATACCAAAATTTATGGGATACAGCCAAGGCAGTTATTAGGGGATATATTATATCTTTAATTGCTTATATGAATAAATTAGAGAAAGAGGAAATCAATGAACTAAGTACGCAACTAAAAAATTAGAGAAAGAACAAATAAAAACCCTCAATTAAATAACAAATTAGAAATTCTGAAAATTAAAGAAGTTAAATTTTTAATTAATATTTTATTTGTTTCCCAAATATGTCTTGTAATAGTTTCGACCAATCATTTTTCTCTAAGATTTTGAATTTTACAACCTTTCCTCCACCTTCCCTTCCCTCCTCCATCCCCCAACAGAAGGCAATCTGGTAATCTTTACATTGTTTCCATGCTATACATTGATCAAAATTTAATGTGTTAGGAGAGAAATTGTATCCTTGAGGAGAAAAATAAAAGATTAGAGAAATCAAAATTATGTAGTACATAAGATGCTTCTTATAAAAAAATTGAAGATAATAGACTTTGGTCTTTGTTTAAACTACACAGTTTCTCTGGGTGCAGATGATATTCTCCATTGCATGTGCTCTAAAATTGTCCCTGGTTATTGCATTGATGGAATGAACAATCCCAGTAAGATTGATCATCACCCCCAGGTTGCTGTGAAGGTGTAAATGTTCTTCTGGTTCCACTCATTTTGCTCATTATCAGTTCAAGTAAGTCTTTCTAGGCTTCTCTGAATTTCCAACCCTCTTGGTTTCTAACAGAACAATAGTGTTCCATAACATACATATACCACAGTTTGTTGAGCCATTCCCCAAATGATGGACATTCACTTGATTTCCAGTTCTTTGCTACCCCAAGGAGGGCTGCTATGAATGTTTTCTACAAGTGATGTTTTTACCCTTTTGCATGATCTCCTCAGGATAAACACCTAGTAATGGTATTTCTGGATGAAGGGTGTGAACATTTTTACTGCCTTTTGAGCATACTTCCAGATTGCTCTCCAGAAAGGGTGGATGAGTTCACAGCTCCATCAATGATGTATTAGTGTTCCAGATTTCCCACATCCCTTCCAACATTGAACATTGCCTTTTCTTGTCTTTTTGGCTAATCTCATAGGTGTGAGATTATAACTCAGAGCTGCTTTAATTTGAATTTCTCTAATCAGTTAAGATTTAGAGCAATTTATCATATGACTATGAACAGCTTTCATTTCCTCATCTATAATTTGCCTTTGCATATCCTTTAACCATTTGTCAAATGGGGAATGGCTTATTTAAATAAATTTGACTCCATTCTCTCTCTCTCTCTCTCTCTCTCTCTCTCTATATATATATATATATATATATATATATATATATATATATATATATATACTGTAGAAATTAGTCCTTTGTCAGAAATGCTAGTTATAAAAATTATTTCCCAATTTACTACATTTCTTTTGATCTTTGTTATAGTCATTTTGCTTGTACAAAATCTTTTCAATTTAATGTAATCAAAATTATATAGTTTGTTTTTAATGATGTTCCCCATCTCTTTCATAGTCATAAACTGCTTCCCTTTCTATAGATCTGTCAAGTAAACTATTCCTAGGTCTCCCAGTTTGCTTATATTGTTTTTTTATGTCTAAATCCTGTACCCATTTTGACCTTATCTTGGTATAGGATGTGAGATGTTGGTCTAATCCAAGTTTCTGCCATTAATAACTTCCAATTTTCCTAACAGGTTTTATCAGAGTGATAGAAGCTGTACTCTGGGTTTATCAAACAGCAGATTGCTATGATTGACTCCTGCTGTCTCCTTTGTACCTAATCTATTCTACTGATCTACCACTTCATTTCTTAGCCAATATCAGACAGTTTTGATGACTAATGCTTTATAGTATAATTTTAGATCTTCTACACTTTTGTTTCATTAAATCCTTGGAGATTCTTGACATTTTATTTCTCCATGTGAATGTATTTACAATTTTTTCTGACTCATTAAAGTAAATTTTTGGAAGTTTGATTGGTAAGGCACTAAATAATTGATTAATTTAGTTAGAATTGTCATTTTTATTATATTAGCTTAGATGAGCAGTTGGTATTTGCCCAGTTATTCAAATCTGATTTTATTTGTGTGAAGAGTGTTTTATAGTTGTTTTCATAGCATTTCTGAGTCTGCCTTGGCAGGTAGACTCCAAAGTACTTTATATTATTTGAAGTTATTTTAAATGGGATTTGTTTCTAGCTCTTGCTGCTGCATCTTTTTTATAAGGTCTAAGCAGTTTTATTTTCATCATTCTGTGGTGGTGTACAAAACACTAGGAGAGCAAGTAAATAAAAGTGGGTTAGGAACATAATTGATATTTATGTCTGCCATTATTTTAGCTGACTTTCCCATGATAGCTTCTAGATGTTCTAAGTCCACATGGTCTTTCTGCCTCAGCCTCCCTACTGACACTTGACAAAGCCTTTCAGATCTTCCAGGAAGTTGATGTATTCCTGGTGTTCGAGGGCTGTGCTGAGCTCAATGAGTTCATCTGCAAATGTGTTGTCCACCCCTCGGTCAGCCAGGAAGTCCATCAGGTGGTCGTACAGGGCCCAGTCCAAGGAATCTGTGTTCAATGTGTAGTTGGTATCCTTCCAGTCAGATTCATTGGTGGGTTGAAAACTCACTTCCCGGATGGAGAAAATGTCACTCTCATCCTCTTCTTCTGTCCAACCTCATCCTCTGAATAGTGGCAGTCCAAGAAAAGGGCCTTCTTGATTTTGTCCTTCCCAACTTCCACCACAAAGTTTGGGGTTCACGTAAGTTCAGGCTCTTGCTGTTCTTGGGCTTTCTGTCCCTCTGGTGGCTCATCATCAAAGGTCGGCGGGATTCTGTTGTATTGAATGTGACTGTGATCCTCTCCCCAGCTAATCTCCGGATTAGCTTGGCTTCTGTTCTTTGTACATCCAGTACCCAATCTCCGGACATCTTGGGGAGAGATTTGTGTTTCTGGACTTTCCTCTCCTCTTTAATTTCATCTGTCAGAAATTCAGCAAAGGCCTTGTCTCCTTCGATGTGGAGGCCCCCGCACGTGCACGAACAGAGCCCGGGCGCTCTCCGGGGTGGCTGCAGCAGGCGCGGACGCGCGGGGCCCGGCCCGCCGGCCACTGCTCCCAGGAGGCCTGCGAAGGCGCGCGTGGCGGCGGCCAGCGCGGGCCACAGCATCGGGAGGGCGGCGGGGCGCAGGGCCCGGGCCGCGGGGCGCAGCAGCAGCGGCGGCAGCAGCGGGGCCATGACCGACACACGCGCGGGGGGGCAGGGGCGGAAGGGCTTGCTGCTGCATCTTACTATTACTATATAAAGAAATACTGAGGATTTATGATGGTTTATTTTATATCTTCAACTGCTAAAGTTACTCTCTTCCTTCCCAATTCAAATTCTTTCAAATTTTCTTCTCTTATCGCTGAAGCTAACATTTCTAATAAAATATTGATTAGCAGTGGTTATAAGAGGCATCCTTGTTTTACCCTTGGTCTTCTAGGGAATTCCACTAGCTTATACCCATTGCATATAAAGCTTGTTGATAGCTTCTTATAGATACTGCTAATTATTCTAAAGAACAGTACATTTTATTCCTATGCTCTCTAGTGTTTTTAGTAGAAATGCATGTTGTATTTTGTCAAAAGCTTCTTTTCAGAATGTATTGATATAATCATGTGATTTGTTAGGTTTCTTATTGATATAGTTAATTGTACTAACAGTTTTCCTGATATTGAAGCAAACATGCATACATGGGATAAATCTTCCTTGAGTAATTTGGTCTTCTTCTTTCTTCTTTTTATCAAACTAACCATAGGTTTATCAATTCTCTTGATTCTTCATAAAACCAACTCTTGGTTTCATTAATTAGTTCAATAATTTTGTTGCTTTCAATTTTTATTAATTTCTCCTTTAATTTTTAGAAATTATTTGGTATTTAATTTGACATTTTTGATTTGTTCTTTCTCTAATTTTTTTTAGTTGTATGCTTAGTTCATTGATTTCTTCTTTCTCTAATTTATTTATATAAGCAGTTAAAGATATAACATAGCCCCTAATAACTGCCTTGACTATGCCCCATAAATTTTGGTATGTGGTCTCCTTACTGTCATTAACAAGGATGAAATCATTTAATTCTGTCTATAATTTGTTGTTTGATCCATCATTCCTTAAAATGGTGTTATTTAGTTTCCATAGATCAGTCTCTCCATGGCCCTTTCTTTCATGGCACTATGATCTGAAAACAAAATGTTCACTCTTTCTGCTTTTCTGCATTTTGTAATAAGGTTTTTATGCCCTAGTACATGGTCAATTTTTTTTGTAGGTGCCATGTACTGCAGGAAAAAATAGTATATCCTTTCAATTTCCATTCAGTTTTCTCCAAAGCTCTATCATGTCTAAGTTTTCTAGCATTCTATTTACCTCCTTAAATTCCTTCTTGTTTATTTTATGGTTAGCTTTATCTAAATCTGAGAGAGGAAGGCTGAGATTTCCAATCAGAGTTTGCTATTTATGTCTTCCTGTAACTCATTAAGGTTCTCCTCTCAGAATTGTATGCCATACTACTTGGTACCTACATATTTACTATTGAAATTGCTTCACTTTCTATGAAAACTTTTAAGAAAATATAGTTTCCTTCTTTATCTCTTTCAATTATATTTTTAAAGATTTTGTTTATTTTGAGTTTTACAATTTTTCCCCAATCTTAATTCCCTCCCCCATCCCCCACAGAAGCCAATTTGCCAGTCTTTACATTGTTTCCATGGTATACATTAATCTAAATTGAATGTGATGAGAGAGATATTATTTTCTTAAGGAAGAAACATAAAGTAAAAGATATAGCAAGATTAGACAATATCAGTTTTTTTTCCTAAATTAAAGGTATTAGTCCTTGGTCTTTGTTCAAACTCCTCAGTTCTTTCTCTGGATATAGATGATAATCTCCATTGCAGACAGCCCCAGATTGTCCTGGATTGTTGCACTGATGGAATGAGTAAGTCTATCAAGGTTGCTCATCACCCCCGTGTTGCTGTTAGAGTGTACAATGCTTTTCTGGTTCTGCTCATCTCACTCTGCATCTGTTCATGCAAATTTTTCCAGGCTTCCCTGAATTCACTTCCTTCCTGGTTTTTAATAGAAGAATAGTGTTCCATGACATACATATACAACAGTTTGCTAAGCCATTTCTCAAATGAAGGACATTTACTTGATTTACAATTCTTTGCCACCACAAATAGGGCTGTAATGGATAGTTTTGTACAAGTGGATTTTTTTTTCACCAACTCATCAGGGTATAAGACCAGTAATGGTATTGCAGGATCAATTTTTGTTGCCCTTTTGGCATAGTTCCAGACTGCTCTTCAGAAAGGTTGGATGAGTTTACAGCTCCACCAACAATGTATTAGTGTCTCAGATTTCCCACAACCCTTCCAACAATGAGCATTTTCCTTTCTGGTCATATTGGCCAGTTTGAGAGGTGTGAGGTGGCACCTCGGAGAAGCTTTAATTTGCATTTCTGTAATAAGTAATGAGCAATTTTTCATATGATTATGGATCACTTTGATCTCCTCATCTGTAAATTGCCTTTGCATATCTCTTGACCATTTGTCAATTGGGGAATGGCTTTTTAAAAAATTGGCTTAGTTCTCTGTATATTTTAGAAATGAGTCCTTTGTCAGAAATATTAGATGCAAAAATTGTTTCCCAGTTTACTACATTTCTTTTGATCTTGGTTAGAGTGCTTTTGTCTGTGGAAAAACTTTTTTAATTTAATGTAATAGAAATTATATGGTTTGTTTTTAGTGATGTTCTCCATGTGTTCCTTAATCATAAACTGCTTCACTTTCCATAGATCTGACAAGTAAACTAGTCCTTGATCTTCTAGTTTGCTTATAATATTGCTTTTTATGTCTAAATCCTGTATCCTTTTTTATCTTATCTTGGTATAGGGTGTGAGGTGTTGCCTTAATCTAAGTTTCTTCCATACTAACTTCCAATTTTCCCAGCTGTTTTTATTGAAGAGATAGTTTTTATCCCAATAGCTGGAGTCTCTAGCTTTATCAAACAGCAAATTACTATAATCATTTCATGCTATTGCATTTAGCCTATTCCACTGGTCCACTACTCGATTTCTTAGTCAATACCAGAGTTTTGGTGACTGATGCTTTATTATATAATTTTAGATCAGATAGGGCTAAGCCCCCTTCTTTTGTACTTCTTTCATTGAAACCCTGGAAATTCTTGACTTTTTATTTATTTGAATTTATTTATCACTTTTTCTAACTCACTAAAGGAATTTTTTGAAATTTTCATTGGTAGATCACTAAACAGGTAGTTTAGTTAGAATTGTCATTTTTATTGTATTAGCTTGACCTATCCATGAGCAGTTGATATTTGCCCAGTTATTTAAATCCGATTTTATTTGTGTGAGAAGTGTTCCATAATTGTTTTCAAAAAGTTTCTGAGTCTGCCTTGGCAAATAGACTCCCAGGTATTTTGTATTGTCTGAGGTTACTTTGAATGGGATTTCTCTTTCTAGCTCTTCCTGCTGTATCTTGTTAGTCATATATAGAAATATCTCTTTCAATTAAATCTATTTTAGCTACAGCTTTGTCTGAGATAAGGATTTCTATCCATGCCTTTTTCAAATCAACTGAAGTAAAATATATTCTTCATATTCTTCTCCTAAATTTTACCTTTACTGTGTATGTATGTATATACATATACATATACATATATATATATATATATATATATATATGTATATATATATATCGGCTTCAAATGAGTTTTTTGTAAGCAGCATATTATAGGATTCTTGTTTTTAATCCGCTCTGCTATTCGCTTTCATTTTATGAGAGTTTATTCCATTAACATTCAAAGTTAAGTTATAACTACTAACTTTATCATCCTCCATGTTATCTTCCCTGTTTCAATTTTTCCCTTCTTTTTACTTTATCCATATTCCCCAGTATTTGCTTCTGAATACCAGCTCCTTTTGAGTGCTTGCCCCCTTATGTACACCCATCCCCTATCTTTCCCTTTTCCCTTTGTCCCTTCCTTTCCTTCCTCCTGTTTGTAACTTCCCTCTTTCCTCCCCCCCATATCTCTTTTTAATATTGGAAAGTACAATAAGTTTTGTAACTGAGTATGTGTATGTTAATTCTTCTTTGAGCCAATTTTGATGAGAAAAAGATTCAGGTGGTTCTCATCTCCTCCCTTCTTCCCCTCTTTTGCAATTGGTCCTTTGTATCTCTTCACATAATGTGATTTACCCCATCCAATCTCCTCCATCCTCCCGCCTCTTTACTGTCCCCTCCTTTTTAAGGAGATATTGTTTTTAAATAATTCTGAGACACAGACAAGTCATAACTGTCTATTACTTCTGACTAAGTGTATTCTCTCTATTAGAGTTACAATTTTCAAGAGTTATGAGAATCTTTCTCCTAGGTGAGGACATATCCAGTTTCATCTTTTTGGATGGTATTTTTTTTCTTTTCCCTTTTTTTATCTTTTCATGTGTCTCTTGAGTCTCTGTTTGAAGTCCAAATTTTCTATTTAGCTCTGGTCTTTTCATCAAGAAAAGTTGGAACTTTCCTATTTCATTAAATGTACATCTTTTCCCCTGGAAGAGAAGGCCCAGTTTTGCAGGATAATGAATTCTTGCCTACATTTCAAGCTCCCTTGCTCTTGGGAATATCATATTCCTTCAATCCCTTAATGTTGATGCACCTGGTCCTATATAATCCTTCCTGTTTCCTTGTTATCTAAACTGTTTCTTTTTTGACTGTTTGTAGAATTTACTCTCTTTTTTCCGATAGTTCTAAAATTTCCTCAGTGCTTTCATTTGGGATCCCTTTCATGAGGGAATTGATGTATTCTTTCAGTAAATATTTTGCCCTCTAGTTCCATGATATCAGGGCAACTTTCCTTCAAATGATCTTAAAATATTGAGTGCAGTCTTTTTTTATCATCAATCAATATGTTCAGGAAGCCCAATAATTCTTAAAAATTGTCTCTTCTGGATCTGTTCTCTAGGTCAGTAGTTTTGCCAATGAGGTATTTTATGTTTTCTTCTATTTTTTGATTTTTTGGTTTTGTTTAACGATTCTTGTTATTTCATGAAGTCATTACTTCCCACATATTCCATTCCTCTTTTAACAGAAGAATTTTCTTCATTTACTTTTTTGCAACTCTTTTTTCAATTGGTCAATTCTATTTTTGAAGGAGTTTACCAATTGCCAGTTATGGTTTTGAGAAAATTATGTTCTTATTGTCAGTTATTAATTTTCTTTATAAGGTATTAATTTTCTCTTGGGTTTCTTTTCCCAATTTTTCCAATTGGTTTTTAAACTCCTTCCTGTTCTCTTCTAAGAAGCCTTTCTGAGCTGGAGTTCAATACATATTCTCCTCAGAATTTCTAACTCTGGGTTTGTGTCTTTTTCTTTGAGATAGTTTTCAGTGGACCCCTGTTTTCCCTGGTCTTTCTTCATTTTCCTAAGGTCATATTGGGGGAGGGGCTGGTTCACAGACCTTTGATTTTGAAAACCCTAGAGGCTTTGCTGACTCGGTTTAGGAACTCCGAGTTGGCCAGCCACTAGGGGTGCCAGAAGCTTTCTCTGGAGTATCTATAACCTTAATTTTTTGCCCACTCTCTAAGCCTGGGGTGTGTGTGGGGGAAACAGCAGGTTCTGAATTATCCTTGAACAATGTGGGCTGAGCCCTCTGGCTATATAGTTAATCTTATTATTCACTCAGTACTGAGAGAGATCTACAATCCACACCTGAACCTGGGAGGGGGTGGGAAGGTTGTTACTATATTTGTTCTGGCAAGAGTCCCTCTCTCTCTCACAGGAATTGAAGGGGATGTTCAAGTTGAAACATTGGGACTCCAATGAAAACATGGACCCAGGTGGCCAGATTGATGTCTAACTGTACTGGAGATCACCCATCCAATATGCTGCATCTCTCCTTCCAACCTTACTGGAGCTCTCCTGCCTGATTACAAAGCCAAAAGCTTCCATGGCTATTCTGAGGTTAGTCCAGATCTCATCCCATGGCCTCTGCACTGGCTCTCTATTCTCTGTCCCCACATCACCCATGTTCCCCTGAAACAGACCTTGTTGGTAGATGTTTTTCTCCTTTGTTCTTCTCTGGATTTTGTGGATTTAAATTATGCTAAGAGAGACTCATTTCATATTAGTGCTAAGGGAAAACCAGGAGACCTTAGCACAGTGCCTGACTTCTCTCCACCATCTTGGTCAGAAGTCCAGAAATTAATAAAATTGAAAACAAAGAAACTATTGAACTAATAAGTAATACCAAGAGTTTGTTTTATGAAAAAAAAATGAAATTGATAAACCTTTGGATAATTTGATTTAAAAATAACAGAAAACTAAATTACTAATATATAAATGAAAAAGGTAAATTTACCACCAATGACAAAGAAATAAAAATAATAATTGAGAATTATTTTGCCCTACTAAATGCCCAAAATTTGATAATCTAAGTGAAATGGATGAATATTTACGATAATATAAGTTGCCCAGGATAAATAAATAGGAAATTAAATACCTAAATAACCCTATCTCAGAAAAGGAAATTCAACAAGTTATCATTGAACTCCCTAAGAAAAAATCTCCAGGGTCAGATGGATTCACAAGTGAATTCTATCAAGCATTTAAGGAACAATTTGTTCTAATTCTATATAAACTCTTTCGAAAAATTGGTGAAAATAGACCTCTGCTTAACTCCTTCTATGATACTACTAAGGTACTGATAGCTCAACCAGAAAGAGTCTAAACAGAGAAAAAAATTATAGACTAATTTCCCTAATGAGTATAGATGCAAAAATCTAAAATGCAATCTTAGCAAAGTGATTACAGCAAGTTAACATTAAGGTAATTCACTAAACCAAGCAGGAATGTAGGGTTGGTTCAATATTAGGGAAACTTAGTGTAATATTCTGTATCAATAACAAACCTAACAGAAATCATATGATTATCTCAATAGATGTTGAAAAAGTCTTTAACAAAATACAGCACCCATTTCTACCAAGAACAATAAAGAGTGTATGAATAAATGGATTGGTCCTTAGAATAATAAGCAGTATCTATCTGAAACCATCAATAAGCATTATGTGCAATGGGAATATACTAGAGGCATTCCCAATAAGATCAGGAATGAAACAAAGATGTCCATTATCACTACTACTATTCAATATTATACTAGAAATGTTAGCTTCGGAAATAAGAGAAGTAAAAGAAATCAAAAGAATTAGAATTGGGGAGGAAGAAGCAAAACTCTCACTCTTTGCAGATGACATGATGGTATACCTAGAGAATCCTAAAAATTAATCAGAACCTATTAGAAAGGATTAGCAACTTTAGCAAAATTGCAGATTATAAAATAAACCCTCATAAATCCTCAGCATTTCTACATATTACTAGCCAGATACATCAGCAAGAGCTAGAAAGACAAATTATATTTAAAATAACTTCAGACATTATAGAATACTTGGAAGTACCTGCCAAGGCAGACTCAGAAACTCTATGAAAACAATTTGATAAATTTGATTACATTAAATTTTAAAAAAAACTTTTGCACAAACAAAACCACTTGTAACCAAGGTCAAAAGAAATATAGTAAATCTGGAAACAATTTTTACAACTAGTATTCCTGACAAAGGACTCATTTCTAAAATATACAGAGAACTGAGTCAAATTTATTAAGAAAAAAAGCCTTTCCCTAATTGACAAATGTGCAAAGACAATTTACAGATGAAGATATCAAAGCTATCCTTAGTCATATGAAAAATTGCTCTAAATTATTATTGATTAAAGAAATGCAAATTAAAGCAACCCTGAGGTACCATCTCACACCACCATTCAGATTTACCAATATGACTAGAAAGGACAATATTCAATGTTGGAAGGGATGTGGGAAATCTGGGACACTAATGCATTGTTGGTGGAGTTGTGAACTCCTCCAACCCTTCTGGAGAGCAGTCTGGAATTATGCCTAAAGGTCAATGACAATGTGCATACCCTTTGACCCAGCAATACCCCTACCAGGTCTATACACTGAAGAGATCATGAAAAAGGGTAACAATATTACTTGTACAAAAATTTTCATAGCAGCCCTGTTTGTGGGAGCAAAGAATTGGAAATTGAGTGAATGTCCATCAATTCAGGAATTGCTGAAAAAATTTTGGTATATGTTTTGTTCTATTAAAAACCAGGAGAGATGGGATTACAGAGTAGCCTGGGAAGAGTTGCATGAACTGATGTTAAGCAAGATGAGAAGAAACAGAAGAACATTGTTCACCCTAACATCAGTGGAGATGATAATCAACCTTAATGGTCTTGCTCATTACATCAATGTAATAATATGGACAACTTTTGAGTACCTGCAACCAAGAACACCATCTGTATCCAGAGAAAGAAGTTCTTTCTTTTGTTTAGAACTCTAATCAACATTCAAATTTTAAACAAAAGAAAGAACTTTAAACAAAACCAAAGTCTATTATCTTCATTTTTTAGAAGTGTCTTATGTTGTACATAATTTTGCTATCTCTAATATTTTATTTTCTCCTCGAGGGTATGATTTCTCTCTCAATGCATTCAATTTCAATCAATGTATACTATGGAACAATATAAAGATTATCAGACTGCCTTCTGTGGGGTTTGGGGGAGGGAAGAGAGTATGGGGGAAATTTTTTAAATTCAAATCCTTTCAAAAATGATTGGGAAAAACTACTATTGTATATAATTGGAAAACAAATAAAATATTAATTGAAAAAATACATTACTTTACAGTGGGATCACACAATTGCTATTTGTTCAGTCATCTGTCAGAGAGCCCATTAGCAGTCTGTAGTTACCATGAGAAAAGTCCCTGTTCTTGACTTCTTTAAAATTAAATATGCATTAATTTACAGTGAACATAAAATTCTTATTTAAACATCTCAACCCTCTTACAAAAAAGCAAAATTAATATCCCAGTAGCTTTACAATTTTGTCTTCCAGATCTCTTTATCCAGATCCTCCAAGAATCCAATCTCATACAGATGATACATTTAAAACTACAATGCAATTATTATTTATGCTATAAATGCTAGGCAATGTTAATACATTTCCTTGTTTTCAAATAACAGATATTAAGTAGATTTTAATTTTAATCATATATACATGTATATATTCCCTTCCATAAACATGTGATGAAAGACTAAAATTATTACAAACTTTCTTCCTTTACCAACAAAAGGCCTTATGAGATTGTTGACAATGGATTATCAATATTAATTTAACATCAAAATAAATCAGAATACAGAAATTAGTGTGGTATTTTTTCCCAAAAAATCCCTGATAATTGTCCCTGACAGCATAATTATATATTATTCAGTATTTACAAATTCTTTATCATACAATTTTGCCCAATTATACATATTTCTTCTTAATAAGACATATAAATTCCCAGATTTGTTACAAAAACTTACAAATACTTTGAAATCAAAGGTGAATAAATTACTCTATGATTTAGCATTTTTCTTTTTTTTAACCACAAGGTAGAACCTTTTTTATCAAAGGTCTTCTGGCCCTCTTTTCAAAGCCTCTTGAAGGCAAACTCTATGGAGAAAAATTTAGCACTTATTTTCTAGGATAAATTAAACAATAAGTGAACATTTTTTCTAAACAAAATTTGTTAATTTGTTAACATAGACTGAATACCATTGTTTCACAGATATTTTGCAAAGGTATTTGAGAAGAATGTGGAGTGTTGGACTCCACATGGTGGGGGCTATCGGAGAAATACATTAAAAAGGGGGAATGGCCCCAGACACTCACAAAACTGGGAGAGATCTTCTAATCCCATTCCAAAGATGACCAGCCCAAGGTTAGAAGAAACCAGTCCCCAGTCAGGCAAGGGTGACCTAGAGCTTTTGACCTAAAGCAACTGAGTTTGCATGATTAGGTACTTGAATATTATCCTGCACACCCACTGTGATGATTGAGATTCATCAATATCACATATATTGCATGACGGGGGGTGTCATATTAGAGACATGCTGGATGGACAGACCTCTTAGAATGTAACTCGAATTTTGAGAGCCTATGAAAAACCAGGTAGGAGGTGAAAGAGTTTCTAAAACAATATACCAATGGATAGTATTGTACCTAGATGTGCCTCACACTGGAGGGGCATCCATGTCTTGCAAGATCCTTGAATAAAGTGTTCAGTTCATTTCTAGATAACAATGTGGGGACTACCTCTAGGAAACCCAGGAGAGACTGAGGAAGGACCTCTCACAGCTTGATTTCAAGCACATCCTTGTTTCTTTCCTGGGGTTCCCTCTAGTACACCTCTGAATGGACGTGGAACCCCAGCATTTACAGGGGGGCTCTCAGATACCCAAAGAAAGCCCTTTCAGAAGAAAATTAGCTAGTGAGGATACTGTCTGGAGTAAAGAGGAAAATAAGTTAATCAAATACTACTGTTCTGAATGGCCTGAAAGCCTCATTAAAGGAAAGTCCATGTGGTGGACAAAATTCTGATCTGATGAAAGTTGGGCTATGCCAAATTTTGAATATTTTTGGATAATAACAAGTTACTTCTAAATAAAGAGGAGATAGAATATGCAGCATGCTGGATAATTGGGAATACTAAATTATTTTTGAATAACTTAGAAAGGGACAAAAAACATAGGTGGGATCCTCTGGCAACATTGCCTCCCCCCCAAAGGAAAGTTCAGAGAAAGGAGAAAAAGAAAAATTTTCTAAATTAAAGAAGGAGCTGGAGCAATGCAAAAAAGATATAGAGAATGTCCCTTTCTTAACTGATCAAAAGTCTTTGTCTTTTTTTCCATTACAGGAGGCGCCAATGGGAGAATAGGGAGGGGGGATAGGATATGTGAATGTTCCTTTAAATACATCATAAGTCAGGGCAGTCAAACATGAGATTAAATAATTAGTAGAGAATCCAGGGGGGGCTTACCTGACCATAATTCTTAGGACCCAATCTCTTTACTTGTGGGAAAGTAATGTCAATCTTAAATGTCCTCTTCAAGGGAAAGAGAGGAATGATTAGGAAGGTAGCCATGGATGGGTGGGGGAGGAAACATCCCTTAGCTCCAGGGGTTCTGCCTAATGTAGAGCCAGGCTGGGATAATAATGACCTGGCTCATAGAATATACATGCAGGATTTGAGGGATCTTATTATCTTGGGGATCAAGGAAGCTGTCCCCAATTCCCAAAATCTGAACAAGTCTTTTGAAGTATTCCAAGAGAAGGATGAGATACCTTCTGATTTCTTGAGAATGAGGGAGAATGTAAAAAATTATTTGTGTTTGGATCTCCAAGATCCTGTGACTGAAGGCATGTTGAGGGTAAATTTTGTCACCAAAGTCTGGTCCTATATTAATAAGAAATTGCAGAAATTAGAAAGATGGAATTCACAAACATTTGAGGAACTTTTAAGGGAGGCATAGAGTTTACATTAGGATAGAGGATGAGAAGCAGAAAAAGAAAAACAGGATGATGGTTCAGACTGTTAGGGAGGGAGTTAAGGGAGAATCTGACCATATTGAGGTACAAGAAAGGGGATCAGGGAAAAAGAAAAATGGCAAGGATGAAGGAAAGGGAAAGAAAGGGAAATGTATGGAATGAATGCTTTAAATACTTTAAATGTGGCAGAGGAGAACATTTTAAAAGAGAATGCCCTGAGTTGAAGAAGAAGGCACAGATTATGCCCCTCTTGACCTTTGAGGAAGAGGTCTAGGAAACTCAGGGACTCTTGTTCCTCAAGCCCAAACAAGAGTGCCTGGTAAACCTGAGGGTTGGGAACTCCAGAGAAGAGATTGTTTTTATTGTGGACAGAGAAACTGAGAGATCATCATTGATCTCTTTGCTGAAAGGGATGAGACTAAGAGAAGATACTCTGAGTGTCTCTGGAGTTAAGGGAGAAAATTTTTTCATACCAATTTTTGAGGAAGTAGAGGTAGAATATGGGCAGAGGAAGGTGAAAGTGAAGTTTCTGTTCATTCCTGAAGCAGGAAAGAAACTACTAGGCAGAAATTTAATAATTAAACTAAATCTTGGAATAAGAGTCCTGAATAAGCAATTAAAGATCCTAATATGGCTCCCATGGCAGAGAAAGAAAGACAGGTAAATCCTGAAGTCTGGGTTAGGGAGGGGAATAGGGGAGGTCTAAAGATAGAGCCTCTCAAAGTCACATTAAAGGACCCTCAGACAGTGGCAGATGTTAGGCAATACCCTCTTCCACTTGAAGGGGAGTCAGTTATAGAGCAGCTACTTCAGGATGGACTCCAGGAGACATGTATGTTGAGTTTCAATAATCTGATTCTACCTGTTAGAAAACCTGGTGGCAGTTATCCGCTAATACAGGATTTACGGGAAGTTAATTGTCTCATGTTGGTATACCACCCAGTGGTACCCACCTCTTGGCTGCATTCAGGCCATCCCTGAGATTCTGGGTTGGGCAGTTTGGATAGAAAAGCCACTGATTAACACAACCAGGGCTATGTCCTGGTGTAGTGAGACAAACAAATGAAAAGGTTTGTCCAGGGTGGGCAAAGTGGGTAAATCTGGTTACACCTTGGTCTGATAGTTTCCTAAATCTAGGCAGTCATGCTCCAAACCCCTGAGGCCATCACCCTTTCCTTTCCACAGGAAAGATGATGGTGCCCAGAGTGGTACCCACTATACCTTGATGAGTCAGATTCCCCCCAGATCATAGGTGGCACAATGTTATCAATGTGAAAGAAGCCTTCTGGACTTGCACCCTCCAGTGAGCAGGGACATCTTTACATTCATCTGGGAAAATCCAAAAAGGAGGAGAAAAGAGCAACTAAGGTGTCCAGTTTTCCTCCAAAGTTATTCAGCGTCCTCCAATTTATTTGAGCAAGCACTGGAGGGAATTCTAGACATGTTCCCCTTTCCTCCTGGAGTAAAGCTCCTTCAGTATGTTGGATGAATTGTTGCTCTCAGACTTGAAAGGAGTTAAGGTTTCGAGTGCTACAATTAAGTTGTTCAACTATTTAGAGAAACAGAGTTTAAGAGTTTCCCCAAAGAAATTACAACATGCTGAGAAGGAGGTCAGATATTTGGGTCAACTGATCAGTGAAAGGAGTAGGAAGATTATCCCTGAATGCATCCGGGACATCCAGGATTTACCCCTCCCTTTTACCAAGAGAGAACTCAGGATGTTCCTGGGTTTGTATTGATTGGATTCTGGAAGTAATGAATTGATTCTTATGCCTTAAAAACTAAAAGCTATGTAAGAAATTGTTAGTTGAGGAACCTGAGACCTTAGTGTGGGAAGGTGAAGCAAAGGAAGATGTTCAGAGATTGAAGCAAGCCTTAATGCAAGCTCCAGTCTTAGTTTTATCCACCCTGGACAAGCCTTTTCATTTATTTGTCTCACTACACCAGGGCACAGACCTGGTTGTGTTAACCTAGTCCTGGGCAGGGCAATTCCAACCAGTGGCTTTTCTATCCAAACTACTCACCCAGTATCTCAGGGGTGACCTGAATGCATCCAAGAGGTGCCAGCCACCACAATATTAGTGGAGGAGAGCAGAAAGCTGACTTTTGGAGGATCCTTAGTGGTTAATGTCTCACACCAAATTTGGACTATCTTAAGCCAAAAAGCTGGGAGAGGGCTGACAGATTCTAGGATTCTGAAGTATGAGGCCATACTAATGGAAAGGGATGATCTTTTTCTAATTACAGACTGTCATTGGAATCCATCATCTTTCCTATGGAAAGGAGAGGGTGATGTCCTCAGGGGTTTGGAGCATGACTGCCTAGATTTAAGAAACTATCAGATTTATATCAATGTATACCAATATCCCTTTTGAAACAGGGTGAAGTGTGTTCATTGATGGATCATTTATGGAGGTAGAGGAAAAATGCCAAAATGGGCATGCTATTATAAATGGATAAGGCTGGTACATGATAGAATCTGGAACACCCCCCCCAGACAGGGGTCTGCACAAAACTATGAATTGTTATGTCTTGAACCAGGCTCTTAGGATTATAGACAGAAAATCTACACATCTACACTGACTCCAAGTATGCATTTGGAGTAGTACAAACCTTTGGAAAAAATCTGAGAGGAAAGAGGACTTATTAATAGCAGGGAAAAGGAATTGGTACATGGGGCATTGATCAAAGAGAGATTAGAAAACCTACTCCTCCCCTAAGAGATTTCTGTGGTACATATGAGAGACAATTAAAAGGGAAGTTGCCCTGAATTAATAGGGAATAGATAACTGATGAGGAGATCAAATGGGCTTCCCTAGAGGAAGTTGGGACCAAGATGTTGGTCCTTATCCCAGAAGTTTCACCCCCCGAATCAATCCCAATATCCAATGAGAAGGAGCTGGAAGAGATAACAAAAACTGGAGCTAATAAGACCAAAGCAGGGTAGTGGATACTCCCTGATGGAAGAAAGGTGTTGAATAAAGAAATAGCTAAAGAAATATTAGGATGTAAATCAGGGAAGCGATTGGGGTACCCAAGTGATATGTGATGCATTCTCAAGGATCTATGGGTGGTGGTCCACAACAGCTTGAGAACTGTCCTTTGGTGTCCCTGAGTCTAGGCCAGGATTTCAGTTCTGGATGAAAGGAGTAACATGACACAGTATTCTGGTCCAGAGAAGAGAAGCATCAATGGCATTTGATGGAGCCAGTTCAGGGTGACTCTTATTTATACCAGTCTGGACAGGGTAATTTCTTGGGGAGAGCAAATGTCTGTGGACTTTTGTCCAGAAGCAGGGTACATGTACTTTGGACTGTACAATTTACCAAGATAGGTGGACCAAGACTCATGTACAATGTAACAATGGAACTTGAATCCCGTGTAAAGATGAACAAACTGGGGGGGGGGGGGGCTTGTTAAGGAAAACTGTGATTATGAGTCAGTATGGACTTGCTAGGAAAGTGCTGAAATGGCCATTTGAAAGAAAAATAATTTAAGTAACATCACTATTCTTGGGGTTATTCCAATGTCACAAAATCAGGCATTTATTTTGATCAATTTGGATCAAATTTATTTTGATCAGTTTTGGAGCCAAAAAGACCTAACTTAAGACATTTGTATAAAAACTTGCCAGTAGAAGGATGTAGAGCAACTTTGGAAATGTACCTATTATCATGATGATTATATGGCTTATTTAAGAGGGCCCCTTGGAAGTAAGGATGAGCAGTTTTATCCATTTGTTGGAAAATGGGAAACTATATTCCTAGAAGGCCAACTACCAGTAAAGGGATCTTATTGGATTTCTGGGACTACTGCCTAAACCCATTTGTCCAAAGGCTGGCCAGGGAGTTGCTATATAGGGTTGGTAAGACCAAAATTTTTCTTTCTGCCTGGAGAAGGAGGAGACCAGTTGGGGATAAGGTTATATGATGACTTAAGCCGAGAGAAAATGAGTGTGGATATCTCATTAACTAAAGCTGGGGATGCCAATGAATGGGGAGATACATGGCCCCCAGAAAGAATTATCCAGATTTATGGACATGCTACATGACCACAAGTTGGGAGTTGGGGCTCTTGAACCCCCAATATATGTCTTGAATAGATTAATAAGACTGAAAGCTATAGTGGAAATGATTACCAATTAAACAGTTAGGGCCTTGGACTTGCTGACCATACAAACAGAGAGGCAATTATTCAACATAAATTGGTATCTTTTGGCTGAAGAAGGAGTCTGTAGTAGATTGAACCTCTCAAGTTGCTGCCTAAAGATAGATGATAATGGGCAGCTGGTAAAGAAGGTAAACAAGGAACATCACAAAGTTGGAATATGTTCCAGTCTAAACCTGGACAAGCCCATTTAGTACCTATTGGATGAATTGGTTTAATGGTTCGTGATGGAAACAGTGGCTGGGCATCATATTGTTGGCCGTAAATGGGATAATCTTATTACCCATGTGTCTTACATACATGATCCAGTTAATACCCAAAATACAACAAAATTCTATCAGTAAATTAGGATGGGTGTATGCCTCTAATAATGAAGAGATAAAAATATTAATTGAAACAGTCAGTAGTTCTATCAAGGATGAGGACTGTGAATTGATGTTAATATAATCTGAAGAAGGCACTGCTGGTGAAGTGTGAAGACCAAGGTCTTATTAAAATGAAAGGGAGTTTTGAGGAATGTGGGGTATTGGTCTCCACAAGGTGAGGCTGCCTAAGAAATGCATTACAAAGGGGGAGTAGTTCCAGGCAATCACAAAACTGACTGATATCTTCTAATCCCATTCCAAAGATTAGAAAAAAGCAACACTTAAGGAAATAAAGGGTGATTTAGAGATTTTTATCTAAAGTAACTGAGTTTGTGCAATTAGGTACTTGAATATTATCCTGCATATCCACTGTGACAGTTGAGGTTCATCAACATAACATGCATTGTATGATGGGGGTAGGGTCATATTAGAGACATGTCATAGGATGGTGAACCTCTTAGACTGTAATTCAAATTCTGAGAGCTTATGAAAGTCCAGATGGGAGGGGAAAGAGTTTCTAAAACTATAAACTAACAGATAGTATTGTACTTTGGTGTGCCTCACTCTAGGGGGCACCTGTGTCTTTGAAGATACCTGAATAAAGTGTTCAATTCTTCTCTCTCTCTAGCAGATTTGTTTCTTTTATTTATAACAGTATTCATAACACAAAAGTTATAACTTACACTTTCAAATGTAAACACAATTTGTGTTGCTTATTTTCTAATTTAAACTTGATTTGCTAACTTTATTCAAAGGGCAACTGTCTATTCTTTTGGAATTCCAAATTGAGTCATATGGTATAAAATTCCCTAGTAAAGAGGTAGGCTCCAATCTTATTTTTAAATTACTTAATTTTAATTAGTTGTAATTTTAATTTTAAATTAGACTTTTTATTTAACTCAGGTAACTATTTCAGATCTGAATTACACACACACACACACACACACACACAGAGCAGGGTATCTTTTAAGACAAAGACAAACACAGAGACAAGTCTTTCATACAAGGGTTTCAAATTTACTAAAGTGAGATTTGTCTGAAGGCTCTGGTCAGCCTTAGCAGATCTCAAATATAGAAACATTCTCCCATCTCTTCAGGCCATGTAAAAACTTCCAGTTGATGTTTAAATACGCACACACATATTATAATATAAACTTTTTGAATCATGACAATTAAGACCAGTCATAAAATAATTTTTAGAATCAATTAGAATTTCTTGAGGAACCTCATATGTTCATTAAAATTTTGAAATAGCCAATCAATAGTTAAAATTCTTAATATAGTTGAATGCATTCTGAAGTTATTTTAAATGGCTTCCCTTTTTTCTTTTTTTTTCACTTCTTAATTAACTGACCACTAGACTTGTCAATCAATACACCTGCTTCCCCTTCCCCCTCCACTGAAGGATGGAGCCTCCTTGGTTAGAACTAATGACTTTAGGGATGGGGCTTGGAATTGATAAACACCTGTGTAGTCTGAGAAAAAATGGTTGTTCACCCAGCCTCCATCCTCCCCAAACCACTAAGAAGACAGAGGGGTCCCCTATTTTAAACAATGGGGCTAAAACAAGCTTTGGGAGAATCTTACCCTTTCTGCAGTGAAGCAGAGTGAAAAGAGAATTTTCAAAGAGACAGAGAGAAAGCACAGAACTGAGCAAAAGATAGGGTTTGCCCTCCAAGAGTGAGGCAAAGAGAACCTGTTACCAGTAACATTCCCTTCTCTCTTGTTTAAGTTACTAATTTATTTTAATAAATTTGTACATGCATATCTTTTTTTTAAGTTTTTGCAAGGCAATGGGGTTTAAGTGGCTTGCCCAAGGCCACACAGCTAGGTAATTATTAAGTGTCTGTGGCCAGATTTGAACTCAGGAACTCCTGACTCCAGGGCTGGTGCTCTATCCACTGCACCACCTAGCTGCCTGCACATATATACCTTTAAGTTACAAAATTTCCTTCTGTCCTCCCTTCCCACCCCCACCCCCACCCCCAGTGGTGAACAGTCAGGTTAGCATTGTCCATTATGTAGCCGCTGGATGCTTGAGTTCAGTTCTGCCTATGAGGAATCATTATTCAGGGAAAGCACCAATAGAGAATAAACCTGGAGAGCCCTGGGCATCATGTGTGGAAGCCAATGGAGATCACTCCCCATCACTAAGAAGAGGTAGAGCTATAAAAGAGTCTCCTTAAGGCATCCTTTATATCCTTATTTCTTAGGCTATATATAAAGGGGTTCAGCATGGGAGTGACCACAGTATTCATCACTGAGATAAATGAATTCTTCCAGGAAGAGTGGACAGCTGAGTAGCTCAGGTATGGTCCAAGAAGTGTTCCATAGAATAATGAAACAACACAAAGATGAGACCCGCAGGTGGAAAATGCTTTATGCTTTCCCTCACTTGATGGGATTCTCAATATGGAAGCACAAATCTTACTATAAGAGAAAATGATCCCTGCCAAAGGGACAAAAGCCAGCAAGAAGGCTGTAAAATACAGTAAGATGCTATTGATGAAGGTGTCAGAACAAGACAGTTTCAGAAACTGAGAAAGAACACAGAAGAAATGTGCAATGCCATGGCCTTTGCAGAAGGAGAGTTGGGTTGCCATGATGGTGTGGAGGACAGAATTTAGAAGACAACAAAACCAATTCAACTCAAAATTGTGGGCTCATCATGGACACATGGTGCAGAGGGTTACAGATGGCAACAAAACAGTCATAGGCCATCACACTGAGGAGCAAATTGTCCATACATGTGAAAACTAAGAAAAAGTACATCTGGACAAGGCAGCTAGCATAGGAGATGGCCTTGCTTTGTATCAGGATGTTCTCTAGCATCTTAGGAACTGTAGTTGAAACCAAACACAAATCCACAAAGGATAAATTGGAGAGGAAGAAGTACATGGGTGTGTGAAGATGGTGACCAGAACCAATGACCAACATTATAAGAATGTTCCCAACCATAGTAATCATATTTAAGCACAAGATGAACCCCAAAGGAGGCATTTCTAGCTCTGGTTTCTCAGAAAAGCCAAAGAGGAAGAATTCTGAGACCTGTGTCTGATTTGCTGATGCCATGTGAATGATAGGTCTGTGGGAATGAAATGAAATTAATGGAAATAAAAATTCAGACAGCCTTCATCACATAATGTAGAGAACATAGGACAGAGAATTCAAAACTTAGATTTCAATTACAGATCTATCCCTCACTACCTTGTGATCTCAAAAGAGACCCTTCTCTCATCTGAATTTCTTCTCCTAAAAATGAAGGTATTGGATTAAGTAATGCTAAGGCCTCTTCAAGTTGTCATATCCTATTAAGTTCACTACCTACATTAATAGTTTAACATTATATACTGCCAGCAGTAAGTGAAATTTTTTTTTAAAAAAAACTGCTTTTAAGATCAGCATGCTTTGAGCTCAGAAATATACTCTGGGGCCAGAGCTTGGTGAATACAGTTTCAGGTGCCCTTAATGGTGAGGGAAGTAACATGGCAGAACAGCAGGGGAAAAAATTTCAGGACTGAGAGGGAAGAAAAAAGTAGAGAAAGAGTTAACTTTCTGAGTAATGGACCTACTTGGCAATCTGGTGAAGTTTAATGGACTTTTTCTCAGAACAATTTTCAAAAATAACTTTTAAAAATGCTAAATTTCAATTAAGAACTGGATAAATGATTATGTTGTTCTTTTCACCTCGGATAACATGCCCCATGAAATCTATCAAAGATACCATCCCCATCAATGGAAATAGGTAATGGATCCTAGCTTAACATCTCCTAAAATAGAAGGTTATTTAAGGCATGACATATGATTATAATGGAAGTATGATAATGATCCATTATTAGAATGGGCAAAGGAGGAAGAGACCAAGAGTGGAACAAATGAACACTGCTAGAAACATTGCAAGGCTCATGCTAAAGTTCAATGATGCAAACATCTGGGGTTTGGTTGAAACATCATGCAAACATTTTCAGAGTAACAAGTCAAATGAATACGAATTTATCAAGTAACTATGATGTGTCAGGAAATGTGCTAAGCATTAAGTCGGATAAGAATGAATACTTGGAAATTATGGAGGCAAATTTTGGCTCCATATCAAAGACATTTCTAACATTTATATCGGTCCATTAAATGAATAAACTCCCTGAGGAAGTTCTGAATTCCTCATTACTGAAGGTCTTCAAGCAGACACTAAATGAACACTTGTCAGGGTCACTATTTCTCTGACAGGTTTGAAACATTGCTGTTATTTTTGACCACTTCATCCTATCAATAATAAAAATGATAATAATTAGTAATAATAGCTAGAATGTTTATAACTTGAAATTTGCAAAGAATTTTTAAAATATTACCTCATTTGATACTCTTACAATGGTAGGAGCCAATTACTATAATTATTTCCAATTTATAGATAAGGAAATGGAGGCAGGTAGAAAGCAAAAAATACCAGTGCAAGATCATATCTGAACTCAGACTTTTCTAACTCCATGATCAACAATCTAACTATTGCACTACTTCACTGTTGTAAAAACATCTACAAGAACTGATCTATAACAAAATAGGAAGAAACAAAAGAGCAACATTTATACAATACTAAAACAATGCACATGAACAGATACCTCAAGGCAACTTAGAAGCTGTGTAATCGAAAAATCAGCGAAGAAGGTCCATCAGAAAAGATGATGAAGTGAAGGTCATGCTCTCGCATCCAATATCAGATAATTGCCACTGTATTCAGAACTGTTGCTCTTTTTTTCCTTTGTCAGAAGGGATAGAAGGAAGCCTTTCCCTTAATCATAGTGCCTTTCCTTGTGAGACTACTCATTCTAAATTATATTCTGTATACAGTTGTCAAATACATTTGTCCCTCTCTCCATCATCATCCCTTACTGTGAGTTCCTGGAGGATAGGTACTACTTTTTTCTCCCTTTCTTTCTTTTTTGGGCAGGGGGCACTTAGTAAAGTTCCCAGATCTGGTTGCTCAGTTGCTTTCAATAATGTCCAGGTCTTTGTAATACCATCAGGTTGTTCCAGGGAAAGACACTAGAATAGTCTTTTTTCCTTCCCAAGTTCATTTTACAGAGGAGGAAATAAGATCAAGTGCCTTTCCCAGGATCACTCCCTACTAAGAGTCTGAGGTCAACCACCCAGTTGCCCTACTCAGAATTTAATGGGCAGAGAATGAATACTAGGTCACTGCTAAAATGGCTGTCATATAAAGATAAAAGTCATCAATAAAATTTATTTTGAAAAGTCTAAGAATTGGAGAGTCCTTAGAGTTTAAATTCTCAGAATTAGTAGAGACCTTGCAGCAAAAAAAGTGTCTTAGCCATCAGATGATTATCTTCTCTTCAACTCCCTCTTCTTACGCCTATTAGAAAATAAGCCCCAAAGGAGGGCTGTCATCTGCTCATCATCTCAAACAGTGAGTTAATGACAAAGCCAGGTCCAGAACCCAAATTTTAGGATCATACCTTATAGCTGCAAGCAGAGGTTTGCTGGTGCCAGCTCAGACTAGCTTTCAAGAACCAACTGTCAAATTTTCAGTGTATTTAGAGTTAAAAAATAATCAAAGTTAAGTGCTACAAATCAAAGCTTGAGTTAATGTGTTTTCAGGATTGTCTAGATTTTAGAAAGTGATAGAGAAGATGTTAATAACCCAAGTGAAACTTGAAAGTGTGTGAAGTAATGAAATTTCCCCTTGGCACTGATTGTTAAATATTGAAGAGCACACTCTTGGCTATAAGAGATGTTTGTTGTAATGCATATTCCAATTCTAGGACTTGAAGAAATATGGATTAGATAACTTCCATTCATTTTCTTTATTTTTCAGGATTTCCTTGCATACTGACCCTGACATAAATCAATATCACTTTCATCAATAAAAATGGCAATATTAATAGCAACAAGAAATTATAGAATACTTTAAGGTTTGCAAAGCACTGAACCTATTATGTCATTTCCATGAAGATTTTCTCTTATAGCTGTCCATTTAACATTGCTGTTTTCTTCCATTAGGATTTCCAGTTGAGTACACCATACTGGACCTCCCATAACCAAAATGGACACTTCTGGAAAATGAGACTTACTGTGTTCTGGTTGAGGTAGCAATTCTCTGTCTTTTATGGGCTACACATTCCTTCTCTAAAGCATGTGGACATTGCCATGATATGATTTCTATCCATCCTCTCATTCTGTGGCCTCCTTATAACCTTTTCCTTGCCAAGGTACCTAAGACATCTCTCTCCAAGTTTCTAGATTCCTATACAGAGCTCTGCCTTAGATGATAGGAAATGGTCTCAGTTTCCCTGTCAGCTTCTAATAGGGGAGAGAATCCTTGCTTACATTTCCCATTCATCTCTAGAGAATTTTTCCCATTAACGTTTGCCCTTGTGGGCAATTTGTATGGAAGGATATATCAAAGTTCTGTCTCATATAGTCAGGAATTCTCATGGAGCAGCCACGGATGGTGTTGAAAGATCCTAGAACTCTGTCTTTATGGCTACTCAGAAATACTGAGAATAAAAATAGAAATGAATAGTATTACCTTTGTGAATTTGTAGAAGACTATCATATATTTCTTCATGTTAGAGAATTGAAATATATAACCACTAAGATTTTTTAAGATTTTTTTTCCTGGTCCATGTGTCAATGAATCCTCTATCCTGATTACACTGCAGGCTTTAGATTTGACTGGCCCTAACTCTGGCCGTTAGCACAGAAATGTACTAAGATTTACTGCAATGTATTCTCTATTGTCATAAAGAGAAGGAAAATCTATATTTCTCTCATGATTTTCAGTCAAGATATGTCCACAAACATCTCATCTGGTATTATAAAAAATGATAATACTGAAAAGGTCTTATTTCTATCAATATTATATGGCCCATCTGATTCATCTATGTACTGACTGGAAGGTTTAGCATCATCAGGCAAGTATACACCCACTTTCAGTGTAAGATGTAGCTGGAGGAATTAGTCTGTGATCCAAGTTAGTCAATGACCCTGCTTAGACTTAGATGTGAGTCTCATGAATGTGAGTCTAGGACTATTTCTATCAATAATCATTATTTTCCTAAGTGGAGCTAGACTCAGGTCTGGCCTTCACTGTATCATGATCTGGCATGTGCTAAGCTTAAAACTACATTCAAATATTTTTGAGGAAAAATAAACTGCTTTAGGGGCAGCTAGGTGGTGCAGTGGATAGACCACTGGCCCTGGACTCAGGAGGACCTGAGTTCAAATTCGACAGTTGATAATGACCTAGCTGTGTGACATTGAACAAGTTACTAAACCCCTTTGTCTTGCAAAAACTTAAAAAAAAGAATAGACATCTTAGCTTCCCTTGTATTCCTTCTCATTTTCAGTCTCTTTCACCCAAATACTTACTGGGCATCAGGGGTGCCAGTTGACAAGAAGGGCAGGGAAGGCAGTAGATCTGACCCCAAGTGAGCATAAGATCATGACCCCAGGCATAGTGATTGATCTGTCTGGGAGGCATAAATGGGATCACTCTTCATTTGAGATGGATGATTTGTGGGCCTTAATAGTGGAGGGAACAGGGGAAATATGTACACATCCTAGAGTCAGAGAGACTGAATTCCCTCAGCTCTTCATTAGAAAAAAATAACAAATTGCCTTCCCTTCCTCAAAGTAATTCATTTCCCTATGGGCTAAGAAACCCTGGCCAAAAACTTCCCAAGTAAGGCAAAAGTCCAACAATAAAAGGCTGTTTCATGAAGGACTAAATTACATACCAAGCAAATCCTGGATGGCTTCATTGGTTTATTGCAAATTGTGTTCATAATTTGTAGAGAGTTGTTCTAGATGAAGTCTGAAGTCTCTCCCAAGCTAAAAACCTGGATATGTATGAGAGTACGGTCTTAAAAAGCACTTGAAAAGGAGAACATGGATGACTGTTTTTCTATTATATTATTCTACACTAAGCTAAAAAATTATATATACTGGAGAAGCTAAGTCCATTCCAATTCAAACAATTCACAAATAACCTATGATCTACATAATAATGCATTGTGCTCCTTATCACTGAAGTTTTTAGCTAGAATTAGATTAAAAAGTATCATGGTGGACAGTATTATAGATTTTAAGTCTAATGAATAAGTGCCTACACTTGCTACTTTTCTCAGACCATCAGCTTCATCACATGGTAAATCAGTTTTGGTTCTCCAAAGGTTCTTTGCAATATTAACATTCACTATCCTGATTCTAAAATCACATAATCTATGTTCTGTGGTAACTTCCAGCTCTGACATTGTATTTAGATATTCTAAAATTTGCAAGGTTGAACATTGTATATCTTATAGTCCATTTCATTTAAATATCTTTTATTTCTGTGATCCAGTTAATTGTTTGGTTTTGAAAAATTAGTTCAGTGGAGGAACTGGGAAAAGAAAAAGAAAAGGAGGAAAGAAAGAAAGAAAGAAAGAAAGAAAGAAAGAAAGAAAGAAAGAAAGAGGAAAGGAGGAAAGAA
This sequence comes from Macrotis lagotis, assembly GCF_037893015.1. Classification (NCBI taxonomy): domain Eukaryota; kingdom Metazoa; phylum Chordata; class Mammalia; order Peramelemorphia; family Peramelidae; genus Macrotis; species Macrotis lagotis. Next base: position 638,215,806 of record NC_133666.1, on the reverse strand, counting down.
AGAAGGAAAGAAGGAAAGGAGGAAAGAAAGAAGGAAAGAAGGAAAGAAAGAAGGAAAGAAAGATGAAGAAGAACAAGAGCAAGAACAAAAAAAGAAAAGAATAAGAAGGGAAATTATAACCAACAAAGATAACTCTTATAAAGTGATACCTTATTCAAACTGAAACGAACCTCAGTGACCACCTAAACCAAATATGAAGTAGAGAAAGACAAGGCAAAGAAAAAGGACTGAAAGGGCAAAAATGTGAATAAATTAAAAAAATCCTAAAAGATGATGTTAAAGGAATGAAAAGTGGAAAGAAGAAAGAGTACATATAGAGAATTACCCCCACTGGATGTCATGAAGTTTGCTAACTAAAGGTACACTGTGTTAATGACTCTTACCTCATTTGCTGATGAATAAGCATGTTCTCTCCCTCCAGTTGACTGTACAATCCTTGAAGTCACAAACCATTTTTTTGCTTTCTAAACCCAGAACTTAGAATAATGTCTTGCATATAGCAAGTGCTCGATAAATACCTATTAAATTAACTTGAATTGTAGACAATAAGACAGGATAGAACTGAATTGATTGTATTGGACTGAATTGAACTGGAATGGGTTGAATTTGACTGAATTGGAAACCAAACTAAACAACACAAACAAAAAAAAATAAGTTAAAAAAGCCTTTAGAATATGATAAATACTACATTCACATTTAAAAAAAAATATTTCTATTTCTTTCCCTTAATCCTAATTCCGCATACTGAAAATCACTAATCTGGAAACATGTTTAACACAAATGTGTATGTCCAATATGAATCTGACTGTTCAACATTTTGGGTAGATAGATGGGAAGGGAAGATAGAAGGAAATTTTGTAACTTAAAAATATACATATGCATTTGGATGAAAGTTGAAAAACTTTCATATCATGTATTTGGGAAAAAAGCATCAACAAAAAAGAAATATCCATACAAATTAAATAATAGCACTTTGATATATTGGAACAAATAAGGAATTATTCTGTGTTTTGGAACAGCAAAAAGGACAGTTTCTCCTAGGGATTAATTTAACTACAGAAAAAATGAAGAAGTATTGTCAGTTTGGAGGAGCAAAAAAGAATATAGAGGGTGAGAAGAGATCAGAAGATTCATAAGAAAAGTAGATTTCTGGAAACAAAGGAAAACCTAGCCTGATGGTATTTTGTACAAATATGTCTTTTTTCACTTTTCATGATTTCTTAGGGATACAGACTAACAGTGTAATTGCCAGAAAAAAGAATTAACAGTTCTATATGCCTTTAGGCATAGTTCCAAAATGTTGGACAGAATGGTCCATATCCAAAGTGGCCCCCATAGAGTTCACAACTCCATCAATGGCGCATTGAGGCCCCGCTTTTCCCAAATGCCCTACAATCTTGATCATTTCTCTCTTCTGGCATATTTCTCAATCTCATAGATGTGAGATATTACCTCATAATTGTTTAAATTTGCTTTTCTCTGCTAGCTAGATAGATTTAGTGCATTTTTTCATATGACTAGTGATAGCTTTAAGTTGTTCATCAGAAAAGTGCCTATTCATATTCTTTGATTATTTGTGAATTGGGGAATGATTCTTGTGAATTTGACTCAGTTTTCTATATATTTTAGAAAAGAGACCTTTATCAAAAACACTGACTATAAAATTTGATTCCAATGTTTCTACTTTATTTCTAATTTTGTTTAAAGTGGTTTTGTTTCTGGAAAAGCTTTTTTAATTAATGTAACAAAAACTATTCATTTTGTATTTTATAATAATCTCTATGTTTTGTTGATCATAAATCTTTCCTCAATCCTTAGCTCTGATGGGTAATCTATCCTTTGCTCTCCTAATTTGCATCACCCTTTATGTCAAAATCCTTTTCCCATTTTGACCTTATCTTGAGATGGGTTGTGAAACATTGATCTTTACCTGGTTTCTATCATATTATTTTCTAATCTCTGTAACAGTTTTTGTCAAATAGTGAGTCCTTATCCCAGAAGCTAAAGTCTTTGAGTTTATCAAACAATAGATTACCGCAATTATTTAGCATTTTGCCTTGTGAACCCAATCTACTCCACTGATCAACCACTCTTTTTTCATAGCCAGTACAAAATAGGTTTTTATGACTGCCACTTTATAGTTAGTTTAAGATCAGGAAAGGCTAAGCCACATTCCTTTGCATTTGTTTTTCATTATTTCCCTTAATATTCTTGACCTTTTGGTCTTGCAGATAAATTTTGTTATTTTTTTGGTTCTATAAACTATTTTTGCCAGTTTGAGTGAAATAGCATTGATTAAGTCAATTAATTTAAGTAAAATAAGCACTTTTATTATATTAGCTAGACTTACTCATAAGCAAACTTGTGTAAGTTCGACTTTATTTCTGTGAAAGGTTTTCTTTTTTTCGCAAAGAAGCTTTTTTTAAAAAAAAAATTGAAGATAGTAAAACTTCTGTCTACATTTAAACTCCACAGTTCCTTTGTGGATATGGATGGTACTCTCCATCACATATTTTAGAATTGTCTTTATTATGTTGCAGAAATCTTCAAGTGCAATATAATTCATCATCACCCCATCTTGCTGTCAGTGTATACATATTGTTCTTCTGGATCTTCTCACTTTATTCACCATCAGTTCTTAAAAATATTTCCATGTTTTTCTGAAGTCCTGTTGCTCATGATTTCTTATAGACCAATAATGTTCCATGAAATTCATATGCCCCAATTTGCTCAGCCATTCCCCAACTAATGGATATTCCCTTAATCTGCAACTCTTTACCATCTTGAAAAATATTCTTGCCATAAATATTCTTGTACATGTGGGGATTTTTACACTTTTTCATGATCTAAGATACAGATTTAGTTGTGGTATTGCTGGATCAAAAGTTATGCAGAGTTTTATTGTCCTCTGGTCATAATTTCAGATTGCTCTCCAAAAGGTTGCGTTAGTTCACAATACATTACTGTCCTAGTTTTCCCACATCTATCCCAACATTTATCATCTTCCTTTTTAGTAATATTATCAAATCTAATATTTTGAGCTCTGAGCTCAGATTCATTTTAAGTTGCATTTCTCTAACTAATAATGATTTAAAGCATCTTTTCATTTGACTATAGATAGCTTTGATTTCTTCATCTATGAATTGTCTTTTCATAGCTTTAACAATTTGTCAACTGAGACTTGAATTCTTATAAATTTTACTAAGTTCTCTACATATTTTAGAAATGAGGCTTTGTCAGAAATGCTAGTTGTAAAAATTGTTTCCCAGTTTACCGCACTCCTTTGGATCTTAACACCATGGAAAAAATCTTTTTTTTTGTGGAAATATCTTTTAATCTAATTAATCTCAAATATCCATTTTGGTTTTTTATTATGTTTCCTCTCTCTTCTTTGGTCATAAATTGCTTCCCTTTTCATAGCTCTGACAGATAAACTACTTCTTGTTCTCCTAATTGACTTATAACACCTTTCCTGTCGAATCAATGCTCCCATTTTTTCAATTAATGTTTTTCATCCATATGCACATGTATATTTTTAAGTTGCAAAATTTCCTCTACTTCCCTTCCTACCCACCTTTCCTCAGTGAGGAAAAATCAGGTTAGCATTATACATACATATTTTTGACAAACATGTTTACAGATAAGTCATTTTTGGTATGAGGAATTAGGATTAAGGGAAAGAGATACATCAGAGAGGATATATATGAAGTGTATATCAGATTCTGAAGGGTTGGGGTTTTTCTTGCTTGGTTTGGTTTTTCTTCTTCTGTATGGGGATAGCATTATCCATAGCTGGTCTAATATGGTTGCCCTAGCTCTCTGAACTGCTGAGAGGACCTGCTTCCATCAAGGTTGATCATCTCACAATATTGTTGTTCATGTGTACAAGTTCTCTTGTTTCTGCTCCCTTTAGTCAGCATCAGATCCCATAAGTCATTCCTTGCCTCTCTAGAGTCCGTCCATTTATTCCATAAACTTCATGTTCCATAACTTGTTTAGCCATTCCCCAATTGATAGACATCCCCTCAATTTCCAATTCTTTGCCACTAAAGAAAGAGCTGCTACCATTATGTTGGGACATGTAGGCCTTTTTCTAATTTTTATAATTTCTTCTGGATATAGATCTAAAATTGGAATTGCTGAGCCAAAGGATATGAAGTATTTTTGCTCTTTGGACATAGGTCCATATTGCTCTCCAGAATGGTTGGATCCATTCACAACTCCACCAGCAAGGCATCAACATCCCAATCCTCCCACAACTGCTCCAGTATTGATCATTTTCTCTTTTTCTCATGTTGGTCAATCCAATATGTGTGAGGCGATACCTCATTTGTTGTTTTAGTTTGCATTTCTCTAATTAATAATGATTTGGAGCATTTTCCCATATGATTATATCTAGCTTTAATTTCTTCATTTGAAAACTGCCTATTCATATCCTTTGACCATTTATCAATTGGGGAATGATTTGCTACCTATATATTTTAGAAAAGACCTTTATCAGAACTCTTCAATTGTTTGCCAGCTTTTGGCTTTCCTTCTGATTTTGGCAGTACTGATTTATTAGTGCAAAACTTTTTAAGTTAATATAGTCAAAATGATTCATTTTTCAGTTTATAATGTACTTTAATTCTTTTTGATCATTAATGTATCTCTTTCCATAGATCTGATAGATATTTCTTGTGTATTTCTTGATCTATTATCTGTGGTGTCACCCTTTATGCCTAAATCTTATATCCATTTTGACTTTATTTTGGCGTAGAATGTGAGTTGTGGGTCTATGTCTAATTTTTGCCATACTATTTTCCAATTTTCCCAATATTTTTTGTCAAATAGTGAGTGCTTATCCCAGAAGTTGATGTCTTTGGGTGTGTCAAATAGTAGATTGCTGTAGTCATTTACTGAGGTTTCTTTTGAACCAATCCTAATCCATTTATCCATTACTCTGTCTCTTAACCAGTACTAGGCAGATTGGATGACTACTGCTTCATAGTATTGTTTTAGATGTGGTAGAGCTAGGCCACCTTCCTTTGCATTTTTTTCAACAGTTCTCTTGCTGTTCTTGAACTTTTGTTGTTCCAGATGAATTTTGTTACTATTTTTTCTAGCTGGTAAAGTAAATTTGGTAGTTCGATTTATAAGGCATTGAATAACTACTTTAATTTGTATAGAAGTATCATTTTATTATACTAGGTCGACCTAACCATGAGGAATTGACATGTTTCCAGTTATTTAGATTTGACTTTATTTGGTTGAGAAGTGCTTTATAATTGCATAATACAGTTTCTGGGTTTGTTTTTGGAGATAGGTTTCCAAGTGTTTAATGTTGTCTCTAGCTACTTTAAATGGAATATTGCTTTCTATCTCTTTCTCTCGGGTTTTATTGTTAATATATAGAAATGATGATGACTTTCTTATGTGGGTTTATTTTATGTCTTGCTACTTTGCTGAATTTGTTAATTGTTTCAAGGAGTTTTTAGGTGATTTTCTTAGGTTCTCTAAGTATACTATCATATCATCATATCATCTGCAAAGTGTAAAATCTTTGGTTCTTCATTGCCAATTCTGATTCCTTCAATTTCTGTTTTTCTTTACTGCTACACCTAGCATTTCTAATACTATTTTGAATAGTAATGGTGATAATGGGCATCCTTGTTTGACCCTTGATTTTATTGGAAATGCTGAGTTTATCCCTTTACATAAACTCTTTGTTGATGTTCTAGATAGATACTATTTATTATTTTAAGGAAAATTCCATTTATTCCTAAACTTTCCAGTATTTTAATAGGAATTGAAGTATTTTATATGAGGCTTTTTCAACATCTATTGAGATAATCATGTGATTTCTGTTGCTTTTGCTATTGACATGTTCAATTATGCTGAGTGTTTTCCTAATATTGAACCATCCCTGCTTACCTGCTATAAATCCTACCTGATCATGATATATTACTCTAGTAATAATTTGCTTTAGTATCACTGATAACATTTTATTTGAAATTTTTGCATCAATATACATTAGAGAGATTTATTGGTCTATAACTTTTCTTTGTTTTGGTTCTACCTGGTTTAAGTATCGGCACCATTTTGGTGTCATAAAAGGAGTTTGACAGATCTCCTTCCTCCCCTATTTTTTAAAAATAGTTTATTTATAATAGGAATTGTTCCTTAAATGTTTGGTAAAAATCACTTGTAAATCCATTTGGCCCTAGAGATTATTTCCAATGAATTTATTGATGGTTTCTTCAATTTCTTTCCCTGAAATGTGGTTATATAAGTAATTTATTTCTTTTTCTGTTAATTTGGTCAGTTTGTATTTCTGTCAATATTCATCCATTCACTCAAGTTATCCAATTTATTGGCATACAGTTAGGCAAAGAAGTTCTGAATTATCTCTTCAATTTCCTCCTCATTTGTGGTTGTCACCCTTTTTATTTTTGATACTGGCAATTTGGTTGCCATTTCTTTTTATTAAACCAAATTAATCAAACATTTGTCTATTTTATTGGCTTTTTCATAAAACCAACCCTTAGTTTTATTTATGAGATCAATGGCTTTTTTTTGCTTTCAATTTCATTAATCTTTCCCTTGATGACACTAATCTTTCCCTTGATAACACTGCTCTCATTCTGACCTTATCTTGATATAGGGTGTAAGATGTTCATCTATGACTGGTTTCTACTTTCTTTTACTTGAAAAGAAAGATAAGTTTCTAAACTCAACTGGGTGTGTATTAAGCCCTCTTTGAATCAAATCAAATGAGAGTAAAATTCACATGACTATCATCCACTACTTTCCCTTTAATGGAGTATAAAATATTTCCTTTATTTGTACCACTTCATGTGGTACAATTTCATTTCCCCATTTTACTGCCCCTTTCTGCCTGTCACTTTTTTAATGTCTTAATACACTTTTGAATCATTTAATCTAATCATGGACATAACAAGGATGTTCATAGTTTCATCTATGTATGTTCCCTCCAATAGAATTACCAGTTTCAAGAGTTGTGAGATTCTTCATCCCAGGTAAGAATTTAACCAGTTTAATCTTAGTGAATAGCAGTCTTTTCCTTTTCCCCTGCTTATATTTCCCTCTTTAATCCCTGTTTAAACATCAAATTTTCTGTTCACCCCTGGCCTTCTCATCAGAAAATTTAATTTCGATAAAGGTCTATCTTTTCCTCTGGAAATGAAAGTTCAGTTTTGCTGGATAGTTGATTCTTGGTTATAATTCAAGCTCCCTTGCATTCTGGAATATCACATTCCAGACCCTTTGATCTTTTAATGTTGATGCAATCAGGTCCTGTATAATCCTGACTATGGTTTCTCAGCATTTGAATTGTTTCTTTCTGTCTGTTCACAGGATTGTCTCCTTGATCTGATAATTATGATGTTTGGTTTTAATTTTGGGGGGTATTTTTATTTTGAGATCTCTTTCAGGAGGTGATAAAAATATCATATATCCCCTCTAACTCGAACATTCCAGGATGGTGTGATTTTAGAAGGATAAACAAAAGCAATAAGATCATTATGGTAAAATTAATAAATATCTTAAATTTATAAATTTTACCTTAGTCTTCCTACAGTAAAGGAAGGATTTCTAAAGGCTATGTCAACTGAAGGAAGCTACTTTAGGTCTAATCATACCTGAATGATTTGAGTATGAGTTCAGGGACAGTGTGTACTTTTAAGGGCCATTTTAACTGAGTACAATGAGCATAAACTGCAAAGAATAGCAGATGACCAATATATTTAATCTCTGATTTGTTATGAAAACCATCTATTAAAATATTAAAAGAATAGGAGCAAAAAGGGTGGAGGGAACCTCTCCAGCAGCAAGATCTAAGATCAGTTTCTTTTACTCCCCTAACACAATGCAATCAAACTCACAATAAAATAGAATTAAACACTTACTTTCTATTTTTATAGCAAGCTGATATTTTCAAAAAGGACAAAAAGAGCTACTGTCCTCAAGTAGTTCATATTCTAATGGAGGAGACAATTATAAATAAAATAAATGCATGCAGATTATATAAAGGGAGTGGAAAGGAATCTCAAAGGGAAGGTATTATCAACTAGAGGAACCAAAAAAGACATTCTTCTAAAGTATTCCAAATGATTCTATAATCAACCTAAGGAAACTTAGAGGAAGAGGTAAGGAAGGGGACCATTTTGAAGGAAAGCCAGTGAGAATTCATAGAGATAGTAGATGAGGGTTCATCATGGTCAAGAAATTCCTTACTCAGAGCATCTGGGAGTAGACAACTGACACCCCCAGCAAAGACTGTCCAGAGAAATCCTTTGGAATTTCTAGCCATGATGACCTAGCCCAGATCATCTGGATTGTGGATGTGAACAACCCAAATAAAGCCCCAGGTAAAGAGGGTGGGCAGTTGACATCTCCAACAGAGATTAAATCCGGCCTCAAACACTTAATAATAATTACCTAGTTGTGTGGCATTGGGCAAGCCACTTAACCCCATTTGCCTTGCAAAATCCTAAAAAAAAATATAGTCAATTATGCTGAGTGTTTTGCTTTTATTGAATCATTCTTGCATTCCTGATGTAAATCCCACCTGATCATAATGATTTATCCAAGTGATAAATTGCTGTATATCTTTGCTAATATTGCATTTAAAATTCTTGCATTGATTCTCATTTATATATAATTTTCTTTCTCAGTTTTGGCTCTTCCAGGTTTAGGTATAATCACAATATTTGTGACATGAAAGAAATGTAATGGGATTATTCCTTTGCTTACTTTGTCAAATAGTTCATAGAATATAGAAAATTAATTGTTCTTTTAATGTCTGGTAGAATTAAATTGTAAATCCCTTGGACGCAGGAGAGTTTTTCTTAGGTAGTTCATTAATGATTTGTTAAATTTCTTTTTCTAAAATTAGATTATCCAACATCTGTCCAAGATGGCTGAGAGAAGAAAGGCACTGTTTTAAGCTCTCCTAACTTACCCTCAGAACCAATATGAATCAAGTCTTAACAGATATTGGATCAGCAGAACCCACAAAAGAACAGAAGGAAATGTCTTCCTGCAAGGCCTGTCATGGGGGAGCATGGGTGTGTCCAAGATAGAGAGTAGAGACCCAAAACATGAGCAGCAGGATTACTCAAAGGATAAACCTGAGAACCATAGCAGTGGAGATCGAAGCATTTTTGGTGTGCATGGTGAGAAGACTGGGAGTGCTTCAAGGGCTGAACTGGGAGAACTCTGGCATGGCTGCCTAGGACACCCATATGAGCAATGTGGCTTGAATTGAGCCTAAACAGAGTGACCCACCAGCACTCCTACAACCCCATCCAGCCATATCCCTCTAATCTCCTAACATCTAAAATCCACAACACCCCCTTTTTCCAGATGAATCCCCAACATTCCTGTATGAGGGCTTAGCTTTCTCCAGTACAAACATAGAAATAGACCCAGTTGTTCACACTCTTTCTCAAAGCCTTGGTGTGGGTAGCAGGACTTCCCCAGTGCTGACTATCCAGGCAGAACCTCTGGAAATTCCAGCCCTGATGACCTAGCCCAGTAACTGGGTTGCCTGAGGACAGCCCAGATCCTATCCCTGGCCTAGAGAGCTGATATTCCCAATACAGACAATTCAGAGAAAGTTTGTAGCATTCTTTACTGGTTAATCCACTAAGCAACCCCCTGGAGTTTCTAACACCTATAAGCAAGGCCTCAAGTATTTTTGATTCTTCAAGTCTGTGAACTAGCCCCTTCCTCAACACAAGACCCTAGGGAAAGTTAATATCCTAAAATGAAAAAAGGCCAGCAAAACAGGATCTATTGAATGTTACCTTGGAGATAAAGATACTAATTCAGAACATGAAGGTAGAAGGAGTGCTAAATATGAAGATTCAAAGGAAAATATGAAAATATGAAAATGGAAAAATTAGGGGAGAAAAGCAAGAGAAAATTAACATCTTATGACAGAAAATGACAGAAGAAAACAAATCCTTTAAAAATGCAATTCTATAAATGCAAAGAGAAAACAATTCTCTCAAAGACACAATTGAGCAAATGGGAAAAGGTAAAAACTATTTAAAAACAAAATTGATCAAATGGAAAAGATTCAAAAACTACATAAAGAAAATATCTCTTTGAAAAATAAGAAATTAGTGGAAGCTAATGAGACACTAGGAATCTTTTAAACAAGATCAAAAACTGAAAAAATAGAAGAAAATATAAAATATCTCATCGCCAAAATAATTGACCTGGAAAATAGATCCAGGAGAGACAAATTAAGATTAAAAAAAAAGAGCCTGACCTACATTCTTCAGGATATAGTTAAGGAAAACTGCCCTGATATCCTGGAATCAGAGAACAAAATAGTCAATGAAAGAATGCATAAATTCCTGTTTGATGGGAATCCTAAAATAAAAACACCAAGGAATATTGTGGCCAAATTCCAGAATTATCAGATCAAGAAGAAAATCTTGCAAAAGGTCAGAAGTAATTCAAATACATAGGAGCCAGTTAGGATTACATAGAACCTGGCTGCATTAACATTAAGGGATCAAAAGGCCTGGTATATGATATTCCACAGAGCAAGAGAGCTTAGATTACAACCAAAAATCAATTATCCAGCAACTGAACCTTCTCTTTCAGGGGAAAAGATGGACATTTAATGAAATAGATGACTTTCAAATTTTCCTGATGAAAAGACTAGAACTGAACAGAAAGTTTGAACTTCAAATGGGAGACTCAAGAGATACATGAAAAAGTAAAAAAGGGGAAAAGAAAGACTACTATGCAATAAGATTAAACTTGTTACATCCTTACCTGGGAGGAAGATTTTCATAACTCTTGAGAATGGTAATCCTTTAGAGGAAATTGACTTAGGCTGAAGGTATGAACAGTCATGGTATATCCATGATATTGGCAGAATAATTTTTTAAAAATTATTTCACTAAAAAAGGGGAGGGAATTGAATGAATAAAATTGCATATTATTAAGAGGTACATCAGAAGGAAATAAGGGAGAAGGTGAGAACCACCTGAATTCTACCCTCATTGTATTTGACTCAGAGAAGTATTAAAACTTAATGATAAACTGCAGAAAGGCAGAAATATTGAATACATCTTTCATAATGCAATAGAAATCATATGCAGTACTGGACTAGGGATATACAGACTCAAAACTAATTGGAAACTAAATAACCTTATTTTAAAAAATGAGTGGATTAAATAACAAATTAAAGGAAGAATTAATTATTTCATACTAAATAATGACAATAATGAAACAACACACCAAAACCTATGGGATTCACTCAAGGCAGCTGTCAGAGGATATATAATATATTTAAATGCTTATATGAATAAATTACAGAAAGAGGAAATCAATGAACTAAATATGCAACTAAAAATAGAGAAAGAGCAAATTAAACCCCCCCAATTAAATACCAAATTAGAAATTCTAAAAATTAAAGGAGAAATTATTAAAATTGAAAATAAGAATACTATTGAACTAATAAATAAAACCAAGAATTGGTTTTATGAAAAAAAACAATAAAATTGATAAACCACTGGTTAATTTGATTTAAAAAAATAAAAAAGAAAAGAAAATTGCTAGTATCATAAAAGTATCATAAAAATTGCTAGTATCATAAAAGAAAAAGCTGAACTGACCAAAAATGAGGAGGAAATTAAAGTAATAATTCAGAATTATTTTGCCCAACTCTATGCCAATAAAGAGAAATCTCATTCAAATAACTACAGACAGTATAATATACCTGGGAGTCTATCTTCCAAGGCAGATTCAAAAACCTTTTGAAAATATTTACAAAGCACTTATCACACAAATAAAATCAGATTTAAATAACTGGGCAAACATCAACTGTTCATGGATAGGTTGAGCAAATATAATGAAAATGAAAATTCTACCAAAACTAAATTACCTGTTTACTGCCCTACCAATCAAAATTCCAGAAAATTACTTTAATGAGTTAGAAAAAGTTGTAATACAAATGGAGAAATAAAAAGTCAAGAATTTCCAGTGATTCAATGAAAAAATTACAAAAGAAGGTGGTTTAGCCTTACCAGGTCTAAAATTATACTGTAAAACATCAGTCAGCAAAATTGTCTGGTATTGGTTAAGAAATAGAGTGGTGAATCAGTGAAATAGATTAGGTGCAATAGAAGGAAATGATTATAGTAATCTTCTGTTTGATAAACCCAGAGTCCAACTATTGAGATAAAAACTCTCTCTTCAATAAGACTATTGGGAAATTTGAAAGTTAGTATGGAAGAAACTTAGATTACACCAACACCTCACACCCTATACCAAGATAAGATCAAACTGGATATAGAATTTAGACATAAAAATCAAAATTATAAGCAAACTTGTAGTTTACTTGTCAGAGCTATGGAAAGGGAAGCAGTTGATGACCAAGGAAGAAATGGAGAACAGCATTAAAAACAAGCTAAATAATTTTCATTACATTAAATTAAAAAGCCTTTGCACAGATAAAACCACTGTAACCAAAATCAAAAGAAATGTAGTAAATTGGGAAATAATTTTTACAACTAGTATTTCTGACAAAGGACTCATTTCTAAAATATACAGAGAATTGAGTCAAATTTTCAAAAATAAAACCATTCCCCAATTGACAAATGGTCAAAGGATATGCAAGGGTATTTTACAGATGAGGAAATCAAAGCAAGCCACAATCATATGAAAAATTGCTCTAAATCACTAATTATCAGAGAAATGCAAATTAAAGCATCTCTGAGATACTATCTCACACCTCTCAGACTGGTCAATATGACCAGAAGGGACAGTGATCAATGTTGGAAGGGATGTGGGAAATATGGGACACTAATACATTATTGGTGGAACTATGAATTCATCCAACCTTTCTGGAGAGAAACTTGGAATTATACCCAGACAGCAACAAATATGTGCATACTCTTTGATCTAGCAATACCACTACTGGGTCTATAACCAGAAAAGATTTTGAAATAGGGTTAAAACATCACTTGTACAAAAGTATTCATAGCAGTCCTGTTTCTAGTGGCAAAGAATTAGAAATTAAGTAAATGTCTTTCAGTTGGGGAATGGTTTAACAAACTGTGAGATATATATGTCATGAAACACAGTTGTTCTATTAGAAGACAGGAAAGATGGGAATTCAGGGAAGTCTGGAAGGATTTCCATGAATTGATGCTGAGCAAGATGAGCAGAACCAGAAAAACATTGTATACCCTAACAGCAACATGGGGGCAATGACCAACCTTCCATCAGTGCAACAATCAGGGACAATTTTGTGGTATCTGCAATGGAGAATACAGTCTGGATCCAAAGAAAGAATCATGGAGTTTTAGCAAAGACTAAAGACTATTACCTTTAATTTAGAAAAAAAGCATTATCTTATTATGTAATTTTGTTATCTCTTATACTTTACTTTTTGTTCCTTAAGGATATGATTTCTCTCTCATCACATTCAACATAGCTCATTGTATACCATGGAAAAAATACAGACTAACAGACTGCCTTCGGTGGGGGGGGGGGGGGGGGCTGGAGGGAAGGAAGATTGGGGGGGAATTATAAATTTCAAAATAAATAAAATCATAATAAAAAACAGGAGAGAGAATGTAATTCAAAGACAGGTTTGCAAAATCCAGTCTACCCATTCTCCATCATTCTTCACAGTGGAACCACCTTCAGCTTGTTGATTTAGAATTGTGTATAAAATTAAGCTTATTGATTTAAAAGTCTTGGTTACTTGGTTTGTCTTAATATTTAGCAAATCATTAACTGGAAATAAAGAGAGCTGCTACTTAAAAAAAGTAAAATTGACCATCTGGAAAAAGGAAAACAATTCATCTAAAAATAAAGTAAACCAATCAGGAAAGGAAATAAAACAACTGACTTAAGAAAATAAAAATCTAAAAAATTAGAATTGAGAAAATGAAAACTAATGATTCTATGAGATACTAAGATTACATTAAATTAAGTTAAAATGCTAAAAAAAATTGAAGAAAATGTAAAGCAATTCTTAGGGAAAATGACCAATGTTGAAAATAGATCCAGGAGGGATAGTTTCTGAATTATTGGCAAACCTAAAAACAACAATAAGAAAAAGTGCATAGACAATATCATGCAGAAAAATTATCATGGAAAACTGCCATAGTATCCTAGAACAAGAAGATAAAATAGTACTTCAAAGAATTCATCAATCAATACCAGAAAGAGACCCCAAAATAAAAACTACAAAGAATATTATAGCCAAATTTCAGAATCCTCATCTAAAGGAGAAAATACTGTATGCCACCAAAAAAGAAACAATTTAATTACCAAGGAGTCATAGTCAGGATTACACAGAATTTAGCAGCTTCAAAATTAAATGATTGAAAGTCTTGGACAAACAAGAATCAACTACCCCACAAAATTCCAAAATTTGTTTGGAAGAAAAGATAGACTTTCAACAAAAGAGAGTAATTACAAACTTACTGATAAAAAGAGCAGAAGTCAACAGAAAATTTGTTCTTCAAATACAAAACATAAAAAAGTTAAACAACAAGACTAAGGAAAAAAATGTTAGTCAATGACACTAAACAGGAAGACAATTCCAGTAACTCATGAGACTTGCATAGCAAAATATTAGTGAGGAGGAAAAAGGGGAAATGAAAAAGAAAAATGCAAGTAGGGGGAAAATGGAATGGAAGGAAAGAAAAATGGTTTTGTATAAATAAAACCACTGTAACCAAGATTAGATGGACTGCAGAAAGCTGGGAAAGAATTTTCACAACTAGTGTTTCTGATAAATGACTCATTTCTTAGATATATAGAGAACTGAGATGAATTTATAAGCATACAAGATATTCTACAAATAATAAATGGTCAAAGGAGATGAACAGGAAATTTTCTAATGCAGAAACTAAAGTTATCTAGTCTCATATGAAAATTACTAGAAATTATTAATAATAAGAGAAATGCAAATTAAATAAACTCTAAGGACCCACCTCACACTTACCATATTGTCTAAAATGAGAAAAGCAAAATGATCAATATTGGAGAAAATGCTGGAAAATTGGGACACTAATGGATTCATTGTTGATGGATTTGTAAACTGAGTCAACCATTCTGGAGAGAATTTGGAATTGTACCCAAATGGCAATATTTTTGTACATACTCTTTGATCTAGCAATTTCACTACAAAGAGATCTTTAAAAAGGGGAAGGGCCACATGTACAAAGGACTTGCAATTATTTTGCCCTATATTTGAATATAAGTTTATTGGGAGTAGAAAATATTGCATTCCTTGAATTTCTTTGCTTGACACTTAGCAGAGTATAACAGAGAGTAAGTGCTTAGTAAATACTGATTGAGAGGTATATTTGATAAATAATGATTTTTCACATGTATTTCAACTGTTATTCTCTATATATCAATGAATTCTACAGGCACTTCAGAAATTTCCATACCTAGATTCAAAGTCAAAATAGTAAAGTAGTAAGATTCTGCATAGTATATACCTAGACATACTATGGTCAAAACTAAAAAATTTCAAATCCTTAAGATTTTAAGGTTTAGTCTTACAGTTCCCATCAGTTTATCTCAGAGAATAGGAGTTTATTTTTCAAATATAATCATAAATTATTTTGTCTCCAGTGATGGACTGGTTGCCTCTATTGGAAGAGCTTCTATAATATCCAAGAAAGTAAATATAGTTGGGCAGGTTTCTCTTTCTTCTTCCTATAAAGATTAACTTATTTTTATTAAATTTGCAAGAATTTAGGCAAATCTACTTTTTCTAGTTCTCTCATAACTCTATCCCTGATCAAATGCCTTTACTTTAGACCCAATATGGGAACATTAAAATGTATCACAACACCATTTTCTAATTATATACAAATACAAATGAGGGAATTATTTCTCATTTAATTGTCTGATTAAGCTAAAGTTCATTTTAAGCACTCTTTCTACCTTCACATATCCTGTAGCTGACCCTTTCTCTCAAACAACATAGTTAAGACATATTTAAAAGCTCTCATTAATCCTAACCTAGATTATTGCAACAGTATCATAATTGGTCTCCCTGCCCCAAGTCTTTTCTACTCCAGGTATTGCACACCATGGCACTATTCCTTAGTAGTTAACAATGCAAATGTGTTCAGAAATGGTACTATCATTAAGTTAAAAATACTGAGGTAATGATCAAGGGTGATCACATACAAACACACACTCATAGATATCATGCACAACACAAAATTCAAAATATTTATGTTCTGGAAACAAAATCTTTATCTTTAGCATTCTTGTCAGTAGGTTTTATGACCACTTTCCTTTTCAAAAAATGTGAAATTGAATGTCTATCAATGAACTAATACAATATGCAATTACTCAATGAGATCATGGGAAAATTTAACCCATGAAGTAACCATGAGCTCAAAAACATTATTACTTACTCAGGATCACACAGCTTCAAATCTAAATCTTCTTGTTCTCAATCCAACACACTTGTCACTATGGCACAGTTTCATGCATGCTATATGGAGGACTACAGTATCATGGAAGAAGCTGCAGGAGAAAACATTGAATAACCCATCTAACTCTAAGATACTAAGATAGTGTAATTTTAGAAGGCAAAGAAATAAAAGCAAAAGAAAATAATGATGATAAACTGAATTAATACCTTTTATTTGTTACCTCTACCATTGTCTTCCTACAATGGATGTGGAAAGGGATTCTTTAATTAGATTGTCAATTGATAGCGTCTTTCCAGATCTCACTGACCTTGAAAGGTTTGAGGATGAGTTCAGGGACAAACTATAGTTTTAAGGACCAGTTTAATTAAGTACAAAGAGATATCTCCCACAGAACAATGGAAAGGTGACAAATATTTTTTTTAATCTCCTACCCTTCATGAAGATCATCTTCTAAAATATGGACAGAATAGAAAGAAGGGTGGTGGAGGAAACCTCACAGTAGCAAAATCTAAGATCATTATTCTCTCCTTTCTTTACTTAACAGAATGAAATCAATTAATCAGCACAAAAACATTAAGCATTTCCTTTGTGTTATGCAATTTGTTAAGCAGTGAGGATTCAAAGATGGCGACTTCAAGGAACTCACAGTCAAATATGGGGAGTCAATAAATAAATAACTAGACATATAGAAACTGTGTACATAGAAAATAGGAAGTAATCTTAGAGGGAACTAGGGGCAACAAGAAAGGTTTTCTGCAGAAGATGGGATTTTAGCTGAGTCTATAAGCAATCTAGGGAAACTAGGAGGGAGAAGTAAGGGGGGAGCACTTCATTATGAGAACTGACCAGGATGATCATTACTATAAGTTTAGTTGGGGGACTGACCAAGAATTGTCAATCTTTAAAGGATGCTCAAATTTTCCCTTCCCTTCCCTTCCCTTATTCTGATTATGTGCCAGTTTGTAATCCAATTGTGCATGGAGACTAGGTTAGCTTACTTTGGGCTATGAGTGACTGGTGCTCTGTGATGACAAGGAGCATTCTGAGTGACTTAAGATCTAGGAGGCAGATGACTCATGAAATGATAAGGGGAACTCTATTCTCATAAAAAAAATGACCAATGCACACCACTATATTGACCCCTTTTGGCTTATTTCCTTCTTGGCGAAAAGTAAGACAAGCGTTGTTATGGTCTGCCAAGTGACAAAGGGAGAGAGAGAGAGAGAGCAAGAGAGAGAGAGAGAGAGAGAGAGAGAGAGAGAGAGAGAGAGAGAGAGAGAGAGAGAGAGGAAGTGGAGAGAAAGCCTATCTTCCATCAAAATACCATGGTCCATGAACACACATCATCATTTCTTTTATGTTTTTTTCCAATGATCTTAAGAACAAATAGTTAGAAATATAATTGTCTGGGTTCCATTATTGTGAAATTTGAAAGGTTAGATGATCCATCATAAGTCTCCCCACCCCCCAAGCAACCAGTATTGATGGAGAGTCCAACATAAAAAAGAGTTGCTATTGACAGGCAGAGGAAACACCTGTAGGCAGAGTAAGAAAGACATTCACCTAAGGTACATGGTAACTTCTGGGGTTGCCCCACCTGATGGAGATTCATGTTAGCTATGAAAACTGGAAAGATATATTCTTTGGAACCTACACAAAACCCATACTTAAGAGTATTTCAATTTCCATAGAGGGAGAAAAGGAACTCATGCCAAGAGTTTAGAAGGAACCCTAAATCCCATATATTTTCCTTACATGTGCCTATGATTCCACATTAAGTTTGAATCCCTTCTCCTAAGAACCATATGTATGCATGAGAAGAGTGTATATCACCCAAGAAAAGGAGGATATTTTTGTACTTTTAATCCTTGCTTCTTGTTGCCTATAAATATCCTTTATGAAAGCTAGTATAGTTATAATAAGTAATGAATATTAAAGAGAACTTATTGTAAGTAATTAATATTAAAGAGAACTTATTGTGCAGGATGGAAAGGTTCATAGATAGTCTAGAAGTCACAACTGCTAAAGTTAACTCTAGAACCTAGAAAATCATTAGAATTCACCAGACTGGGGAAGATAATTAGCTAGTAACAGTGAGAGTTGAAGAGACAGTTAAGAAGTATATGAGAAAAGGACTTGAAACCATTTTCTTAATTGCAAAGCCAGTTTTCTATCAATGACACATAATGCTTCTTGCAATATCTGATATGCAGAGTAAGTACAAATCTCATTTCACAAACAAAGAAGAGCTCAGAAAGCTTAACTTTTTAAGGATAAAGAATTTACAAGTTTGAATAAAGCACTAGAAGTCTCATCTTGTGGACTCACAATCAAAGCTATTCTCTAAGGTAGCATCATTCTGACAAAGTAGAGTTATAGAACCAGAGATCAAAGACAAAAGTTCCTATTGATCTCTCAGGGAAAGGATAAGGGAAAGAGAAAAAGGAAAGACAGAGACAGACAGACAGTCAGAGTCACAAAGACAGAAAATGAGAGAGAGAGAGAGAGAGAGAGAGAGAGAGAAAGAAAGACAGAGAGACAGAGAGACAGAGAGACAGAGAGACAGAGAGACAGAGAGACATAGAAACAGAGAGCCCTGGACTTCATATATAGAATCTAAAATTTCTTTTTTTTAAATTTTATTTATAATATCCAAGTATTTCATCACATCTAAAAATAACAAATTCCCATTTAAAGTGCCATTTCCCCATCACTGAGATGAGGTGGGTCTGCTAATGCATTTTCTCAGGGCATCCATTATATACTTGTTTCTCAGGCTATAGATGAAGGGGTTCAGGATGGGAGTGAACACTGTATACATTGCTGAGATGATTGAGTTCTTCCAGGAAGAGTAGACAGCTGAGGAGTTCAAGTACACCCCAATAAGTGTGCCATAGAATAATGAAGCAACACATAGGTGAGACCCACAGATGGAAAAGACTTTATACTTTCCCCCATAAGATGGGATTCTCAGTATGGAAACACAGATCTTAGTATAAGAGAAAAGGATTCCAGCAAGAGGTATGACACCAAACAAACTGCCTAAAATACACCAAAATGTTATTGGTGAAGGTGTTAGAACAAGACAGTTTCAGAATCTCAGAAAAATTACAGTAGAAATGTGGGATGGCATGGTCTTTGCAGGAGAGTTGCATTGCCATGAAGGCATGGAAGATGGAGATTAGAAAACTTATAGTCCAAGCCAATAGAACCAGAAGAGCACATAGTTGTGGGCTCATGATAGGCATATAGTACAGAGGGTGACAAATGGCCACAAAGCGGTCATAGGACATCACAGAGAGCAACAAATTACCCATAACAGTAAAAACAATGAAGAAATACATCTGGGCAAGGCAACCAGCATAGCAGATGGCCTTGCTGTGCATAAGGATGTTTTTCAGCATCTTAGGGACAGTAGTTGATACCAAATACAAATCCACAAAGGACAGGTTGGAGAGGAAGAAGTACATGGGGGTGTTAGAGACAATGGTAAGCATAATAAGAAGGTTCCCAACCAGAGTGGCCATGTGTATGCCCAAGAAAAACCCAAAGAGGGGCATTTCTTCCTCTGGCTTCTCAGAAAATCCAAGAAGGAAGAATTCACATAATGAACAGAATCTAGGGCAGGAAATTCAAGACTTTGATTTCAATTACAGATCTATCACTAACAAACTTGTGATCTTTTTTCTCTCAGACTGAATTTCTATACCTAAAAATGACGGACTTGATTAGGTGAAGCAAGGACCCTTCCAGTTCTCCCATTCCATGAATTCTACTAACCATATTTATAAGGGTGATAAATATACTGTCAGTTATATATAAGTAAAATCACAAAAAATGCTTTTTAGGATCAGCACCTTTTGAGCTAAGAACTGTACTCTTGGGCCAGAGCTTAGGGTACACAGTTCCAAAAGATTTTTATGAACATGGAAATAACATGGCAGAACAGTAGGATAAATTTATTTCACAGTGGAAAAAAATTTCAGGAACAAGAGTAAAAAAACAAGTGGATCAGTGGTTCTTAATGTTGCTGAGTAATAGTCTTACTTGGCAATCTGTTCAAATCTATGGACCACTTCTCAGAATAATCTTCAAAAATAATTGAATTATAAAATTTCAATTAGAAATAGGGAAAATGAAGGTGAATCTATTGAAAGACACCCTCCAATCACTGCAAGCAGGCAAGGGATCCCAATTTACTAACTCATGAAATAGAGGATTATTTAAATCATGATTGCTTATTTTAATAGAAGCATTAGAATAACTGTCAAAATAGACAAAGCAGGCAGAGACCAGCCTTAGGGAAAATGAATAAAATGATGAAATCAGTCAATTCCACTTCAGTCTTAGATCTAGCTAGCAGAATAATACTAGTTGAGTCCCAAGTCCATGCAAAGTTCAATTATTCAGGCATAAACCAATTTGGCTCCGACAATGCATTCATTATGGCACAATGAGGGTCAATTCAAGTGAATAAAGATTAGGTAAAAAGAAAAAAAAATTTTAAGTATCTACCATTCTGGGTAGAATGAGAATCAATTATAGAGGAAAATTTTGACTCCATTATCAAGAGCTTTTCAACAAGTATATCTGTCCATTAAATGAATAAGTTTCTTGAGGAAGTTTTGTTGTATACCTCACCGCTGGAGGTTAATGAAGCAGAGACTAAATGAGCATTTTTCAGGGGTACTATCTGTCTACTAAGTTTGAAACTGGGATGTTAGCTTTGACTTCTCTTTCTTCTTAATAATAATAATAACAATAATAACTAGAATTTCTATGATGATTTAAAATTTGCAAGGTATTTTTCAAATATCTCATTTGATGCTCATAAAAATCTGGGAGACAGATGCTCCAGTTTACAAAAGAAGAAACTGAGACAGAGATCTTAAGGTCATACAGATAATATGTATCTGAGGTCACATTTGGATTCAGACTTTTCTGACTCCAGATCCATCATTCTATCCATTGTGTTGGGGGAACATATATGTGAACTGATAAATAGCAAAATATGAAAAAACAAGTAATATTTATACAATGAATAAGCCAATGTATGTGAACATGTCCCTTAAGGGAACTGAAAAGTTCAGTAATAGAAAAAAACAGCGGAGAAGGTCCAGCAAAAGAGACGAGAAAGCATTCTTCCTCCTTCCCTGCAGAGAGGTCAAAGTTAAGTGCTACAAATTAGATTTTGACTTATTATTTTATTGATTATCTATAATTAAGAAAGTAGTGGAGAATATGTTAATGACCCAAGTGAAATTAAGAATAGATTATGCATCTAGTTTTTACATAAAACTGGCTGTAAAACTTTTGTTTGTATTTCAATTCCCTGGTATAAAGAATATAGGGTTAGATGACTTCCCCAAGTTCAAAAAGGTTATACCTATCATAGCTATTTTATTTTGACTGATTTCTAGAACAGTGAGTCTGAAGTCAAAAAAACTGACTCCAAATACCACTCCAAACATCAATTATTTGATCTTGGATTAATCAATCTCCATCAGCCTAAATTTCCTCATATTTATTAATAATAATAAGAGCAACAATAATAACTAGAATTTAAATAGCGCTATAAGATTTGCACATCACTGACCTTATTATGTCTTTTAATCCTCACAATAAGCTCAAGAAGAAGATACTTTTATTGTTCCCATTTTACAGATGAGAAAACTGAGGCAGACAGAGGTTAGGTAACATGAAAAAGTCACCCAGCTAATGTCTGAGATTTAAACACAGGAGTTCCTCAATCTATGTCCAGAATTTTTATCCACTATCCCAATTTCTAGCTCTGAAACTATGAGGTTAATATTCTAATGCTGCTTATTTCCCATAGCCTCATTCTATGCCTTCCACTTAGATGAATAAGCTGGGGTAAACACATCAGAAGACTAGTCACAATCTATTGGCCCAAGTGTCCATCAAAGTCTTTTCTCAAAATATACCTGTTTTCTTCCATCAAAATTCCTAGTCTAGTAAACCACATTTGACCATACTCAAAAGGGACGTTTTTGGAAAATGAGACCCTGAGTTTTGGTGGAGGCTACAATCTTCTGCCACTTTAAGATATTGTCATACCTTCTCTAAAGTACTTGTATATCTTCACCTCACAATTCCCGCCTTCCCTGTCATTCTGAGAGCTCCTCCTATCTTCTTCTTGCCATGATACCTTAGAAATCTCCTTCTGCATTGCTAGATTCCTATCTAGAATTCTGCCTCTGCTCTTAGCAAATCCTCTCTATTTCCCTATCAGCAGCTATTAGAGGAAAAAATTCTTCCTTTCACTTCCACATTCATCTTTCCATATTGTGTTCCATGAAAGTTTGTTCCTATAGACAATTTGCCTATAGAGTTCCTCACAGTTCTGTCTTACGCAGTCAGAGATTCTCATGGGTTCCCATGGTTGTTGTGTAAAGTCCTCAGGAAGTGACCTCTATGGGTAGAGTCAATAATCCTTCTGTCCTGATTGGGAACCAAGATAAGGCTGTTGAGATTTGATTGACCTGAACTCTGACATGAGTACCAAACTAGACTTTGCTGAAATGAGCTAAGATCCACAAAATTGTAATCTCTGTTGTTCAAAAGATAAGAACAACCTATATTTCTTTAGTGATTTACGGTCTTGGGGTATTTCTTTAGTGATTTACGGTCTTGGGGTATTTCCACATTATGTCATCAGGTACTGACATTAAAACTAGTAAGCTGAAATTGACTTATGGTTGTCAGTATTATGGGACTCCTCTGATTCATTTGTGAAGCCCCTGGAAAGCTTAGCAACATCATGCAGGTATACATCAGCATTCAGTCTAAGAACCAGCTGGGACAATGAGAAGTCAAGCAATGAGGAGGAGGAGAAGGAGCAAGAGAAGGGATTCCCTACAACATCCTTAGCATGAAGTTTCATTTTGGTACCAAGAGCTAGTCAGTGACAATGTTAAGAATTGAGTCTAATGAATCAGAACCATCTGACCAATTCTGCTTTTTAAGGAATTCTTCTCTTCAGTGGCCTTTTGAATTGCTTTCTACATTTTTTAGGGTTTTTTTTTTGCAAGGCAAATGGGATTAAGTGGCTTGCCCAAGGCCTCACATCTAGGTAATTATTAAGTGTCTGAGACCGGATTTGAGCTCAGGTACTCCTGACTCCAGGGCCAGTGCTCTATCCACTGTCCCACCTAGCCACCCCTGCTTTCTACATTTGACCCCAACTGGTTTTAAAGATGGCATTTTCTTCAATACTTTTTTGTATCTCCTTTGCTAGAGTTTCTGACTTGGTTTTCATGATTTTCCCACATTGCTCTCATTTCTCTTCCCAATTTTTCCTCCACCTCCCTTATGTGAGCTCTTCCATAACCTGAGACCAATTCACATTTTTCTTGGAAGCTCTGGATTTAGAACTTTTGAATTTGTCATCTTCTGAGTGTATATTTTGATCCTCCATAGGACTAAAATAATTGTCTATGATTGGATTTTTTTCTCCTGTTGTTTTTTCATTTCCCCAGCCTATGACTTGATTTTAACTCTTCATAAGTTGGGGTTTTGCCTCCAGGGTGGGAGATACACTATCCCAAGCTTTTGAGGACAGCTGTTTTCAGGGACACCCCTCAGGGACCTGCAAGTTCTCAATTACTCCAAAGTCTTATGAGAGACTCTGACTGCTTTCCTGGACCTCTGCTCTGGTCTGTGGATGACCACAAGTACTCCCTTCTGTTCTGGAACTGTGAGGAAGGTTCCTGCTCTGTTGCAAGCAGTAAACTCTGTTGGGCTTCTTCTCCATTTTCTGAGATTGTGGGCCCAGACTTCAACCTGGATCTGAGTATGGGTGGAACAATAGTAGAGTCCTGCCTCAGGGATAGCAAAGAGACCTCTGCGGTCCTCTACTCTCTTATCCTCCATGGGCTGAGTTCTCTGGAAGCAGCTGCTGGGTGGCTCTCCAGGCCTGCTTCTGGTCCCCTGGGCCTAGATCTACACTGAAGTCTGTCCTGGATTGGGCTCCCCTCTCACTCTGGTGTGGTAGAGTTTTCCTGCTGAATTGTCCTTGGCAATTCCTGGGCTGAGAAGTCTGGAAACTGCCACTGTTGCCACGGACCCAGGCCTTTTTGAGCTCTTTCAAGAGATCTTTTTGGATTTGAAACTAATTCAAAAACCTCTTTGAGGTGTTTCCCTCTTCTGATATGACTTTTAAAAATTGTCTTTTATAGTATCAGAATAGTAGCTATTTGTGATTTGCACTTTTATTTTCATTTTGATAGTTGAACTCTGCTCCTGGGTTGAAGGGGGTATATTTTGAAATTTTTTCTGCTGGGGCAGGTGCTCTGGTTTCTGGCATACCATGTGCTTTTGGTGTTGCCCATGGTGTTTCAGGTGCTAGAGGTTTGTTCCCTGCAGTAGGGTAGCCCAGCCCAGTTGTACCTGTTACCCCAATTTTCCTGGGGCTCAAATTTTGTCTTTCAAGCTGAGTTTGGTACCCTCACTGCTAGCTTTCTGTTATGTAAGAAATCATAAGTGATTGACTTCAGAAAAACCTGAAAAGACTTGCAAGAATTGATATTGAGTGTGGTGAGAACCAGAAGAACATTATAGGGAAGGAAATATGAAATCTCAATGTAGAACAAAGCATACTGTTTTCACTTTCTGAAATTTTTTTAATGTTTTGCTTCACTCAAGGTTTTCTTCCCTTTTGTTCTGGTTCTTCTTTCTCAATATGATTAATTTATAAATGTTTAACCTAGTTATTCATGTGTAACCTATATTAGATTACTTGCTGTCTAGAGGAGGGGGAGGGAAGAGATAAAGGAAAAAAAATGTAGAACTCAAAACTTTCCAAAAAATGAATGCTGAAAACTAGCTAGGCATGTAGTTAGAAAATAAATAATTAATTTTTTTTAAAAAAAAAATGGTAAATCCACATAAAATTGTGTCATGATACAATATACACACTTCATATTTAATACTGAACCATAAACACAGCTTTCAAAGTTTTAATTTGCTTGAAAGCTGAGATTAGCTAATTTTTCAAATGCCTGTCAATGTAATTTTGTTTTTCTCAGTGTTAATTCCCGCACCCCCATCTTAGCCTCTTTAGAAACAAATATGAGAGGGAGAGAATTACTTTCATTTCATTTTCCTGATCCATCTGTCTTTTTCTTAAGAAGTTTTTGAATTCAGTTTCCCTCAGTCTATTCCCCTTCTTGGATCACTTATTTCACTCTAGAAGACCTTCTCAGAGAAGAGTTACAGAGGAATTTTTTTCTCCTTATTCCACATCAGGCCCAAAACAAATTTCAATTTTTGGAACAGGGGTTTGAGACCAAACTGGAATCCTGTGTCTTGAGATTGTAGGGACAAGTATTCCTTTTTAGACCTTAGAATGCTTTTAACTATTGCTATCTCTGAGCTGGAAGGAGATTTGAGTGTTACCTAGGTGTTTTTAAATTTGTGAGAGGCAGCCTAAGATGACTGCTAATATAATAGACTATATTAGAACTATAGTAGACAGTAATAGCATTTTGGTGAAGACAGAGCCCATCCCTGACAGAAACAAAGGGGAAGAAATAGAAAGGAGCAAAATGTAAAAAGAGCAATTAAAAAGGAGAATTTGAATTATAACAGAGAAGGTAGGGTTGAAATGATTTGTCAGTGCCCCTGTTGTCATCCTAAAACAGAGGCCTGGGACTGAAGCTGCCAGTTGTAATCACCTCTTCCAGGATTGAAGCAAGTTCAAAAAAAATCTATTCTTTCCCCCGTTTCCCTTTCTCTTGATTATCTACTTATAGACACTGTAATATGATCTTCTCATATCATAAAAGAGTTGCATATTTCCTGTATTCTGATTTTACCTCAAATTAAAAGAAGCCAAGAATGAACTAGAAATACAGAAAATTTAAAATCTTACAGAGTTAAAGTACTGTCTAAATGTTAAGATTTTTCCTAACAGTCCTTGTCCTATTGTGATTGCACTAATAACTTTTTTATTGTATATTTATGTCCAGTTGTTTTTCTATCCTACTTAACTCTTCATGATTCCTTTAGAAGTTTCCTTGGCAACGATTTTAGAGTGATTTGCTGTTTCCTTTTCTAACTCATTTTAAAATATGAGGCAACAGAGGCAAAACAGATAATTGGTGTGGAAATTTGCCTTCCTCTTTTTAATAACAAATATGAATAGCCTTATTCTATCAATGGTCCTTAGATGGTACTGACATCCTAGATGGTGAAGATTCCCATGATTTGTGGAGGTTTTTAGCATCATTGACAAGGTCTTGAGATGTGATTCTCCTAAATGAATATCTGATAAGGAACTCCCAGCCCAAGCTAAATTGACATAAAGCATATCCTGAGTTGAGGACTTCTCTCTTGATGGACACGTATAGATATGGCTTTATCAGATCTCACCTTCTGATAGTGAAATTGTACAAGAATACCTCTCCAAAACCCCATTTTGGTGTAATTTTCTAGCCAGGTCCCTATGCATTTATTCATATTCAGCAAACTTGGAGAGATTTAATAATCATGTATATTAGCCTAATTTTTTTTGTTCTTCCTTGGCACAAAACTGTAAGTTAACATTCGCCCCTTATTAAGACAAACTCTGGAAGTTAACACTGTGTTTTGTTTAATTATTTATTAAGGTCCTGCTCATGGAGTCTGACAGTTATTTTTCAGGGTCATACAGCTAGTAAGTGCAGATTTGAATTCGGGTTTTCCTGACTCCAGATACCACATTCTATCTACTGCACCACCTTGCTGTCCATTATATGATATATATTTTCCATCAAATAGCAGAGAATAAAGCCAAGTAAATCCGAAGTCCATCATATCATTTTTAGGTTAAGGATGAGCTAATAATATAGTATGCCTAATTAAAGGTCTAGAAAGTAGGGAGAGAGTGGAGAGGAAAATCCAAAGGGGAAAAAGATAATCACAGCAATGGCAAATGTAAGATCTGAGAAAGAAGATAGCTGTTTCCCTTCCAGAAGGGAGAAAATGGGTAGACAGCCTTTAATACTGAACAGCTAGTTCTACCCATCCAATAACATTGATCCATATTAAGTTTCTGATTTGAAATAAGGAATTCCTTTCCTCCCTAATCTCTTATTTTTCCTTGTAGCCCCTATTTCTTTTCTAGAAAAGCAAGATGATCTAGTTATTCTAGGTAGACAAGAAGGTAAAATTAAATTTGTGGGTATGATTGAAATTCACAGTGATGGACCCATTAATGTAATCTGCAACAAAAAGCTGTAGTAACTAAGGGGAAGATGGGGAAAACCATGAAAAGACTTTTGGAAAAGGTAGGAGTTGAGATAAATCTTGAAGGAACCCAAAAAGCAGAGGAAAGGATCAGAGGTTTCAAGGAACCAAGACAACTAGAATGTCCAATTCCTGTAAGTGTAATATCTTGTTAAATCATATTTGAGAAATGTGTATTCTCTCCCTATCATTCTTCTGTGTACTTATTTGTTTGCTATCTCTGATCCATCCATACTACTTTAGATTTTATATCTTCATTTTATGTTTTCTCTTCAATTTGGAAATTGTATTGAGGTCTTCAAATGTGAAAAATAAAAATTTGTTAGTCCAACAATTCTCTCTGAAATTGCTCATGACATTAAATTAATGTTTCCATTAAATATTAGAACAAAATGATGTTTGCTTCTTCCACATTTGTACAGCTAAAAATTTTTGATTCTCTTGAATGATGAGGAATGCACCCCTATAAAAAATTCTTCTGTAGTTGATAGGTGATCCAAGGACAAAGGAAGAGAAAGAGGAGAGGGGAAATTTGATGTCTGGGCAGGCCCAAGAAGGAGTACAAAGAATTGTGAATGAAGTAGAGGGAAAAAGTGATCTTTCTCCTTCCTTACCTTTGCTCTTAAGGAGAAAAGATTGGGGGAAGAAAGGACTGAAAAAAAGCTATATAACTATATATATATATATATATATATATATATATATATATATATATATATGTTATATAACAATTTACATAATATAGTGAGGAAGGAAGAATCAAGAGGAATCACTTGTTCATGGATGCATCATGGCAATAAAATAAAATACTACCTATTGATTTGTTAATTAAGATAACAAATCAATTTTTGGATTCCATGTCTAGTCAAACAACAAACACATCCTTTATTAAACTTGGCAACATAATAACAAAATTCTTTTGGAAGAGTAAAAGGTCAAGTATCTCCAGGAAAAGAATGGAAAATGGTGGGAAAGAGGGATGCCTAATGTGTCAAATCTCAATCTATACCACAAAGTAGTTATTTTTAAAGCATTTAGTATAGATTAAAAATTACAAAAGTTGACCAATAAAACAGGTTGGGTATATAATATCCCAAAACAATTGAATATCATAATATAATATGCTAAAGAATACTATCTTCTGAGTGAAGGATTTAATAAAAACTAGTAGAAATTAGGCTTAGACTAACATCCCATACTATATACCATATTAAGCCCCATATGGATGCAGAACTCAGATATTAAAGTCCTTTCCTAAATAAATTAGACAAGCAGGAAAGGATATACTTTTCATAAGTATAAAAGGGGAGAAGTGTTCTTGATAAAAAATGGAATTGAGAGAATCAAAGGATTAAAACAAACAATTTTGTTTATAATGTATTACACTAACATTCTGTATATTTTCTTATTTTCTTACTCTCATGACAATAATGAAGAAATACAGAAATTGTTAAATGAAAAATGAGAACTCTATAGGATTTACCATCAGGGTAATTAATTTGTTTCTAAAGTACAAGTGAAGTTTATAGAGATATAGGATTCTTGGTTCAGTAAGAAGAAATATGTTATTCAGTTTTGTGCAGATGGTAAAAATCCAAAGTGCTTTTATGATAACTTGAAGACTATTTATGTGCTATATATGTACCTCAACTACTCAGTACTGATGGAGCTACTTTGATTAGTGATAGGACCATGATCCTAGAGAGATGGGTTGAACACTTCCATAGTTTTCTTAACAAATCGTCATCAATCAATACAGAAGGAACTGACCATTTACTTCAAGTTGATGTAAATTAAATTAAATTAGATTGACATTTCCAATTGAGGAAAAGGTTTTGAATGCCATTAGTCTCCTTTCCTGTGGAAAAAGCACCTGGTGCTGATTCTATCCAGTTAAGATTTATAAGGTGGAGGTTCCATTGCTCATACAAAAGTGGATAGAAAAATTCCAGGTTGTAGGGCATGAGGAGGTTATCACTCAAAAGTTCAAAGAGTTCATTGTCCATTTCTATAAAAGTAAAGGGAATTGATTGTTCTGTGAGAATCACATGGGCTTTTCTCTTTGAGTCATTGCTGGTAAGATTCTTGTCAAAGTCCTCATTAATAAGTTGATACTTCACCTGGAAGATTGTCACCTCCCTGAGAGCAAATATACTTCAGAAATAGTGGAGGAACAGTTGATATGGTGTTTCTGCCTGATGACTCCAGGAAAAATGTCAGGAGCAGAATAGATTTGTAGATCTGACCAAGGCCTTTGATACCTTTAATTGCTAGGTTTTATGGAAAATTATGTCAAAATTTGGTTGCTTGGAGAAGTTCATCAGTTTTTCATGTCAGTTTCATGATGGTGTGAATGCCTGAGTTCTGGATAGCAGATAATGCTTTATTTCCCAGTCAACAATGGAGTGAAACAAGACTGTGTCCTTGCTATCATGACTTTTAGCATGATATTTTTAGCCTTGTTATCAAATACCTTCACTGAGGATGAACACAGAATCAAGGTCATTTGTTCTTTAACATGAAAAAGGCTACAAGCTAAGATGAAAGTGAAGGGAGTATTTGTACATGGTTTTCTGTTTGCAGATGATTGTGCTTATGGGGTGTTCTGGAAGGACTAGCACCTGTGATATAAGGCCTTGCTATGCCATTTGTGGGGTTATTCATCTATCTTTGTTGTTTATCTATCACCCAATTTTCACCTGTGGCCCTGAGAAACTATAGATGCACAGTGGTCATACCTCATTGACTTCATTGACTTGGCAAATGGACTAAAGCAGGTTGAGGATAATTGACAGACTGCAAAACTGTTGGTGGGGTAGGGGAATTTCTATTCCAAGCATGTGAAAATTTTCCTAGGTGGGAATGGGTGAATGAAAACAATTTGTTCCACTGATTCAAAAGGCCACTGAAGAGAAGAATTCCTTAAAAAGCAGAATTGGTCAGATGGAAAAAGGAGATACATATCTTTACATGTATATACATATCTTTATATATATATATATATATATATATATATATATATTTCTAAGTGTTTATATACATATATATATACATACATATATATTTATATATGAACATAAGGCATTCCCCCAAATAATAAATGGTAAAAGGAGATGAACAGGGAATTTTCAGATGGAGAAACTTAAGCTTTCTATAGTCATATGAAAAAATGCTCAAAATCATTGGTGATCAGAGAAAGCAAATTAAATCAGTTTTGAGGTACTACCTCACACTTTTCAGAATGACTAAAATAAAAAAAGAGAAAAATAATCATATTGGACAGAATATGGGAAAACACTAATGCACTGTTGGTGGAATTATGAACTGAGCCAACCATTGTGGAGAGCAATTTGGAATTATGCCCAAAGGGCAATAAAACTGTGCATACTTTTTTGTTCTAGCAATAACACTACAAAGGCTATAGCTGAAAGTGATCATAAAAAAAGGTAAGAGTCAATTGTACAAAAATATTTAAACAATTCTTTTTTGTAGTGGCAAAGAATTAGAAATTGAAGAAATGTCCATCAAATGTGGAATGATTGAATAAGTTAAGGCATACAAACACCATGAAATGCTATTATTTAGTTAGAAATAATGAGTGGATAGATTTCAGAGAATAATGGAGAGACTTTCAAGAACCGATGCTGAGGGAAATGAGTAGAAAACAGGAGAACATTGTACATAATAACAGCAAAATTGTGAGATGATCAACTATGATGGAAGCAGCTCCTCTCAGCAGCTCAGTTATCAGGGACAATACTGAGAGATTTGGTGAGAAAAATAAAAATCCACTTGCAGAGAAAAAAACTTTAGAGTCTGAATGCAGAACAAAACATATATAAAACTCTCAGAAATGCAAATTAAAGCTTCGC
This sequence comes from Macrotis lagotis, assembly GCF_037893015.1. Taxonomy (NCBI): domain Eukaryota; kingdom Metazoa; phylum Chordata; class Mammalia; order Peramelemorphia; family Peramelidae; genus Macrotis; species Macrotis lagotis. The sequence goes on along the minus strand of NC_133666.1, from coordinate 638,184,245 downwards.
TGAGGTACCACCTCACATCTCTCAGATTGGCCAGTATGACCAGGAAGGATAATGATCATTGTTGGAAGGGATGTGGGAAATCTGGGACACTATTACACTGTTGGTGGAGCTGTGAACTCATCCAACCCTTCTGGAGAGCTATTTGGAATTATGCCCAAAGAGCAACAAAAATGTGCATACCCTTTGACCCAGCAATACCACTACTGGGTCTATACCCTGAAGAGATGAGGAAAAAAGGTAAAAACATTACTTGTACAAAAATATTTATAGCAGCCCTGTTTGTGGTGGCAAAGAATTGGAAATCCAGTAAATGTCCTTCAATTGGGGAATGGTTTAGCAAACTGTGGTATATGTATGTCATGGAACACTATTGTTCTATTAGAAACCAGGAGGGACGGGATTTCAGGGAAACCTGGAGGGATTTGCATGAACTGATGCTGAGTGAGATGAGCAGAACCAGAAAAACACTGTACACCCTAACAGCAACATGGGGGTGATGTTCAACCTTAAAGGACTTGCTCATTCCATCAGCGCAACAATTGGGAACAATTTTAGGCTGTCTGCAAAGGAGAGTACCATCTGTATCCAGATAAAGAGCTGTGGAGTTTGAACAAAGTACAAGGACTATTCCCTTTAATTCGGAAAAAAACCCAGATGTCTTATTGTTTGATCTGGTTACCTCTGAGAATTCTGTTCTCTTTAAGGATATGATTTCTCTCTCATCACACCCAATTTGGATCAAGGTACAACATGGAAACAAAGTAAAGACTAGCAGAGTGCTATCTGTGGGGTGGGGTGGGGGGAGGGAAGATTGGGGGAAAACTGTAAAACTCAAATAATATCTTTAATAAAAATTTAAAAAAAAAAACTCTCAGGAATTTTGTAAACTATAATCTCAAATCTTTCATTTTGGGGGCAGCTAGGTGGCGTAGTGGATAAAGCACCAGCCTTGGAGTCAGGAGTACCTGGGTTCAAATCTCTCAGACACTTAATAATTACCTAGCTGTGTGGCCCTGGGCAAGCCACTTAACCCCACTTGCCTTGGAAAAAAAAACCCAAATCTTTCATTTTTGTCTCCAGTGATGGACTAGTTGCCTTTATTGGAAGGGTCTCCCTGACATCCAAGATACCAAATATAGATAGGCAGGTGTCTTCCTATTTATATTAATTTTCTTTTGATTCAAATTTCAAGAATTTAGGCAAATCTATGTTTTCCTACTCTCTCATGAGATATACTCTATTCCTGGCCATATGCCTTTATTTTAGGCCTGATATAACACAAAATATATTGCAGATACTATTTTCTTATTACATACAAATACAAACTGAAGAAATTATTTCTTGTGTAATTATTTGATGATGCCTAAGTTCATTTTAAATATCCTTTCTCCCCTTCACATGTCTTATAGCTGAGCCTTTGTTCTCTACTCACATTGTTAACACCTGAGTAAAAGCTCTCATCACCTCTAAGCTAGATCATTGCAAGAGAATCATAATTGGTCTCCCTTCCTCAAGCCTCCTCCATTTCAGTCACTGTACATCCTGAAACTTACTAATCAAAAACCTGAATGCATTCAGATACAATATTATCTTAAGATTACTTTAAAAATAATGAGGTAGTGGTCTAGACTTATCAAACATGCACACCCAAACACACACTCACAAAAATCATACACAACATAAAATTCAATCTATTTACAATTTGAAAACAAAATCTCCAGTCTTTAGCATTCTTGCCAGTAGGTCTTATGAAAATTTCAAAGCGAATGTCTTTCATTGGACTGAGACAATGAGTAAATTCCTTATCACTCAATGAAATCATGGGATAATTTTACCCATGGTAACCAAGATCAAAGAAATTGTGACTTACTCAGGATCATACAGCTTCAAATCTAAGTCTTCTTGTTCCCAATTCAATACTCTTACCACTATGCATAGTTTCATGGATGCTATATGGAGGATTAAAGGATCATCAAAGAAGCCACAGGAGAGAACATTGAATATCCCTTCCAAATCTAAGATATTAAGATGGCATGATTTTAGAATGGGAAAGAAGCAAAAGCAAAAAAAAAAAATATTTTTACCTCTACCATTGTCTTCCTACAATAGAAATAGAAAGGGATTCCTGAAGACTTCATCAACTGAAAATCAGTCTTTCCAGATCTCATTGAACTTGAAAGGTTTGAAGATGTGCTCTGGGACAATCTTAATATTAGGGTCCATTTTAATTCAGTACAGAAAGAATAATCTACAACAGAACAACTAAAAGGTAACACATTTTTGTAATGCCCTGCTTCTCATGAAGATCATCTACTAAAGTATAGACAGGAAAGGAGGAAAGGTAGATGAAACCTCCCTAATAACAAAATCTAAGATCATTATTCTCTCATTTCCTTCTGCAATACAATGATATCAATCAATCAATACAAAAACATTAAGCATTTCCTTTATGCTATGCACTCTGTTAAGGTGTGAGGATATAGAAGAAGGTGCCTTCAAGGAACTCATTTGGAGGGAGTCAATAGATAAATAACTAAATGCATATATACATATATATATATGTATATGTATATGTATATATATATATATATATATATAGAGAGAGAGAGAGAGAGAGAGAGAGAGAGAGAGAGAGAGAGGCAATCTGCAGAAAAAAGGGGTTTTAGTTGAGTCAATAAGTAATCTAAAGAAAGTTAGAGGAAAAAGAAAGGGAGGATTACATTACTTGACCAGACTCACTACTATATTTATAGTTGGGGTACTAAGGAAGGCTCAGTTTTTAAAGAATGCTCAAATTTTCCCTTTCCTTTCCCAGTTATAATGATTTTGTACCAGTTTCTAAATCAATCATGCTTGGAGATATGGTTAGCTGACTTCTAGTGATGAGTGACTGACTAGTGCTATGTGGTAACTAGGAGAGTTCTGGTTGGCTAAAGAGTCAGGAAGGTGGATGACTCAAGAAATGATAAGTTAGAACTGAGTTCCCGTTAGAAAACTGATCAATACACACCTCTAATGACCCCTTATAACTTGTTTTCCTTCTTGATAACAAGTAAGACAAGAACTGTTATGGGTTTCCAGGTGAGAGAGGGAAGGGGGAGAGAGATGGGGGGGAGGGAGAGAGGGAGAGAGGAGAGAAGAGAAGAAGGAGGAGGAGGAGGAGGAGGAGGAGGAGGAGGAGGAGGAGGAGGAGGAGGAGGAATAAGAAAGAAGAGATTCCCTATCTCCCACCCAGCTACGGTGTGTCCATGAACACACATCATCTTCATTTCTTTTGTGATTGTTCCTCAGTGTTCTTAAGTGAATAAATAGCTAGAAATATAATTAATTGGATTCAAATATTGTGAACTTCGAAAGGCTAGAAGATCATCATCCCCTAGCAATGAGGATTGATAGAGAGTCCAACAGATTAAAGAGTCACTGTTGACATGCAGGGGAAACACCTGTAGAAAGAGGTCAAAAGACAGTCACCTCTGGTACATAGTAGCTTCTGGGATTGTCCCAGCTGATGGAGATCAATATAAACTATGGAAACTATAAAGACATTACTCTTTGGAACCCAACAGAAACTCACACATAAAGAACCCCATACATAAAGGGCATTACAATTTTCACAATGGAAGAAAAGGATCTCTTGTGCCAAGAATTTAGAAAGTACCCTAAGACCCACATATTTTCCATATATGTACCTGTGTTTGTACATTAAATTTGAATCTCTTCCATCAGGGACCACGTCTATGCAGGGAGAAAGTGCACACCATCACCACCACCCATGTTGGGGAGCATGGGGAATATTTTATAGCTTTTTTCCTTGTTATATGTTCCCAGTAAATATCCTTTATAAAAGTTAATAGAGTAATAATAATTAATATCAGAAAGAGCATTCATTATGGGGGAGAGAAAGCACACGGTTATCAGTCTCAGAAGTCACAATTCCTAGGGGTAGTCCTAGAACCCTAAGAAGAGTATTAGGATTCATCATTCTGGGAATGCAATTAACTAGTACCAATGAGAGTTGAATGAGGCAACCAAGAAGTATGTGGAAAAAGTGGGTTTTGAAACTATTCCTTAATTGCAAAGCCAGTTTTCTTTTAATTACACATGCTAATTCTTCTAACATTTGATGTGCACAGGAAAGGATCACAAATGTCATTTCACAAAGTAAAGATCAGGAGGCTTAACCTTTTAAGGCTAGGCAATTTACAAGTGTAATCCTAAACACTAGAAATCTCATGCTATGAATTCACACTCAAAGCTCTTCTCTAAGATAGCACCATTCTGATGAAGCAGAGTTGAAGAATCAGAAATCAATGATAAAAGTTATCATAGACCTCTTTCATTTAGGGAAAGGGTAAGGAAAGGAGGAAAGGAGAGAGAGAGACAGAGACAGAAAGTCAGAAAGAGACACAAAGACACAAAGATTGAGAGATCAAAAAGCGTAATTGTGGAGAGACCTGGATATCATGTTTGGAATCCAAAATTTCTAACAGTCATGTATTTGGTCATAGCTAACAACAAATTTCTAGGTAGAGAGCTAATCTCCAGCCCTGAGATGAGGTGGGTCTGCTAAAGAGTCTTCTCAGGGCATCCTTTATGTCTTTGTTTCTCAGACTATAGATAAAGGGGTTCAGCATGGGAGTGAACACATTATACATCGCTGAGATAATGGAATTCTTCCAGGAAGAGTAGGTAGTCGAGGAGCTCAAGTACACCCCAAAAAGTGTACCATAAAATAAGGAAACAACACATAGGTGAGACCCACAGGTGGAAAAGACTTTATACTTTCCTCCACGTGATGGGATTCTCAGTATAGAAACACAAATCTTAGTATAAGAGAAAAGAATCCCTGCAAAAGGTACAGCAGCGAATAAGCTGCCTAAAAAATACACCAAGATATTATTGATGAAGGTGTCAGAACAAGACAGCTTCAGAATCTGAGAAAGATCACAATAGAAATGTGGGATGTCATGGTCTTGACAGAAGGAGAGTTGTATTGCCATCAAAGCATGGATGATGGAGATGAGAAAACTTATAATCCAAGACAAAAGAACCAGAAGAGCACATAGTTGTGGGCTCATGATGGACACATAGTGCAGAGGGTGACAAATGGCCACAAAGCGGTCATAGGACATCACAGAAAGCAGAAAATTGTCCATACAAGTAAAAGTCATGAAGAAATACATCTGAGCAAAGCAACCAGCATAGGAGATGGTCTTGCTATGGATCAGGATGTTTTTCAGCATCTTTGGGACAGTAGTTGATATCAAACACAAATCCACAAAGGACAAGTTGGAGAGGAAGAAATACATGGGAGTGTGAAGGTGGGAGTCAGAGACAATGGTCAGCATAATAAGAAGATTCCCAACCAGAGTAAACATGTACATGCCCAAGAACAACCCAAAAAGGGATACTTCTTGCTCTGGTTTCTCAGAAAATCCAAGAAGGAAGAATTCTGAATTATGTGTCTGATTTACTCGTTCCATGTGGAAGATAGTTCTGCAGGAAAGAAATAGAAAAAACAAAAAATGGAAATATTGACATAATGAAAAGAATCTAGGACAAGGACTTCAAGATTTTGATTTCAATTACAAATCTAATGCTAACAATCTTGTGATCTTGAACATGATACTTCTCTCACATTCAATTTCTATACCAAAAATGATGGACTTGGTTAGGTGATGCCAAGTACCTTTCTAGTTCTCATATCTAATGAATTCTTCTAACCATATTTATAGCATGGTATACTATACCGTCAACCCTATATAAGTGAAATCACAAAAACTGTTTGTAGGATCAGCACCCTTTAAGCCAAGAAATTGGACTGGAGTGTGGTGTATTCAGTTTCTTTTTTTAATTAATTTTTATTAAAGATATTATTTGAGTTTTACAATTTTTCTCCCCAATCTTGCTTCCCTCCCCCCACACCACCCCATGGAAAGCACCCTGTCAGTCTTTACTTTGTTTCCATGTTGTACCTTGATCCAAATTGGGTGTGATGAGAGAGAAATCATATCCTTAAAGAGGAGAAGTCTAAGAGGTAACAAGATCAGCCAATAAGATATCTGCTTTTGTCTAAATTAAAGGGAATAGTCCTTGCACTTTGTTCAAACTCCATAGCTCCTTATCTGGATACAGATGGCACTCTCCTTTGCAGACAGCCCAAAATTGTTCCTGATTGTTGCACTGATGGAATGAGCGAGTCCTTCAAGGTTGAACATCATTCCCATGTTGCTGGTAGAGCATACAGTGTTTTTCTGGTTCTGCTCATTTCACTCAGCATCAGTTCATGCAAATCCCCCCAGGCTTCCCTGAAATCCCATCCCTCCTGGTTTCTAATAGAACAATAGTGTTCCATGACATACATATACCACAGCTTGCTAAGCCATTCTCCAATTGAAGGACATTTACTGGATTTCCAATTCTTTGCCACCACAAACAGGGCTGCTATAAATATTTTTGTACAAGTAATGTTTTTACCCTTTTTTCCTCATCTCTTCAGGGTATAGACCCAGTAGTGCTATTGCTGGGTCAAAGGGTATGCACATTTTTGTTGCCCCTTGGGCATAGTTCCAGTATTCAGTTTCAAGAGACCTCCATGGGGAGAGGTACCAGCATGGCAAAGCAATAGGATGCATTCATTTTACAGTGGGAAAAAAATTCAGGATCAAGAGACAAGAAACAAGTGGAGAAGCGGTTCTTAACATTGCTGAGTAATAGAACTACTTGGCAATCTGATCAAGTCTATGAACTTCTTCTCAGAATAATTTTCAAAAATAATTGAAGAAAATGGATAAAATATCAGTTAGACATTGGGAAAATGAAGATGTAGTTTTTCCTCAATGAAGATTACATGAAATCTATCCAAAAATATACTTCAATCACTGCAAGCAGGCAAATGACTACAGCTTATTAACTCATGAAATAGAGGTTCATTTAAAGCATGACCTATTATTGTAATAGAAGCATTATAATGATTGCCCAAATGGCCAAAGCAGAAAGACAAGAAGTGAGAAAAATGAACAAAATGTTGAAATAAAAGTCTATTCTACTTCAGTCTTAAATCTAGAGAATGAAGCAATTCTAGTAGCATTCAGGGTTCATGTCAAAGTCCAACAATACAGGCACATGCCAGTTTAGTTCAGACAACGTATTCATTATTACAGGCATTTTAAGAGACTCAAGTCAAGTCAATTAAGATTTATTAAGTATCTAACATGAGTCAAGAACAGTGTGAAACTCTGGGTAGGATGAGAATAAATGAATGGAAGTTACAGAGGAAAGTTTAAGGCTCCAAATCAAGAAGAAATTTCTAACAAGTATTCAATAAAGGAATAAGCTTCCTGAAGAAGACATGAGTTCCTCGTCACTCGACAGAATCAAGTAGAGACTAAATAAGCCTTTGTCAGGGGCACGGATGTTATGAAACGCTGATGTTATGTTTGACTCCTCCTTCCTCTTAATGTTAATAATAATAATAATAATAACTAGATACAATCGATAATATAGTAATAGAAAAGAACTAAATCTACATAGATAATGATTATAAACATATGATGACTTCAAATTTGCAAAGCATTTTTAAATATTCTCTCATTTGATGCTCATAACAAATCTAGGAGGCAGATACTATCACTACCTCCAATTTATAGATAAGGAAAGTAAGGCAGAAAGAGAACACAAGTGACCAGTCCAAGATCACACATTTGAACTCGGATTTTGCTGACTCCAGGTCCATTATTCTATTGTCCTATCTAGCTGTTTTGGGAACATCTATGTGAACTGATACAAAGCAAAATATGAAGAAGCAAGAGAGCAATATTTATACAATGACTAAAATGGGCATTTGTGAGGGTCTCTGTCAGATTTGAAACACTGATGTTACCTTTGACTCATTTCTTCATAATAGTAATGGTAATTTTGATAATGTAGGACAAGAACCAATAGTAATAATAATAATAATAATAATAATAATAATAATAACTAGAATTTTTCTAATGGTTTAAAATTTTCAAGGTACTTAATCGTCTTATTTGATCCTCATAAAAACTCTGGGGCCAGTTAAGTTAAATAATTTGCCCAAGGTCACATAGATAATAAGTATTTGTGGTTACATTTGAAGTCAGATTTTTCTGACTCCTGATTCAGTATTCTTTGCATTGCACTACCTCCTGATTGTGGGGACATCTACATTAGCTGATACATGGTAAAATATGAAGCAGCAGGAGAGCAATATCTATGCAATGACCAAGACAATATACATGAACACGTACCTCAAGAGAAGTTACAAGCTGAGTGATGGAAAGTTCAGTGAAGAAGGTTCAACAGAGGGGTGGCTAGGTGGTGCAGTGGATAGAGCACCGGCCCCGGAGTCAGGAGTACCTGAGTTCAAATCCGGCCTCAGATACTTAATAATTACCTAGCTGTGTGGCCTTGGGCAAGCCACTTAACCCCACTGCCTTGCCAAAAAACTAAAAAAAGAAGGTTCAGCAGAAGAAAAGATGAAGTATTCCTCATCCCTCACAATTTTTGCATCCACTGTCAGATAACTGCCTCTGTATACAATGTTACGCAATTTTTTTCTTTGTTATATAGGAGGGTTCCTTCTGCAACTAGAGTAGGAAGAAGGCTTTGGCATCCCCCCTCTAATCTTAATGCCTTTCCCTCTGAAACTACTCCTCCTACATTGTACTGTATACAATTGTTGAAATATACAATAGTCCCTTCCTCGACCACCCCCATACAGTGAGTTCCTTGGATGCAGGGATTACTTTTTCCCCTTTACTTTCTCCTTTGAGTACTTAGTATAATACCCAGATTTGTTTAGAGGACTAGAGGACTTCGTGACTTCCTTCTCCAGTTCATTTTACAAAGGAGAAAACTGTGGAAAACAAGAATAAGTGCCTTGCCCAGAGTCTCATTCCTAAAAAGTATCGGAGGCCAGATTTGAACTTAGGAAGATTAGCACCCTATCTTTCCAATGAGTTACCCAGTGATTCTGCCCAACAGAGTAGTACTGATTGAATACTAAAAGATTTGATAAACTGACTATCATGTAAAGATAAAAGACATTAAGAAAAATGCGGTTTTTTATGTCTCAGAGTTGAAAAGACTTTAGAGTTTAGATTCTCAGAACCAGGAGAGACCTTCCAAAATAAAATATCCAGACTGGAAGGAAATTTAAAGGATCATCTTCTCTTCAACTTCCTCTTTTTAAGGCTATTAGAAAATAAGCAACAAAGGAGAGCTGTCATCTGCCATCATCTCAGATAGTGAGTTTCTGGTTCTGGTCATGTTTAGGATACTAAATTATATATTTATATATTATCTATTTAGAACTACATGTAAGCAGGGTTATGCTGGAGCCAGTTCAGACCAATTTTCAAGAATCAATTGTCAAATTGTCACTATATTTTGAGCTAAGAAATGGTTAAAGCTCAGTGCTACAAATCAGAGTAAGACACTGTTTTCTTGATGATCTAGACTTAATAAAGTAATGGAAAAGCTGTTACCAATCCAAATGAAATTAAGAATACATAATTCATGCAGTTTTTACATAGAGCTGGCTATTAAACATTGATGAGCATTCTCCTAGTTATAAGAGAAATTAGAGGCTTTGTATGTATTCCAATTATCTGACATAAAGAAATATAAGTTGGATGACTTCCCCAAGCTCACAAAGGCAATGCCGATCATAACTATTTTATTCTTAGTGTTTTCTAGACTAGTGACTCTGAGTCAGAAAATTTGGGTCCATATTCCACTTCCAACATCAATTATTTGATTTTGGATAAATCACTTAATCTCCCTCAACATCAGTTTCCTATGTTTAATAATAATAATAGCAATAATAGGAGCTATCAATTACAGGGCACTTATAAGCTTTGCAAATCACTGACCTTATTATGTATTTTAATCCCCACAATAAGCTCTAGGTGTTCTTATTGTTCCCATTTTACATTCCCCATAAGAAAACTGAGACAGAGTATCGTGCTCAGATTCACACAGCTAGTGTCTGAGGCAAAATTTAAATACAGGAATCTATCAGGCTAATATTTTAATACTTTCTGTGCCTACCACTAAGATGGATAGATAGACTGGGGTAAACACACTGGAAGACTAGTCACAGTGGAAAACTTGCCCCACAGTGACCATCAAGACCTTTTCTTGAACCTCTTCAATTAATATTCCCCTTCTCTTCCATTTAAATTCCCAGCCTTACACTCAACCATACTTAAAAGGGACAATTTTAGAAAATGGGACCCTGAGTTTTGATGGAGTCAGTAATCTTCTGCCTCTTTAAGAGACTTGTCACACCTTCTCTAAAGTACATGAACATCCTTGCCATTTCTCTAATTCTGTGGCCTCTTCCTATCTCTCCTTGCCACAGTACCAAGGAAATCCCACTCTGATTTTTCTAGATTACTATCTAGCCTCAGCTCTTAGGAAATCCTCTCTGTTCCCCTATCAGCTGCTATGGGAGGAAAGAATCTTTCCTTCCACTTCCCACACTCATCACCTAGATTGTACACCATGAAAGTTTAGCCCTATGGACAATCTGCCTGTAAGGTTTCTCATGGGTTCCCATGGTTGGTATGTAAAGTCTCCAGAAATAATAAGCCTCTTTGAGGAGAGTCAATAACTTCTCTGTCCTAATTCAACTCAAAGATGGAGCAACTGAGACTTGATTGGTCAGAGCTCTGAACTAGTCATCAAGCTATAATCTCTGCTGTTTGAAAGACAAGAACAACCTATATTTCTTTAGTGATTTATGTCATGGAATACTTCCAGAAACATTATATCATCAAGTACTGTCATAACAAACTATTAAAATGAAATTGGCTTATCACTGTTTGACTCAACTGATCTATCTGTGAAGCACATAGTAAGCTGAACATCATCATGCAGGTATACACTACATTCAGTCTAATTTTCAGTTGGAGAAAGAAGTTTGTCTGTGGTCTAAGAGCTAGTCAGTGATAGGAATCTGAATTTTAGTCTTATGAATCTGAATCTAGGGCTCTTTCTACTCCTTATTAACTAGCCCCCTTGACTGCAATCCAAGAACTAGGCTGTCATCTAATCTCAGACTATGTCACATGTTGGACTGGATAGTATAGTCAGTCTAATGTTAAACTTCAAACCACATTCCTAGTTTCTGAAGAGCAGATTCAGGCTACTCCCCTTCCCTTGTATTGCCTCCACTCACTTTCTGTCTCCTGCCCTCATATACTTACTGGGCATTAAAGAGAGATCAGGTCTAAATGACTCTGCTTCTGATTTGGGTTGTTGGCAAGAAGGACAAGGAAGGCAGTAGATCTAACCCCAAATGATTATAAGAAAGGCATAATGACTGGTGTCTCTGGGAGGCAAAGGGGGGTGCTCTCTTCACTTGAGATAGATGATTTGTGGAACTGGGCTATGCAGAAAAATAGGAGAAATATTTACAGTTCTTGGAGTCAAAGAGCTGAATACCCTCAGCTCCTCATTAGGAAAAAAATAAATTGTCTTTTCTTTCCCTGAGTAACTCTGTTCCCTATAGGATAGGACAGAAAACTAGCTGATGATGAGACCTGTCCAACAATAAAAGATTGTCTCAAGGGGGACAAAATAACCTATCAAGCAAAGACAGGATGGCTTCCTTGGTTTGTTGTAGATGGTGTTCATAATTTGTAGAGGGATTTTACTAGATGATCTCTGAAGTCTCTCCTAGCTAACAAATTATAAATCTATGAGAATGATATGTTTAAAAGCATTGAGTTTCTCATCACTGGAAATTGTCAAGGAGAATATGTATGATTGTTTTTATTCTGTTGAAGAAGGGATTCCTCCCTAAAAAAGATCTAACTGGATAAAAAAATAGAATACAATCCACGTTATCTGTGAACAATCTTTGCTCTACCTCATAAAGTATTGAGTTCCACATCACTAAAGTTCTTAAACTAGAACTGAAAAACTGGAAAGGGTTAAGGATTTTAAGTTAAAGGAATAAAAACCTGCTTTTGCTACTTAACTTACATGCCCCTCACTTTTTTAATGCATCAAATCAGTGTCAGTCCACTGTCCTGTGATCTAATAACTGATATTTAAAAGACCTTTCAACATTAGTATTCTAGGGTACATTCTGATGCTAAAATCCCATATTCTGTGTTCTACATTAGCTCCCAGCTCTAATATTGTTGTTATAAATTATATTCTAAAATATGCCAGTTTAAACATTGTATGTATTAAGGTTCATTCCAATTCAAAATCTTATGTTTGTGTGATCCTCTTCCTTGTTTAGTTATGAAAAAATAATTCAGTGGAGGAATTGGAAGAAGAAAAAGAGAAGTCAGAAGAATGAAATAAAAGAATAAAGAGGAGGAGGAGGGGCCAAAGGATAAGGAAAAGAAGGAGGAGGAGGAGAAGGGATCCCCTACCATATTCTTAGCAAGTATTCATCTAGACTCTGCTTGAACACCTCCAAGAATTGAGAAATCATTATCTACAAATACAGTTCTTAAATAAATTCATAAATTATTCAAACTGGAAGGGATTTAAGTTCACCTCATTCAATAACAGAGGCTAGAGGTAAAGGAAAGAAAAAGGATTGATGGAGCAAAAAAAATGTGATTATAATAGTAAAAAGTTAAGGATAATGTTGAAGAAATGAAAAGGGGATGATGAAAGAACACATGCCCCCCAATGAATATCATGAACTGTGTTAATTATATGTAGACTGTGATGATGACTTATATTTCGTTTGTTGGTGAATGAATATCTTCTATCCATTCACTTGACTCTATACACCTTAAATCATAAACCATTTTCTGTTTTCCTTTGTTCCCCAGAGTCTAGAATGATGTTTTACATATAAGTGCTTTAAAAATGCCTCCTGAATTGGATGGGACAGGGCAGGACAGGACAAGACTGAACTGGACAAGATTAGATTGTTCTGAGTTGTACCAGAGTTGATTGGAGTGGACTAGATTGGATTGGATTGAACTTGGTTGGGTGTGACCAGACTAACCTGGAGTGAATTGAATTGGATCAAGGCAGAGAAACTAAACTGCCAGTTTTGGTGGTGGGATCTATGGGTTACTCAAAGTCCAGGGCAGATGGGTTCAGCTTTCTTCTGAACCAGGCTGGCCACATTCATTCTAAGAGTATCTAACAGATTGTAGAAAGATCTTTATATAGGTCCTTGATAGAAGCATTCCTGCAAATGAAATCATAGCTCTTTGATATTTTGGAGCAAGTGAAGAAATAATCTGACTGTATTTTGAAAGAGCAAAAGAGACACTAGCTTTTTAGAAGCCTGTTTCTATTCTAGTACCACTGAATACAGAAGAATATACCCTAAGATCACTTTTCATCTAATTTCCCTTAGCTAGATGGTTCACTTGATAGAGCACCAGCACTGGAGGATCTGAGTTCAAAACTGACCAAAGGTAATTGACATTTTCTAGCAGTCCTCCTTCCTCCAGACCTGTTATTCTATTCACTGGGTCACCACACTGGCCATTTTCTAATGTGGACCAAAAATTTTTGAGAATTAATGCTTTATAATATGGTTTAATACCTGGACTCAATAGGTTCCTTCTTTTACAATTTTCTTTTTCATTATTTCCCTTGAGATAATTATTTTTTGTACTTCCAGATGAATTTCAGTAAAAAATTTGTTCTATTGTTTATTCATTATAAAGAAGCATTTGATCCATTAAACTCAAATGAAGTCTGCAAAGACAGTGCACAGAAAAATTTTAAATAAAGGTCCCATGACTTAGGGATGCATAGTAAGAGTAGAGTTTCCAGAACCAAAACAAGAGAGGATTAACTGAAGAAACTGTAGATGCTTATTTTTAAGGGAAAACCTTATTATTCTTTAATTATTTGAAGATCTGTTGTTTGCAAGAGGAATTAGATTTATCATGCTTGATTTAGAAGAATGAGCTGTATTAGATAAAATAAAAAATGTATTAAGCCCTTACTATCTGCCCTGCTCTCTGAAAGACAGTACCTACTCTCAAAGAGTTTACCTTCTAATTGGGGAAGACTACACATAAAAGAAAGCTGAAAAGGGGTAGGGAGAAAAAAGCATTCCCTTGAGGCAAGGCTGTAAAGTAGTTTGTAAAGTTAGGAACTGAGTATAGTGGGAGGGTACTTCCTCAAATAAAACTTCTAAAGAGCTATTCACCAACTTAAAAACTAATGATATCTCTAGTGTGAGAAGGCATATGAAAAGTAACTTGAAGAGACAATAATTAGAAGTATTGAGAATAAATTATAATGAGCTAGATTTTTAGCTTAAAGTTAAGAACTAATTTCCTAACAGTTTTTCAATTCATTTTTTTAGTTGTGTCTAACTCTTCATGACTTCATTTGGAGCTTTTTTGACAAAGATGCTAGAGTAGTTTGCCATTTCCTTCTCCAGCTCATTATTTTAACAAAAGAGAAAACTGAGGCAAACAGGGTGAAGTTACTTGTCCAAGATCACACAGCTATGAAGTATGAGACCAGATTTGAAATCAAGTTGAGTTTTCCTGACTCCAGGCCAGGCACTCTAGCCTCTGAGTCAACTAGCTGCCAATTCCTTATAGGTATTATTGCCCCAAATGGACTGAAATCATTTGGGAGATTATGGATTCACCATTGCATTGATTGGTATATAGGGAACTGATTTACCATTGTATATGATGACAATGTAGGTCCTAAATTAGACTTACCTTCTGTATGCATGCAATCATTCTTTGTTAATTAAAGGTAAATGATCACTTACTGAGGAGAGCAGAGAGGAACAGATTTCCTATTCCATGAGCTCCCAACTTGAACTAGATGATCTTTGAAGTTCTTCTCCACTTTGAGGTACCAGTCTTGAGAAACAGAGAAAGAAAATAATTGAACCAAAATCACAGAGTTGGTAAGTGAAAAAAAGAAGGGTTTCCTAACTGGAAAGATGGCTTGATATCTTCAATGCTATTAATTATATATTTAACCCTAATATCTGTGGACAGTTAAGTGGTTCAGTTGAGAGAATCTGGAAGACTAATAGCCAGGTGAACCTGGGCAAATCACTTAATCCTATCTATCTCAGTTTATTCATCTGTAAAAAGAGCTGGAGAAGAAAATGACAAACCATTCCGGTGTCTGACAAGAAAATCCCAAACATAGTCACAAAGAACCAAACAATGCTGAGCAACATACTAATGACTATGGTTCCACTTTTACTATAAGCCAAAAGAAGCTCACCTGAAAAGTAATGCCCCAATTAAAACCTTCTCTGGAAATGAAGCTCTTTTCTATGAAGCCTCCCACTTAATTTTTTTTAGGTTTTTGCAAGGCAAATGGGGTTAAGTGGCTTGCCCAAGGCCACACAACGAGGTAATTATTAAGTGTCTGAGACCAGATTTGAACCCAGGTACTCCTGACTCCAGGGCCAGTGCTTTATCCACTACGCCACCTAGCCGCCCCGAAGCCTCCCACTTAAAACAAACTAAAAAGCTTTATAAGCCATGAAATATAGAGCTGCCCAAATTTGTCTCTCTAGAACAAAAATAACTTGAGGCACAGTTTCTCCATATCCCAGTTCAGCTCTGGGTAATGAGAGCTAACTCCAGACAAAGTAGTAACATTTCCAAAATTAGTCTATTAGTCTTTGGTTCCTGGGATCATTCACATTCTCTCTTCAGGGCTTTGTCTAAGCCTTCTTGGTGAATTAGCCAGGGGATGATCAAAGCCACTTCTGCTTAGGAGATTGTCCTCCTATGATGGATGGAATCTTTTTTTTTGGGGGGGGGGTGATTTGCCCAAGGTCACACAGCTAGGTAATTATTAAGGACCCAAGGCCATGTTTGTATTCAGGTCCTCCTGACTCAGGGTACATGTTCTATCCACTGTACTCCTCAGCTAAAAGACTTTTATACTATAGCTTGGGGAATGCAAACCTACTAATCTTTCTGACTCTTGGGGAGTCATTTGCTTGAGGTTTAAAACTATAAGTAAGAGTTGCAGGAATCAGAATCCAGAAGGGGAATACACAATCTTATGATTTCAAGGAATTTCTAATAAATTTTTTAAATGCAAAACATTTGAACCATTCATGGCCTTCAAGTTTCATCTCAAATGCTGCCTCTTATAAAAGACCTTTCCCAATTCCCCTAGTTGTTAATATTCCTCCACCTACCAAATTCAAATCTTAGAATGATTTCTTATTTACCTAATTGTCAGCTCTTCCACTCCCTCCCAATGTCAGCTTCTTTAAGGCAAGATTGTTATGATTTTTCTTTTCTCTAGCACAGTGATTGGAATTGAATTAAATTGTATAATCTAAGTAAGACTGTATTTAATTGATGTACTCTATTCTTCAATGATCCTTCCCACTCAATTCAATCCTATCAAAATTTAGTAAAAATTTATTTGTGTCCTTGTACTTTGGTGAGAATTTTATGGGAAGCTGCAAGCATATCCTATTCCCAGCTGACATTGTTGTCAACTCCTAAATAATCAACAAGACTATATTATGTAAGTGTGTACTTTGTGCTAGATGATAGTGATGATGATGATGATAATGTTTGTCATTTGTTGCAGAAGTCTATGACATCAGGGGAGTAATGACATAACAAGTGCTTGAATTAGATGTGAGTGATGGGGTGCTATTTTAAGTCACCAGTCTCACTTTTCTCCTCCAGTCATCTGGATATAGTGGGCAAATGTGAATCAGAATGATTAGAGATGGCCTTGGATTCTAGGCAATCGGGGTTAAGAGACTTGCTCAAGGTCATACAAACTAGTATGTATAAGGTGTCTGAGGCTGGATTCAAACTCCTCTCTTCCTGACTCCACAGAGTTGGACTACATGTTAGATATTGTTGCTATAAAGACAAAAAGGAGCAAAACAGCTTCTGACATAGAAGGGCTCATGGAGAAGGCAGCCTTGAAGCAGAGCTAAGAAGGGAACTGGGCATTCTAAAGGACAAAAGAAGGAACTCCATTCTATGCATCAGCTATTGTCAATGCAAAGGAATTGAAGAGGGGAGATGGGAGTTGGAGGGTTTATGTATGGGTAAAAGCAATTAGGGCAATGGTGTTGAATGTAGGATCAAACACTGCAGTGCTTAAATATTTATTTCCTGGTAAACAATGAGTGATGGGAAATTACATGCAGTAAGCCTGGAAAGTCACATTATTCTTTATAAAATCATTTGGGTTCTTGTCCATTTCTAAAATTATCTTTATAAAACTTTTTGCCCTTTATAAAGTCATTTGACCTAATAGTTTTTCTTGAAGTTAATGAAGAATGTTAGATAGGGGAAGAAGAGGACTTCTGCCCTTATTTTTTTATTATTGTTTATGTGTCTATGCTTGATTTTAATATCCCCAGAATAATTCAACCTTCTTTTTAAGTCTTTTTTATAAATATATTTCTCCAATTACATGTTAAGCCTTTTTTAAAAAATTTTATTTTGATTTTCTCCTCCTCCCTGAGATGGTAATCAAGCAGATACAATCATGTAAAACATTTCCATATTATTCATTTTGTAAAAGAAGACTGAAATAAAAGAAAGAGAATGAAAAAATAAACTGAAAAATAGCATGCTTCAGTCTGTATTCAAACAATATCAGTCCTTTCTCTGGAGGCATACAATAATACTTCATTATTAGTCCTTTGTGATTGTCTTGAGTCATTGCCTTTTTTTAATGTTCCTTGTATTTTATTACTTATTTTTAAAAATACTTATTTTTCCAACTACAAACACTGGTAATTTTCAAAAATCATTTTGGCAAGGTTTTGATTATTACTTTTTTCTCCTTCCCTTCCTTCCCTCCCTCCCCCCTCCCCTAACAGAAAGCAATCTAATATAGGCTATACATATATAACCATGCTAAGCATAGTTGGATCATTTTCTTGCTGAGAATAGTTATGTCATTCATAATTCTTCATTCCATAGTATTGTTATTATTGTGTATAATGTTTTCTTGATTCTGTTCACTTTAGTTCATATATGTCTTTCCATGTTTTACTGAAGTCATTGTCAGTGCACTCATATTCCATCACAATCATATTTCAATAGCGTGCCATAAATTTTCCTTCAATTTCCAAAAGAATTCAATCTTCTTGAAAGAAAGCAATGGTTGTCTTTGTAATTCTCAGATAACAGCACATAGTGCTTGACCCATTAATAAATATAAATATTGCCTGCTTTGAATTAAATTGGATTGAGTTTAATTCCCTTTAAATATGGTGATGATGATGATGATATAGTAAATCGTGTTTTAAGCCACTGGTCAAAGTCAGGAAGCCCTCAAGTTCCTACTCTGTTACAAAGCCTGTACTAATCTCTGAGGATATAAAGAAATGGAAATGACAATCTTTAATTTAATATTCAAGAACTGCAATCTAATAAGGGAGACAAAAATGATGTGTGATCGCACTTCAGATAGGATAAAGTAGAGGTGATCAATAGATGGAAGACACTAGACCTTAGAGGGACTGGGAAAGGCTCCTTGTAGAGGGGGATTAATAATCAGTGAATTGAAGGAAGCCCAGGAGGCAGACATGGACAGGTATTGATGGGATGGGAAACCTGGTGAAATCCGATGGAGATCAGTTCAACAGTTCAACAGACTGTCTGTGGCTTCTCTGACCTCCTGTGATCACTCATGTAGGCCATCAGTCCTAAGGAAGTCACTTAGACTGGTTTTACCTTAGTTCCTCACCTGCAAAATGTGGGCAATAATAGCCCTTACCTGCTAGGGTCTTGAGAATCAAATGAGATATTTGCAAAGTACTTAACATAGGACCTGGCATGCAGTCAGTACTTAATGTTAATTTCTTCCTTTCGTCCTTTTGATACTTACATGTATTCTCTTTTGCATATGTAAATTCATCAGAAGGGACTATCCCAATGTCTTTTAAAAAAACAAAAAAGATCCTTAAGGAGCTACTACGTGGCACAGTGGATAGAGCACCAATCCTGGAGTCAGGAGTACCTGAGTTCAAATCCGGACTCAGACACTTCATAATTACCTAGCTGTGTAGCCTTGGGCAAGCCACTTAACACCATATTCCTTGCAAAAAAAAGATTCTTACACCTAAAGGGCAACAAAAATGTGCATACCCTTTTATCCAGCAATACCACTACTGGGTCTATACCCTGAAAAGATTATGAAAAAGGGTAAAAACATAACTTATACAAAAATAGTCATAGCAGCCCTGTTTGTGTTGGAAAGAAGTGGAAATTAAATGAATGTCCATCAGTTGGGGAATGGTTTAATAAACTGTGGGATATGTATGTCATGAAACACTAATATAGCATTAGAAACCAGGAGGGATGGGAATTCTGGGAATCCTGGAAGGATTTGCATGAACTGATGAGCAGAACCAGAACATTGTACACCCTTACAGCTACATGGCAGTGATGGTCAACCTCAATGGACTTGCTCATTCCATCAGTGCAACAATCAGGCACAATTTGGGGGTATCTGAAATGGAGAACACCATCTGTATCCAGAGAAAGAATTGTGGAATTTGAACAAAGACCAAAGACTATTAGCTTTAATTTTAAAAAATATTATCTTACTATGTAATTTTTCTATCTCTTATACTTTATTTTTCTTCCTCAAGGCTATGGTTTTTCTCTCATCACATTCAACTTAGATCAATGTACACCATGGATACAATATAAAGACTAAAAGACTGCTTTCTGTGGGGTGTGGGGGGAGAAAAGCAAGATTGGGGGGAAATTGTAAAATTCAAAATGAATAAAATCTTTCCTTTTATAAACAACAAGAAAAAAAGATTCTTCACTGAATATACAGATGGTACCTCTCTAATGATCAAAAGTTAAGGGTAATTAAGAATTCTCTTTTTGCGGGTGAAAGTCAAGAATGCAAAAGCAGACCTATAGATTAACACCCAAAACTAGATCTCTGTAGCTGGTCCCATCACTTCCTAGCATATAGAAAGAGAAAAAAGGGAAGCAAGGACAGCTTTTATATTCTTGGCCTCAAAAATCCCTGGCAGATGGAAACTACAACACATTTTTTTTTAATTTAAAAATTTGCAAACTTTAAAGTATTACATAATTAAATATTGTTATTAATGCTGATGTTGTTAAGATTATGATGACCAAGAGGGCAGAGTCAAGATGGTGACAAGAGAAGATCCTTGCCTAAGTGTTCTCTCCATAATACTTCAAAAATCTTAAAATTATGACTTTAATTAAATTTTCGAGAGACAGAATGCACAGAAAGCTCCAGTGAGGCAATTCTCCAGACCAAGGTAACCTGAACAATAGTGGAAAGGTTCCACTCCACGGGGTTAGAGGGGCAGCTCCACCAGATTGAAAAAACTTCAGCCTCCTGGAGGCAGCCCCAGGGCACCTGGAAGCCTCAGCTCACAGAAGCAGGGACAGTTTCCTGACCTACACCCCAGGGAATTCCAGGCACAACTTGGGGGAACAGTGGAGGGGGACCTCTGCCAGAGAGAGCATGGGAAGCCCAGTCCATCAGGGTGGTTGCCACAGTAAGCATGGTCAGCATAACAGAGGTGGCCCCAGCAGCCCAGATCCAGGAAATGGAAAAAAGGCATGGAGCCTGCAAGCAGGAGCCTCCAGGCAACTGAAGCCCATTGAAGGTAGAGGAGACTTCCAAGATTTGTCCTCTGTACATGGAACAGGACTCTGGGTCACTGACCACATTCAGATCCTGATCACAGTCTAGGCCCCACCCATAGAACAGACCCTCCCCCACCTCAGACCTGTGGCAGAGGGGTGCACTTGTGGTCATTCACAAACCAGGAGGTAAGTCACAGTTTCACATGCTGAGATCTCTGTGGGGGGTGTCCTAATAATATTCAAAAGCTCAGGAAGCACTCCAAAACTAGGCACAGGCTGGAGAAATGAGTAAACAGAGAAAAAAGACAACACCATTGAGAAATACATTGTCTATGATCCCAAGAAGGATCAAAATACTCAATCTGAAGATAAGGAAGTACTAAAGACTCCAAGAAAAATGAAAGTTGGGCTCAGACTATGATAGAGCTCAAAAAAAAGATTTTGGAAATCAAGTAGGGGAGATACAAGAATGATTGGGAAAAGAAATGAAGGAGATGCAGGAAAAACATGAAAAAGAAGTCAGCAGCTCAGTCAAGGAGATCCAAAAAAAATGCTGAAGAAAATACCATGTTAAAAACCAGCATAGGTCAAATGGATAAGCAATTCAAAAAGTAATTTAGAAAAATACTTTAAAAAGCAAAATTGGCCAGATGGAAAAGGAGATAAGAAAGCTCTCTGAGGAAAACAAATCCCTCAGATGGAGAATGGAGCTAAAAGAAGCTGATGACTTTGCAAGAACTCAAAACACAATACTTCAACACCAAAAGAATGAAAAATTAGAGGAAAATGTGAAACATCTCATTGAAAAAAATAACTGATCTGGAAAACAAATTCAGGAAAGATCATTTAAAAATTATTGGGATACCTGAAAGTCATGATCAGGAAAAGAGCCTTGACCTCATTTTTAGAGAATTCTTACAGGAAAGAAGCAGGGGGCAAAATAGAAATTGAGAAAATACACCGATCTCTGGAGGAAAGAGATCCAAAAAAAAAACCCGCCCCCCCCAGTTCCAAAACTCCCAAGTCAAAGAGAAAATATTACAATCAACCAGGACACAATTCAAATATCAGGGAGCTGCAGTCAGGATCACACAGGACTTAGCAGCATTAAGGATTTGTAGAGCTTGGAATATAATATTCCAGAAGGCAAAAGAGCTTGGAATGTAACTGAGAGTCAACTACCCAGAAAAACTGAATATCCTGTTCCAGGGGAAAAGATGGACTTTCAATGAACCAAAGGAATTTCAATTATTCCTGTTGAAACAACCAGAGCTGAATAGAAAGTTTGACCTTCAAATACAGGACTCAGGTGAAGCATAGAGTGGAGAAGGGTAAAATATGAGGGACATAATGATAATGAACTGCATATATTCCTGCACAGAAAATTGATTCTGATAATACTCACATGAAACCTCTCATTCAATACAGCAGGTAGAAGGAGCTTATATAGATAAAGCACAGGTGAGAGTGAATTTGAAAATATAATACATTTTTAAAATGGAGTCAATGGCTAAAAGGAATATGCTGGGAGTAAGAGAAAGGAGAGGTAGAATAGGCATAGATTTTTTTTTATTTTATTTCAATGAGCTATTGCAATGATATGGAAGAGGGGAAGGCAAGGATGAATGAGGGAACTGTCACTCTCATCAGAAATGGCTCAGAGAGGAAACAGCATACATATTCAATAGAGTATAGACATCTAAAGTAAAAAGGAGAGAAGAGGGACAGGAGGAGGGGGAGGATGTGAATGATATAGGGGAGGGTAGATCATAGGAAAAAATAGTCAGATATAACACATTTTCTATTTTACTTTTTGCAAGGTGCTGGGATTGGGTGGCCTGTCTGGGAACACAGGGCCGGATGGTTGTTGGGTCTCAGGGGTGGTATGTGGGGTCAAGGTCTCTTGGCTCCAGGACCAGTGATCAGTCCACGGCACCACTCAGCTACCCTACAAAACATTTTAGAAGAGGGACAGAGTGAAAGGAAAAAGAAAATATAATATAAGGTAGTGGGGAGGTATGGGCAGAGGGAATTACAATCAGCAACAACAACAGTGGGAAAATATGGAAGTAACTATTGTGATGGACTTATCATAAAGAATGTGATCTACCTGAGACAGAGCTGATGGTATCAGAACACAGACTGAAACACATTTTTTTTCTCTTTCTTTTACTTTATTTCTCATGAGGGTCTATATTTTTGGGAGAGGGTTATTATTACGTTTACTCTTAAGCAAGAATATTTTAGTATTGTATAAAAATGACTTGTACAAAAATTTTAAAAATTTAATAAAAAATAAAAAGCAAACTAGATGATTTTGATTACATCAAATTCAAAAGCTTTTGCACAGATAAAACCACTGTAACCAAGAGCAAAAGAAATGTAGTAAATTGAGAAAATTTTTACAACTAGTATTTCTGACAAAGGATTTATTTCTAAAATGTACAGAGATCTGAGTCAAATTTAAAAAAAAAAAAACAAGCCATTTCCCAATTGACAAATGGTCAAAGGATATGCAAATACAATTTACAGATGAGGAAATCAAAGCAATCCACAGTCCTATGAAAAAGTGCTCTAAATGACTACTTATTAGAGAAATGCAAATTAAAGCTTCTCTGAGATACCACCTCACACCTCTCAGAATGGCCAATATAACCAGAAAGGACAATGATCAATGTTGGAAGGGATGTGGGAAATGTGGAACGCTAATACATTGTTGATGGAGCTGTGAACTCATCCAACCTTTCTGGAGAGAAATTTGGAATTAGGCCCAAAAGACAACAAAAGTGTGCATACCCCTTGATCTAGCAATATCACTACTGGGTCTATACCCTGGAGAGATGATGAAAAAGGGTAAAAACAACACTTGTACAAAAATATTCATAGCAGTCCTGTTTCTGGTGGCAAAGAATTGGAAATTAAATAAATGTCCTTCAGTTGAGGAATGACTTAACGAACTGTGGTACATGTGTACAGGGTATTGAAACCCTAACCCAAAATGACTACTCGGAGTCCTCTCAAAGTGGCAGCAAAGAGTTAAAATTTATTTCAATTCTTGCAAGAAGTGGGGCAGTTCCTAACTCTCTGAGAGAGAGAGAGAGAGAGAGAGAGAGAGAGAGAGAGAGAGAGAGAGAGAAGGAAAAGCTGAATTACAGAAGCTTCAGCAGGGTTAAAACACACACACACACACACAAAAACCACAACCCATTCCCCCTCCTCTTTTCTGCTGACCCTTACCACAACTGGTCAAACTTGATGATCTGAAGAGAAGGGAAGTGTACCTAAGCTTTCCCAGGAGAGTCTGTCTTTGTTTACAACCTTATATGGTTAAGGTGACATGATTTTTCTAGCCAGAGATCTGGGTTCTCATGCTCACCTGATTCTTGAGAAATAGAAACTGAGGCCTATGGCTTAGACTAATTTAACACTATGTTTCTGAAAAGTAAGCATTTTTGCCCCTCACACATGTATGTCATGTTACATTAATATTCTATTAGAAACTAGGTGGGATGGGAATTCATTCAGGTAAGCCTGGAAGGATTTGCATGAACTGATGTTGAATGAGATGAGCAGAACCAGAAAAACACTGTACACCCTAACAACAACATGGGGCGATGATCAACTGTAATGGACTTACTCATTCCATCAGTGCAACAATCAGGCACAATTTTGGTCTATCTGCAATGGAGAATACTATCTGCATTCAGAGAAAGGATCGTGGAGACTGAACAAAGGCCAAAGGCCTTTAAACTTTAATTAAGAAAAAAAGTTATCATATTATGTAATTCTACTATCTCTTATACTTTATTTTTTTCCTTAAGGATATGATTTTTCATCACATTCAACTTAGATCAATGTATACCATGGAAACAATGTAAAGCCTAACAGAATGCCTTGGTGGGGGAGGAGGGAGGGAAGGAAGATTGGGCGGGGGATTGTAAAATTCAAAAGAAATAAAATCTTAAAGGAAAAAAAAAGATTATGATGACAAGAATAGTTCCTACAATAGCCATCTTGAAAAACATGGTCCTCTTTGCCTTCTATTGCTCACAGTTTGCTAAATTGAGATATCCCTCCAGTGCCTACTTGTCTTTCTCAAACAAATAGATTTTAGATGTTTTGATATCATCAGGGACACCATGATCCACCTACATTTTCCCACCCAAGACAAATCAGAAACACTTTGGGAAAAGTGACCACACCATATTAAGAAGACAACTTATTGTAATGGACACTGAATTATTTTCAGTTTAAACTCACTCTTCTGCTGTTCTGTTTGTTCTCTGTTCTGCCCGGCTCTTTCTAACCTCATTTGGAGTTTGTTTGTTTATTTTTTTTTTTGGTCAAGATACAGGAGAGATTTATTTTTTTTCTTCTCCAGATCTTTTTATAGATGAGGAAACTAAGGCATACAGGATTAAGTGATTTTTCCCAGGGTCACACCACTGGTCAGAGTTTGAGGCTAGATTTGAACTCAGGCCTTCCTGACTCCCATTCTTAGAAACCATAAAAAGTAAAATAATAAAATAATAAAAATAAAAAATATTTTTGTAGAAACATATCCTTTTCCCTTTCTTGAGTGTTCTTGAGGTTTAGACTTAACAATGATGTTGTTGAATCAAAACATATGCACAGGGGCAGCTAGGTGATATAGTAGACAGAGCATTGGCCCTGGAATCAGGAGGACCTGAGTTCAAATCTGGCCTCATACACTTAATAATTACCTAGCTGTGTGGCCTTGGGTGAGTCACTTAACCCTGTTGCCTTTCAAAAAAAATATGCACAGTTTTAGAGCCCTTTGGGGATAGTTCCAAATTTCTCTTCAAAATGATTGACTCAGTTCACAATTCTACCACAAGTGATTAGTATCCTAATTTTCCTACATGACTAATAATATTAATCATTTTCCTTTTTTGTCATATTACCCAATCTGATAGGTTGTACTGGAACTCAAAGTTGTTTAATCTTCATTTCTCTATCCAATACTGATTTAGAGGATCTTTTCCTATGAATATGCATAGTTTTTATTTCCTTTCTGAAAACTGACTTTTCATATCATGTGACCACTTATCAATGGGGGAATGGCTTGTAGTGTTACAAATTTGAGACATATATATTAATAAATGAAACCTTTATCAAAGATATTTGTTTCAAATCCCCTCCAGTTTTCTGCTTTCCTTTTAATTTTGGTTGCATTGGTTTTGTTTGTGCAAAAGTTTTTTGATTTTATAAAAGTTAGTATGCTTGCCCAGGTTACCTTGCTCCTATGCTTATTAGCATGATGTTTTCCATTTTATTGTCAAACACTTTCAATGAGGATGAACACAACATTGAGAGCAGCTATTGCACTAATTGTAAATTCTTCAACTCGAAAAGACTACAAGCCTAGACCAAAGTAAGTGGACAGAGTGTTGGTGCATGCTTTTCTGTTTGTAGTTGATTGTGTTCTCAATGCAGCCTCTCAAGCTGAGATGCAACAAAACTTGGATTGATTCTTTGTGGCTTATACTAATTTTGAACTAACAATTTACACCAAGAAAACCCAGGTTCTCTTTCAGCCAGCACCACACCCTTCATATGTGGAACCAATGGATACAGCAAGTAGAGATTTGAATACTATGGATAAGTTCTCTTCCTTTGGCAGTGGAACTTTCCAGGGATATATACATTGATAACAAAATTGGCAGATAAACTACCATAGCTAGCTCATTGTTTGGGAGGCTCTGAGGGACAGTGTGTGAGAGATGAGTTATTAGACTGACTTCTAAACTAAGATCTACAGAGCCCTTGTGTTGTTATAAACCTGTTAATCCTGAAGAGTATACCTGTGTCAGACCAGGAAAGTGAATCACTTCCATTTGAATTGTCTTAGGAAGATTCTGAAAATTACTCAGGCGAAGATATCAGACACTAAAGTCCTTTCTTGAGCTAAACTGCCAAGTATTCAACCTCTACTAGAGAGTGCAATTCCAATGAGCTGGTCATCTGAATGCTTTTATAAAGAATTTTTATAAAGAACTCACATAGGACAAGCTCTCACATGGTCAACAGAAAAAAAGCAATAAAAGTTTACTCTCGATTTCTATTAAGAACTTTGGAATTGATTGCATGACATGGGATATACAAACATAGAACCATCCATAATAGTATATTTTCATCAGAGAGAGTACTGTGCTCTATGAGTAAAGAAGAATTGAAATAGCTCAAAAGAAACATGAGATCCCACAAATGGACTATTAGTGCCCAACCTATGGTAGAGCATTCTGGGCTCATATTGGTCTGATTAGCCACAGTTGGATGCTTTATAATTTGACTCTTACATAGTGATGTGGTTGTGGTCCTCTTTGAGAATAAAGGACAACAACCAACCAACCAACCAACCAATACTGCCTTTTAAATTAAATTCTTCCCCTATTCAAATGATTTATGACAAATAAACAATTTCTTGCTTGCCTTATCTGCTTTAATGAGACTTTCCATTTAATGATGAGGCTTCTCCTCTGGGTGAAGATGACCTGGACATTCTCTCTGTGTATTATCAGAGCTAGAGCCATTCTGACTATGATGATCTGCAGAAGCAGCACTAGATGCAGGTGGTGCCTTAGTTTTTATCTTTTATGCCTTAGTTTTCTCCTTAAAGTCTGTAATAATGACTGTCAGATCTCCAATGGTCACTTCCAAATGCTGAGCGCTACTCCAATCCACATTTTTCAATCATGGCCTGGTTTTCTTATGACTGTTCTTTTTGCTAGCTGTTTCTTTTTCACTTTTTTCCTTTTCTAATTTTTCTTTTTTTTTCTCTTTCTTTGATTGTGGGGGGGGAGCACAAACTGCTGGGTAACTTGCTGTGCAACCAACTGGGAGACAGGTCAAGGTTTCCTAGTGGAGGTGCCTTTCCTCACATCGCACATCATGCATTTGAAAGCCTCAGCACTGTTTCGGAAGGTGCAGACGCTACAATCCCAGTATCCCTCATCGGAGGCCGACTTCGGCTGCCGCTTCGGCCTGGTGGGGCTCTTCTTGTCTCCCATGGCTCGGCTAAAAATACACCCACCCTTATATCACTCTTTATGTCTATGTAATGGGTCTATTTTGACATTATCTTGGTATATGATGTGAGATATTGGTTTATTACTAATTTCTGCCATATTTTTCCTCAGCAGTTTTTGTCAGATAAATTTGTTTCAAAAACTTTGATCTTTGGCTCTATCATATTCTAGTCTGTTATAGTCATTTACTGTATTGTAATATGTACCTAATCTATTCCATTGACCCACCACTCTAATTCTTATCCAGTAACAGCTTGCTTTGATAATTGCCACTTTATAATACAGGTTGAGATTTAGTATGGCCAAATGACTTTCCTTCCCATATTTTCCATTGATTTCTTTGATATCCTTGACCTTTTGTTCATTCTGATGAATTTTATTATTTTTCCTAGTTCTATAAAAATAATTTAAGTATAGCATAAAAAATGATATTCATTAAGGATACTAGAGTTTTTTAGTTTGAGTAGAAAAGACTCCCCTTCCTTCCACATAGGAGCTCACATCTGGTCACAAAGCAAGCTGCAGCAATGGGACATCTTGGGAAATGAGTCGTATCTAAGGGACCCTGATTTCACATGGGCAAATTTTATATGCTAGTCAATCACACAAATTTGTCCAAAGGCCCTCAGAATACTCCTTGAAGGGAGATACATTGAATCTTTGCCCATTATGTAAGTCAGGTTCTTGGGAGCTGTAGAGTGTAAATACAGATTGAAGCATGCAAATTTTTTGATCAATATAAAAATCTGGATTCTGTTGATGCTTTATTGTCATGAAAAATCCCCAAAATAATCAGTGATTAGGGAAATTCAGATTAAATCAGCTTTGAGATATGATCTCAGATCTACCATATTTGCTACAATGGAAGAAGGGGAAAATGAAAATTAGAAGTGGAAATATTGGAATATTAATATATACTATTGGTGGAGTTGTGAAATGATCTATCCATTATGGAGAACAATAAGGAAATATGCCCAAAGAATTATTAAATTGTATATGCCCTTTGATTCAGGAATGCCACTAATATGTATGTTTCCAAAGGTGATCAGGGATAAAGGAAAAAGCAAATATATATTTTAAAATATTTGTAGCATCCTTCTTTATGATGGCAAACAACTGGAAATTGAGGGAATGGCTAAGCAAATTTTGAAATATGATACTGTTGGACATACTACTATGGTGTAAGAAATGATGAACTAGTTGATTTTAAATAAACATTGAAAGAGTTGCATGAACTAATGAAAAGTGAAGTGACAAAACCAAGAGTACATTATATACGGCAATAGAAATATTATTCAAAGAATAATTGTGAACAACCAAGTTGTTTTGATTACTCAATACTATACATATTCAAATTAACTATAAAGGGCCTGTGGAAGAAGATAGTATCCGCCTCCAGAGAAAGAACTGATGGAATCTGAATGCAGATCAAAGTATACTTTTTTACATGCCTTATTTGAATATTTTTGTCTGTTTTCTTTTGCAACCTGCCTAATAAAGAAATAAGAAATAGAAATATGTCCATGAATTCACATGTATAATCTATCTCAAATTGCTTGCTTTCTCAATGAGGAGAAGGTGAGGAGGAAGGAAGAAACTTTGGGACTCCAAATTTTAAAATTATTTTAAATGTAATTTAAAAATAAAACACAAAATTTTCAAAACAAATGTCATCAATAAAACATTTCCAAAAAATAAACCAAAACTAAATATAAATAAGGTACACAGAATGCTACAGAAGAAGTTAAGAAGAAAGTAAACAACTTGAGAACAACCTTGTGTCTTCTGAATTGTCAATGTTGTCTTTCCCATGAGAAAGTAAGCTTCTTGAAGGCAAGGACTGTTACTGCTTTCCTTTGTAGCTCCCCTGTTTAGCACAGTGACTGGCATATTGGAAGGATTTTAAGTATTTGTTGGTTGATTGAGAAGCATGATGCCTTCTTTTTTTAATTTTAGAAAGGTTTTATTTATTTTCAATTTTACAATTTTTGCCCCTTCTTACAAGTCAGACTATGAAGTTGCCTGGATTGTTCACATGGGCTTCCTCTAGCCTTGTTCTCATCGCACAATATGAAAACTAGAATCAGAGGAATTGAGAAAGAATCCCATCTCTGCTACTTAGTATCTGTGAGTTGAGAGTAGGCAAGTAATTTTACCTCTGGGATTCAATATCCTCATCCATAACATTACAGGATTGGATTACATGGACACCAAGGTCACCTATCTCTCTAGATTTAATTCAATAGACTCATTTAATTGAAGGTAAACTCGTTGAAGTCAGGGACTATTTCATTTTTTTCTCTGGATCTCCATTGATTGGCACATAGTATGATCTTAGTAATGATGGTTGTTAATTGTTTATTGATATATCAAAGCAAAGGGGAAAGTGAAGCAATAGTTTGTGAAGGTGAAATCTCTCTTTTGCTTTCCTTGTATCTCTAGAATTTAGCAGAGAGTCTGATACATAGTTTAATGTTGCTTAATAAATGTTTATTGATTGACAGAAAAGGGTATCAATCTCTTTAAACCCTCAGTAGACTTCTACCCAAATATTTATCCACCCTACTGATAAATCACTGAGAACTGGACTCAATGTCTCAGAATGAAAATGAATGAGTTAAAAATATTCATTTTTAAAATAATATTTTATTTTCCTCAATTGCATGTAGAAGTGCTTTTTAAAATTCATTTTTTAAAATGGTGAATTTCAGATTCTCTTTCCCTTCTTCTGCTCCTTCCCTCTCCCCCTCCCTTAGATGAATAATGAATTTTGAAGTAGTTCATAAAATGTGCAATCATGAAAAACACATTTCCATATTAATCATGTTGCAAGAAACAAAAATGGGCCAAATAGGAAAAAAGCAAGAATAGGAAAGCTAATATAATAATTCTGATAAAGGCATCATTTCTCAAAACTGAGTCAAATTATAAGAATACAGGTCTTACCCCAGTAGATATTAAGTCCAAGGATATGAATCGGCAATTTTCAGATGAAAAAAATTAAAGCTATTTATAAGTCATAATAAAAAATGCTCCAAATCACTCTTGATTAGGGAAATTCAAATTAAAATAACTCTGAGGTGCCACCTCATAACTATCAGATCTGCTACTATAACAGAGAAGAAAAATGACAAATTTAGGAAGTGATAGGGGAAAACTGGGATACTTAAAGCATTATTGATAAAGTTGTGAAGTGATCCGACTATTTTTGAATTGCAATTTGAAATTATGTCCAAGAGACTATAAAACTGTGCATACTCTTTGATCCAGCAATACTACTACTAGATATTTATTACAAAAAGAAAATAAACAGGTCAACAAAGTATTTATAGCAGGTCTTTTTGAAGGTCAATTTATAACAGGTAAATTTGAAATTTAGGAATCTCCATCTATTGGGGCATGGCAAAACAAGTTGTAGTATATGAATATATTGGAATACTATTGGAATGTATAATAATCTATAGGAATGATGAGCAGTGGATTGCAGAAAAACCCAGAATGACTGAAATGAACTTTTGCTGATTGAAGTAAGGAAAGAAAGGGGAAGGAAGAAAATGACTTTCCAGATTTTTCAGAAATCTAACTGCTCATCACTTCATTATTTTTAGAAGAACTCTATTTACATTAGATCTGGATAGAAGAAAGAACAGCATATACATTTGGAAAGGTATAAAAGACTTCTAAATTTATACAGAAATAAGAGTGAGGAATAGCATTGGGGAATAGAATAGACTAATGGGAATGGGATAAAGAGGGAACTTTTTTATGTCCATCTATCTATGGAAGGGTTTAAAGGTCTTTTGACTTCAGATAGAAACAAAAGTGTAAGGGAATAAGGTGGGGGAGAAAGAGCTAGCACAGTAATGAAGGAAGGAACAGAGAGGCAGGACCCTGTTGGGTGGGATTGCCTTTAGGAGAATAGAATTCCCAGTTCCAGATCAGAGAAGATAGCTGTAGTTTGCAGCCACCACAGAGACCACAGGGAGCAAGATTATTTTCAGGAATGTGTCTGGGGACTTAGCTGTGGCTTAGAAGTTAAGAGAAGAACCCAAGTTTCAAGTCTGAGACACAGCAGAAAGAAAGACCTGAGACTTGGGGCATTATTCCCCATTCCTCAGGATTAGAACTTGATTTTACTAATAGCTCCTAAAACAAAATAAATTAAAAATAAAATATAAATGAGAACACAAAGGAGAAAGAACTCAACAACAGGTAATTGCTATGGGGATAAAGAACTGGGTTTATTTTCAGAGGAAGATGATTCAACTAAAAGCAGCCATTTTCTCATTCAAGAGAAATAATATATGGTCCCAAGTACAAAAAGAGTAATTGGAAGAGCTTATAAAGTACTTTAAAAATCAATTGTGGTGGGCAGCTAGGTTGTGCAGTGGATAGAGCATTGGCACTGGAGTCAGGAGTACCTGAGTTCAAATCTGGCCTCAGGCACTTAATAATTACCTAGCTGTGTGGCCTTGGGCAAGCCCCTTTACCCCCATTGCCTTGCAAAAAAAACCTTTTAAAAATCATTTATGGAAGGACAAGGAAATATAAGAAAAACAAGTAAGACCAATACCAGAAAATCAAGAAAATTATGGGGAAAAAAATCTATTGTAAGACCCTGAGTTTCGAAACCTATGAACTTTAGCCCGAATGCCTGTAAGATCCTGAGTGTCAAAACCTATGAACTTTTGCCTAAATTCTGCCCCTAAGTCTCTTCTTGGTCAGCTTGCTGAGTTCCTGCCAGATCAGCTTCTGAACATTCTGCCTGGTCAGCCCTTGGACCATGCAGCAGGGGGGCTTCTCTGAGTACCTGCATCCAATAAGAACACGCCGCACCATCTCAAGACAATCTGCAGGTAGATCCTTGAAACTCCCCTACCAAACCATATATAAGGTCTCTCCTCACTTTATTCAGGGTTCCAGGATCCTAGCCCTGACCTAGGACGGAACCCTAGCTCGAGCTAGTTTAATAAACCCTTGCTATTGCATCTCCATCATGTCGAGTGCCTCTGTTCTGTAAATGGGGTCTTTTCTCAGACCCTAACACTACGACCTTGAAATAGAGGATAAAAAACTTAAAGAAGAAAACTAGAATTGGACAACAGGCTAATTATGTGCTAAGTACAAAGATATAAGACAAAATCAAAAGAATGAAAAAATTGAAGAGATAGGGTAGAATGAGTCCTTGAATAATGAGTGAAAATACTTGCAATTTCTGTATATCATATCAGTAAATAACACTTTATTTAAGCTAATTGTGTTAATTGGTTCATTTGAATTGTTGCAATAGGGAGAACAAACCAGGATGGGAGCTTGAGTTTATAGAAACAGAAAAAGACTCTTCCAAACCCCACCAATGAAACCACTACAAGTCTGAGAGAAGATGAAAACTTAGTCAATCAGTTGAATTCTTCAGTAAAAGTGAAAAATGAGATAAAGGTCCTCAGGTCCTTTTTCAGACCTCACAAGAAAGGATTGTCATGAATTCAGGGTCCATTGAATCACCTATTATCTGGCAAATATCATCTCACTTTGAAGTCAGAAGTCAGGGCATTGTTGTCAACCCCTAATTGCCATTGGCTGCTTTGAATTTCTGTAGCAGTCCTTCTCAAATACAGAAACTTCAACTTCTGGATGGGATCATGGGTCTAACTGTTAATCAAGCTTTTGTAGGACATTGCAATAAATTTCATTCATCTCTTGGTACAAGACTTTCCCTAGTCCTCTCAGCCAATCTATAAAAAGGACAAGAGTTGGTTTTGGTTCAGGAGAGGATAACCCTGACATATGTCTGAGAATGTTGACCTCTTTGTCTCTTCCTCCTGGCTTTCTTCAAGTTCCAGCTATAACCCCACATTCTACAAAAAGCCTTTTCCAATCAATCTCTCTTCATTCTAGTACCTTCCTACTTATTTTCTTTTAGTTCTTTTGCACATGGTAATTCACAGGTTGTCACCTGGTTGAGGACATGAGTTCCTTAAAATTGGAAGTTTTCTTGGTTTCAGTTCCCAGATCTTAGCACAGTGCCTTGGACAGGAGGTA
The DNA here is from genome assembly GCF_037893015.1 of Macrotis lagotis. NCBI lineage: Eukaryota > Metazoa > Chordata > Mammalia > Peramelemorphia > Peramelidae > Macrotis > Macrotis lagotis. Next base: position 638,150,563 of record NC_133666.1, on the reverse strand, counting down.
TTTTTTTTGTTATTTTTCAAATACTGCTATATTTTACTTTTTAAATTGTAAATTAGGTTACTTTTCAACATTTGTCTTTATAAGATTTTTGAGAAGAGCATTAGGATTCAACACTCTGGAAATATAATTAGCTTGTACCAATGAGTGTTGGAGGAGAGACAGAGAAGAGGCATATGAAAAAAGTAAGATATGAACACATTCTCTTAATTGCAAGGCCAGTTTTGTATCAATTACACATAATGCTTCTTGTAACATTTGATATGAAGGGAAAAAGACACTGTTAGAGGGCATGAATCTCATTTCACAAACTAAGAAAGAAAATTCAGAAAACTTAACTTTTTAAGGGTAAACCGTTTACAAGGTTGAATACTAAGCACTAGAACTTTCATCTTATTGACACATTGAAATCTCTACTGTTAGGATAGCATCATTCTGATGAAGTAGAGTTACAGACTAATCAGAAATCAATGACAAAAGTTACCATAGATATCTCCCTGAGGGCAAGAGCATGTGAAGGAGGAAAGGAGAGAAAGACAGAGACAGACAGACTGATAGAGACACAGAGACACAGAGACTGAGAGAGTAACAAAGATCATATGCTTGGAGAGTCATGGGCATCATGGTTGAAATCCAGGATGTCAAAAGGTCAGATATTTGGTCACAATTAATAATAACAAATTCCCAGGTAAATGGCTATTCCCCATCAATGATATGAGGTGAGTCTGTTAATGAGTCTTCTTAAGGAATCCTTTATATCCTTGTTTCTCAGGCTGTAAATGAAGGGGTTAAGCATGGGAGTGAAAACATTATTTATTGCTGAGATGATTGAATTCTTCCAGGGAGAGTAGGTAGTTGAGGAACTCAAGTACACCGAAAGAAGTGTGCCATAGAATAAGGAAACAACACATAGGTGAGACCCACAAGTGGAAAAGACCTTGTACTTTCCTCCACGGGATGGGATTCTCAGTATGGAAGCACATATCTTAATATAAGAGAAAAAGATCCCTGCCATAGGGACTACACCCAGCAAGCTGGCTGCAAAATATACCAAGATGTTATTGATCGAGGTGTCAGAACAAGACAGCTTCAGAACCTGAGAAAGATCACAGAAGAAATGTGGAATGTCATGGTCTTTACAGAAGGAGAGTTGCACTGCCATCACAGTGTGGATGAGAGGGATTAGAAAACTTACAATCCAAGAAAACAGAACCAGAAGCACACAAAGTTGTGGGTTCATGATGGCTACATAGTGCAGAGGTTGACAGATGGCCACAAATCGGTCATATGACATCAGGGTGAGGAGCAAATTATCCATACAAGTAAAAACCAGAAAGAAGCACATTTGAACAAGACAGTCAGCATAGGGGATAGCTGTGCTATGGATCAGGACGTTTTTCAACATCTTTGGGACAGTAGTTGATGCCAAACACAAATCCACAAAGGACAAATTGGAGAGGAAGAAGTACATGGGGGTATGAAGGTGGGAGTCAAAGATAATGGTCAGCATTATAAGAAGGTTCCCAACCAGAGTAATCATGTATATGCCCAAAAATAACCCAAAGAGGGGCATTTCTTGCTCTGGTTTCTCAGAAAATCCAAGAAGGAAGAATTCTGAGTCAAATGTCTGATTTACTTCTTCCATGTGGAAGATAGGTCTGTAAGAAAGAAACAGAAGAACAGAAAATGGAAATACAAGCATAAGATGTTCACATATTGAAAATTATAAAATAACAAAAATTGATTTTAGAATCAACCTTTTTTGAACTAAGAATTGTACTCATGAGCCAGTGCTTGGTGTTTCCAGTTTCAAGTGACCTCCGTGGGAAGGAAAGTAACTTGGCAAAACAGTGGAATGGTTTCATTCCACAATGGGAAAAAGTATTAGAAATGAGAGGCAAGGAACAAGTAGAGCAGGTGTTCTTAACCTTTCTGAGTAATGGACCTACAATTCAATCAGCTGAAGTCTGTGGACCTCATTGCAGAGTAATTTTCAAAAGAAATTGAAGAAAGTGATAAAATTTTAATTAGAAATTGGGAAAATGAGGATGTAGTTTTTCTTACCCAAGATCACATACCCCATGAAATCTATTCAAAGACATCACTTCAAGCAAGCAAGGGATTCCAGGTTATTAACTCATGAAAAAGAGGGTCATTTAAATGATGACCTGTTATTATATTAGAAGCATAATAATGGCAAAGCCAGTACAAGCCAGAACTCGGAAAAATGAACAAAATGTTAAAATCAAAGTCAATTATATTTATGTCTTAAATCTAGAGAATGAAGTAATTCTTTTTTTAAATTTTATTTACTTAAGGCAATGGAGTTAAGTGACTTGCCCAAGGTCACATAGCTAGGCAATTATTAAGTGTCTGAGGCCAGATTTGTACTCAGATTCTCTTGACTCTAGGGCCAGTCCTCTATCTGCTGTGCCACTTAGCTGTCCCTAAAGTAAAGCAATTCTAACAGCATTCAAGGTTCATGCCAAAGTCCAACAATGCAAGCATATACCAGCTTGGCTCAGACAATGCATTCATTTTCAGAGACTAAAGTCAAATCAATAAAAGTTTATTAAATCCCTAATCAGAGTCAGGCAAAATGGGAAGCTCTAAGTAGTATGAGAATCAATGAATGAAAATTATAGAGGAAAATTTTGGCTCCAAATCAAAACATATATATATATATATATGTGTGTGTGTGTGTGTGTGTGTGTGTGTGTGTGTGTGTGTGTGTGTGTGTGTGTATGTATTTATATATATATATATTTATATTATATAAATAATATATATTTAAAAGTATATCTGTCCATTAAATGAATATGCTTCCTGAAGAAGTCATGTGTTCCTCATCATTGGATGTAATCAAGCGGAGACTACAAGAGTCAGGGTCACTATTCGTCTGCCAAGTTTGAAACTCTGATGCTATCTTTGATTCCATCTTCCTCTTAATAATAATACAAACTAAATATAATAGATATTATATTATTAAATAATAACTATAAATATGTGATGATTTGTAATTTGCAATGCATTTTAAATATCTCATTTGATGTTCAAAACAACTCTGGGAGGCAGATACTGTTACTATCTCCAATTTACAGATGAGAAATCTGAGGCAGAAAAAGAAATGAAGTGATTAGTCCAAGTTTACACAGTTAGTATGTATCTCAGGTCACATTTGGATTCAGATTTTTCTGGCTCCCAGTCCAACATTCTATCTATTGCACTATCTAGCTGCTTGGGGAACATCTATGTGAACTTATACATAGTAAAATATGAAGAAGCAAGACAGTAATAATTATACAATGATTAAAACAATGTACCTGATGGAAACTTAAAAACTGAATAATGAAAAAAAAATCATGAAGAAGGTTCAGCAGAAAAAAATGATGAAGCATTCTTTCTCCCTCACTTCAGAGAGGTGGAAGATGGTTATGTCACAATTTTACATCCATTGTCAGATAACTATCTCTCTATTCAATGTTTTTGCATAATTTTTTATTTATTGTACAGGAAGGTAGGAAGAAGCCTTTCTCATTCCCCCTAAATCTTAGTGCCTTTCCCTCTTAGACTACTCCTACTATATTATATTGTATACAATTGGAATATACAGTTGCCCTTCCCTCCACCACATCCATACAGTTAGTTCCTTGAGAGCAGGGACTATTTTTCCCTCCTTTTTTCTCTATTTTTGGGACTTAGTACAATACCCAGAAGATTTGTTTATTATTTTTCAGTTGTTTTCAGATGTTTGACTATTTGTGATCACATACCATTTTACTAGAGGCAAAGATACTAGAGAATTTTGTCATTTTCTTCTTCAGTTCATTTTAGAGAGGATAAAACTGTAGCAAACAAGATCAAGTGACTTGCCCAGGGTTACACACCTAGAAAATATCTGAGGCCAGATTTGAACTTAGGAAGATTTGCACCCTATCTATCCAATGAGAATGAGCTACCCAGCTGCTCTGCCCAGCATAGAGTGGTACTGATTGAATACTAGATGATTTGATAAAAATGACTATCTTGTAAATATAAATGATAACAATAAAATGGATTTTTTATGTCTAAGAGTTGTAATGACTTTGAGTTTAGATTCTCAGAACAGAAGAGACATTCCAACAGAAAATTTTCAGGTGGAAAGGAAATTTAAAGGATCATCTTCTCTTCAACCTCCTCTTTTTTGCCTCTTAGAAAATAAGCAATAAAGGAGGGCTGTCCATCTACCAACATCTCAAACAGTGAGTCAGTGACAAAGTCAAGACACAGGTTCTGGTCATGTTTAGAATGCTAAATGTGGCTATACATACAGATAGATAGATAGATAGATAGATAGATAGATAGATAGATAGATAGATAGATAGATAGATAGATAGATTGTATATACATACAATCAGGGGCATGCTGGAGCCTACTCAGACTGACTTTGAAGAATCAATTGTCAAATTTTCAATGTGGGTATTTTAGAGCTCAAAAATGGTCAAAGTTAAGTGCTATAAATCAGAATAAGACTTACCATAGTATTGATCATCTAGACTTAAACAATGAAAAAGCTGTTAATAAACCAAATGAAATTAAGAATGCATAATGCATGAAGTTTTTATATAGAGCTGGCTGTTAAACATTGACCAGCATACCCCCAGCTATAAAAGACTTTAATGGTTCTATATGTATTCCAATTTCCTGACATGAAGGAATTTAAGTTAGATGACTTTCCCAAGTTCACAAAGGTAAATCTATCATAACTTTTATTCTCATTGCTTTCTAGAATAGTGACTCTGTCATCAGAATATTTGCATCCAAATCCTTCTCAAACATCATTGGAACTTGGCTAAATCACTTAATCTCCCTCAGCATCAGTTTCCTCATGCTTAATAATAATAGCAATAACAGTAACTAGCAATTATTACAACACTAAAATTATAACACAATTATTGTAACACTATAATCATTGACTTAATTTTGTCTTTTAATTCTCAGAACAAGCTCAAGAAGAAGTTGCTTTTATTGGCGGCTAGGTGGCGTAGTGGATAAAGCACCGGCCTTGGAGTCAGGAGTACCTGGGTTCAAATCCGGTCTCAGACACTTAATAATTGCCTAGCTGTGTGGCCTTGGGCAAGCCACTTAACCCCATTTGCCTTGCAAAAACCTTAAAAAAAAGTTGCTTTTATTGTTACCATTTTACAGATGAGAAAACTAAGACAGACAGAGGTTAAGTAACATGCCCAAAGTCACACAACTAGTGTCTGAGACAAGAAATAAACAAAGGAATTCTTCAAATTATGTCCAATACTTTAATCCATTGTACAACTTTCCAACTCTGAATCTATGAGGCTAACATTCTAATGCTATTTATTTCCCATAATCCCATTCTGGATCTCCCACTAAGATAGAAAAGCTGGAGGATACACACTTGGGAGATCAGTCACAATCTCTTGACCCAAAGCGTCCATCACCCTTCATATCCCAAAGGTATAATTTTAGAAAATGAGATCCTGAGTTCTGGTGGAGTCAAATTCTCTGCCTCTTTAAGAGACTTACCATCCTTTCACTAAAGCACTTGCATATCCCCATCACCCAATTCTGGTTTTCCCCTCATTTTGAGATTTCCTCCCATCTTCTCCTTGCCATGGTAACCAGGAAATCTCCCTCCAAGTTGCTAGATTTCTATCTAGAATTCTGCCTCAGGTCGTAGATTCCCTATCAGCTGCTAAGACAGGAGAGAAACCTTGTTCTACTTTCCATACTCATCTCTCCAGATTATGCCCCATGAAAGTTTGGCTCTATAGACAATTTGTCTGTAGGTTTTCTCACAGCTCTGATTCATACAGTCAGGGATGCTCATGGGTTCCCATGGTTGGTGTATAAAGTCCCCAGAACTCTGCCTCTCAGGGTAGAGTAAATTGACCCCTTTGTCCCACTTGAGGTCCTAGATGGGGAAATTGAGACTTGATTGGCATGGCTTTTACCATGAAGCTAGGCTTTGGTGAAATAAGCTAAGATCTACTAGACTGTAATCTCTGATGTTCAAAAGACAAGTACTACCTGCATTTCTCTAATGATTTATAGAGATATTTCCACAAACATGTCATCAGGAACTGAAATAAAAAAACTATTAAGCTGAAACTGATTTATGGCCTGTCAGTATTATGAGATTCATTTGATTCATCTATGAAGGTTATCATCACCATGCAAGTACACACTTACATTCAGCCTAGGAACCAGCTGGAGGAAGAAGTTTGTGGTCCAAGTGACAGCGCTGAGACCTGAATTTGAGTCTCATGAATCTGAGTCTAAGACTCTTTCTACTGCTATTCACTAGTCCCCAGAATGGGATCCCAGGTCTGGGATGTCATCTAAGCTCAGGTCATATGCTGAACTGAAATGTATCATAATCTGACTTATGCAAAGCTTCATGCCATATTTCTGTGTTTCTGAGGAAGAATAGACTACCGCCTTTCCCTTGTATTCCCTCCTCTCACTTTTTGAGTCTTCCACCAAAATATTCACTGGGCATCAAAGAGAGACCAGTTTTGATTGACCCTTCTTCTGATTTGGCTTGTAGGCAAGAAGGGCAAGGAAGACAGGAGATATAACCCCAAGTGAGCATAAGAAAGTGGTCTCAGGCATAATGAGTGGAGCAAAAGTGGGTTCTCTCTTCACCTGAGATAGATTATTTGTGGATCTGGTCAGTGGAGGAAAAAGAAGAAATATTTACAGTTCCTGGGACCCAAACAGGTTGAATACCCTCAGCTCCTCATTAGAAAAGCATAATAAACTATCTTTCCTTTCCCTGTGGGGTAGGAAACCCTGGCAGAAAACTTCCTAATGATGAGAGAACTGTCCAAAAGGAAAAGCTATCTTATGGGGAACTAAATAACCTATCAAGCAGAGACAGAATGGCTTCCTTGTATTCATAATTTTTAGAGGAGATTTTCTAGAGGCCTTTGAAGTCTCTCCTGTCTAAAAAATTCATCACTGACTAACATCACTGGAAATTTCCAAGCACTCTGTGGGTGACTTTTTTTTGTTATATTGAAGAGGGAATTCCTCCCTAAGAAGAAAGATCATCCAGCTCACATTATCTATGAACAATCTCATTATGTATTGAGTTCCATATCACTGAAGCTTTTAAGCTAGAACTGAATAAACAACTATTATAGTGGAAAGGGTTAAGGAATTAAGTCAAAGGAATAAAAACCTACTATTGCTATGTAACTTCCTGAGCCCTTAGTTTCTTCATGTGTTAAATCAATGTTGTTCCACTGTTCTATGATCTAAAACCTGATATTTAAAAGACATTTTGATATTAACATTCTATATTCCAGGGTATATACTGACTCAAAAAATCCCATGTTCTATGTTCTAAGTTAACTCCCAACTCTAATATTGTATGTATATATTATATTCTCAAATTTCCAGTTTGGTTCATTCCAGTTCAGAAATCTTATGCTTCTGTGATTCTAGAAGAAGGAAAAAATAAGGAAAAAGAAGAAGAAAAAGAAAGAAGAGGAGGAGGAACCAAAGTATGAGGAAAAGAAAAAAAGAGAAAGAGGAGAAGGGATCCCCTACAATATCCTTAGCAAATATTTATCCAGACTCTGGTTGAAACCTACAGGAATAGAGAAATTATTATCTGCAAAGATGGTTCTTAAATAAATTCATAAATATTCAAACCAGAAGTGATTTCAGTTTTCATCTTCTCCAATATAAGAGGATAGAGACAAGGAAAAGAAAAGGAGCATAGAGCAAAAAATGTGATAAAATAAAAAAGAATAAAGGATGGTGTTGAAGAAATAAAGAGGTCAAATGAAGGAATACATGTGCCACACTATCCCCAATAAATATCATGAACTATGTTAGTTACAAGGCTGTGATGATGACTCATATCTCATTTGTTGATGAATGAACACATTCTATTCATCCAGCTGCCTAGTATACTCCTTTAAGTCATATCATTTTTTTGTTTTTCCTTGAATTCCCCAAACCTAAATTGATGTTTTCCATATAATAAGAGCTTAATAAATGCCTTTTGAATTATCTTGAATTGGATAGAATAGGACAGGACAGGATTGAACTGAATAGGATTGGATTGAACTGAATTGGACTGGAGTGGACTGGGGTGGATGGGACTGGAATGGAATTGGTTGGATTTGCTCAGACTGGTCCAGAAAGTATTGAATTGGATCAAGGCAGAGAAACTAAGCTCCCAATTCTGGCAGTGGAATCTATGGGTTACTCAAAGTCCAGATTACATGGGTTCAGATTTGTTCTGAGCCAGGTTGGTCACATTCATTCTACTGGATCAAAAAGAGATTTTTATGTAGATACTTGGGAGAAGCATCCCTACAAAAGAAATTATAGTTCTTTGATATTTTGGAGCAATGAGGAATTGGTTTCACTGTGTTTTGAAAGAGCAAAAGGGGGAAAGCTAGATGACGCAGTGGATAAAGCACCAGCCCTGGAGTCAGAAGTACCTGAGTTAAAATCCGACCACAGACACTTAATAATTACCTAGCTGTGTGGCCTTGGGCAAGCCACTTAACCTCATTGCCTTGCAAAAACCTAAAAAAAGGGCAAAGGGGGCATTTATTATTGAATATTCTCTTGACTATAGGAAAAATGAGGTGGTATGGGCAGTTTGGAAGAACAAACGAGCATATTGAGGGTAAGGACAGCTAGAAGATTTGAAATAACAGAAGGTTTATCTGAAATATAAAGGAAAAAGTAAGCCTGAAAGTACAAAGCCTTCTTCAAACTCCTAAATTCAGCAATTATCATGGAGTTGGGGAAAAGGCATTAAAAATCAGAAATATCTTTGGACATTGAGACCTGAAAGTACCTTTCTAAAATGAGTGAAGAACTTGGACAAAATGATTCTAGCTAAATTTCTATATAATGTGACCCAAAATGAATATTTCTCTTGTCCTATGAGTTAAGATGAAGGTTCCTAAATACCCCACTTGATATAGTTAGACTCTGATTTTCCAGTTGAAGTCTATGAGAACTTTTTGCTGGTATGGGGAATCGGGAGACAGAAAGAAAATGTCTTTCATAAAATAGAAAGCAATCAATGAATCAGAAAGTTCTTTATAGAACAACTATGGAATTTCAGACTAGAACACAGAATGTCCAAACTTAAAGAAATCTCATAACAAGGATTACCAGAATAAGAGAAAGATCATGAAATGTTTCAAAATGTCAAAATAAAGGATTTGCATTTTAAACTGAAAGCAATAGAGAGACAGTGAAGACTCTTGTTCAAGGGAAAGATACAGTTAGTCCTGTGCTTTAGGAAGATTGCTGTGGCAGTTGTAGAGATGAATTGAAGAGGAGATGGATAAAAAAAAAGATATCCGGGTAGATTGTCCCATTCAAAAATTAAAATTCATTAAGGTCTCAAGTAACATGGTGGCTATTTAAGTAAAAACAAGGAAATGGATTCTAGGAAGGCTATGGGAGTAGACTGATAAGACTTGGTTCTAATTTCAGGTGAGTGATAAGAGTAGTCAAGGTTTAGCAAATAGAACTCTGAGATTGTAAACATTTGTGGCCAGGTTAAAAGTAGGATAGAATCCTAAAAACAAGAAAATTTATAAGATGGGCAGATTTAGAGGAAAATAAAACAAATTCTGGTTTTAAAATGCTGAAATTTATATGTTCTAGAATACTAAGTGGAAGGGTCCAGCCAGCAGCTGGCAAGTGCAGAAGAGATCCTGAGACTTAGTATGAAGATCTGGGAGCTATCTGCATGAGAAAAAAGAGGGAGATTAGAATTGTAATTTCTGGGGATTCATCCAACACACAAAATCCCTTTATCCTACCATATTCAGACACACATGCATACATGGACACAGGCATGGTCAGATAAAGAAACACAAAAAAAATGGGATAATAGATCTAGAAGGAACATCATAGAACATTGAGTTGCTACCTCAGCAGGAAGGCCTTGAAAATTGGTTAGTATGCTTACATGTCTACACATTCATGTGTGTAACATTCACATTTTCCTCTCCCAGATCAAGAGCTGGAATCTAAAAGGGAGGAGAAGAACTTTATGAGTTATAATCTCTCTTTTATCCCCATATTCTTCTATTCTCCACAACCTTAAGTACTATGTCTTTTTTGGAGATCTTCAAAAAAAAATTCATTAACTAAAGAAATTTTAAAATATGGCAAGGACCTCAACCTCCTTCTTTTGGAGATTGAATAACCCTGTGGGAAAAGTTCTGGATTTTGACTCAAAAGACCTAAGTTTGATTCTGAGCTCTGTTATGACAATGCATTATTTTAAGCAAAATATGTTCCTTAGTCTATTTGTGTCTCAGTTTTCACATCTGTAAGATGAGGTAGTTGGACTAGAAATTACTCCTAAACTCTTTGATCACCTCAGTCCAGACCTCAAGGCCAACAGCCCCAATAACAGAAGAATTCTCACTCAGGCTTTTTCTCCAAGGTTCCTATGGAGAATGGCCTGCAGTGGAAGGAAAGACCCTGTCTTTCCCAGTTCCAGCTTCCCAGAGCTACAGAGAAGGAGAAAAATTTGGAACTCAAAGTCTTAAAAAAAAATAAATGTTGAAAACTATCTTTACATGTTAATGAAAATAATAAAACACTATTAAGTGGGGGAAAAGAAATACAAAATTTACCAACTTCAAAATTTTCAAAGTTCCAAAATCAAAAAATAGGGGCTAGCTACCTCTAAGCAGGCCACTGATTATGGCAAAAGAGCCTTATGTTTATGTCCATGTTTTAGGATTTATGTGATCACCGGTGTTTCCTACATCACCACTAAGTGTGTAAAGTGTTTTAGGCTATGTCCCTGGAGTTCAGGATTGGATTTGTGATAAAGGCTATTTTGTAGTTATTGTCTCTCTGTGGGAGCCTTGAAATGGGTCAAAAGCTCCACAGTGTGGACGTCTTAGCAAGAAGACAAAGTCTGAAACACAAAGAGAAATACCCATCCTAGGAGAGTTGCCATTGATATTGTATGTGTAAAATCCAAAACAAAAGGAACTCTTATGAGTGAAGGAAGAAGAAGAATCCTCTGGAGACAAGTAATCCACTTTAGTACAATAAACTCAGGACCTGAGGACTGACTAAACTTTTAGAGGTTAGTTATTCTAAGGAAAGAATGAATCTTACATTTCCTAAAAAATGGACTTTGGTGATCAGGATGTTGCAGAAGTCATTGTGGTTATTATTGCTCATCTTTCCTTTTTGGGGGGAGGTGGAGGGATTTTGTAAGGCAATGGGATTAAGTGACTTGCCCAAGATCACACAGCTAAGTAAGTTTTAAGTTTCTGAGGCCAGATTTGAACTCAGGCACTCCTAACTCCAGGGCTGGTGTTCTATTCACTGCTCCACCCTAGCTGCCCCTCATCCTTCATTTTCCTTTTTTTTTAGGGTTTTTTTTTGGCAAGGCAATGGGGCTAAGTGGCTTGCCCAAGGCCACACAGCTAAGGTAATTATTAGGTGTCTGAGACCGGATTTGAACCCAAGTATTCCTGACTCCAAGGCCGGTGCTTTATCCACTACTCCACCTAGCCACCCTTCATCCTTCATTTTCAAAGAGGATCAGTGACATCACAGATCTTAACATGTGCATGAACTGGATTTAATTAACTCAGAATTACATGGAATCAACAACTTCATTCTCTCTTCCAGAATCATTGAAGTCTAAAGGCAAGATTAATCAGGACAACTAGATAATTATTTAACTTGGTATCTTCAAAGTCTGCACAAGTTCCAGGCCTGGATTAGTTAATCTGCCAAGACAGTTTCATTATGCATTCTACAGTTTCTTGGGACCAAAGGTGAAAGATGGGTGAAAGGTCCCAACAAAGGTGGATAAATAATACTAAACAGGACTCAACTAGTCCTCACATCACAGATATTAGTCCTCCCTAAACACCCCATAAGCCACTGGAGAAGGCCATAACAAGCAGAGAATCCTTAGGAATTGATCTCTGTGATAGATCCATCCCTGATTCTGAGGAACAAAGTGAGTAATTTCAAAAGTCATGGAGGACAAATTGGACAAAAGTTTGAGAAAGGAAACTTGGTAGTACTAAGTGGAAATGAAGGGGTTCTAGGATCTGGCAGTTGTTCATTCAATAAAAGGATCAAAGTAACCTAAGTCTCTTTCTTAGGTTCAAAATAATTAACTTCAAAAGTACAAGATGGAAGAAAAATGGCCACAAGTAAAGGACTGAAACCTCAGGAAATCAATGTTCAACTTGAGTGATGAAGAAATCAAGAAAACTAATGAAAGCAAAAGACTAATGAAATCACACTGCAAATAAAATAGAAGATTTAAGGAATGTTACCAATCAGTAAGTATTTATTAAGTACCTCCTATGTGCCAGACATAAGAGGTTCAAAGACAAATATAAAACAATCCCTGCCTTCAAGGAGTTTACAATCTATCATGTAATATATAGACATATATGGTTACCAAATATATATATAAATATATTTTATACTAGATACATGCATATACGTACAAAGGTAGACAAAATGTTTTTAAAATAAATATGAAGTAATTGGAGAGGAGATAGCATTAGCAAGTAGGGAGATAGAGAAAGACTTCATGTAAAAGATAGTATTTGACCTGAGGCTTTGTTTTGCTTTGTTCTGTTTGACATAGAAATGCTATGTTTGAAGAACAACAAGTTCAGGTTGATGGAACTGCCCAGTGTGAGGACAGTAGTTGGAAATACAGTATAGGATCAAATTGTGTGAAGGGCTTGAAAAGTAAAACAGTAGAATTCTTCAAAAAGTAAGAGAAAGGTAATGAAGTCTGTCAAGTAAAGTAGCACCACAGCTAGACTTGTGCTTTAGAAAAATCATTTTAATAGTTCTGTGAAAGATGAAGGGGAAAAAAAAGATGAATGGAAGATACTTGAGGAAGGGAAACCAATTAAGATCTCAGTGCAGTAGAAAAAGTAAAATGAATTAAGGATTTTAACTATGGTGTTATCTATTTGAGTAGAGAGAATAAGATAAATGCAGGGGAACTTTTGGATATTGAAATGACAAGATTTGGTGATTGGTTGGATATGTGAATTAAGGGAGATTGAGAAGTCAAAAAAGGACACCAAGGATAGAAGGCTTGGTGACTAAAAGAAAAAAAAAGGAAATTCAGAAAAAAAGTAATTTTGGAGAGAAAAAGGATGAATTTTGGTTAGATAGGTTGAGTTTAATATGCTTGCATATCAATTTGGATATTCCATCTGAGATACAAAAGAAAACTGGCAATGTAGGATGGAGGGAAAAGTAAGTATCACAGTGAATTGAATGTCAGGTCTGGATTTAGGAAGACCCATCTTCCTGAGTTCAAATCTGGTCTCAGACATTTCCTAGGGATGTGACCCTTAGCAAATAAGTAACCCAATTTGCCTTAGTTTCTTCATCTATAAAATAAGATAGAGAAGGAAATGGCAAACCACTCCAGTATCTCTGTCAAGAACCAAATGAGGGTGGTGCCTCCTGCGGAGCTCCGGGGCGGGCTTTATCTGTACCTGCAGCAGTGGATGCACAGCTCCTGTGCGCCCGCCCGCCTGCCCGCTCGCTCTCTCTGACTCTCCGCCCACCATGGCACTGCTGCACTCCTGCCTCCTGCTCTCCAGAGCCACCTCCTTCCACCTGGGCCTCGGTGCCACCGCCACCACCCAATCCAGCTCCTAGTGGACCCACGTAGAAATGTGGTCTCCCAACCCCATCTTGGGAGTGACTGAAGCATTTAAGAGGGACACTAATAGCAAGAAGATGAACTTGGGAGTTGGGGGCCTACCGAGATGATAATGGGAAGCTCTATGTTCTTCCAAGCGTGTGTAAGGCAGAGGCCCAAATTGCAGGGAAGAGCATGGACAAAGAGTATCTGCCCATTGGAGGACTGGCTGAGTTTTGCAAGACATCAGCAGAGTTGGCCCTGGGAGAAAATAGTGAGGTTCTGAAAAACAAACAATATGTCACTGTATAAACTATTTCTGGAACTGGAGCCTTGAGGGTAGGAGCCAGTTTTCTGCAACAGTTCTTCAATTTCAGCCAAGATGTCTATCTTCCTAAACCATCCTGGGGAAATCATACCCCCATTTTCAGGGATGCTGGCATGCAGCTGAATGGCTATCGCTACTATGACCCCAAGACTTGTGACTTTGACTATACTGGAGCTATGGAAGACATTTCAAAAATCCCAGAACATAGTGTCATCCTTCTGTATGCCTGTGCTCACAACCCCACTGGAGTCCATCCTCGTCTTGAGCAGTGGAAAGAAATGGCATCTGTAGTAAGGAAACTCTTTGCCTTTTTCAACATGGCATACCAGGGCTTTGTCAGTGGAGATGGCAACAAGGATGCCTGAGCGGTTCACCACTTCACTGAGCAGGGCATTAATGTCTCTCTGTCAGTCACATGCCAGGAACGTGGCCTCTATGGTGAACATATGGGAGCCTTTACCATGATTTGTAAAGATGCTGATGAAGCCAAAAGGGTAGAATCCCAGTTGAAAATCCTGATTCATCCCATGTATTCCAACTCCCCCTCAATGGGGCCCAAATTGCCACCACAATCCTGAATAGTCCTGATCTGAGGTCTCAATGGCTGCAAGTGGTGAAAGGCACGGCAGATCGCATTATCAGCATGTGGACCCAGCTGGTTTCCAACCTCAAGAAAGAAGGCTCTCCCACAATTGGCAGCATATCACTGACCAGATTGTCATGTTTTGTTTCACAGGCCTGTAACTTGAGCAGGTAGAACAGCTGACCAAGGAATTCTCCATCTATATGACAAAAGATGGCTGCATTTCTGTAGCAGGGGTCACATCAAGCAATGTAGGATACCTTGCCCATGCCATTCACCAAGTAACCAAATAACTCTCCCTGGTGAGATGGAGCAGAGACAACCTTCACACCTTCAGACTCCACTGTTTTGAGATTCAGAAAGGTGATTGAGCTGGCAAAGACAGGAGTGGTGTGAGTTTCTTTCAACCACAGTGCTTAATGCTCAACCCCTGAAGGTATCTCAGAAAAAGATCTGTGAGTAGGCTAAAGGCATCTGAAACTACTGTTTGGAGCAATCTACCCTCAACTCCCCAACCCATCCTCCACAACTTTTTCAAAACATTTTATGTTTACAGTAAATGCTACCAAAAATCATGCCCTAAGATCAGAATTTCTCTCGCCTTCCCCAAGTCTTGGAATTACAATATTCAAGAGCTTTAATTTAGGTAATAAATGGCACATAACAGAAATCTCTGAGGTGCTAAAAGCTGGCAAAGAAGTCTTGCTCAATTCTAACTCCCTCCTTTCACTGGCCTACTGGGACTGATGGAGACTTCTTGTATCGCAGGGTTTTTGAAAACCATAGATGCAGTTGTCCAGCATCCTGGCTTCAAGAAATAAAAGAAGAGAGGAGGCTGTTGGCCATTGAACAATGAAGACTAAACTTTACCCTCCTCCCCCCATGTTTATTGCTTTCCGTCCCCAAATCTTCCCTAGTTTCTCTCTCTGCTTCAGACCCTTCCTATCAGGATGCATATACATAGAGAATTAAGTAAAATAGAATTTGAGAAATGAGCATGTTCTCTCTCCTCTCCTTTCTTAGCAAAAGGTGGAGGAGGAGAATTTGGTAAACTAACTGTACTTTGATCTCATCATGGCAAAAATTTTAATTGTCCCCCTTATTACCCCCACCCCACCAGACCTCATCAGTGTGGTTGTGCAATACATAGCCTTTCTCCTGAAAAATCTGTCCGGGGCAGTCAGTCCTGGGAGATGAGTATTTTGAGCTGTGGTTGTAAGCTTCTCTGTGTTGCTAGCCAAGTTCAAACTCCAACCTTTAAGAGATCATCTTCCAATGTAATCACATAGGCTTTTATGCAGCCTGGTTTCTCTGTTACAATAAAATTGTTGTAGATTGGGAAAAAAAGAACTAAATGGGGTCAGAAAGAGTCAGACATAACTAAAAATGGGGGACATAACAATGTGGGACTAGAGTTCAAAAGACTGTATAGATCTAAGAATAATCTACCACTTAATATATGTGAGTTGATAAAATCACTAATTAAGATGGTTTAAAGTCTAAAGGAAAGAGAACTCAAGATCAATCCTTTAGGGATACTCACCTTCAGAGCAAACAACAATGATGATGAACCAGAAAAGAAGACAAAAAGGGAGCAATTAGGTAAAAAAACAGTGTCACAAAAACTTCCTTGATGATTCTCACACATTATAATCTAGCTACAGAGTTCAGATATTTTCATTCCAGACTATTTATTATTTCTGGAATGTTCTTCCTCCCTATTGCTATTTTCTGCTCTCTCTGGCTACCTTTAATTACCAGCTAAAACCCCAGTTTCTATAAAAAGTTTTTTGATCTACCTTAATTCTATTGCCTTCTTTTTTAGGAATTACATATATTTTGATTTGCACACAATTGTTTGCATTTGGCATCTCCTTATCCCAGTTTGGCTATGGACTCCTTTAGTAGAAACTAACTGTCTTTTCTTTTTCTTTGCATTCCCACTGAATAGCATAGTATCAAGCATGCAGTAATATATGTGTATATATATATATATATATATATATATTAATATATTGACTATTTTAAAGATTATCCCTGGCACTAGGGCATAATGAGCCAGAGTTGGGGGAGGAGAGAACTGACCCACTTAATTCGAGGTCAGTCTCCTATAAGAGATTACCGATATTGCTGGGGGCATCATTATGCCACAAGGGACCCCAACTCTAGTATTAATGAACAGTTTAGCCTTAGATTACACAAAGACAATGTGGTCATGGAAAGAGCTGGTTCTTTTTCTTTATTCTTAAAGAAGTCCAACTTGATATCACTTTGTTAAGAGTCCAGTTTCAGGATGTCTGACTGTGGCTAATCAGATGAATAAGAGCTCAGAATGCTCCACTAAAGGTTGGGTACAAATAGTCCATGTGACCATGTTTGTTGGGTTCCTTAAAAATTAAGAATCTCACATTTCCTTTGATCTATTTCAATTCAATTTTGCTTATAGAGCACAGCACCTTTCTAATGAGGGCCCACTATATTGGTCAGTCCTATGTCAATGTATCCCATGCTACACAATTAATTCCTAAATTCTGAAGAAAGACCCTAGATCAGGGGCATAAAGGTGACACGGTGTTCAATTCTTCTGACCTAGTGTAAGTGCTTGTGTAAGTTCCCCATAAAATAGTCTTTTTGGCATTTGAACAATGTGGTGAACCCAAGAGAGTTACACTCTCTGTAATAACATTTTAATGCTTGGCAGTTTGACTCAAGAAAGGATCTCAGTGATTGGTATTTTCTCCTTCAAGGTGATCTTCAGAATCTTCCTAAGACAATTTAAATGGACAATTCAGTTACAGTTTAGGTTTCACAGAACTACAAGGGAATTATCACAGTAGTTCTGTAGGTTTTCAGTTTGATAGCCAAATACCTTTTATCTGTCACACTTTCCCTACTGGCATTATTGAGCAGCAAAGTCTAAATCCAGTGTTCCTCAATTCTTTCTGAAGCCACACTGGGTCTCAGATAAAGGACCACCTTCCAAATGAAGAATCAGGATATTAAGAAAGACTCTGGAAATAAACTTGCCAATAATGACTGAGAGAGAAATATCCAGGTGATTCTCAAAGAATAATCTATTCCCATTACCTTTATAGAGATGGACAATATGAGCAATGGATTCTCCACCTTGAAAATCTCAGAATAGAATCAATACCATGTGCTTTGCCACAGGAAAAGAGCCTAATGGCATTCAAAACTTCTTCTTCAGTTGTAACTTCGGCTAGGGACAGATTGACTTCAATTATTTGAGGATGATCTGTTCAGAATACTGGAAATGTTCAGCCCATCTCTCTAGGATCATGTTCCTATTACTAATCAATGTGGCTCTATCAACACTGAGTAGTTGAGGTGCATCATATGTCTTTGGTTCATAAATAGTCTTCAAAGCTTCATAAAAGCACTTTTAATTGTTACTATTTGCATAAGACTGAAGTTCATCTTCCTTCTGAGTCAAGAATCCTGTATTTCTCTTTAAGCTTCACTTGTACTTTACTGTTGATAGAATTAAATGCTGTCTTCCTAGAAATGAAGAGCTATCCTGAAGGTAAACCATATGAAATTCTCATTTTTAATTTAATAACTTCTATTTATCCTCATGATTTTCATCAGCCAAGAAAATAAGAAAATATGCACATCATTGTAATACATTATAAACAAAGTTGTTCATTTTAATCCTTTGATGCTTTCAAATACTATTTTAGTCAAGAACATTCTCCCTGCTTATAATTAAGGAAATTATATCCTTTCCTATTTATCTAATTTACTTAGGATGAGACTTTATATCTGAGTTCTGAATCTATTTGGGTATTCTTATGGTATATAGCATGTATATAAGCCTAATTTCTATAACAGTTTTTTCTTGAATGAGGAATCCTTCTCTCAGAAGTTATTTATCTTGGGTTTGTTGAACATCATCTTCTAATGTCCGATTGCTTCAGAATCTTGTGTACTCAACTTGTTTTCTTGATCAACTTTTGCAATTTTTAATCTCCACCAAATGCTTTAATAATTACTATTTGGTAAATTATGGATTAAGATTTAGGCCTCCCTCTTTTCCACTATTTGTCATTCTTTGATTTAGGATTCTTGATCTTTTGTTCTTTCAGAAGAATTTTGCCATTATGTTACCTAGTTTTACAAAGTATGAATTTGTAGTTAGGCTTTTTTGCATTCACAATTTGCTTTCACAAATTAATATAGGTTATATTGATTAGCAAATTAATAAGTAGTATTTTATAATATGACCCATCCATGAACCATTGATACATGTTGAATCATTTACTTCCTCCTTCATTGCCATATTAAATTATGTTACATAATATACATTGCTATATAACATTTTTTCAGTTCTTTCTTCCTCCAGCCTTTTCTCTTTAAGATCAAAGGTGAAAAAGAAAAAGATATTTTTTTACTTTTCTTCATTCATCAATTTTTTGTACTACTTCTTGGGGCTGGCCTGACTTCTACTATCCTGTCTCCTCTTTCTTTGCCCTTGGATCACATACCTTAATCATAAAAGAGTTTCTTATAGGGGAACTTTCTTCTTCATTCCACACTGTACTCAAGAGGTTCAAAATGTTTTAACTAGACAAATTTGGAAGAAACAAACATGTTATTCTATCTAATATCTATTGTTCAAAGGTTTATTAATGGTATGAGCCATTTCAGAGAGTTGCTGGACTGAAAAATTTTTATTTTTGATATTTAAAGATTTCTTATTATAAACAATTTCCAAATTGCAGATAAAATACAAAATAAAAATATAAAATCACAACTTGTTAGGATGGATCATGAATAGCTAATAAGTACAAAGAAGAATGAAAGGGACAGAATACACATTTTTCAAATACAATTTAACAAAATCTTACACTTGACACTCAATCTGCCTTGGTTCATGGAATCCTCTTATTCCTCCCTTTGCTTTTTGGTTTTCTTCCCTGACTTATGTCAAGACTCATTTCTACTCTTGCCTTCTCCAAAATCCTTTTTATAGCTTTCTCCTTTCTACTCCCAGCTATTATAGACTTTCTTTTCAGATTGCATTTATAAGCCCATCAGAGTGAGTTTCAATTATACCTACAAATTAAATTTTACCTCCATTTACTTAGAATTCCTAGATCATCTTGCTTTTGTATGAAATAAATATGAAGTAATACCAAAAATTTAAGGGTGTAAGGGTGAAAGAAATTCCTTATTTCAAATCAGAGGTTTAATATTGGTCAGCATTGTTAGGAGGGTGGAGCTGACTGTCTTGTATTTAAGTCTCTCTTTTCTCCCTTCTGCAAAGGGAAAAAGTCTTCATTCCCAAGTCTCACTTACATTCTTCCTTGGCGGTGGTTTATAGTATGATCATTTTTTTATAATCTCTGAACTTTCTGTTCTCCTCCTCTTATCTAGAGATTTAATTGGCCATACTCTATTATTAGTGCACACTTAACCTAAGGGAAATATAATGGAACTCATGTTTACTTGGCCTTATTATCTACTATTTGATGGAATATGTATCAGATAGTGGGCCACTATGTGAAGGAATGGATGGAGTGTTTGTCTGGAGTCAGGAAATCCTTAGTTCAAATTTGTACTTATTAGAAGTGAGACCCTGGCAAATCACTGTCAAACTCCATGCATAGAGTCTTAATTAAGAATTAAATTAGGAAACTTCCAGTCAAGATGGCAGAGAGAAAACAGGCCCTGTGCTATGGTCTTCTGATCTTCCCTCATATACAATATGAAACAAATTTCTTAATAGAAACCCAATCAACAAAACCCAGAAAGAGAAGCTAAGAGAAGAACACCTACCTCAAGGCCTGTCTTTGGGGATCATGGGTGAATTTTAGGAGAAAAATGCAAAAAAAAAAAAGATGGCAAAATTAATAAAAGCCATATATTTGTAACCTCTACAATTATCTTCCTACAGTGAAAGTGGAAAGGAATTCCTGAAGGCTTTGTCACCTGAAAACAAGGCTTTTGGAACCTAACTAAACTTGAATGATTTGAAGATAGGTTCAGGGAAAATCTGTAGTTTTAAGGACTAGTTTAATGAACTACATAGAGATTCTTCTGCAACAAAATAATGAAAAAAATGAAAAATATCTTAAAACTCCTAACCTTCATGAAGATCATTTACTAAAATTTGTGCAGGATAGAAGGAAAGTTGATTAATGGAACTTCTACAGTAAAAAAAAAAAAATTAAGATCATTGTTCTCTCTTTTCCTTCCTCAGCAGAATGAAATCAATCAATCAGCACAAAAACATTAAGCACTCCTTTTGTGCCAAACACTGTGTTAAACAGTGAGGAAACAAAAGGTGGTGCTCTCAAGGATCTCACAGTGAAATGCAGGAGTCAAGAAATAAATAACTAAATGCAAACAAAACATGTAAAGAGAAATAGAAAGTAATCTCTGAGGGAAGGCATTATCAGCAATAAGGATCAAGAAAGGCTTTCTGTAAAAGATGAGATTTTAGCTAAGTCTATAAGCAATCTAGGGGAAACTAAGAGGGAGAAGTAAAGAAGTGGAGTATTACATTACAAGAACTGACTAGGATGATGTCACTAAGTTTGTACTAATCAAGGAGGACTCAGTCTTTAAAGGATGTTCAAATTTTCTCTTCCTAGAGGATTATACAGATTAGGTGCTGATCCAATCTTGAGTGAAGATTATGGGTGACTGGCTAGTGCTGTGTAATAACTAGTACTTGTAAGAAATCCCTGAGTGTTTAATTTCCAAAAGGAGGAGGCTGCTAGTTAGAAATATACATTACATAGTCTGGGGTCTATCTATGGATATTGGATTAGGCTGAAAAGACATCAGTCTTCATTCAGGAATTTGAGAGTAAGACTAAAGGGAAGATAAAGGAATTGACCATGACCTATCACTGAACTGGGAGAGGTCTTCCAACCTGACCTAAAAATGCAAGACCTGAAATTAAGCCAAAGTCAGATCCAGCTAGTCCTGGATTGACTAGGGTCTCTGATCTCTGCAAGTGTTCTTTGTTAATGAGGTTCAGACATATTACAATACACTCCTCCTATGATGATTGAAGCTCATCATAATTTGCAATGTATGACCAGAGTGGGGAAAATGCATTAAAAAATGGTATGGAGTGGGTGAACCAATTAGATTGCAGCCTTGACAATTCATACCAATGGTTGACTTGGATTGTATACAAGAATGGATATTGCCACAATTTGGGTGTCTTTTCCTGATGGGGAGAAAGACCTTTTCTTCAAGAAAGTTAATAAAAGCCTTTTAATCACTCTAGACTAAGTTTTTATAATTATCAATCATTTATAAGAGACTTTATGATTAGCTAAAGATCCAGCAGGGCAGGAAACTGAAGAAATAAGACAGAATTCAATTCCCATAAAAATGACCAATACACAGGTAAGACAAGAATTGTTATGAGTTGCCAGGTGAGAGAGGGGCAGAGTGATAGAGAAAGAGGTGGAGAGGGAGGGAGGGAAAGAAAGAAATAGAGACAGAGAGAGGCCCTATCTCCCACCCAGCTACCATATGTTCACGAAAACACATCATCTTCATTTCTTTTATATTTGTTCTCCATTGATCTTAAGTGAACAAATATCTCGAGATATAACAGACTGGTTTCCATTTTTGTGAATTTTTTAAGATTAAAAGATCCATCAGAAGTCTCCTCCAGAAACTAGGGTTGATGGAGAGTCCAACAGACAAAAGAGCTACCATTGATAGGCAGAGGAAACACCTATAGATACAGGTAGAAAAAAATTCCATCTAAGGGCATGGTAGCTTCTAGGGTTGCCTCACCTGATGGAGAGTGATGCTAATTATGGAAACTAGAAAAGTAGTACTTTTTGGAATCCAATATACACCAACACCTTAAAGGGTGTTTTAATTTCCTCAAAAAGAGAAAAGAATCTCCTTTGCCCATAGTTTAGAAGGAATTCTAAGTCCCATGTACTTTCCAGATGTGTACCTATGTTTGCACATTAATATTGAATCCCTTCTCTTCAGGGACCATATGTATGAGGGAGAAAATGCACACCCTGCACATCATCCCCATCACCCAAGTTAGGGGGAGATATTTTTGTAACTTTTGTCCTTGTTATATACTCCCAGGAAATATCCTTTTATGAAAGCTAATAGAGTTATAACAATAATTAATATTAGAGGCCCCTAAATGTGAGGGAGAGGGAGACTCATTATTATCAGTCTTGGAAGTCAGAAGCCCTAGGGTTAGCCCTAGAACAATAAGAGCATTAGGATTCACCCACTCTGGGAATTTAATTAGCTAGTACCAGTCAGAATTGGCAGCAACAGTCAAGAGGCATATGGAAAAAGGACTTGAAACCATTCTCTTAATTGTAACAATTGATGTGCCAGAGAAAGAAAATGTGAGGGATCACAAATCTCATTTCACAAACAAAATGAAGTTCAGAAACCTTAAATTTTTAAGGGTACACTATTTACAAGTTTGAACACTAAGCACCAGAAGCCTCATCCAATGAACTCACACTCAAAGCTCTTCTCTGAAATGTCATCATTTTGATGAAATAGAATTGCAGAATCATAAATCAATGCTTCAAAAGAAATCATAGCCTCTTTCTTAGAGGAAGGGTAAGGAAGGGAGGAAAGGAAAGAAAGACAGAGACATTGAGACACAGAGAGTGAAAGAGTCAAAAAAAAACATATGCATGAAAAGCCCTGAGTATCATGATTGGAATCCAAGATTTCTAATGGCCAGGTATTGTTCACAGCTAATAATGACAAATTTTCAGATAAAGAGCTATCCCCCATTCCTTAGATGAAGTGGGCCTGCTAATGAGTCTTCTCATGGCATCCTTTATGTCCTTGTTTCTCAAACTATAGATAAAGGGGTTCAACATGGGAGTGAACACATTATACATCACTGAGATGACTGAGTTCTTCCAGGAAGAGTAGGTAGTTGAGGAGCTCAAGTACACCACAAGAATTGTGCCATAGAATAATGAAACAACACATAGGTGAGACCCACAGGTGACAAAGACTTTATATTTGCTCCCACGTGATGGAATTCTCAATATAGAAGCACAGATCTTAGTATAAGAGAAAAGTATTCCTGCAAGAGGGACAATACCGAATAAACTGCTTAAAAAATACACCAAGATGTTATTAATGAAGGTGTCAGAACAAGACAGTTCCAAAATCTGAGAAAAATCACAAAAGAAATGAAGAATGTCATGGTTTTGACAGAAGGAGAGACGGGTTGCCATCATGATATGGACTATGGAGTTTAGAAAACTTGTAGTCCAAGATAAGAGAACCAGAAGAGCACAGAATTGTGGACTCATGATGGACACATAGTGTAGAGGGTGACAGATGGCTACAAAGCGATCATAGGACATCACAGAGAGTAGCAAATTGTTCATACAAGTAAAAGCCAGGAAGAAATGCATCTGGATAAATCAGCCAGCATAAGAGATGGCCTTACTGTGGATCAGAAGGTTTTCCAGCATCTTAGGAACAGTAGTTGATACTAAACACAAATCCACAAAAGACAGGTTGGAGAGGAAGAAATACATGGGGGTGTGAAGGTGAGAGTCAGAGGCAATGGCCAGTATAATAAAAAAGTTCCCAAACAGAGTAATCATGTATATGCTCAAGAAAAGTCCAAAAAGGAGCACTTCTTGTTCTGGCTTCTCAGAAAATCCAAGAAGGAAGAATTCTGAGTCATAGGTCTGATTTACTTGTTCCATGGATGATAGGTCTGTAGGAAATAAACAGGAAAAACAGAAAATGGAAATGCACTTTGTTCACACAATGAAAAGAATCTAGGGCAGGGTCTCCAAGACTCTGATTTAAATTACAGATCTATCACTAACAACCTTGTGATATTGAGCGAGTTACTTCTCTCAGACTCAATTTCTACACCTAAAAATGAAGGACTTGAATAGACAATGCCAAGGACCCTTCCAGTTGTCACATCTGAATTCTCTTAATCATATTTATAGCAAGGTAATATATATTATCCGCTATATGTAAGTAAAATCACGAAAATGGATTTTAAAATGAGCACCTAGGGAACTCTGTGTATCCAGTTTCAAGAGACATCCATGGGGAGTGCATTAACATGGAAGAATAGTTGGGATGAGTTCATTTTACAGTGGATAAAAACTTCCAAGGACCAAGAGGCAAAAAACAAGAAGAGCAGGAGTTCTTAACCTTGCTGAGTAATGGACCTACGTGGCAATCTGGTCAAGTCTCAGAATAATTTTCAAAACTAATTGGAGAATAAAAATTCAGTTAGACATTGAGATAATGAAGATGTTGTTTTTTTCACCCAAGATCACATACCCCATGATATCTATCCAAAGACATCCTTCAATCACTGCAAGCAGTCAAGGGATCTCAGCTTATTAACGCATGAAATAGAAGTTCATTTAAAACATGACCTGTGGTTAATAGAAGCATTATAATGACTGTCAAAATGGGCAAAGCAGGCAGAGACCAGAACTGAGAAAAATGAACACAATGTTGAAATAAAAGTCAATTCTACCTCAATCTTAAATCTAGAGAATGAAGCAATTCTAGTAGCACTCAAAGTTCATTCCAAATTTCAACAATACAGGCACATGCCAGTTTGACTCAGACAATGCATTCATTATGTAGGTATTTCCATAGAATCAAGTCAAGTCAAGAAGTCCCCACTATGAGAAGAGTCAGGAACAGTGTGAAGCTCTGGATAGGATGAGAATCAATGGCTCCATATCAAGAAGAAATTACAAGCATATCTGTCCATTAAGTGAATAAACTTCCTGAAAAAGTCAGGAGTTCCTCATCAGTGGAGGTGATCAAGTAGAGACTAAATGAGTATATTTCAGGAACAATATCTTTTTGCAAGTTTGAAAAACTTATATCTTTAACTCCTTCCTCTTAAGAATAATAATAGGGGGCAACAAGGTGGCACAGTGGATAGAGTACCAGCTCTGGAGTCAGGAGTACCAGAGTTCAAATCTGACCTCAGACACTTAATAATTACCTAGCTGTGTGGCCTTAGGCAAGTCACTAAATCCCATTGCCTTGCAAAAAAGAAGAAGAACTAGATATAAAAGATAATATAATATTTATAGATATATATGATTATTTAAAATTTATGAAGTATTTTTAAACATTATCTCATTTGATGTTCATGATAATTCTGGGAGGAAGATGCTATTACTATCTTCAAATAATGAATAAGGAAACCAAGGCAGAAAGAGAACTGAAGTGACTAGTCAAAGGTCACACAGCTAGTATGTATTTCACATTAAAACACAGACTTTTCTGCCTCCAGGTCCAATATTCTATCTATTGCACTATCTAGCTGTTTGGGAAACATCTTTGTGAACTTATACATAATAAAATATGAAGAATCAAAAGAGCAATATTTATACAATGACCAAAACCACATACATAAACAGATTATTAAAGGGAACTTAAAAGCTGACTAAGGGAAAACCCAGTGAAGAAGATCCAGCAGAAAAAAATGATGAAGTATTCCTCCTCCCTCAAAGCAGAGAGGTGGAGGATAGTTAGGTCACAATTTTGTACCCACTGTCAGATAACTGCCTCTGTATTCAAGTTTGCATATTTTTTGTTATATAGGAAGGTTCCTTCTGGAACTAGGATAGGAAGGAGCCTTTCTCATTCCCCCTTAATCTTAGTGCCTTTCCTTCTGAGACTACTACTATTACATTTTACTAATACAGTTGTGGGAATGTACAATTGTCCCTCCTTTCACCACACACACACACACACACACACACACACACACACACACACACAAACTCAGTGAGTCCCCTGGAGGACAGGACTACTTTTTCCCTCTTTCTTCTTCTTTGGGTACCTAATACAATGCCCAGAAGATTTGTTCAGTTGTTTTCAGACAAATCCAAAGTTTTTTGTGATTCCATTTGAAATACTAGAGGAGTTTGTCATTTCCTTCTCCAGTTTATTTTACAGAGGAGAAAACTGTGGAAAACAAAGTTAAGTGACTTGCCCAGGTTCACACATCTAGAAAGTGTCTGAGGTCAGATTTGAATTTAGGGATATTAGCACCCTACTTATCCAATGAAC
The DNA here is from genome assembly GCF_037893015.1 of Macrotis lagotis. Lineage (NCBI taxonomy): Eukaryota > Metazoa > Chordata > Mammalia > Peramelemorphia > Peramelidae > Macrotis > Macrotis lagotis. Next base: position 638,123,911 of record NC_133666.1, on the reverse strand, counting down.
TACCCAGTTGCCCTAACCAGCATATAGCAGTACTGATTGAATCTGAAATGACTTGATAAAATGGCTATCATGTGAAGATAAAATGCTTCAACAGATATATATTTTTTATGTCTAACAGATGGAAAGACTTTAGAGTTTAGATTCTTAGAACCAGAAGAGTTCTTCCAGCAGAAAATATCCAAGCTGGAAGAAAATTTAAAGGAAAAGTCATCTCTTCAACTTCCTCTTTTTATACCCATTAGAAAATAAGCAACAAAGGAGGGTTGTCATCTGCCATCATCTCAAACTGAGTCAGTGACAAAGCCAGGACCAGCAACCAGATTCCAATCATGTTTAGGATGCTAATTGTAGTGTTAAATACTTAGAATTGTAAGTCGGAATTTGTTTGAGACAGTTCAAACCAACTTTCTAGAACCAATTGTCAAATTTTCAGTATGAGCATCTAGATCTCAGAAATGGTTAAGTCTTACAAATTAGAGTAGAACTTACCATTCTCTTAATTATCTAGACTTAAGAAAGTAATGAAGAAACTGTAAATAACGCAAATGAAATGAAGAATCTGTAATACATGCAATTTTTACATAGCACTGACTGTTAAACATTGACCAACATTTCCCTAGCTAAAAGAAACCTTAATGGTTTAGTAGTTATTTCAATTCCCTGACATGAAGAAATATAGGTTAGATGACTTCCCCAACTTCATAAAGGTAATATTTATTCTCAGTGCTTTCTAGAACAGTGACTCTTAAGTCAGAAAATTTGGGTCCACATCCCACCTCAAACATAATTATTTGATCTTGAATAAATCACTTAATCTCCATCAGCATCAGTTTCCTCATGCTTAATAATAATAATAATAGTAATAGTAATAATAGTAACTAGCAATTATATAGCACTATAAGGTGTGCAAATCATTAACTTTATTATGTCTTTTAATCCTCACAACAAGTTGAAGAAGAAGGTGTTTTTATTGTGCCCGTTTTACAGATGAGAAAACTAAGACAGAAAGAGGTTAGGTAACATGTCTAAGGTCACACAGTTAATGTCTGAGGCAAGATTTAAATACAAGAATTCTTCTTTCTATGTCCAATACTTTTATCCACTATATCCACTTTCCAGCTCTAAATCTATGAAGCTAATAGTTTAATGCTGTTTATTTCCCATAACCCTATCTTGTGCCTATCACTAAGATGATAGACTGGGGTAAACACACTGGAAGACTAGTCACACAAACTTTTATACTACAAAGTCCATCAAGGTCTTTTCTTGTATCTCTTCAATTAATATTCCTCTTTTTGTCTTCCATTAAAATTCCCATCCTAGTAAACCACACAACTGTACCCAAAAGGGACAATTTTAGAAAATGAGACCCTTTCCCAGATTTTGCCCCATGAAAATTTGTCCCTGTTAAGGATTTGCAGTGGGTTCCTAAGATTGGTGTGTAAAGTCTCCAGAATTTTGCTTCTGTAAGTAGAGTCAATGACCTCTCTGTCCTGATGGCCTCCAAGGCCAACTGGCCTGAATTCTAACCTGGGCATCAAGCTAAGTTTTGTTGAAACACTCTAAGAACAACCTGACTATAATCTCTGTTGTTCAAAAGACAAGAACAACCTGCATTTCCCTAGTGATTTACAATCATGGAATATTTCCAGGAATATTATGTCATCAGGTACTGACATAAAAAATTATTAACTGGCTTATAGCTTATAGCAATATTATAGGATTCATCTGATTCATTTGTGAAGTTCACAGAAAGTTTAACATCATTATGCAGGTATACTCCGAAATTCAGTCTGATATCCAGATGGAGGAAGAAGTTTATCTGTGGTCCAATAACTAGTCAATGATAGGGCTGAGATCTGAATTTCAATCTCATGAATCAGAATCTAGGACTCTTTCTACTGCTATTCATTAGCCCCCTTGACTGGAATCCAGGGGGCTGGGTTATCATCTAAGCTCAGACTAGGTCACATGTTGAACTGGACAGTATCATAATCTGTCTAATGCTAAGTTACATACCAAATTCCTGGATTTCTAAGGAAGAATAGACTACTCCCCTTCCTTTGTATTCCCTCCATTCACTTTCAGTCTCCTCTACTTGAATACTTACTGTGCATCATCAAAGAGAGTCCAGGTTTGAATAACTCTGCTCCTGCTTTGAGTTGTTGCCAAGAAGGACAAAGAAAGCAGTACATCTAACCCCAAGTGAGCATAACAAAATGGCCTCAGGCATAGTGACTGGTGTCTCTGGGTGACAAAAGTGGGTTCTCTCTTCACTCTTGATAAATGATTTGTGGGCCTGGGCAGCAGAGTAAATAGAAGAAATATTTACAGTTCCTGAAGCCAAAGAGGGTGAATACCCTCAGTTCCTCATTAAAAAATAATAATAATAAATTGTTTTTCCTTTCCCTAAGTAACTCAGCTCCCTGTGGGGTAGGAAACCCTGGCAGAAAACTTCCTAATGATGAGAGCTGTCCAACAATGAAAAGCTGTCTCATTGGGGACTAAATAAGTTATCAAGTAAACACTGGATGACTTTCTTTTTTTTGTTGTTGATAGTATTCATAATTTGCAGAGGGTTTTTTTCTGAATACTCTGAAGTATCTCTTAGCTAACAACTTTTAAGTCTATGAGAATGTTGTGTTTAAAAGCACTGAGTTTCCCCATCACTGGTAATTGACAAGGAGAATGTGGATGATTATTTTTATTATATTGAAGAGGGGATTTTCCCTAAGGAGAAAGATCAGATGGGAGGAAATAATTATTCCAACTCAAATGATCTATGAACAATCTATGTTCTGCTATTTATTGAGTTCCATATCACAGAAGTTTTTAAGGTAGGACTAGATAAATAAATATTATCTTGGAAAGGGTTAAGGATTTAAGTCAATGGGATAAAAATCTACATTTGCTACTTACCTTCTCCTGCCTTCAGTTTCTTTATGTGATATATCAGAGAATTGGTCCACTGCTTTATAGTCTTAGATTTGATCATTAAAAGAGCTTTTAATATCACTATTCAATATTATAATGTACATTCTGACTCTAAAGTCTAATGTTCCATGTTCTAAGTTAATCCCCAGTTCTAACATTATGTTCATATATTATATTATAAAATATGCCTACTTGAACATTGCATGTCTTCAGGTTCCTTCCAGTTCAAACCCTTATATTTCTGTGATCCTCTTACTTGTATTCTTGAAAAGATACTACAGTGGAGGAACTAGATGAAGAAAAATAGATGGAGTAGGAAGACATAGAAGAAAAGGCCAAGAACAAGAAAGTATAAGGAGGAAAAGAAGAAAGAGAAGAAGGCATCCCCTATGACATGCTTAGCAAGTATTCATCCAGACTTACTTGAACACCTCCAGTTCAGGGAAAAGAGAACTCAGTGTTTGCCTAGTCCAATGACAAATGTTAGAGACAAGGCAAAGAAAAAGGATGATATTGAAGGACTGAAAAGGATGCAAATGAAGGAGTACATGAAGAAAACTATCCCCACTGAATATCATGAACTGTGCTAGTTACATGTAAGCTCTGTTGTAGATTCCTATCTCATTTGTTGATGAATGAACACAGTCTATTCATCCAGTTGACTGTATAGTCATTGGAGCCACAAACCATTTTTTGTTTTCCTTTGTATCCCCAGAACCTAAAATGATGTCTTCCATGTAACAAGTACTTAATAAATACCTATTGAATTAGATTGAATTGATAGGATAGGAAAGGATTAAACTGGATAAATTGGATTGGACTGAATTGGACTGGAGTGAACCAGAGTGAATTGGATTGGAATGAATTGGACATGGTTGGATATGATTAGAATAGTGGATCAAGAAAGAGAAGCTAAGCTGCTGGGTCAGACAGTGGGATGTATGGGTCACAGGTTAGAAGAATTCAGATTTGTTCTAAACCAGTTGGCCACAATCATTCTCAAAATGTCTACCAGATCATATAAAAATTTTGACATATGTCCTTCTGAAAAGGATGCAAAAGGATCTATAGCTCTTTGATATTTTGGATCAAGTGAAGAACTAAATTGATTGTGTTTTGAAAGAGCAAACGTGACTCTTATGAATTGTGTTTTTCTTAGGCTAGTTAAAGGGTGAAATATACTTGAAGGAAATGTATTTAGAGGGTATGGATATAAGACATGAATGCAATGCTGATTATGAGGGTGATCTTTCCTATAGAGACAGAGGAAGGGAGAGAACTTAGATGTTCTTTACATAATTATATTACAAAATGATTCTTTACTAGATATTTTAGGGTTTATTATAATTGGGATAGAGAGTGGGAGCATACTCAAAAGGGTTGGGCATATATAAATTAGGAAGTGATCTTAATACTTACTTTAGGAAACAAAGGTTGCAATGTTATGATTGGAGAACTAAAGGGACAGCGGGAGAAAGTGTACCCAATACTTTGGTTGAGATGGGTTATAGGACTATGGTTCGAATTCTATAGAGATAGAGGGAGAGTGCACTTAGAAGCACTGGGCATGAACAGATCATAAAGCAATTTTGATTTGCATGATGCTTTGGCTATAGTTGGATTGAGTGTGGTTTTTTGGGGGGGAAAGAATAAACAGTTCTTGAAAAGGCTTTGCATGATGCTTTGTTTCATGAAGACTGTGCATCCATGGAGGGTACTTGAAAACAGTGGTTGGTATAAATCAATTATAATTTGATGTGATTTTGGACTCTTGAGGAGTATATATCTAATGGGACAGAAGTTGGAAGTGTACTTAGTGAAGATGAGGAAAAGCTGTTGATTTATCAAACAAGCAATCAATCAATAGCCTTTGAGAATAGTATTTCTATTAGGATACATAAAAGAAATATATTTTCACAAAGGGATTATAGGGATAAGATAGGGCAAAAACAATAAAGACATAAAAAGGACTATACTAGGAGAAGACTGGTATTAGTGGTTAAATAACATAAGGTGAAGAGACACAAAGACCTATTAGAGTTGAGGGAAAGGAGAAAGGCTGAGTTTATCCTACTCTCATTAGATTTGGTCCAGAGAGGGAATAGCATACATTCCCAATAGAGTTTAAAAATCTATCCTACCCTCTTTGGTAAGATACCATTGCTGTGGTCCCATGCAGGCAGTACTTCCTGGCTTTCCTCATCCTGGCTTACCACTATTCACTCACACTGAGAAATAAGTCAGTCAGGAAGCCACTCCAATGCCATAGCATCCAAAGACACCAGGAAGATACTCATGGAGCCTGAAGTGGCCATTCACCAGATCCAAATCACCCTCACCAGCTGCAATGTGAAGTCACTCGAGAAAGTGTGTGCTGATCTAATTAGAGGAGCCAAAGAAAAGAAAGAACCTGAAAGTGAAGAGACCTGTTTGAATGCCCACTAAGACACTTTGCATCACAACCAGAAAAACTCTTTGTGGTGAAGGTTCAAAGACTTGGGATTGGTTCTAGATGAGAATCCACAAATGAATGCCTTATTGATTTGCATAGCCCTTCTTAAATTAAGTAGATCATTTCTATCAACTTTGAACCAGATGTAGAAGTTGAAGTCACCATTGCAGATGCCTAATCAATCATCTCTTTTAATAAACTGATTGCAACTTAAAGAAAAAAATCTATCCTACCCTATGGGGAAATGGGGGGGGGGAAGAATGTAGAAGAAGGGACTAATAAAATGAAAGGAAAGGTAATAGATGAAAGTAAAAGAAAAGTTAAAGGGGAGAGGGAGCAAAATACTGGTGAGGAGGAATAAAAGGAAAAGAAAGAGAAAAGTATAAAAGGCAAAAGATAGCATGGAGGGAAATGAAGAATTACTCATCTTAACTGTATATGTGAATAGGATGAACTCTACTATAAAATGGAAGGAGATAGAAGAATGGATTAGAAACCTGAATTCTACAATATGTTGTTTACAAGAAAAACATTTGAAGGAGAGAGATGCACACAAGATAAAGGTAAAAGTCTGGAGTAAATATATTATGCTTCAGTAGAAGTAAAACAAAAATCTGGGATAGTAATCCTGATCTCATGCAAAACAAAAGGGATAAGGAAGTTAAATAATTTTTAACCATATATGTACCAAGTAGTATAGCATCCAACAGAAACCATGATTATCTCAATAGATGCTAAATAAGCCTTGACAAAATACAATATCCATTCCTATTTCACTAAAGAATATAGGAATAAATGAATTTTCCTTAAAGTAATAAGCAGCAGCTATCTAAAGCCATCAACAAATAGTATATGCAATGGAAATAAACTAGGAGCATTTCCAGTAAGATCAAGAGTGAAACAAGAATGTCCATTATCACCACTTGGTATTAGAAATGTTAACTTGAGCAATAAGAGAAGAAAAAGAAATTGAAGGAACCAGAATTTTCAATGAGGAAGCAAAACTTTCACTTTTTACAGATGATATGATGGTATACTGAGAGAATCTTAGAAAATCATCTAAAAACTACTTGAAACAATTAACAACTTTAGCAGAAAGATAAATTAAACTCACATAAATCTGGATGTGGATAGTATTTTCCATCACAAATCCTTCAGACATGCCTTTGATCATTGTACTGACGAAAACAAGTTCATCATAGTTGTTGATCACATAATGTTGCTGTTAATGTGTACAGTGTTGCTTTGCTTCTGCTCACTCATTCAACATCAGTTCAAAAAAGTCTTTCCAGGCTTTGCTTAAAAGTCTAGCTCCTCATGATTTCATAAAAAGCAGTAGGTCAGTAATGTGGGTACCAATCTCACTATGGAAGACAAATTTCAAGACCCAGAAATGCTAAGACAACAGATGGCACTGAATGGGGATACTCTAATGCAGGGAACAAAACTCCAACACCTGAAACACCATAAGCAATACCAAAAAGAGGTAAGCAGTAATCATATCAAAAGCTGCTGCACAAAACTCTTGGGACTGTAATGCCTTTGACCCAGAAGTGGAGCACAACTTTCAAACTGAACAAAAAAATGCACTAACCTTGAATAGTTATTTTTATGATAGTATAAAAGGCAATTTTTACAAATACATGTTAGAAAAGGGGAACATTGACAAAATATCTACAAGTGAAGCCTCAAAGGAATTTTTGAATTGGTCTCAAATTCAAAAAAACCTCTTAGAAGAGTTCAAAAAAGATTCCATAAGCCAAAGAAAAAAAGAAAAATGGAGAAAAAAAATGAGACTCATGTAGAATCATGAAAAAATGCCTGAAGATAGCAATAACAATGTTTAAACAACATTTAAAAGTAACTTTAGCCAAATGGAAAAAAATGAATCAAATCCACTGAAAGTAAAAGTGACCAGCTGGAATAGGAATATGACATCAAAAAGAATAAATGACCAATTGGTAAATGAATATAAATCATCAAAAAAAAAATAAAGTTGACCAACTGAAAAAGAAATATAACTCATCAAAAAGGAAAATCAATCAAGTAGAAAAGGATGTACAAAAGTTAATGGAAAAAAATGAAAACCTAAAAATTAGAATTTGATTTTATATGAGACACCAAGAGTTCATAAACAAAACCAAAAAGCAGAAAATAATAGAAGGAATATAAAGTATTTCTTAGGGGAAATTGCCAACCTGGAAAAGATATCAGTAAGAGTTAATTTATGAATTATATTACCTGAAAGTCAGGATCAGAAAAATAGACTATACAATATTGTACAAGAAATTACAATGGAAAATTATACAAATATCCTAGAAGAAGATAAAATACTATTTGAAAGAATTCATAAATCACCCCCAAAACTCCAAAGAATATTGCAATTAAATTTCAGAATTCTCAGTTAATGGACAAATACTGCAAGTTACCAAAAACATGAAATTTAAATACCAGAAAGCCACAGTCAGGATTACATAGAACTTATCAACTTCAATATTAAACAAATGAACGGCCTGGAATATAATTTTCTGGAGGGTAAAGGAGTGTGGATTTCCACCAAGAATCAACTATCCTGCAAAATTCAGCATATTTGTTCAGGGTAAAGGATGAACTTTCAACAGAATAGATTCATTTCAAACTTACATTATAAAAGACCAGAATTGAACAGAAAATTTGATCTTCAAATACAAGACTCAAAAGATGATCAATAGAGGTCAAATAGAAAAAGCATCACAAAAGGCAAATGAGGAGAAAAATGCGTTAAAAAGCAGAATTAAGCAGCTGGAAAAGGAGATAATAAAGCTCTCTGAAGAAAATAATTCTTTCAAATGCAGAATGGAACTAAAGGAATCTGATGGCTTTGCAAGAAATCAGGAAGAAATAAAAACCATTCCAAAAAACTAGAATTTGAAGAACATGTGAAATATCTCATTGGAAAAAACTGACATCAAAAATAGGTCCAGAAGAGATAATTTAAAAATCATTGGGCTGCCTGAAAGTTACAGCCAGGAAAAAGAGCCTAAACGTCATTTTTTCAAAAAATAATACAGCAAAAATGCCCTGAGATCCTAGAAGCAGAGGGTAAAATAGAAATTGGGAAATTCAACAATCACCTCCTGAAAGAAATCCCAAAAGAAAACCTTCCAGGAATATTATATCCAAATTCCAAAACTCCCAAATCAAAGAGAAAATACTAAAATCTGCTAGAAACAAACAATTCACTACTGTGGCTCTTTAGTCAGGATCACACAGGATCTGGCAGCATCTACATTAAGGGCTTGTAGGGCTTAGAATATGATATTCCTGAAGGCAAAAGATCTTGGTTGACAACTGAGAATCAACTACACAGCAAAACTGAAAATCCTCTTTCAGAGGAAAAGATGAACTTTCAATGAAACAGGGGGCTTTCAAACTCTCCTACTGAAACAACCAGAGCTGAATGGAAAGTTTGATCTCCAAGTACAGGACTCAGGTGAACCATAGAGGGGGTGAACAAGAAGGACTAATTATGAGGAATTTAATGATGCTGAACTGTTTATATTCCTGCATGGGAAGAAAATAATGATGACTCATAGGACATTTTCATTTATAAGAACAGTTAAAAGGAGGATATATAGACAAGACAGAGGAAGGAGCTGAATATAATTGTATAATATAGTAAAAAAATGGAGTCAATGGGTGATAAAGAAAAGTACTGAGAGAAAGAGAAAGGAGAGGAAAAGGGGCTATGATATTTCACATAAGAGTCAAGAAAAAGATTTTACAATGTAGTGGAATGGGGGGATGGCAAGGGGGAAATGAGTGAGTCTTCATTCTCATCAGAAATGGCTCAGAGATGGGGCAGTTAGGTGGCATAGTGGATAAAGCACCGGCCTTGGAGTCAGGAGTACCTGGGTTCAAATCTGGTCTCAGACACTTAATAATTACCTAGCTTGTGGCCCTGGGCAAGCCACTTAACCCCATTTGCCTTGCAAAAACCTAAAAAAAAAAAAAAAAGAAATGGCTCAGAGAGGAAATAATATACACACTTAATAGGATATAGAAATCTAACTTACCATAGAGAAAAATGAAAGGAAGGGATGGGAGAAGGGGAAATGGGGAGAGGGAAGTGGGGAGTAGGTGATAGAAAAGAGAATGGACAGGATGAAAGGAGAGAGAATAGAATAAATGAGAGTGGGGAGGAATAGAATAGAGGGAAATACAGCTAGTAATAGCAACTGTGGGAAAAATATTGAAGCAACTTCCCTGGCAGAGTTATGATAAAGAAGACAACTCATCCCAGAGACAGAGCTGTTGGAATCTGAACACAGACTGAAGTACACTTTTTCCCTTCTCTCATTATTCTTGAGGTTTCTCATCTTTCTGAGGGGGGAGAAAGGATTTATGTTTACTCTCACAACAAGATTATTATAATTATATAAAATAAAAAATTAATTAAAAATGAGGTCAATGAAAGAAAAAATGTTACTCAAAAGACTAAGGGTGAAATTTATTAAGACTAAACAGGAAGACAAATATGGTAACTTCAGATTTGTAAAACAAAACATTGGTGAGAAGGGAAAAGAGGAAATTGAGAAAGAAAAGTACAAGTAGGGAAAAGATAAGATAGAGGGGAAAGAAAGATGTTTTGCACAAATAAAAGCAATGCAACCAAGATTAGAAGGCCTATAGAAAGCTGAGAAACTATTTTCACAGATAGTTTTTCTGATAAAGATGCATATGGGCAGCTACATGGCACAGTGGACACAGGACTAGTCCTGGAGTCAGGAAGACCTGAGGTCAAAATCCAGCCTCAGACACTTAATAGTTACCTAGCTGCATTACCTTGGGCAAGTCACTTAAGCACACTGCCTTGCAAAAAAAACAAACAAAACTCATGTCTAAAATAAATAGACCGAGGCGGCTAGGTGGTGCAGTGAATAAAGCACTGGCCCTGGCATCAGGAGTACCTGGGTTCAAATCCAGTCTCAGACACTTGATAATTACCTAGCAGTGTGGCCTTGGGCAAGCCACTTAACCCCATTTGACTTGCAAAAACCTAAAAAATAGACAACTAAGTTGAACTTCTAAGACTATAAGATATTCTCAAATTGATAAACATTAAAAGGGAATTTTCAGACAGAGAAACTAAAACTATTTTTAGTCATAGGAAAAATGATTTAAATCAGTAGTGATCAGAGAAATGAAAATTAAATCAACCCTGTTATTACCTCACAACTATCAGATTGGCTAAAATGACAAAAGAGAAAAATTGATCAATATTGGAAAAGACGTGGGAAAACTAGGACAATAACATATACCACTACAAGGTCTATAACTCTAAGAGATCAAAAAAGGGAGAAAGAACCACATGTACAAAAATATTTAAAGCATAATTTTGTGGTGGCAAAAATTGGAAATTTAAGTAATGTCCATCAATATGGTACATGAATGCTATGGAATACTATTGCTTTGTTAGAAAAAAATAGGCAGCTGAACTTGGAAAACCTAGAAAGACTTGCAAGAACGGATGCTGAATGAAATGAGTAAAACCAAGGGAACTTTGTACACAATGACAGTAACATTGTGAGATGGACATTACTTCTCTCAGCAATTTAGTGCTCAGAGACAATGCTGAGAGACTTGCAAAGAAAAATGCAATCCACATGCAAGGAAAAACTATGGAGTCTGAATTCAGAGAAAAGCATATATTATATAAACTTTTAAAAATTTCTTTTATGTTTTTCTTTTTCTCCCATGATCTTTTTTTACACTTAGGTTTGATTCTTCCTTCATAACATGTATAATTTGGAAATATGTTAAATACAGATGCACATGTACAATCAATAGGAAGGGGAAGGGATGAGGGAGTGGTAGAAAAATGTAGAACTGGGGGGGGGGGGAGGAGCCAAGATGGCAACAAGAAGGGATCTAGTCTTAGGTGCTCTCTGATAAAACTTGAAACTAAGGACTCTAACTAAACTTTCAAGTAACAGAACCCACAAAGGGACCCAGTGAGGCAGTTCTCCTACTCAAGTTAACCTGGAAAAGAGCAGAAAGGCTCTGCTCCCTGGAGTCGGAGGGGCGGCCCGCCAGAGGGGTGGCCTGCCAGAGAGAAAGAACTTCAGCCTCCCGGAGGCAGCCCCAGGGAGCTGGGAGCCGCAGCTCAAAGCAGCAGGGGAGTCTCCTGAGCTGCAACCCAGGGAGGACCGGGCACAAAGTGGGGGAACAGCGGGGGACCTCAGCCAGAGTGAGCCCATGAAACCCAGCCCTCAGGGCACACAGCTAGCAGCTTGGTCTTTGGGCAGCCCAGATCCGGAAACAGAAGCAGGTGGAGCCTGTAAGCAGAAGCCTCCAGGGCATGAGCCCATTGAGCTGAGGGAAAGGAGTGAAGAGAGACTGCAGAGCTCTGTCCTCTGCCCCTGGAACAGGACTCTGGGGCTCTGGCCACATTCAGATGCTGATAGCAGTCTAGGCCCCCCATAGAACAGCAGGGCCCCCCCACCTCAGCCCCATGGCAGAGGGGGGCACTTAAGGTCATTCACAGACCAGGAGGGAGGATAGAGACTCACACACTGAGACCCTTGTGGAAGTGTCCCAAAAGCTCAGGAAGCACCCCAAAACCAGGCCCAGGCTGGGAAAATGAGCAAGTAGAGAAACAAGAGGAAGACCATTGAGAAATATTTTGCATATGAGCCCAAGAAGGATAAAAATACTCAGTCTGAAGATGAGGAAGCACAAGCTCCTGTATCTAAAGACTCCAAGAAAAACAGAAATTGGGTTCAGGCTATGACAGAGCTCAAAAAAGACTTTGAAAATCAAATGAGGGAATTGGAAGAAAAACTGGGAAAAGAAAGGAGAGAGATGCAGGAAAAACATGAAAATGAAGTCAGCAGCTTAGTCAAGGAAATCCAAAAAAAAAAAATGCTGAAGAAAATAGCATGCTAAAAATCAGCTTAGGTCAAATGGATAAAACAGTTCAAAAAGTTATTGAGGAGAAGAATGCCTTAAAAAGCAAAATTGGCCAAATGGAAAAAGAGATAAGAAAACTCTCTGAGGAGAACAAATCCTTCAGACAAAGAACAGAATTCAGGGAGATTGATGAATTTAACAGAAATCAGGAAGCAATACTTCAAAACCAACAAAATGAAAAATTAGAAGAAAATGTGAAATATCTCATTGAAAAAACAACTGATATGGACAACAGACTTAGGAAAGATAATTTAAAAATTATTGGAATACCTGAAAGTCATGATCAGGAAAAGAGCCTTGACATCATTTTCAAAGAATTACTACAGGAAAATTGCCCTGATATTCTAGAAGCAGAGGGCAAAATAGAAACGGAGAGAATCCACCAATCCCCCCGAGAAAGAGATCCCAAAAAACCAACCCTTAGGAATATTATAGCCAAGTTCCAGAACTCCCAAGTCAAAGAGAAAATATTACAAGCAGCCAGAAGGACACAGTCCAAATATCGTGGAGCTGCAGTCAGGATCACACAGGACTTAGCAGCAACTACATTGGAAGCTCGTAGAGCTTGGAATATAATATACTTGAAGGCGAAAGAGCTTAGAATACAGCCAAGAATGAACTACCTAGCAAGGCTGAATGTCCTCTTCCAGGGAAAAAGATGGACTTTCAATGAACCAGGGGAATTTCAAAGGTTCCTTTTGGAATGGCCAGAGCTGAACAGAAGGTTTGATCTTCAGATACAGGAGTCAGGTGAAGCATGGAGATTGGAGGAGAGGGGGGAAATATGAGGGACTTAATGAGGATGAACTGCATGTATTCCTGTATAGAAAAATGACACTGATAATACTCATATGAACCTTCTCAGTTAATAGAGCAGGTAGAGGGAGCTTTTATAGTTGAAGCACAGGAGAAAGCTGAATTCAAAGATAAAATATGGTGTAAAAATGGAGTCAATAGAAAAAAAGGGAAATGTAATGGGAGAAAGAAAAAGGAGAGGGGGAATAGGCCAAGATATTTCATATAATAAGATTTTTTATTACAATGAGCTATTGCAATGATATGGAAGGGGGGAGGCAAGGGGGAATGAGGGAATCTTCGCTTTCAACAGAGGTGGCTAGGAGAGGAAACAGCATATATACCCAATGGGGTATAGGCACCTGGAGTAAGAAGGAGGGGGGAGCAGGAGGAAGGGGTGGGGATGTGAATAAAGGAGGAGAGGATGTACCATGGGGGGAGAGTGGTCAGATATAACACATTTTCTTTTTTACTTCTTGCTAGGGGCTGGGATTGGAAGGCCTGTCCAGGACCATGGGGCCAGGTGGATTCTGGGCCTAAGGGGTGGTATGAGGGCTCAGGGCTTCTTGGCTCCAGGACCAGGGATCTGTCTGATGCACCACTCAGTGACCCTACAGCAGAGTCAGAATGAAAGGAGAGAGAAAATATAGTACATGGTAGTGGAGAAATAAGAAAGGAGGGAGTTGCGATCAGCAATGGCAATGGTGGAAAAATATGGAAGTAACTTTTGTGATGGACCTACCATAAAGAATGTGATCCACCCATGACAGAGTTGTTGGTGTTGGAACAAAGACTGGAAAAAAAAGAAAAGAAAAAAAGAAAAAAAAAAGAAAAATGTAGAACTCAAAAACTTGCAGAAGAATCACTGTTGAAACTATCTTTGGATGCATTTGGAAAAAAATAAAAACAAAGATGGAAGGAAAAGAGATGATGCAACAAAGGAACACAATGAACAATTCAAATTTGTGAGTTTGTGTAATTATTTTCTCTCACATTTGAATATAACTTTTTTGGTAGTTGAGATTATTTCATTCATTGTTTTTCTATGACTAAACTCTTACAAAGAGTATGGCAGAGAATTAAGTGCTTAATAAATACTTGTTGAGAGGTATATTTGATAAATAATGAACTTCATATGTATTTCAACTGTAATTTCTCCATATAATCAAAGAATATGAAAAGTCTACATATGTTTCAGAAATCTACATACCTATTTTCAAAGATAAAATAACAAGACAGTGAGGCTAGAAAGCCTATACCTAGACATACTATTATCAAAACTAAAAAATTTCAAGTCCTTAGGATTCTAAGATTTAACCTAGTAGCTCCATCAGTTGTCTCTCAGAGGACAGAAGTTTTGTAACATATTATCTCAAACCTTTCATTTTGTCTCCAGTGATGGACCAGTTTGCCTCTATTGGAAGTATCTCTATGGCATCCAAGATACTGAATATAATTAGGCAGTTTTCTCCCTCTTCTTCCTATTCATATTAATTTTTGTTTGATTAAATTTGCAAGAATTTAGACAAATCTGTTTTTTCCAGCTCTTTCATGAAATGTATTCATTCCCAGGTTAAATGCCTCTATTTTATACATGATATAGAAACATAAAATATAGAGCAGGCACCATCTTCTTATTACGTACAAATACAAATTGATGAAATTATTTCTCATGTAATTATCTGATTAAGTAAAGTTCATTTTAAACATTCTTTCTACCTTCACGTGGCCTGTAGCTGACCCTTTCTCTTGAATCACATGCTTACTACCTATATAAAAGCCTTTATCATCTCCAATCTAGAATATTACTGCAGCAGCATAATTAGTCTCCATGCCTCAAGACACTCCCCACTCCATGCACAACATATCCTGGCACTTTACTTTTCCATACTAATCAATAACCCAGATGCATTCAAATATGATATTACCATAGTATTACTTTAAAATGACTGAGGTTGGGGCGGCTAGGTGGCGCAGTGGATAAAGCACCGGCCCTGGAGTCAGAAGTACCTGGGTTCAAATCCGTTCTCAAACAATAATTACCTAGCTGTGTGGCCTTGAGCAAGCCACTTAACCCCGTTTGCCTAGCAAAAACTTAAAAGAAAAAAAAGATGACTGAGGTAGTTGTCTGGGTTAATCACACACACACACACACACACACACACACACACAAATATCATTCACAACACAAAATGTAAACTATTAGCATTCTGGAAACAAAATATTCATTCTTTAATATTCTTGTCTATAGCTCTTATGACTACTACACCTTAAGAATATGTGAAATAGAATGTTTTTCAATGAACCAGAATAATGTGTAAATTCCTTATCACTGGATGGGAAAATTCCTTATCACATGGGAAAATTTTATCCATATGGTAACCAGGACTCAGAGAAATTATGACTGACTCAAGATCATACAGCTTCAAATCTAAGTCTTTTGGTACCCAATCCAACACACTTGTCACTAAGGCACAGTTTCATGGATGCTATATAGAGTATTACAGCATCATGGAAGAAGTTACAGGAGGGAACATAATATAAAATATAAGATCCTAAGCCTGTGTGTTTTTAGGAGAAAGAAACAAAAGAAAAAATATGATGATAAATTTAATAAATACCCGATATTTGAAAACTTTACTATTGTCTTCCCATAATGAATGGCAGGAAATTCCTTAAAGCTATATCATCAACTAAAAACAAGTCTTTTCAGATCTCACTAAACTTGAAAGGTTTAAAGATGGGTTCAGGGACAATCTATAGTTTTAAGGACCAGTTTAATTAATTACAAAGAGATTCATCTACAACAAAACAACTAAAAGATGAGAATATTTTTAATCTTCTACCACTCATGAAAATCATCTACTAAAATATGAACAGGATAGACAGAAAGGTGGTGGAGGAAACCTCACTAAGTAACAAAAGCTGAAAACATTATTATCTCATTTCCTTCCTCAATAGAATGAAATTAATCAGTAGAAAAATATTAAATATTTTCTTTGTGCCAGTCTCTGTCTTAAGCAGTGAGGATACAAAAGAAGGTGCCCTCAAGGAGCTCATAGTCAAATGGGGGGGAATCAATTGATAAATAACTAAATGCACACAAAATGCATACAGAAAAATAAGTATTCTCAGAGGGAAGGCATTATCAGGTAGACACACTAAGAAAAACTTTCTGTGGAAGATGAAATTTACATTATGGGGACTGATTGGGATGATATCACTACTATATGTTTAGTTGGGGAACTGGCCAAGGAGGGTTCAGTCCTTAATGGATGTTCAAATTTTCCCTTCCTGGTAGGTAATACTAATTGTGTGCCAGTTTCTAATCCAATCATGTTTGGAGAATTGGTTAGTCTACTTCTGACTATGAGAGACTGGCTAGTGCTACATGATAACTAGGAGTGCTCTGGTTGGCTAAAGAGTCAGGAAGGTGAATGGCTCAAAAAGTGATAAGGGGGAAAATTAAATTCCCATTAAAAATGACCAATACACACATCTATTGACCCCTTTTGGTTTATTTCCTTCTTAGTGGCAAGTACGACAAAGACTGCTATATGCTACCAGGTGAGAGAGGGGGCAAAAAATGTGTTTGTGTGTGTGTGTGTGTGTGTGTGTGTGTGTGTGTGTGTGTGTGTGTGTGTGTGTGTGTGTGTGTGTGTGTGTGTGTGTGTGTGTGTGTGTGAGAGAGAGAGAGAGAGAGAGAGAGAGAGAGAGAGAGAGAGAAACTCCATCTTCCACCCAGCTACTACACAGATTCTTCATTTCCTCTGTATTTGTTCTCCACTGATCTTAAGTGAAGAAATATCTAGATATTCAAATGACTATGGTTCATTTTTGTGAACTTTAACAAGTTAAAAGATCCTTCAGAAGTCTCCCTCTGGCAACCAAGGTTGATAGAGAATTCCACAGACAAAAGAGTTGTTTTTGACAGGCAGACATCCACCTATGGTGCATGGTAGTTTCTGGAGTTGCCCCACCTGATAGAGAACAATGCTAGCTATGGAAATTAGAAAAGCACAATTCTTTGGAATCCAAGTGAAACCTACACCTTAGGGTATTTCAATTTCCACAAAGGCAGAAAAGGATCTCCTGCACCAAAAGTTTAGAGAGATCCTAAATCCATATGTTGTTTGTGGATGGAGGGGGAGAGTGCACACCATTGCCACCACCCAAGTTAGGGGAGATATATATTTGTAACTTTTTTCCTTGCTTCATGTTCCAGTAAATGCCCTTTCATGAAAGCTAGTAGAATTAGAATAAATAATTAAGTTAGAAAATACTATTGTGGGAGAGAGGCTCATTATTCAGTCTTAGATCTAAGTCACAACTAATCCTAGAATCCTTAGAAGAGCATTAGGATTCACCATTCTGGAAATATAATTTAGCTAGTACCAATGAAAGTTTTTCCAGAGACAGCCAAGAGCAAATGGAAAAAAAGTGGGGCTTGAACCCATTCTTTTAATTGCAAAGCCAGCTGTGTATAAATTACAGATAATGTTTCTTGTAATATTCAATATGCAAGAGAAAGACAATGTGAGGGAGTATAAATCTCAATGAGAGCCCTAAACATTGTGGAGAGCCCTGGATGTCATGTTTAAAATCCAAAATTTCTAACAGCCAGCTATTTGGTTACTAATATTAATAAATGGTCATTTTCAGGGCCATTCCCCATCACTGAGATGAGGTTGATATGCTAATGAGTCTTCTCAAGGCATCCTTTATATCCTTGTTTCTCAGGCTATAGATGAAGGGGTTCAGCATGGGAGTGAACACAGTATACATTGCTGAGATGATTGAGTTCTTCCAGGAAGAGTAGGCAGTTGAGGAACTCAAGTACACCCCAAGAAGTGTGCCATAGAATAATGAAACAACACATAGGTGAGATCCACAGGTGGAAAAGGCTTTATACTTTCCCCCATGTGATGGGATTCTCAAAATGGAAGCACAGATCTTAGTATAGGAGAAAAGGATCCCTGCCAGAGGGACAACACCCAGCAAGCTGGCTGCAAAATACATCAAGACATTATTGATGAAGGTATCAGAACAAGACAGTTTGAGAACTTGAGAAATATCACAGAAGAAAAGTGGAATGCCATGGTCTTCACAGAAGGAGAGTTGTGTTGCCATCATGGTGTGAAGAAGGGACATTAGAAGAGTTACAGTCCAAGGTAATAGAACCAGGAGAGCACAGAATTGTGGGTTCATGATAGACACATAATTCAGGGGGTGACAAATGGCCACAAAGCGGTCATAGGACATCACAGAGAGCAGCAAATTGTCCATACAAGCAAAAACCAGGAAGAAGTACATCTGGGCAAGGCAGCCAGCATAGGAAATGACTTTGCTGTGCATCAGAATGTTTTCCAGCATCTTAGGGACAGTAGTGGACACCAAACAAAAATCCACAAAGGATAGATTGGAAAGGAAGAAGTACATGGGAGTGTGGAGGAAGGATTCAGAGATAATGGTCAGCATTATAAGAAGATTCCCAACCACAGTGACCATATAAATAACCAAGAATAACACAAAGAGGGGCATTTCTTGCTCTGTCTTCTCAGAAAATCCAAGAAGGAGGAAATCTGAGTCAAGTGTCTGATTTACTATTTCCATGTGGGTGATAGTCTGAGGGAAAAAATAGGAGAACCGAAAATTGAATCACAGGCAATTTTAGTTCATATAATAAAAAAGAATCTAGGACAGGGACTTCAAGACTTTGATTTCTATTACAGATCTAACACTAACAACTTTGTAATCTTGAGCAAGTTACTTCTCTCATACTCAATTTCTATGCCTAAAATGAGGTACTTGATTGCTATAAGTGATGCCAAGGACTCTTCCAGTTCTCATATTCTATGAATTTCACAAACCACATTCATATCATGGTATAATGTACTATCTGCTATATGTAAGTTAAATCACAAAAACTGCTTTTAGGATCAATATACATTGAACTAAGAAATATACTCTTGGGTCAGAGCATGGTGCATCCAGTTTCAAGAGACTTCCATGGGAAAGGCAGTAATATGGCAGAACAGTGGAGTGGGCTTATTTTACAGTGGAAAAAAAATCAAGACTGACAAGAAAGAATCAAGTAGAACAGGGGTTCTTAACCTTACTGAGTAATAGACTTATTTGGTAATCTGATGAAGTCTATGGGCTACTTCTCAGAATAATTTTCAAAAATAATTTAAGAAAATGATAATTTTTCAGTTAGAAATGGGAGAAAAGAATTAGTTTTTCTCAACCAAGGTCACATAAGCCCTGAAATCTATCCAAAGAAACCCTCTAACCCCTGCTGGAGGCAATAGATCTTAACACTTGAAATAGAGTAATTTAAAGTGTAAACCATTATTACAATGGAAACAAGATAATGATTCATTATCAAAATGGGCAAAGCAGGAAGAAGTTAGAAAATGAACAAAATCATGAAATCAAAGTCAATTCTGCTCCAGTCTTAAACTAGAGAGTGAAGCAATGCTAATAGTCCAAAGTTCATCCCAAAGTTCAATAATGCAGGCATAAGCCAGTTTGGTTCAAATAATGCATTCCTTATGCAGGCACTTTGGAGAGTAAGTTAAGTCAATAAGGATTTATTAAGTACCTATGTGTGAAGCTCTGAGTAGAATGAGAATCCATGCATGGAAATTATAGTGGCAAATTTTGACTCCATATCTGAAAGAAATTTGGGTGAGTTTTTTTTAGATTTTTCAAGGCAATGGTGTTAAGTGGCTTGCCAAAGGCCACACAGCTAGGTAATTATGAAGTGTCTGAGACCAGATTTGAATCCAGGTACTCCTGACTCCAGGGCTGGTGCTTTATCCACTGTGCCACCTAGCTGCCGCTCTGAAAGAAATTTGTAATAAGTATATCTATCCTTTAAATGAATAAGCTTCCTAAGGAGGTTCCTCAACACTGGAGATATTCAAGCAAGTAAACAATTGTTGACTCCTCTTTCCTCTTATTATTATTAATAATAATAATAATAATAGTTATAAATTATATGATATTTTAAATTTTCATGGCACTTTTTAAATATTTTCTCATTTGAAGTACATAACAAATCTGAGATACAATGAGAAACTGAGGAAGACAGAGAAATTAAATAACTAGTTTGAGATCACAAAGTTAACATGTATCTGAGGGCACATTTGAACTCAAGACTTTTTCTGACTGCCCACCCAACTTTCACTCCACTCAACTACCTAAGCAATTGTGGGGACATCTATATGAACTGATACATAGTACAATATAAAGAAGCAGGAGAGAACTATTTATATAATGACTATAAACAATGTACTTGAACAGATCCCTTAAGGGAACTTAAAAGCTGAATAATGGCAAAATCAATTGAAGAAGTTTTAGCAAAAGTGATGAGGATTCCTTCTCTCTCATCACAGAGAAACAGAGAGTGGTTAGGACACAGTATTGTATCCAATATGAGAAAACTGACTCTGTATTCCAAAATTAGTTTAATTTTTGTTTCTTTCTCAGATAGAAAAGTTCCTTCTGTATCTAGGATGGGAAGAAAGTTTTTCCAGTCCCCCCCTTAATCTTGCTGCCTTTCCTTCTGAGACTCCTTCCCCAAATTACACCGTACATATACAACTGTTGTCACGCTGTCCTCTACTCATACCACCCCCTTAGTAACACTGTGAGCTTCTTGAGGGAAGGGACTACTTTTTTTCCTCTCTCTGTATTTTTGGGGGACTTAGTACAAGTACCCAGAACATTTGTTTGTTGCTGTTCAGTTGATTTCAGACACATCCCCATTTCAGGTTTTCCTGGCAAAGATACTTGAAGGATTTGTCATTTGCTTGTCCAGTTCACTTTATAGAGGAGGAAATTGAGACAAACAAGGTTAAGTGATCTGCCCAGATTCATATGCCTAGTAGGTCTCTGAGGACAAATTTGAGCTCAGAAAGATAAATTTCCCTGACTCCAGACCCAGCACCCTACCTATCCAATGAATTAAATAGCTACCAATTATATAGCAGGCAATAAATGAACAATAGTTAACTAGATAAATTGACTATCATGTAAAGATTTTAAATGGCATTAACAAAATGTATCTTTAAATACTAAGGGTTGAAGAGATTTTTAGAGGTTAGATTCTCAAAAAAAAGAAGAGGCCTTCCAGCAAAAAAATAAAATAAAATAAAACACCGTACCTAGGAGGAACCTTAAGGATCATCTTCTCTCCAACCCTCTATTACTGAACCTATTAGAAAGTAAGCACTTCAGGAGGGCTGTAGTTTGATCATCATCTTCAAATAATGAGTCAGTAACAAAACCAAGACAAGAACCCAGGTTTAGGATCATTCATTTAGAGCAGTAAGCTGGGTATGCTGGATCCAGGTCAAACCAACTTTCAAGAGGCAGTTTTTAAATTTTTCAATGTGAGCATTTAGATCTGAGAAATCATCAAAGTTAAGTGGTACAAATCACAGCCTGACTTAACTGTTATCTTGATTATCTAGATTTAAGAAAGTGATGGAAAGAGAGGTTAATGGTGCAAGAGGGGAGCAGTTAGGCGACACAGTGAATAGAGCATCAGCCCTAAAGTCAGGAGGACCTAAGTTCAAATATGACCTCAGCCACTTATTAATTACCTAGCTGTGTGACCTTGGGCAAGTCACTTTAACCCTATTTCCTTGAAAAAAGAAACGAATAAATAAGGCAAGAAAACTTAAATAATTTAATGCATGCATTTTTTTCATAGAGCTGGTTGATAAACATTAACCGGCATGCCCATGGGTACAAGAGACCTTAATGTATATGTTCCAAATCTCTGCCTTTATATATTTTGGACATGAAGAAATATAATTTAAGTGACTTCCAAGTTTAGAAAGGTAATATCTATAACTGCTATTTAATTCTCAGTATTCTCTAAAACACTGACTATGAAGTCAAAAATTGTGGGTTTAAATACCACCTCAAATATCAATTAGGTGACCATGAATAAACCAATTAATCCCCTTCAGCATGTTTCCTCATCTTTAATAATAACAATAATAATGATAATGATAATAATTAGCAATCATAAAGCACTTTAAGATTTGAAAAGCACTAATTATATTTTGTCATTTAATCCTCACATTAACCACAAGAAGATGTCTATTATTCTCATTTTACAGATGAGAAAACTGAGGCAGATCAGTTAAGCAACATGTCCAAACTAATGTCTGAGGCAAAATTTAAACACAGGTCTTCCTAACTATATGTCCTGCATTCATTCACTGCACTTCTTTCCAACTCTAGATTGATGAGGCTATGATTTTAATACTGTTCATTTCCAATAATTCCATTCTGTGTCTATAAATAAAATGGATAAGCTGGGGTAATCACACTGGAAGACCAGCCACAATCTATTGGCTCTCAGTGACAAAGTCTTCTCTTGACTTTGTCCAAATAATATTCCTGTTTTCTTCTATTAGAATTCCCAGTCCAGTAAATCACACTGTAACCTCTGTACCCAAAATGAAACTTGAAAAATGAGACCCTGAGTCCCAGTGGAGGCAGCAGTCCTCTGCCTCTTTAAGAGGCACCACTGGCTAAACCCATTCCTTCCTCTCATTCTGAGGCCTCTGTATATACCTAGGAAATCTCCCTCCAAGTTTTTAGATTCCTATCTAGAACTCTGCTTCTGCTGATGGGAAAGGGTCTCTTGTTTTCCTATCAGCTGCTCATGGGGAAAGATTCCTTCTTTCCTCTTCCCCTGGAGTCAAATTTCCTATAGGGTTTCCTCACAACTCTGTCTTGTATAGTCAGAGGTCCTCAAGGGGCAATCATGGTTGGTATGAAAAGGGTCCAGAACTCTGCCTCTGTTCCAATTGGACTACATGCTGAGGAAATTGAGGCTTTATTGATCATCTAGTCCCTTAATGAAGTATAGGGACAGGGCAAAGAAAAAGTACTGGTAAAGCAGAAACTTTTTTAAAAAAGAATAAAGAATGAGCTCTGACTTGGTCGCTAGTGTAGACTGGCTGAAATGTGCTAAGATCAACTGGATTGTGATCTCTATTGTAATAAAGACAAAATAACTTATAATACTTTAGGGATTTACAGTCAAGGATATTTTTACAAACATTATCCCATCAGATAATAACACAAAAAGCCATTATGCTAAAAAAAGGGATTAAGACTGACAGCATTATGTGATTCATCTGATTGATCTGTGAAACCCCTAGAAGGTCAAATTATTGTCCCCTATCATCAAGCAGGTAAATACAAAGGATAAATCTAAGCTCTAGCAAGAGGAAGCAATTTGTCTGAGATCCCAGAGCTAGTCAGTAACACTACTAAAAATCTCAGTCTCATGAATCTGAATCTATGGCTCTTTCTTTGTCTATCTTGTCATCTAAGCTCAGGCTAGGTCACATACTAGGCTGGACTGTATTGTGATTTGACTTGTGCTAAACTTCACACCACACTCCTGGATTACTGAGGAAAAACAGACTTCCCCTTCCCTTGAATTTTTTCCTTTTTTTCTGTCTCCTCCACCCAAACACTTACTGGGCATCAAAGAAGGGCCAAGTTTGATTGACTCTGCTTCTGCCCTGGCTTGTTGGTAAGAACAAGGAAGGTAGTTGTTTTAACCCCAATACAGCTTGAGATAGTGTTCTCAGGCATAGTGACTGATATCTATGAGACCTAAAGTAGGCTCTTTCTTCATATGTGATAGATGATTTCTGGGCCTGGGCAGAGGAGTGAACAGGAGAAATATTTACAGTTCCTGGGCCAAAGAGGCTGAATGCCCTCAGCTCCTCATTAGAAAAAAAAAATTATCTTTCCATTCCCTGAGTAGCTCAATTCCCTGTTGGGCAGGAAACCATGGCAGAAAACTTCCTAACTATGAAAGCTGTCCAACAATGAAGTCTGTCTCATGGGAGACTAAATAACCTATCAAGCAAAGTAAGTCTAGATGACTCCTTTGATGCCTTGTAGATGGTATACATAATTTATAGAAGGGTTATTTTAGATAAACTCTTAGGTCTCCCCTCACTATCAACCTCCAAATCTATGAGTATGCTATCATAAAAAGCTTAAAAAGTTTTCCATCACTGGAAAATGTCCAGGATAATGTGAATTACTATTTTTCTGTTTATAGTGAAGAGAGGATTTCTCCCTAAAAGATTAGACAGGATGATCTAAGTCCAATTCAATTCAAATGATCCATGAATAAACCTATAGTCTGCCACATAACAAAGTCCCATATCACTGAAGTTTTTAAGCTAGGACTGGAAAAACAAGAATTGTAATTGCAAGGATTTTGCATTTTAAGTCAAAGGAATTAAAACCTACTAAATATTTAACTTCTCTGATCCTCAGTCTCTTCATGTGCTAAATCAGAGTAATTAGTCTAACATCTCAAATTTTAAAGCACTTTTAATCTAGGGATACATTCTGACTCTTAAATCCCATGTTTTATATTTTAAGGAACACCCAACTCTAATATTGCATTTATTTATTAAATTCTAAAATAAACCAACTTGAACATTGTATGTCTTAAGGTAAATTCCATTTCAAAACCTTACACTCCTGAATCTCTTACCTATTTAGTTTTGAAAAAGAAAAGTTCGGTTAAGGAAATGGAAGTGAAAGAAGAACAATAATAAGCACAAAAACAAGAAGATGATGATGAAGATAATGTGGAGGAGGAGGAGGAAAGGAACGAGGAGGATGAAGAGAAAGAGGAAGACTATATGAAGGGATCCCTACAACATCCTTAGCAAGTATTTATCCAGACTCTGCTTGAATACCTCTAGGGATAGGGAGATCTCTCTCTACATAAATTGTTCTAAAATGAATTTGTAAATGATTCAAACTGGAAGGGACCCCTGTGATCATCTAGCCTCTTAATGAAGTTTAGAGACAGGGCAAAGAAAAAGTACTGATAAAGCACAACATGCTTAAAAAAAGAATAAAGAATGATGTTGAAGGAATGAAAAGGGGATAGATAAAAGAACACATGTAGAGAACTGCTCCCACTGAATGTAAAAAAAGCACAATAACTACATCTAGAGTGATGGATGTCTTGAATATCACATATATTTAATAAATTCCTAATGATTTAGCTTGATTTGGATAGAATAGGACAAGACAGATCTGAACAGGCTTTAATTGGACTGTATTGAATGGAACTGGATTGGACTGGTTTGAATTGGATTAGGACAAAGAAGAAGTCACCAGCTCCTGGCAAAGAGATGTATCAATTAGTCAAAGATCAAGTGAGATGTTCAGATTTGCTCTTAATCAGGCTGGCCACAAAAATTTTCAGAGTGCTCATCTGCCAGATCATAGGAAGATTTGGACATATGTCTCTGGGAGAGATATCCTTGCAAATGAATCCATAACTCTTGGATATATTGAAACAAGTGAGGAATTGACTTGATTGTGTTTTGATAGAACAAAAGGAACCATTTACAGCTAAGGATTCCCTTAAGGAAAAAATGAGGAGATAGAGAAGCAAAAAAGAATATTGAGGGAAACAATAGCTAAGAAGATTTGGTAATGAAAGGAAAAGCTAAGCCTGAAAGTACAGAGCTTTTAACAGAGCCTTCTTCTAACTCTTAAATTCAACAATTATCAAAGAACCAGAAAAGGGCATTAAAAACTGGAATTTCATTTGCTCATAGGGAACTGGAAGCACCTTACTGAATGAGGAACTCAGAGAAAATGTTTTTATCTATTGTCTTATGCAGTTTGGCTCATAATGAAAGTTGCTCTTGTCCTAGGAGCTAAGATGAGGCAGTTGAAATGAAGGCAAACTTTTTGCTGGTATAGGTATCAAGGGCTAGAAAGAAAATTCTATCATACAATAGAAAAGAAGCAATGAACCATTGCAGAATGAACTAATGAATAACTTTATATTTTTTTAGGTTTTTTGCAAGGCAAATGAGGTTAAGTGGCTTGCCCAAGGCCACACAGCTAGGTAATTATTAAGTGTCTGAGCCCCGATTTGAACCCAGGTACTCCTGACTCCAGGGCTGGTGCTTTATCCACCGCGCCACCTAGCCACCCTGAACTAATGAACAAATACAGAATTTCATAGCTAGAACAAAAAATGACCAAGTGTAAAGAAATCCTAGAACAAGGAATGTCAGAATGTAAGAGCATGAAAGACTTTAAAATTTCAAACTGATAAAATTTGTATTTTAATCTCAAGGCAATAGGAAAACTTTGAAGACTCCATGACAAGAGGGTGTTATAGTTAGTCCTGTGTTGGTTCAACCCTCCCTCCAAGTAACAAACTGTTTCCTCAAAGACACACTCTAATCTCTTGACATTAATTTTGATAGTCATTTTGCCTTGGGGCCATCACTTCAGTTGAATAGAAATATTTAGAGTAGAAAACACTGGAGTAGAAAAGTCTGTAATGTAACACTCTGGGCCATATATTACCTTCCTCACTCTCATGTTCTGTCTGTTTCCTCTCAGTTAGGTGATAAAGTGGTTAGTATTCAGGATTTAAGTCAGAAACATACTTCAAATTATACCTCAAATATTTAATACCTGTTATACCTTAGGCAGAACATTTAACTACTCACTGCCTTAGTTTCTTCATCTATAAAATAATAGCACTTACTTACTTACCTAGTTTTGAGGATAATATTCTGAGGATAATTCTAAAGCACTTAACAAACCTTATAGTGTTATATAAATGCTAGTTATCATTATAATCAATGGAAAATTTTAAGGTGCTAATTCTGTACTAGTCACTTCATGCTATGCTCTGGGGATACAAAAAAAAAAAGAAAAAAGAAAAATGTCAAAAATTATCTCTGCCTCCAAGGAGCTCATTTTCTAGTGAGGGTAACTACATGAAAGTAGGTAGAAGCATACAAGAAAAATACAGAGTAAATTTAAAGATTGTTGTTTCATTTAAAAGCGTATGACCTGGGGAGGCTAGGTGGCGCAGTGGATAGAGCACTGGCCTTGGAGTCAGGAGTACCTGAGTTCAAATCCGGCCTCAGACATTTAATAATTACCTAGCCATGTTGGCCTTGGGCAAGCCACTTAACCCCATTGCCTTGAAAAATCTAAAAAAAAAGTGTATGACTAAGAACAAAGATATATCTACCACCCCCCGGGAGAATCACATTGCCCAGGAGTAGACCCATGGGAAACACTCCATTCTGAAAGATGGAGAAGAATCCTGATCATACCCTCCTACAGATATTAAATGGAGAGAAAGATGGGTCTGGCATTTTTTCCACCATGTTACATGGTGACCTCTAACATATAAATAAATATATGTGTATGAGATTTGGGAATATAAATATGTATAAGTGTATATGTATACATACATGTGTGTACATATGTGTAGGGCTGCTTTTTAAATACATATGTATATGTATAAAATATATATATGTAACGCATCATGACACATTACATAAGCATGATTTTTAATCCTAAACATAAGTATAGCTTTCAAAGTTTTAATTTATTTGAAGGGTGAAATTACCTATTTTTTCAAACCTATGCCAATTTAATATTCAGTTCCTCAGTATTCTCTATTTTGCTCATTCCTATCCCCCATCTTGGCTCATTAGCAACAAAAAGGAAAAGAATAATTACTTTCCCTTCTTTTTTCTTATCTATATCTGCTCTGTCCTTTTCTTTTTTTCTTTTTCATTTTTGCAAGGTAATGGGGTTAAAGTGACTTGCCCAAGGTTACATAATTAAGTAATTAATAAGTACCTGTGGCCAGATTTGAATCCAGGTACTCCTGAATCCAGGGCTGGTGCTTTATCCACTGTGCCACCTAGCTGCCCCACCCTGTCCTTTTCTTTAAAAGACTTTTCTAACTTCAATTTTCACCATTCTATTTCCCTTGGATCACTTTCCTCCACTACAAAAGACTTTCTCAGAGAAGAGTTATTTCCTCTAAGGAAATCTATTACTGGTCCCCATGATTATGGACTGATGGAGAATATTAACATTGAAGCCAAGGAGATTCAAGTAGATTTAATAAAGGAGGGAAGAGAAAAATTTCTCCTATTATAGAAGTCATAATATGGCCTTGGAATGTACTTTGTCTTGTACATAATAGTAAATGCTTGATGATTGGTTTATCAGTTCTGAAAAACATCTTAGAATCATTTTGTTTAACCTTCTCATTTTACAGGTAAAGAAACTGAGGCCAAGAAATGATCCCAAGGTCATGCTACTATTAAGTAACAGATTCAGGAATATGAACTAAGGCCCCATGAATCCAAATTTGACACTATTTACTCACTATAGAATGCCGAGTATAAGACTAGGTGAAAGACATATATTCTGACTGCATTTAGATAGTTTCCCAATTGGCTACTGAAGACAAAAGTCACTTTCAAGTTAAGCAAACATGACTTTCTTATATTAAGAATATAATTGAGAATTTATCATAATAAATACATATGTATATATTTGCATATTTATATATATACATGTATAAGTGAATATATGTATATGCATACGTATAAACTCATATACAACCAAAAGTCATTCCTCAATAGAGTGTATACAGAATATGAAGAATTGTTCAAAAGTAAAATTACAAACATTTTACTGTACTATGAAAGAATTCTAAAAATCACTAATGACAAGACAAATGCAAATCAAGCCTCCCCCTTGATTTCACCTCACAAAATGGTAATGATGAAAATGGTAAAGATGGCAAATACTTTAACAGTATTGGAGATGTTATAGAAAGAGAAGGATGCCTTTGATGAAGCTATGGATTACTACAATCATTCTAAAAAGCAATATGTGACCAAATATTTAGAGGAACATTTTTTTGTGATAGAAAAGAACAAGAAGTAAAGTAGATACCTATGGACTAGAGAATGGAAAAATAAATGGTAGTATATCAGTGTAAAAGATTATGAAATGTATCATAAAAATGGCAAATATGATTAATATAGAAGAACATGGAAGGTTTCACATGAACTCATATAAAGTGGAATAATCAGAAATAGGAAATTACATACAATGCCAATATATATATATTACATTATAAACAAAATTATTCATTTTAAAGCTTATGATTTTCTTATGACCTTTTGGGTCAAGAACACATACATCTATTTACAGTTAGAAAAAGTATATCCTTTCCTACTTCTTTAATTTATTTAGAATATGATCTTTAATATCTCGGTGGATATTCATTTGGACCTTATCGTGGTATATATGGGGTGAAGAATGTGTTTAGGGAAGTCGAATACCTCTGATATGAGAGCTGGTGAGCCCTTTCCAGGGCTGCTTTCCATGTTTGATGTCCACCTGAGCCACCTAAGTCTCACTTGTGCACCCAAGAACTGTAGCATACACAGCTGCCACACCCAGATAAACCATTTCAAAAGATGGACTAAAACAGGTTGTGGGTAACTCAGGGATCTTAAACTCATTGGTGAGTTGGGAGGAGGGGTTATCTACCCTCAGCATGTGAAGTCTTCCACTGATAGAATGGGCAGTTGAGAACACTTTGTCCCAAAAGTAATGAAGGCAACTTAAATAAGCACTGGGGAGCGCTTAAAGCTTGGTTAGTCTTTGAAGACACTAAAGTCATCCATTGCACTAGAACTATCACCAGTTTTCTTGATTCTATCTTGTCACTGGACAGTGATGACTCTAGAAGAGAGGGTGAGGCTGACGACTTCTTGAAAATTCATTTCACTTAAATACAATTTATGCATGAAACAAAAAACATCACCCACACCACTTTATGATTTCTATCTCAAAGTCTTATGGCAACAGGTGAGTGATGAAGCAGCAGGGGTGTATACATAGAGAGCTGTAGTCACAGCCCTATAAAGAGATGACCCATGTCATAGGGTTTGTTTCCTCACTGGAAGCAGTAGTGGAACTCAGTTGCCTCCTCAGTGTCTGAGCAACCCTTTTTAAAGATGGCACTGCTCACCTCCAGGTGTGAAGAAGGAGCTAAATTGTCTACCTACCCCACCCTAGTCTAATTACTGCTTTGGCAGAGATCCCACCATTAGATCAAAACACAAAAGAAAAGGTACAAAAATTTCTTTAAAGAGTCCATTTACCATTGGTGCATAGAATGTGTGCACACTCATAAACAACATAAGATCCAACAAACCTGAAAGATGAATAGCTCTTATTGCAAAAGAATTCATCAGTTATAGCCAAATAGCATCCCAAGTGAAACAAAACTGACAAATGAAAGCCAACTTACTAAAGTTAGAGTTGGATATAAGTTTCCTAGAATGGCCACAGTGAAGGGAAGCATCATGGAGCTGGGGTAGGTTTTGCTTTTAGAACTAATCTAAACAGCAAGCTTGAATGCCTATCAAAAGCTGTGAATGACAAATGAGATTACCACTTGATGGAAAATAGCATTCCTCCACCATCAGTTTTTATGAATCCACCATAACCAACCATGATGAAATCAAAGAAAACTTTTATGAAAGACTGGAGACTCTTATCATCAATATACCATAAGAGGGCAAGTTTATAATTGTGGGTGACGTTAAATCTAGAGTAGGATCAAAGTACCAGACATGGCAGGGAGTCCTTGGGAGGAATGAAGTTGGAAACAGCAACAACAATGATCACCTACTCCTGAAGACTTGTGTATCTCATGACCTCATCACAAACACTTCTTCCATTTACCTAAATGCAATAAAAAATTTCCTGGATGCAAGCTTGAAACAAACATTGACATCTAATAGACTATGTGATTGCAAGGAGAAGATACAGACAAGATGTGAGAGTGACAAACACAATGCATGGCACAGAGTCCTGGGTTGATCACAGACTCATCCTCTTCAAGATAAATATTCAAAAGCAACTGAAGTGATAGTCTGAAGACAAAGTGACTACCAGAAGAACTGTCAAGAGATGAGAGTGCTTCTCTAACTAATTTGGAGGAAAAGTTGATTCAGCACATAGATGTTAACAGTGGAGCAGAAAAAAAACAGTGGAGTGAACTTGGATACAATCCCTTGCTTCTCTCTGTCTGTCTCTGTCTGTCTATCTGCCTCTGTCTGTCTCTGTCTGCTGTCTGTCTGTCTGTCTGTCTGTTTGTCTGTCTGTCTCTCTCTCTCTCTCTCTCTCCCCTTCTATCCTCTCTTCTTTCCCCTTTACTCCCCTTCAGTCTCCTCCCCTACCTTATCTCCTCCTCTCTTCTTCTCCTCTCCCATTGTCTCTTCTTTACTAGTTGAGTGATACCTGAGCAAGTAACAGTTTCTTTCAGGTTCTGTTTTCTCATTTGAAAAATAGGGTTAATAATAATAGCCATTTTCAAAATTGCTGTAAGGATAAAAACAGGGTCCTTTGTAAGATAGTTTGCAAACATTAAAATGTAAAGCAAGAGATGAGGAGGAGGAGGAGGAAGATGAGGATGATGATGATGAAAACTATGATGAATTTCTAACTTTTTCTACTCAACACAGAGATTCAATACATTCATATAAAATCAGACCAGTAGGAACTTAGAGAAAGTATTTTAATATTCTGAACCATCTTTACAGAGGTGTTGTCATGGCAAATTGTGTCCTTGGTTTCTGTATCCAATAATCCATCGATGTAGACACTACTTTTCTCTTTTCATAAACTAGATTCCTCTTCATGTCGTCATGTATTTTTCTTATTTATTTTGGTGGATAGGGGAAAGTGATTTACTATTAGGAGTTACTGAAGTAGTTTTTCCTGTAGTAGAACTACCTGTTTAGGATAATGTACATTTTCATAACACCTCTCACATCTCACCCTTCTTTCTGCACACTCAGCTACCACCCCAGTTCAAACACACACCATATTGCCCCTTAGATTACTGTTAGCCTCTTCCTCCTCCATTCCATCACTGCTCCTCAAAGTAATTTTTTCTGAAATACAATCTAACCTTGTATTTCTTCTACTCAGTCAAGCCTGATTTTCCACAGCTTCTAGAATAAAAACAGAAGTTCCCCATTGAACTTATAAAAATTTAAATCATATGACTCATAGGACAACACTTTCCCTCTAGAATTTTGTGATCCAGTCAAACTGGTCATCGATCTGTTCCTCACAGAGTAGATTCGATCTCCCATCTCCAGTCTTTCCATTAGTCATCCCATATGTCTTGAATTTGCTTTCCTCATCTCTGCCTCAAAAGTCCTTTTTTCCCTTTAACACACAACTACTATATTCTGCACAAAACTTAATTCCCCCATTAAGATACTCACACCTAAATTACTTTATATATAAATATTTTATACAAATTTAATGACAATTTTATATTTCTGCCAGATATATTTTATGAATATTTATTGCATCACACCTTTGAATGTAAGCAGATTTCATTCATTCTTTGTATTTCCTAGCATCTAGCACAGTATAAATCAGAGAGTAAGTGTTTAATAAATAATTAATTGATAAATTATTTGATAAATAATTATTTTTGTATATCTTTAAACCAAAATTTCCCCATATTATCAATTAATATAAATATATATATATATATATAAACAAAAATCAACATTCCTATTTTCAAATAAAAATAATAAGGCAGTGAAATTCTGGATAGCATATAACTAGACAAACTATTGTCAAAACTAGAAACAAGTTTTCAAGACTCTGAATGATCGATATTGCAGTTTTCCAAAAATATGCGTTTCAGAGAACAGGAGTTTTTTTTAAGAGTCTTCTGTGTATTTATTGTTTTACAGCAGAATGCCCAACACAGATCATCATAACTGCCAAATAGTCAGCTGTGCAAAATAGTATATATATAGTGCTTAAGTACAAATGGGAGACATGATTTTTTTAAATAAATACTTAAACACAAATTTATGGTCCTACAAAAGAGCATTTAAACTAGATGGTCTAAGTTTATCTGCTTTCTTGGACCCACAGTAACTGTTATTTTCCCAAAAACCAATAGAATCAATATGCAGAATCATCATCCGTTCCACTGTGTGAATAATGGATCACAATAAATGAGTCCCTTTTTCTAAGAGCTGTTCTTGGCTCTTCTACAAATATGATCTGGCCTGAATAAAAAGACAACAGAAATTTCTTGAAGGTCAATGGTCCAAAAATGCTAAATATGGTTAAGTATTCTACATGATCTATATTTACTGGTTCCATTTTTAGTTAGGATGTTCTTAGATTACTTTCTTCAATTCATCATACAGGACAAGCACGAAAGCTCCACCCGTGCCTCTCAGAACATTGGACCAAGCACCCTTGAAGAAAGCTTTGCCACCTTCATCTTTAGCGATTTTCCTCCAGCAGTCAATTGTACCAGTGTACGTGATATCAGCTCCTTTGCATCCAGACTGCATCATCATTCCCAGCCTTATGGTATCAAAAGGATAGGAGACCACACCTGCTACAGCAGTCACTGTCTGTGCAATCATCCAGTTTACCACAATGTGAGTGTTCTTCGGATCTGGGAGCATACCTTTTGCTGTATCATAGATTCCAAAGTAGGCTGCTCTATAAATAATGATACCCTGAACTGAGACATTAAAACCTTGATACAAGCCACGAATTCCATCAGACTTGGTGATTTTTACAAGGCAGTCTCCCAGGCCTTTGAATTCTCTTTCAGTGCCAGACTTCCCAACATCAGCTGCCAAGCGGGTTCTTGCAAAATCCAAGGAATAGACAAAGCAGAGAGAAGTGGCTCCAGCTGCACCACCAGAGGCAAGATTGCCAGCAAAATACCTCCAAAATTGTGTGTGCTTGTCCACTCCTCCCAAAAACACCTGCTTATACTTATCCTTAAAGGCAAAGTTAAGGGCCTGGGTGGGGAAATATCTGATGACATTTGCTAAGTTGCCCCGCCAGAAAGAAAGCATCCCTTGTTCCTTTGGAATTCAGACTATACAGTCCATAATGCCTTTGTACTGCTTATCTGCAGCAATTTGTTTACTTGCATGCTGCACCTGCAACAGCAGCTTGACTCTCTCGATGGGGGCCACCGCGGTCTTGGAGATGGCGGCGGCGATGCCGCCGGCCAAGAAGTCCTTGGCGAAGGAGATGGCCTGTTCCGTCATGGTTGCGGCGGGAGAAGGAGCTGGAGTTAGGAGGAGAAAGCCGGCGAGAGAGGGCCGAAAGCCTGAGAAGTCGTTGCCGCCGGCACAGCCACTCGCTACAGCTCGGAGCGAAAGGGAGAACAGGAGGTTTATAAAATGTTATCTCAATTCTCTCATTTTTTTCTTCTGTGGATTGATTACTTGTCACTACAGTTATTCCTCCTGCATTGGAACTGTGTCTATGGAATTCAAAAAACTGAATAGAGTTAGGCAAATTTCTCTTTCCTCTTGTATTCAGTTTAATATTATTTTGATTAAATTTGCAAGAATTCAAACAAATGTCTTTTTTTCCATCTCTCTCATGTGGGGTAATCTATTTCTTGCTAAAAATCCATAATGCCTTTCTTTCAGCCTTAACATGGAAATCTAAAATATATTGCGGAAACCGTCTTCTTATTATGTGCAATTGCAAGTTGATATAACTATTTCTCAAGAAATTGTTTGGTTGAGTTTATGTTCATTCTAAATTTCTTGTCTACCTTCCCAAGTCCTGCACTTTACCCTTTCCCTCAACTCATGCAGCTATTAACTGAGTACAAGCCCTCATCACTTCTAATCTATGTTATTGCAACAATGTTTTTTTTTCAATTTTTTAGTTTATTTTTTCCAATTACATGCAAAGATTGCATTCAACATTCACTTTGGTAAAATTACTGCCATCCCATGCCTTATTCAACTTATCCTAAGATAACAAGTAATTGCATATTCATGTCACACACGTGAATGAGAAAAAAAACACAAGGAAAAAAACACAAAAAACAGTTGTTCAAAAAGTGCAAATACCATGCTTTGATCTACATTTAGACTCCATAGTTCTTTCTCTGAATGTGGATGGTAATTTCAATCACAAATCTTTTAGAACTGTCTTTGATCCCTATCTTGATGAGAAGTAAATCTATCTTGATGATCACCACACATTGTTGCTGTTATTGCATATGATATTCTCCTGGTTCTCCTCATTTCATTCAGAATCAGGTCATATAAGTCTTTCCAGGTTTTCTGAAATCTGACTGCTCATCATTTATAATAGACCAGTGGTATTCCAATTTATTCATATGCCACAACTTGTTCAGCCATTCCTCAATTGATGGGCATCCCCTCAATTTCCAATTCGTTGACACCACAAAAAGAACTGCTCCAAATATTTTGATGTATATAAATCTTTTCCCTTTTTAATGATATCTTTGGAATATAGACCTAGTTGCAGTGTTGTTGGATCAGAGATATGCAAAGCTTTGTTGCCATTTGAGTATATTTACAAATTGCTCTCCAGAAAGGTTGGAGCGGTTCACAGTTTCAGCAATAGTGCATTAATGCTTCAGTTGTCCCATATTCCCTCCAACATTGATCAAGAATTAAGACTCAGATTATTACATACTAGAAAGTTATATTGATTATATGCCATTTCTAATTCAACCATGTGTGGAGACTTAGCCATGACTGGGTTAATACTATGTGGTATCTAGAAGTATTCTAATGGACTACAGATCCCGGAGAGTAGATAGCTCAAGAAGTGATAAGTTGGAACTAAATTCCTCTGCAAATGATCAATAAATACTCCTTTTGATCCCTTACAGGTTATTTCTTTCTTGGTGGAAAATAATGCAAGAATTCCTATGGGCAACCAGGTGGAAGAGAGGCAGAAACTGCCCTTTCTCCCTACACATCATCTCCATTTCTTTTTTGTTTGTTCTCTGTAGACCTTAACTGAGCAAATATCTAGAGATATAATTGAATGTGTTTCTTTTTTGTGAACCTTGAATAGTTCATTACTCCATCAGAAGTCTTCCCTTTGGAACCAGGTTTGAGAGGGTCAGAGACAGAGACAGAGCAACAAAAGAGAATAACCTTGGAATCTAAGATTTCTAAGCTAGATATTTGAACACAACTAATAGTAAAAGAATTTCCCTGATCTGTGGCTACTCTCCATCACTGGGTGGAGATGGGTCTACCAAAGATTCCCCTTAATGCATTCTTTATATCCTTGTTTCTCAGGCTATAGATGAAGGGGTTCAGCATGGGAGTGAATACAGTGTACATCGCTGAGGTGGCTGAGTTTTTCCAGGAAGACTGGGCAGTTGAAGAGCTCAAGTACACCCCAAGAAGTGTACCATAGAATAATAAAACAACACATAGGTGAGACCCACAGGTGGAAAAGGCTTTATACTTTCCTCCACGTGATGGAACTCTCAAAACGGAAGCACAAATCTTAGTATAAGAAAAAAGAATCCCTGCAAAAGGGAAAATACCCAGCAAGACAGATCCAAAATACACTAAGATGTTATTGATGAAGATTTCAGAACAAGACAATTTCAAAATCTGAGAAATATCACAAAAGAAATGTGGAATGCCATGATCTTTGCAGAATGAGAGTCGTGTTGCCATCATGGTGTGGAGGATGGAGATTAGAAAACTTACAGTCCACGACAAAAGAATCAGCAAACCACAGAGTTGTGGGCTCATGATGGTCACATAGTGCAGAGGATGACAGATGGCCACAAAGCGGTCATAGGCCATCACTGTAAGGAGCAAATTGTCCATACAAGTGAAAATCATATAGAAGAACATCTGAGCAAAGCAACCAGCATAGGAAATGGTCTTGCTGTGCAGCAGGATGCTTTCCAGCATCTTTGGGACAGTAATCGATACCAAACACAAATCCACAAAGGACAGGTTGGAGAGGAAAAAGTACATGGGTGTGTGAAGGTGGGAGTCAGAGGCAATGGTTAACATGATAAGAAGATTCCCAACCAGAGTGACCATATATATGCCCAAGAACAATCCAAAGAGGAGAATTTTGTGCTCTGGCTTCTCAGAAAATCCAAGAAGGAGGAATTCTGAGTCATATGACTGATTTACTGGTACCATGTGAATGATAGGTCTGTGGGAAGGAAATAAAAGAACAGGAAATGTAAATTCAGACATCTTTTGTTCATATACCTAAGAGAATCTATGACAGTGATTTCAAGAATTAGATTTCAATTACTGATCTATCATTAGCTACCATGTGATTTTGAGCAAGTTACTTCTCTCAGTCTCAATTTCTTCACCTAAAATGAAAGTCCTTGATTAGATGATACTTCAGACCCTTTTAACATCCTATGAATTTAATTAACTATATTTATATTGTAGTATTAGATACTGTCAGCAATATGCAAATGAAATCACAAAAATTGCTTTTAGGATCATCACCCTTTGAGCTAAGAAATGTAATCTTGGGTCAGAGCTTCATATAGACACCTTCAAGAAATTTCCATGGTGGGGGGGGGGCTGGCTAGGAGGCACAGTGGATAGAGTACTGGCCCTGGAGTCAGGAGGACCTGAGTTCAAATCCAGCCTCAGACACTTAATAATTACCTAGCTGTGTGGCCTTGGGCAAGGCACTTAACCCCATTTGCCTTGCAAAAAAAACTAAAAAAAAAAAAAAACCTCCATGGGAAAACCACTAACATCGCTGAAAAGTAGGATGGGTTCATTTTACAGTAAGGAAAAAACTTCAGATCTAAGAGGCAAAAGACAAGTAGAGCAGGGATTCTTAACCTTGCTGAGTAATGAACCTATTTGGCAATCTGGTGAAGTCTATGGACCTCTTCTCAGAATAATTTTTTTTGCTGTTTTTGTAAGGCAATGGGGTTAAGTGACTTACCAGAGGTCACACAGCTAAGTAATTATTAAGTGTCTGAGGCTGAATTTGAACTCAGATCCACCTGACTCCAGGGTTGATGTTCTATCCATTGCTGTTCCTTCAGAATAATTTTCAAAAATAGTTGAAGAAAATGATGTATTTCAGTTAGAAATTTGGAAAGTGAAGATGGAGTTTTCCTCACCGAAGGTCACATAACTCATGAAATTTATACAAAGAAACACTCCAATCACATCAAGGAGGTAATGGATCCCAGATTACTAATTCATGAAATAGAGAGTCATTTAAAATATGACCCTTTATTATACTAGAAGCATGAAAATGACTATCAAAATCAGCAAAGTATATAGAGAACAGAAATGAGAAAAATGAACAAAATCATGAAATCAAAGTCAATTCTGCTTCAGTCTTACATTTAGAAAGTGAAGCAATGCTAGTAGCATCCAAGATTCATACCAAAGTCCAATAACACAGGTACATTTCAGTTTGGCTCAGACAGTGCATTCATTATGTAGGCATTTTTCAGAGGGTCGAATTGTCTATAAGGATATATTAAGAACTTACTTCATACCAGACACAGTGCAAAACTGTGCATAGAATGAGAATCAGTGAATGGAAAGTATAGAGGAAAATTTTGGCCTCATATGAAAAAGAATTTTCTAACCAGTATATTTGTCCATTAAATGAATAAACTTCATAAAGAAATCATGAGTTCCCCATCACAAAAGGTATACAAACAGAGATTAAATGAGCATTTGTTGGGAGCACTATCTGTCAGGTTGGAAACATTGCTATTATATTTGACTCCTTCTTCCTCTTTTAAATAATAATAATAATAACTAAAACATGATTTAATATTTATAAAGTATCTTTAAATATCTCATTTGATGCTCATAACAACTGTGGGAGGCAGATACGATATTATTATCTCCAATTTTCAGATGAGTAAACTGAGACAGACAGAGAAGTTAAATGGCAAGTCCTAGGTCACACAGCAAGTCACATTTGAACTCAGACTTTTCTCACTTTAGGTCTAATATTTTATCTATTGCACTATCTAGCCATTGTGGGAACATCTATGTGACCTGATACAAAGCAAAATAAGAAGCAAGAAGCAACATTTATACAATTATTAAAACTGTAAATGAACAGACCCTTCAAGGGAAATTAAAAGTTGAATAAAGGAAAGAACAGTGAAAAAATTGAGTAGAAGAGATGATGAAAGATTTCTCCTCCCTCACTATAGAGAGATGAAGAATGGTTAGGTCACAGTATTTGCATTCATTGTCAGATAAGTGCCACTCTATTGCATTTGCTTATTTCATTTCTTTGTCAGATCTGCTAGATCCTTAGGGATCTAGGGTAGGAAGAAGTCTTTCCCATTACCCCTTAATCTTACTTCTGAGACTGCTCCTATATTATATTGTGTATACATTATTGGTATAGCCAGTTATGCTTCTCTCTCACCCACCCCACACTCCCACTTCAGATCCTTGAGAGGAGGGACTCATTTTTCCTTTTTCTTTCTCTTTCTCTGAGCATTAAGTACAGTGAGCAGATTTGTTGGTTGTTTTTTCAGTGAATTTCAGACATGACTAACTGGTGCTTTCTAAACAAAGATACTAGAGGAGTTTGTCATTTCCTTCTCCAATTCATTTTACAAAGGAAAAAAACTGAGGAAAACTAGATTGATTGATTTGCTCAGGGTCACACAATTAGTTAGTATCTGAGACCTGATTTGAACTCAGGAAGATTAGTCTTACTGACTCCAGGTCCAGCACCCTATCTATCCAATGAACCACTCAGCTGCCCTGTCCAGCATATATTTGTACTGATTAACTATCATTAGATGACTAGCTAAAATGACTGTCATTTTATGACATATGGCATATGATATTTCAATGAAATATCTAAGAGTTGAAGAGACTTTAGAGATAAGATTGTCAGAACCAGAAGATATCTTCCAGAGTAAATGATAGAGTTAGAAGAAACTTAAGGATTGTCTTTTCTTAAAGCTTCGCTTTTCATGCCTATTAGAAAATAAGTCAAAGGAAGACTACCTTCTGCTCAGCATCTCAAACAGTGAGTCACTGATAAAAGCAAAACCATAACCCTGGAACCAACTCATACCAATTTTCAAGAACCAATTGTCAAATTGGTTTCAGTGTGAGCATTTAGAGCTCAGAATTAACAAAAGTTATGTGCTACAAATCAAGATTGATTTTTTTGTTTTCTTGATTATCTAGACTTAATAAAGTAATGTACAAGAAAATTCATAGTGAAATTTCATTATGAATATAATTTATGTACAAAGGATTTCACAGTGAGCTCCAGTAGTGATAGACATGTAATAGGTCACACTGAAGAGAAATCATACAACTATTGAATGATTTCACTCAAAGCTCCAAACTCGCTAAAAAATTAAAGAATACTGTAAAGAAACTTCAAGGGTTTTGTGAATATGCTCATGGGGATCATAATTTATGATGCTAAATATCATTATTTGTACTGGAGGGAAGGTATTTAAAGGCAATAATTGTCTTAGGATTTTCCCTAGAGTACATCCTTGATTGTACTATGTAGAAGTATTTTTATTTGAATGAGTTTTTTTCCTTGAGAATGGATATGAGGAAATGATGAAAGGAAAATCATTATTATATGTATCATGTGTATGTATTGCTGCATAATTACTGAAACCTCAGTCATTGGAGGGGGTGGCCCTAGCTGATCAGCTGTTTTCATATCTAAAGGGGTCATCAGAAAGATAATTAAGCAAAAGCACCATATTAAAGAAAAGGAAGAGAAAGGATGTTAATAACTCAAGTAAAATTAAGAATGTATAGTGCATATAATTTTTCCATAAAATTGACTATTAAGCATTGAGCAGCACCCACCTGGCTATAAGAATCCTTGGTGGTTATGTATATATTCCAATTCCCTGACATGAAGAAGTACAGTTAGGTGACTTCCCCAAGTTCATAAAGGTAACACTTATAATAGCTATTTTATTCTCAGTACTTTCTAGAATGATAACTCTGAATTCAGAAATTTGGGTCCAAATCCCATCTCAAACACAAAAAAAATGACTTTGGATAACTCACATCATCTCCATTAACATCAATTTCCTCATCTTGCAAACCTCTGCAGGTTTGCAAATCACTGAACTTATCATATCATTTAATATTTACAACAAATCCAGGAAGAAGGTGCTTTCATTGTTCCCATTTTACATAAGAAATCTGAGGCAGAGAGAGGTTAAGTAATAAGCCCAAGTTCACACAGTTCATGTCTGAGGCAAGATTTCAGTTCAGACTTTCTTCACTCTATGTCCCACACTTTTATCCACTGTACCATTTTTCAGATCTAGCAGCCTATGATTCTATTGCTATTCCCATAACCCCATTCTATGCTTTACCACTAAATGAATAGGCTGGGATATGCACACTGGAAGACCAGCCACAAACTCTTGAATCATAGTGTCCATCAAGGACTTTACTTGAACCTCTTCAATTAATATTCCTGTTTTTTCCTCATTAAAATTCCCAGGCTAGTAAACTACATTGGGTGGTCCATACCCAAATAGGACACTTTTTAAAAATGAAACCTTGAGTTCTGGTGGAGGCATCAGTTCTCTGCCTTTTCAAGAGAATTTTTTTTCTCTTCTCTAAAGCACCTGCACATCCTCACCAAGCAATTCCTGTCTTTTCTGCCATTGTGAGGCTTCCTCAGGTCTTCAGCTTAAGACAGTACCTAGGACATCAACCTCAGTTACAAGATTCCTGTGTAGAATCCTGCCTCAGCTCTTCGAAAATCTTCTCTGTTCCCCTAGCAGCTGCTATTAAAAGAGTTCCACTTCCCACATTCATCTCCCAGATTGTGAGCCATGAAAGTATACCCCTGTGGACAATTTGCTTGTAGGGTTTCTCACAGTCAGGGCTTCTCATAGTTTCCCATGGTTGATGTGTAAAGTTTCCAGAACTCTGTCTCTGTGGGTAGAGTCAATGACCCCAACATCCGGACTGGGTTCCAAGATGTCGTAACTGAGACTTGATTGACATGCCTCTGACTTGGACACCAGGCTAGGCTTTACTGAAATGATCTAAGATTTGCTGGGCTATAACCTGTTGTTCAAAAGACAAAAACATCCTATATTTCATTAGTGATTTACAGTCAAGGAATATTTCCACAAATCTTTTGTCATCAGATACAGATGTAAAAAATTAATTAAGCTGAAATTGTCTTGTGGCTGTCATTATTATGGAACTCATCTGATCATCCATGAAGCCCCTAGAAAACTTAGGATCATCATATAGGTATACACCTATTCAATCTAAGATCTAATTGGGAGGAAGAATTTGTCTATGGTCCAAGAGCTAGTCAGTGATAGTGCTAAGACCTGAATCTCAGTCTAATGAATCTGAATCTAGGACTCTTTCTACTGCTATTCATTAATGCCTAGATTGGGACCCAGGTACTGGGCTGTCCTCTAGGCTCAGGCTAGGTCAAACACTGGACTGGGTTGTGTCATAATCTGGCTTGTGCTAAGCTTCACACCACATTCCTGGGTTTCTGAGGAAGAATAGACAGTCACCCTTCCCTTGTATTCTCTCCTCTCATTTTCTGTCTCCTTTACCCAAATACTTACTGGGCAATAAAGAGGAGCCAGGTATGATTGATTCTGTATCTGCTTTGACTTCTTGGCAAGAAGGACAAAGAAGACAGTAGATCTAAACCCAAATGAACATAAGAAAGTGACCACAAGCATACTGACTGGTGTCTCTGGGAGGCAAAAATGGGTTCTCTCCTCACTTGAGATAGATGATTTGTGGACCTGGGCAGTGAAAGGAAAAGAAGAAATATTTACTGCCAAAGAGTTGGAATACCCTCAGCTCATCATTAGAAAAAAAATAATAAATTGTCTTTTCTTTCCCTAAACAATTCAATTCCCTGTGGGGTAGGAAACCTTGGCAGAAAACTTCCTAATGATGAGAGTTGTCCAACAATGAAAGACTGTCTCATGGGGGACTAAATAACCTTTCAAAAGCTGGATGATGTCTTTAGCTTGTTGTAGATGATGTACCTAATTTATATATAGGTTTTTCTAGATGACACTTGAATTCTCTCCTAACTAATAACTTCTAAATATATGAGAATGTTATTTTTAAAAGCACTGAGTTTCCCATCACTAGAAATAGTCAAGATGAATGTGGATAACTTTTCCTCCTATATTGAAGTGGGAATTTCTCCCTAAATTGAAAGATTGGACTGGATGAACTAAGTACATTCCAACTCAAATAATCCATGAAAAATCTATGTTCTACTTCATAATATATTGAGTTCCATATCACTAAAGTTTTAAAGTTAGGACTGGATAAACAAATATTGTAGTGGAAAGGGCTCTGAATTTTAAGTCAAAGGAATAAAACTCTACT
Source organism: Macrotis lagotis (assembly GCF_037893015.1). Classification (NCBI taxonomy): domain Eukaryota; kingdom Metazoa; phylum Chordata; class Mammalia; order Peramelemorphia; family Peramelidae; genus Macrotis; species Macrotis lagotis. Next base: position 638,080,672 of record NC_133666.1, on the reverse strand, counting down.
TTTGCTACTTAATTTCTCTAGCCCACAGTCACTTTGTTTGCTAAATCAGTGTTAATCCACTGTTCTATTTTTTCTGATATAGGGAAGGAGGGGACAGAAAGAAGACCTTTCATACAATAGGAAGGAATCAATGAGCCAGAAAGTACTTTATAGAACAAATGGGGAATTTCAGAGCTAGAAAAACAGGAATATCCAAGCTTAAAGAAGTACTAGAACAGAGAATATCAGAAATGGAGCAAGACCATGAAAGACTTTAAAATGTCAAAATAAGGAATTTGTATTTTAGAATTAAAGTAATAGAGTGAAATTGAAGACTCTTGAACAAGAGAGTAATATGTCTTGTGCTTCAGGAAGCTTTTATGGCAGTTATGTAATGCGAAAGGGGATAAATGAAAGCAAAGCATCCAGTTAAATTGCTGCAAATAAGAAATTAAAAAATCAGGGTCTAATATATGACAGTGGCTATTTGAGTAGAAAGAATGAAATGGATTCTAGAATTCGATAGGCATAGAATTGACAAGATTTGGCTCTGATTTCAGGTGAGTGATGAGTAGTCAAGAATTTAGAAATAAAACTCTAAAACTTTAAAGTCTGTGAACAGGCTAATAGTGGGAGAAAACCCTCAAAAGAAAAAGGAAATTTACCAGATTGGCAAGTTTAGGGTAAAATAAAGGGAATTCTCAGTTTAACATCTTGAGTTTAAGATGCTTCTAGGATGCCAGGTGGAGGTGCCCAGCAGGCAGCTGAATAGTTCAGACGGGATCCTGAGGTTAAATATGAAGATCTAGGAGTTATCTGCAAGGGGAAGAGGAGGGAAATAGACTTGGTGATCTCTTGGGATTCATCCAATTCAAATTTCCATTATCATATCACATTCAGACACACACACATACATACATACATAAACACAGACATAGATAGATAAAGAAAACAAACAGGATTTTAAATGTAGAAAGAACATCATCACACCCTCAGTTTGCTATCTCAGTAAGAAGTACTTGAAAATAGATTAGTATGCATACACATCTACACATTCCTGTGTGTAATATCCACCATTGTCCTCTCCCAGCCTAAGACCTGGAATCTAAGAGGGAGGAGAATTACTTTATGAGTTACACTCTCCCTTTTATCCCCATACTCCTCTCTTCTCCCCCAAACTTCAACTGCTATGCTCTTTGGGGGGATGATATTGGAAAAAAATTCATTAACTAAACAAATTGTAAAATATGGGAATGACCTTGGCTTCCTTCTTTTGGAGACCATGGCACAGTGGAAAGTATTCTGGATTTTGACTCAAAGGGTTTTGATTTAATTCCTGAGTTCTGCTATACTATTGCATTATTTTAATCAAAATCTGTTACTTAATTTATTTGGGCCACAGTTTTCACATCTGTACAATGAGGTAGTTGCATTAGAAATTACTCCTAAAGTCTTTGATTATCCCAGCCCAGAGCTCAAGGCCAACACAACCAACAACAGAACTCATTCTAGGTTTTAGCTCCAAATTTCCTGCATTCAATGGCCCTGTCTTTCCCAATACTCTACCAGAACTCTTAAAGAGAGAGAAAAATTTGAGACTCAAAAATCTTACAAATAACGAATGTTGAAAAGTGTCTTTACATGTAATTGAAAAGAATAAAACACTATTAACTGAAAAATATAAAATACACTAACATTAAAATTTTCAAAAACAATAAAAAATGACTCTGGGTATCTGACTGGGTCATTAAATATTGTAGAAAAGCTTTTTGGATAAATGTTTGCGGCACACTACATTTTAGGATTTCTGTAATCAGCATCTACTACACCTACAAAGTGTGTCCTACATCAACACTGAGTATGCAGAAGGTCTTTGACTCTGTCCATGGGGCTGAGTTGAATTTGTTAGGAAGGTCACTTAATAACCACCATTGTCCCACATGACAGCAAGCATGATGTCTTGAAATGGATATACACTACTGATGAACTTTCCAGGCAACCAAATTTCAACATAATTTTCCATAAACTCTCACAACTGACAGCATCAAAGGCTTTGGTCAGATATATAAATATTGTCTCCAAACCTCTGTTCTGCTTCTGGTCTTTTTCCTGAGATTGTCGGACAGCAAATATATCGACTGCTCCTTGACTTTTTCTGAAGCCACACTGGCTCTCAGGAAGATGACTATCTTCCAGGTGAAGGATCAACCTACTGATGACTCTGGAAAAAATTTTTGCCAGAAATGACTAAAAGAGAAAACCCATGTTATTCACACAGAACAATCTATTCCCTTTACATATCTTTATAAAGAAAATGGATGCATCCCTGAATTCTTGGGGTATAATCTCCACATGCCATATCATTTGGAAAATTTCAGTCAGATTTTGTAAACAATGTATCCCTGCCCTTACAAATCTCAGTTAGAATAGTAGGTACTTTGCTAGAAGAAAGAGCCTAATAGCACTCAAAACTTCTTCTTCAATTGGAACTTCAACTAGGGCTGAATTGTCTTCAATTTGAGGTATTATAATCAATGACTCCTATGTTAATTAATGACAGTCTATTAAAAACACTATGAAAGTGTTCAGCCCATCTCTCTAGGATCATGTCCCTCTCATTAATCAATGTGGCTCCATCATCATTGAGTAGTTGAGATACAACATATTTTTTTGACCCATAAATACCCTTCTAGCCATCGTAAAAACACTTTGGATTGTTTGATGTGTATATATATAGATAGATAGATAGATAGATAGATAGATAGATAGATAGATAGATAGAGATAGAGATATAGATATAGATACATATACATATATAGATATAGATATAGATATATAGATATAGATATATACATACCTATATGTGTATATATATACATATATATATATATAACTGAATTTCATTTTCTTTCTTACTGAACCAAGAAACCTGTATCTCTCTAAACGTCGCTTGTACTTTCCTTTTGATGAAATTAAATGCTGCCTTCTTGGAAATAGATGAATTATTCTGCTGGAAAACCCTGTGAAATTGGGATTTTTCATTTAACAGCTTCTATATTTCCCATAATTTTCATCAAACCAGTCTTGATGCTTGCAAATGCAATACTGTACACCGAATCTTTGAAAGCTTCCCTTTCATTTTCTGCTCTACTGTTGTCAACTGTATGTTGATTCAAACTTCCCTTTAAGGTGACAACAAACTGTTCTCTACTCAAAGACATACTCTAATTCTTCTGTTAGTCAGCCACTTCAAATGAATGTAAATATTTATCTTGGAGGCAAGAAGTCTCTTGTCTTACACTCTGTGCCATACATTGCCTTCATCACTCCCACATCCTGTTTCTTCTCTCTATAATCACATGGTCTATTAGATATCAATGTTTGCTGCAAGTTTTATTGCTTTTAGGCAAATGAAAGACTGTTCATTATGGGAAGTACATGGGATGCTCAAGTCTTCAACAGTAAGTTACCTTTGCTTTTGTTTTTTCCAACTCCATTCCTTCCAAGGACTCCCTGCCATGTCTGATACTCCTAAGCTTGTCCTCTTTTGGTATATCGATGATAAGGGTCTTCAAGTCTCAATAAAATTCTTCTTCTACCTCATCAGAGTACATCATGATGGAAACATAGGCACTGAAGATGATGACATGACATTTTCCTACAAATGGCAATCACATTGTTGTGAGCCTGTCATTCACTCCTTTTAGTAGGCATAAAACCTTTTTGACTTGATTAGATTTGATTGCAAAATCTACACCAGTTTCATGACCCTTCTCTTCACTGTGACCAGCCCAGAAACACATGTATCCAGCTCTGACTTCAGTAAGTTGACCTTCATTTGTCAGTCTTGTTTCACTCAGGGCTGCTTGTTCATCTCTTAGACCTTATGTTGTCTAAGAGTGTGCACCAATTCCAAGGGCCAGTGGAGAGTGAAATCATCTTTGAAGACATTTTTAAATATTTTTTTTGTATAAATAAGGTAGAAACACCTTCTGTCATGGTAATCGGGCCAGTGTTGGGTGAGCAGACAAAATTTAGGGCACCTTTTCTAGCCTCTTCTGTACTCTAGGAGGTGAGCAATACAATCCTTAAAAGTTTACTTAGACATCCAGGGGGCTGCCAAAGCCCACTGTTCCTCCCACTGAGGAAAAGATCTAATGGCCTGGGCCACATATGTGCAGGGTTGTGACTAAAGTTTCCAGATTATGCATACTTGCTGTTTCATCACTAGCCTGTTGCCACTGACTTGGATAAAAATGGTGAAATGGTATCTGTGATATCTTTTGATTCATCCATAAATTGGATTTAAGTGAGGCAGAATTGCACAAAGTCTATGGCCTCACTCTCTCTTCCAAGTTATCACAGTTCATTGGCAAGACAGAATTAAGAAATATGTTGATGGTTTGAGATGCTATATGAATGAACTTGGCATCTTTGAAGTCTAACCAAACTCCAGGCATTCCAAAGTTACTGCTTCAGGCACTTTCATGGAGATTGGAACAAATTGTTCTCTTCTGCCCATTCCATCAGGCAAAGTCTTTACATGTTTGTGGAAGACACTTCCCTAACCCACCAATGGGGTTGAGATCCCATTATTCTCAATCTGGTTTAATGGATTACTGTGGTGTGACCACTGTATATGCTACAGTTTCATGAAGTTACAGGAGAGAATAAGGTGACTATCAAAGACAGAAAACAGCCCCATAAAGGGCCGGGCAGCCCTCACACCGGAGGTACTATTCTTTCTTGAATGCACCCTTCTACCTATGGAATCATGGAAATAGCTACCCCAATAATGGCAGCAAAATACCATCAGATGTGATTGATCAGAAGCACTGTAACATTGCTGTACATGATTAAATCCTAATGAATAATCACAAAAATCATAAGAAAGTGAAGAATTTCAAATATAATATAGCTGCATGACCAACAAACAAATGATCATATATATCATGTAGAAAGATTCAAACTAATGAACATAGATTATATTTGAAAGAAAAAAACAAGGAGAGAATGTGGAAGCCTAAATATGTAGGAGACCAGCTAGTTAAAATATTGAGACTAAAGATTCCTATTATCAAAATGTAAAATAAAGTTGGGTCCTTCATCTCCATTATATCCCAAAGACTATCCAAACCTTTCATGGGCCATCATTCATTATCAGGGTTCCCCTTGTCTCCTAGGCAACTAGGACTTAAGTTAGGAATATAGTTCAAATTCTGTCTCAAATACTTAATAACTGTTAAACCTTGGGAAAATCACTTGGTCTCAGTTTCCTCATATATAAAATAATATCATCTACCTATTGTGAGTATAAAATGAGATAACTCTAAAGGCCTTGTCAAACCTTAAAGTGATATGTAAATGTTAGCTATAATTATAATCTATAAGAAATTCTTAAGTGCTAATTCTCTATTAGGCACTGTGTGCTAAGTACTGGGGATACCAAAAGAAAAAAGAAAAAAGTTCAAAATTATCTCTGTCTCCAAGGAACTCACTTACTAGTAAGGGAGACTACATGAAAATAGATAGGAACATACAAAAAAAATATCAAGTAAATTTGAAAATAGTGCTGTCATTTGAAAATACAAATCCTGTAGGGCTAAGCGCAGAAATATATCTATCTCCAGAGAATCAGAGTTCCCAGAAGCAGACTTATAGGAAACACTCCATTCCGGAAGATGGAGGAGAGCCCTAATCACACCCTCCCAATGATATCAAATGGAGAGAAAGATGAGTGGCCTGGCACTTTTTCTATTATGTCACTTTGCTACCTCTAAGAAATATATATATAAATATAAACATAGATGTATGGATGTATGTGTGTATATATGTATTTATTTACTTATTTAAATAGCAGATTCATATATAGCTGTGTCATGATACAATACATACACACTCACTAAATCATATAGCTTTCATAGTCTTAATTTACTTGAAAAATGAAATAACTTTTTTTTTCAAATCTATGTCAATTTAATTTTGTTTTTCTAAGTACTCTTGATTTTCTCCTCTCCCCACCCCCATCTTGGCATTTTAGCAACAAAAGTGAAAGGGAAAGAATAATTACATTCCCTTCTTTTTCCTTATCCATTTGCTCTGTCATTTTCTTAATAAGACTTTTCTAACTTCAGTTTCCACCACTCTATTTTCCTTCATGGATTACTTTCTTTCACTACAAAAGACTTTCTCAGAGAGGACCCTTAGAGGTCCATGACAATGGACTGTTGGAGAAGATTGACAGTGAAGCCAAGAAGAACCAAGTATATTTAATAATAATGAGAAGAGAAAAGTCTCTATTGTTTTAAGGATCATTATATGACCTTGGAACATATTTTGTCTTGTATATAATAATTGCTGGAAGGGACCTCAGAGTTATTTTACTTAACCTCCCTATTTTACAGGCAAGGAAACTGAGACCAAGAGATGGTTCCCATAGTTAAGCTTTTAATAAGCAGCAGAATCAGGGATATGAACTAAGTTTCCATGACTCCAAGTTTAGCACTATTTACTCACTGCAGAATGCTAAATACATTTAGTTATTTTTCCAGTAGGCTGCTAAGGACAATAGAAACTTTCAAGTTAAGTAAACATGACTTTCTTATATTAATATAATTGAGAATTTGTGGTAATAAATACATATGCATATATATACATATATACATGTATTGTATAAATTAATATGAAATGAAGTCATTCCTGAACGGTGTGTTCAAATAATCTGACAAGTTGTTCAAAAGTTTACAATTCTATAAAAGAATTTTAAAAATCACTGATGATAAGAGAAATGTAAATCAACCCTCCACCTAGGTTTCATCTAACAAAATGGCATAGATGGTAAATGCTACAATGGTCAATATAGGAAGAGTTATAGAAAGATAGAGATGTCTTCTTTGGAGTTATAGGTAGCTACAACTATTCTGTAAAGTAGTATGCGACCAAATGTTGTGATAGTAAAGAACTGGAAATAAAGTAGATTCCTATGAACAAGAAACTGGAAAGATGAATGATAGTATATCAGTGTAAAAGATTATGAAAAGCATTATGAAAATGATAAATATGCTTAATATAGAGAAACATGGAAAGCTTCACATGAACTGATGCAAAGTAAAATACTCAGAAACGTGAAAATATGTATAATGTCAATATATTACATTTTAAACAAAAATTGTTCATTTTAAAGTTGAAGATTCTCTGTTACTTTTTTGGTCAAGAAGACTTGTCCCTATTTACAGTTATGAAAAAATATATCTTTTCCTGCTTCTTTAATTTATTTAGGATATAACCTTTAATACCTAGGTTGGGAAGCCATTTGAGTATTATTGTGGTATATGGTATGAGATGTGGTCTAACTAAGCCTATTTTCTACAGTAGTTTTTATTGAATAGTGAATCCTTATCTCAAAAACTAGTATTCTTGGGTCTATCGAACACTGTTTTGATATTCAATTACTTCTGGATCTTGTTTACCCAACTGCGATGGAATATTATTGTTCTTTAAGAAACCCTGAGCAGACAGATTTCAAAAAAACTGAACTGATATTGAGTGAAGTGAGTAGAATCAGGAGAAAATTGTTCCTACCAATTAACAGTAGCATTGTATGATGATCAACTATAAAAGACAACTCTTCTCAACAATGTGGTGATCAAGACAATTCCAAAACGTTTGTGATGGAAGACATATCCACATCAAGAAAAAGAACTGGTGTCTGAATGAAGACTATACCATGCTGTATTCACTTTTTTGTATTTTTTTATTTCTTCTTTCTCCTGGTTTTTTTTCCATTTGTTCTTATTCTTCTTTTGTAATATGACTAATATGGATATATGTTTCATATGATTGTACATTTATAACCTGTATCAAATTACTTGCTTGTCTTGAAGAGGGGTGAGGGACAGGAGAAAGGGAGAAAACTAAGGAACTCAAAATATTACCAAAAAAATTAATGTTGAAACTATATTTATATGCAATTGGAAAAAAACAAATTATGAAAATTTATAGGGATATGAAATTTATTCCCTCCAACCAGAAAAAAAAATGTTGAACATAAAAGGATTACAGTACACATAGAATGACTACAACAGAACTCAATAACAATATATAAGCATTGATATAATTGTCTAATGGGCTAATATTTAAGCATTTAAGTAGAGTGGTTGGGGAAAATAATGGAAGGGTAATTGGGAAGAATTGGAATCATAACCCACCTCAGGCACATAACTGGCTTCTGAAATCTAGAACTATGACACTATTATCACATCAATATATGTTGAGAGGTAGATAGCTTACCAATAGAAATAAGAAGACCAAGCTTTTGGCACTCCTACTTCAAGAGACGTGTCTGAGTTCCTGTTGACCCAGTGTTGAGGTCAAGGTTGTATTCTCAGCTCTGGAAGACCAGAGCTTATATTTAAATGAAACCCACAATCTTGGAGTCTTGGAGTCATGGAGTCATGGAGTCTTGGAGACATCTTGTTTACACAGAGGATAAACAAAAGAGTCACAAAGGACTGAATCCAAATGCTACCATAGAATTTATTTAACTGAGTGATGATAGGCTAGTTACAACCTCAGTTTTTCTAATTGTAATATTGAAATAATAAATTCACCTACCTCACAGAGTTGTCTTGAAGACCAAATGAGGTAAAAAAAAAAAATTAGTAAATATTATGGCTCTGTTCAAATGCTAGTTATTATTAAGTCTCATCAGAAAATAAAGAAGATGTTCAATACCACAAATCATTTATTTTTATATTTTACCTTGTTTAAGACTATCAAACCTAATACTAATCTTAGGTAAGTCTTCTTTTCGGTAATTGCCCTCTGATGCAAAAGCGTCATTTTCTAGTAGTCTATTCTTGCCAACAGCAAAAATGCAAGAAAATGCTCCAGGGGATGCTGCCACTGTTGTTTGTAGACCACTAGATCTTTAAGATTCACAAAGTTCTATATTCAGAGAAAGGAAACACCTAAGAGAAGCAGTCCAGGATGAGGACATATGCTCAAGGTTGTACAAGGCCAGATAGAAGATAAAGGCAATCACTCCTTCCTACAACTGACTCTTTGGATGCATCTCACAACAGTCTATACTCTGTAGCCAGAGAGAAAGAGAGACAATTGGGACAAAGCAATTGAGTTACCAGAACCTCTGGTTCAACAGTCAATTAAGGAATATTTCATTATACCTCTGAGTGATGATTCTTGTACAATCAGAAACAGTTACATTCACACACACACACACACACACACACACATTTTCATATAGTGACCTAAAACCAAGAAAGGTACAAAAGCATACTTCAATACTCCATGAAGGTGAGGAAGAAGATTCTCAACTACTTTTAATTAACATAATATTTTGTTGGCCAGTAAGAAAGGTTAAGCTGAGTGTGAATTTTATTTAATGCTTACAAATCAAAAGAAGATGAGATATTGTGTGTTCTTTATTCTAAGATGAAATGTGTGATTCACATAGAATTTGTGGGCTTGGAGTAATTTAGAATAAGAATCCCCTTAGCAAAGTGTAAAGAATGATTTGGGACTATGTAAACCTGATAATGCAATCAAAATTCATATAACATTACTAATAAAAATGCAGCTTATAAGAACCTCCTGATTTAGTGAAACAATGGAAATAATTTTAGAAAAGAAATTGCAAACATTTGACTGAATTTATGTGGTTAAAAAACATGTTAGGATAACAACTTCAGTAAAAGAAAATGTACAGAAAGTTAGGATTAAAAAATTTCTTTGAATTTGTCACTAAAGTAGCAACAATTTTTTGATTTAGAATCATAAGACAATATAACTAGAAATCATCATGTAAGACATCTTAAAAAATATTCATCAAAATTTCCAAAGATTTTATGAAATTATTCTTTAGGTTTTGTCTATGTCTGCCAGGAAACTATGAAATGTGCTTCATGTCAGAAGATAATTTGGCAAAAGTAATTGCAGTTTATGAACAATAATTCTACATGGAATCATAGAAACCATCTAGAATAAACCCTTAACTCACTAGAGTAGGAAAAAGAATCCTAGGGTGGTTAAGTGACTTTGCCCAAGATTGTTCAGGGATAAAATGTCAAAAGTAGAATTCTCTAATTACAGAATTTTTCTTCTTACCTTAGAGCCAATTTGGTACAAATAGAATGGGATATAAATTCCCTTTTGATAAAACTTCAAGTGAAGATATTTCATCAATATTGAGTGTGGATCAATGTCATGTGGCATATAAACCGAATTTCATGCCTTTTTCTCTATGATGGACTTCTAGTTCCATCCATATGTACTATTTTTGGAGTATTATTTAATGTTTGGGACTATTTTTGGAGTCCCAAACATTAATTTTGATTCTTGTTCCCAGATTGGATTGCAGATTTATTCCCCTCTTCATTTCCAAGAAGCTGAAATAGTGGAGAAGTGAAATGGATAAGACATGTTATTCTTTTTTTTCTGTTTCTCTAGTTTCTTCTTTTTGTTTTGGAAGGTGGATTTTGTGTGTTTGGGCTATTTTATTCTTTATTTTTCTGACTTGGCATGAACTTAGTTACAATCCCTTCTCCCTCTCCCTCTCCCTCTCCCTCTCCCTCTCCCTCTCCCTCTCCCTCTCTCTCTCTCTCTCCCTCTTCCTGAGCCTCTCCCCCCCCCCTTTCCCTCCCCCTCTCTCTCCCTTCTACTTTTATTTCCTCTTCCATCTTTGTACCAGTTGAATGATGCCTAGGCAAGTAACATTCTTTCAGGCTGTTTCCTCATCTGTAAAATGGGATAATAATAGCACCTATGTTCCAAAATTGCTATAAGGATAAAAATAGGGACCTTTGTTAGGTACTTTGCATTGTATTTACTTAAAATAACAAGTGATTATCATCATCATCATCATCATCATTATTATTATTATTATTATTATTATTATTATTATTATTAATCTCTCTTTTTCTGCACAACCCAGAGGTCCAATTCATTCTTGTAAGAACAATCCTATAGGACCTAAGAGAAAGTATTTTAATATTCTGAACCATTTTATAGAGGTGTTGTCATGGCAAATCATGTCATTTGCTTCTGTGTTCAATAGTCCATTGATATAGAAAAGACTTTTCTCTTTTCATAAACGTTATCCTTATTCATTATGCTTATATATTTTTTCTCATTGACTATGGTGGGGTAGGGGGAGAAGTGATTTACTTTTAGAAGTTACTGAAGTAGTTTTTCATGTAAAAGAACTTACTGTTTAAGGTAATGTTCATTTTGAACCTAACTTCACAGCACCTCTCACATCTGACCCTGCTTTCTGCTCACTCAGTCACCACCCTAAGCAGACACTTATTGCCTTGCCCCTCAGATTGCTGTAACAGTCTCCTAACTGGCCTCCTTGCTCAAGTCTCTCCCATCTGCAATCCATCCTACACTGCTCCACAAAGTGGCAGTTTTGATGACTGCCACTTTATAGTACAAATTTAGAACTGTTAGAGTTAGGTCACTTTCCTTTACCTTTTTTTTTCATCAGTTCCCTTACTATTCTTGCCCTTTGGTTGCTCCAGATGAATTTTGTTACTATTTTTTCCTAACTTGGTATAAATAGTTATTTGGTAGTTTGATTGGTCTGGCACTAAATAAGTAATTCAATTTGGATAGAATTTCATTTTTATTATATTAGCTCGACCTAACCATGAGCATTTGACATTTTTCCAATTATTTAGATCTGACTTTTATTTGGGTGAAAAGTGTTTTATAATTGCATTCATAAAGTTTCTGTGTTTGTCATGGGAGGTAAATTCCCAAGTATTTACCATTGTCTACAGTTATTTTAAATGGAATTTCTCTTTCTATCTCTTGCTCTAGGATTTTATTGTTCATATATAGAAATGCTGGTGATATCTTTCTACTTTGCTGAATTTCTTAATTATTTCAAGGAGTTTTTTAGATGATTTTCTTGAGTTCTCTGAGTTGGCTATCTGTCTTGTATGGCTCATCTGATTCATCTGTGAAGCCCTAGAAGATCAAGTTATATCCCCAGTCATCAGGCAGGTATTCACAAACTATCAGTCTAAGATCTAGTGAGAGGAAGTTGCTTCTCTGATCCCTAGTCAGTGACACTGTTGAGACCTGAATCTCAATCTAGGGTTCTTCCTCTCTGGCTATTCACTACCTAGCCAGGGATTCAGGGTCTGAGCTGTCATCAAGTTTCAGGCTAGATCAAATACTGACCTGAATTATATATGTCATGATATGATTTGTGGTAAGTTTCACACCTCTTTCTGAGGAAGAACAGACTTCTTCCCTTCCCTTATATTCCCTCCTTTCATTTTCTGTTTCCTCCTCTCAAATACTTACTGGGCATCAAAAGGACCAGGTTTGATTGACTCTACTTCTGTCCTGGCTTGGTGGTAAGAAGAATAAGGAAGACAGTACCTCTGACCCCAAAAGAGCTTAATATAGTTCCCTGAGGCATAGTGACTGGTGTCTCTGGGATTTTTTGAGGTAGGTGATTTATGGAACTGAACAGTGGAAGAAACAGGAGAAATACTTACAGGACCCAAAGAGGTTGAATGCCTCATTAAAAAAAATTTTGTCCTTCCTTTCCCTGAGGAACTCACATCCCTGTGGGGTAGGAAAGCTTGACAAAGAACTTCCAAAAATGAGGGCTATCCAATAATGAAAGGCTGTCACAAAGGGAACTAAATTTCCTATCAAGCAAAGTCTGAATAACTTCTTTTGTTTCTTGTAGATGATACATAATTTGTAGAAAGGTTGTTTTGAATGACATCTGATGTCTCCCCTCACTAATAACTGCTAAATCTATGAGAATACAAGCTTAAAAAGCCCTGCCTTTAACATTATTGGAAATTTCCAAGGAGAATGTGGATGGCTAATTTTCAGTTTATATTGAAGAGGAGATTCCTCTCTAAGGAGAGAGATTAGACTGGATTATCAAAGACCATTCCAACTCAAATGATCTATGAACAATTATTATCTGCTCTATAACATATTGAGTTCCATATCACTGAAGTTTTTAAGGCAGGACAGGATAAATAAGAATTATAGTTGAAAAGGTTGTGCATTTTAAGTCAAACGAATCAAAACCCACTTGCTATTTACCTTCCATGGGTCTCAGTCTCTTTATGTATTAAACCAAAGTGACAGTTTAGCATCTCATATTTTAAAGACCTTTTACAATATTAGCATTTTGACACTTAAATTCTATGCTTTATGTTTTGAGATAACTAACTCCCAGTTCTAATATTGCATTTATATATTTAAGTCTAAAATATGACAGCTTGAACATTGAATTTCTTAAGGTACATTCCATATCAAAATCTTATGTTCCTGTGACATTTTTATTTGTTGGGTTTTGAAAAATAAAAGTTCAAGAGGGGAAGTGAGAAAAGAATAAGAACAAGAACAAAGTGAGAATGATGAATATTGTGATGATGATGATGATGATGATGATGATGATGATGATGATGAGGAGAAGGAGGAGTGGAAGGATCCCTTACAACACCCTTAGCATGTATTCATCCAGACTCTGTTTGAACACTTTCAGGGACAGAAAAATCATGATCCACAAAGATAATTCTTAAATGTATTCATAAATTATTCAAACAAGAAGAAACCCCAGTTCCCCAGAATCACCTAATCCCATAATGGAGAACAGAATCAGGGCAAAGAAAAAGAAATAAAAGAGTAAAACATGTAGTGGCAAAGATTTGGAAATTGAGGGGATGTTCATCAATTGGGGAATGGTTAAAAAAGTTATGGTACATGGATACTATGGAATACTATTGTTCTATAAGAAACTGAAAATGGTCAGACTCTAGAGAAGCATGGAATGATTTTGGGGATCTGATGTTGAGCAAAGGGACTAGAACCAAGAGAACAATGTACACATAAACAACAACATTGTGAGATGAACAACCTTGATGGAAGCAGTGCCTCTCAGCAATTCATTGAGCTAGAACAACTGTATTATACTGGCTATGGGCTATGTTATCCCCATCCAGAGGATGAAAAATGAAAGAAAACGAAATGCATACACCAAAAAAGTGATCCTTTAGAATCTGATGGATACTTTATAAAAAATCATCTCTTATGTATCTCTTTCCCTTAATCCTAATTCCTAATAACAAAAATTCCTAATCTGTAAACATGTTTATCAACATATATATATGTGTGTGTGTGTGTGTGTGTGTGTGTGTGTGTGTGTACAGTGCTAACCTGACTGTTCACTGTTGAGGGGAGGGGAGTGGGAAAGGAAGGTGGAAGGAAATTTTATAACTTAAAAATATATTGGGTAGCTAGGTGGTACAGTGGATAGAGCACCAGGCCTGGAGTCAAGAGGACCTGATTTCAAATCCAGCCTCAGACACTTAATAATTGCCTAGCTGTGTGACCTTGGACAAGTCACTTAACCCCATTGCCTTGCAAAAACTAAATATATATGTGTGTATACATACATACATATATATATGTATATACATACATGTGCATATCTATGAAAATAAATAATTTTTTTTAAAAAAAGAATAAAGGATGAAGTTAAAGGAGTGAAAAGAGGACAGATGGAATACATGTAGAAAACTGCATCAGCTGAATGAAAAGAAATATCCAGAATGATATATGTTTTGAATATAACAAATATTTAATAAATGCCTGTTGAATTTCCTTGAATAGGAAAAGATAGAACAGGATTTCATTGACTATATGATCAAATTAATCTGAACTAGATTGAATTGGATATTTAAGCTGCCAGATACTGGCAGTGGGATGTTTCAGTTATTCAAAGCTAGGTTAGATGTCTTTAGATTTGTTTTAAACTACTATGGCCACAATAATTCTAAAAGCATCTATCAGATCATAATTTACCCTTCATGTCCACCCTCTCATTTCTCTTCCCAAGTTTTCCCCTTTACTTCCCTTACTTGATTCTCAAAATATTTTTTGTGTTCTTCCATAACCTAAGACCAATTCATATTTTTCTTGAAGGCTTTGGATACAGAAGCATGGACTTTGTTATCTTCTGAGTGTATTTTGATCCTCCACAGGACCAAAGTAATTGTGTATGGTCAGACTTTTTGCTTCTGAATGCTCAGCCTCCTAGCCTTAACTCTTTGTTGAGTTGGGTTTCTGCTTCCAGGGTGGAGAATGCACTGTCCCAAATGTTTGAGGGTTTTTTTAGTTGTTTTCAGGGATACCTCCTAGGGACCTCAATTCCTTCAAGGTCTTATGAGAGACTCTGACTGCTCTCCTGGCCTGTGTGCTCTGGTCTATGGATGACTACAAGCATTCCTCTCTACCCTGGAACTGTGAGGAGAGTCCCTGCTCTGCTGTGGCAGTAAAGCTCCTTTTCCTCAGACTGAGGTCCTGATTGCAACCTAGATCTAAATATGGTCAATGCTATAGAGTCCTTCTTCAGAGATGGCAAAGAGACCTCTCACCTGACCCCCTTACCATGCCATGGGCTGAGTCCTCTGGAAGCAACTGCTGTGTGGCTCCCTGCCAGGTGGCTCCCTAGGTCTGTCACAGGTCTCTAGGCCAGATCAGCATTGAAACCTGCATTGTACTGGGCTCCCCTCTCACTCTGGTGTGGCAGAGTTTTTTTCTGTTGACCTTCCAAGTTATCCTTAGCATTTCCGAGACTGAGAGACCTGGAAACCACCACACTGCCACAGACCCAGGCACTCCTTGAGCTGGTTCCAGATGTCTGGAGCTGGTTTGCTCTGTCCCAGGCTGTGCTATGGCCCTTTCCAATCCAAATGGAACAGACTCTTCCAGGGTATATTTCAAATTTTATTGGACCAGAAAATAGTTTCATTCAGTCTTTCTGTGGTTTCAACTACTCTAGAATTTGATTAGAGTCAATAATTAAAGGTATTTGGAGTAAAGGTATTTGGGGGAGAGCTCCCAGGATTTTCTGTCTGAAGACAGAAGTCATCTTGGCTCTAAACCCCTAATTATATTTAGTCATTTTATACATGTATATGTACTGACTTTATATTTCTGCCATATATATTTTAAACATATATATATATATACATATATATATAGTCTCCTACTTTTAAATGAAAGCTCTTAGCAAAGATTATTTCATACTTTGAACTTCTATCCTAGAACCTAGCAGAGAGTAAGTACTTAATAAATATTTGTTAACTTGTTGATTTGATAAACAATTATTTTATGTCTTTAATCTAAAATTTCTCCATATGATCAATTAAGATGAAAAAATCTATATAAGTTACATAAATCTACATTCCTATTTTGCACATTAAAAAATAAGGTATCAAAATGCTTAGCATATACTTAGACAAAATATTGTCAAGCTTTCAAAACTCCCAAGGATTGACCTTGCAGCTTCCCAAAATTGTCTATTTCAAAGGACATGAATTTTGGAAAATGTTGTCTCAATTTTTTCATTTTGTCTTCTGTGGATTGACTACTTGTCACTAGTTGTCTTCCTGCATTGGAACTGTCTCTATGGCATCTGAGATTCTGAACAATTAGGCAAATTTCTCACTCCTCTTTTATCCATCTTAATATTCTTTTAATTAAATTTTCAAAAATTCAAGCAAATATGTTTTTCCTAATTCTCTTATGAGATGTACTCTATCCCTGGTCAAAAGTAGATAATGCCTTTCTTTTAGGTCTAATATGGAATTCTAAACTATATTTCAGACACAATCTTCTTGCTATATACAATTAGAATTTGATGAAATTATTTCTTAAGTAATTTTGTGATTGAACTAATGTTCATTTTCAATATCATCTCTACCTTCACATGTCCTGTAGCCGACCATTTCCCTCAACTCACAGAGCAACCAAGTACAAGCCCTACACTATTGCAACACAATCCTTTTTTCCAATTTTTAATTGATATTTTCCAATTACATGTAAAAATAGTTTTCAACATTTATTTTTGTAAGATTACAGGAAATAGGGGCGGTTAGGTGGCATAGTGGATAAAGCACCAGCCTTGGAGTCAGGAGTACCTGGGTTCAAATCCGGTCTCAGACACTTAATAATTACCTAGCTGTGTGGCCTTGGGCAAGCCACTTAACCCCGTTTGCCTTGCAAAAAAACCCTAAAAAAAAGATTACAGGAAATACATGTGCAATCATGTTATGCATATTTCCATATAGTCAGACTATGAAAAAAGTAAAAGAAAAAAGGGGAAAAACACAAGAAATAAAAAAAGCAAATGTGTTAAAAGTGAAAAGAGTATACTTTGATCTGCATTCAGACTCCATAGTTCTTTCTCTGGATGTGGATGGCATTTTCAACCACAAGTCTTTTAGAACTGTCTTTGATCATTGTTTTTTTGAGAAAAGCTAAGTCTATCATAGTTGATCATCACACATTTTACTATTACTGTCTTCAGTATTCTCCTGGTTCTACTCACTTCATTCAGCATCAGTTCATGTAAGTCTTTTCACATTTTCTGTTCATCATTTGTTATACAACAATTATATTCCATTATATTCATATATTAAAACTTTTTCAGTCATTTCTCAATTGATACATCCCTTCAATTTGCAATTCTTTTCTACCACAGAAAGAGTTGCTATAAATATTTTGGTTCATTTGGGTCTTTTCTGCTTTTCAATAATCACTTGAGATTTAGACCTAATAGTATTATTGCTGAATCACAGGTATAATGCAGTTTTATTGCCTTTTGAGCATACTTACAAATTGCTCTCCAGAATGGTGGGACAACTCACAACTCCACCAATAGTGCATTAATGCCTCAATTTTCCCACTTCCCTTTCAACACTGATCATTTCTCTTTTATGGCATATTTGTCAATTTGATAGTCATGTGGTGGTACTTCAGAGTTGCTCGAATTTTCATTTCTCTCTTCAATAGTGACAATAGTGAGTATTTTTTCCATATGACTAGAGATAGTTTTGATTTCTTCATCTGATGACTGCCTGTTCCTCTCATCTGACCATTTATCAATCAATTTGGGAATTATTTGAATTCTTATAATTTGATTCAGTTCTGTATATATCTTCGAAATTAAGCCTTTATCAGAAACACCAGCTATTATTATTTCCCTAGCTTTCTGTTTCCCCTTCTAATTTTGTTGTACTGATTTTGTTTATGTAAAAACTTTTTAATTAATATAAACAAAATATATCCAATTTGTCTCTCATGATGTTCTCTGTCCATTGTTTTATCATAAATTCCTCCCCTCTCCTTAGATCTGCCAGGCAACCTATTACTTAGTCTCCTGATTGACTTATGGTATCACATTTTATGTCCTGTGCATATTTCAATCTTACCTTGGTATAAGGTGTTAGATGTTGAGGTTCTGGTCATTTAGGGTTCAGATCTTCCCTCATTGGTGGATTATAGTAATTACGAGCCAGTTACTAATCCAATGTTGTGTGAAGACTTGGTTAACTTACTCCTGGCTGTGAATGACTTGGTTAATGCTATGTGGTAAAGGTTGGTTGATCCTCATACTTCTTTATCGAAGAAGACCAAAATGACATCACTATGTCAGAAACAAATTACAGTGTGTCCAACTATGCCTTATCAGATCAATATGAATTTGAAATGCTTTACCACAAGTCAGGCAAAAATAGTCACCTGGAGTGTTTACTTTAAACTTACATATGTCATATTTACTTTGAGCTGCTTCAATTCTCCCTCTGATGAGGGCCCTTCATATTGGGCAATATTTTGCCAGTATCTCCCATGTTGCACAGTCAATTCTAAAGTTCTTAGGAGAGAGCTTCAGGGTGTCCTTGTATCACTTATTCTGATCCCTTATAAGTACTTGCTATTTGTGAGCTCTCCATAAAATAACCTTTTGGGAAAGCATACATTTGGCATTCTAACAACATGGGCAATCCATTGTAGTTAACTTCTCTTAGTAATATTTGAATGCTTGGCAGTTGAGTTCAAGAAAGGGCCTCAGTTTCTGATATCTTATCTGGCCAGGTGATCTTTAGAATCTTCCAAAGACAATTTAAATGAAAGCAATACTGTTTCCTAGCATGAAACTAGTAGACTCACCAGGTTTCACAGGCATACAGCAATGAGTTCTGTAGACCTTCACTTTGCTAGCCAGTCAAATATCTTGTCTCTCCCACACTTCCTTTGTGTGGCTCCCAAATATTGAGCCATCTCTGGCAAAGCATACATGAACTTTATTATCAATGTGTACCTCCCTGGAATGTACACTGCCAAGGCAACGGGAACCTATCAACAGTATTAAAAAACCTCCATTTGCTGTAAATATATGGTTCCACATATGAACAGTGTGGCGCTGACTGATAGAGCACCTATGTTTTCTTGATGTTAATTGTTAGGAAAAAATTAACACAAGCAGTTGAGAACTGATACATGTTTTGTTGTATCTCAACTTCAGAAATTACATTTTTACACAATCATCTGCAAACAGTAGATAATGCATCAATACCTCACTTCGGTCTTGGCTTATAACTTTTTCAAGTTGAAGAATTTACCATTAGTGCCATAGCTGACTTTCATGCCAAGTTTATTCTCAGTGAAGACTGCTAGTGGCAGCAGAAGCAGTTTCCTGACCTGAGAAGCCAGGGAACACCAAGCACAACTTGGAACATCAGCAGGGAAGCTTCTACCAGAGTAAGCATGGAGCCCAGGCCAGCATAGCCCTCAGCACAGCCCAGGTCCCAGGAAATAGAAGCTGACCCAGAGAGCTGCCCAGCAGGGAGCCAGCCAGCAGCTGCTTCCAGAGAACTCAGCCCACAGAAGGTAAGGGGGTTGGAGGAGACTATTGAGGTCTCTTCTCTGTCCCTGGGAGAGGACCCTGGTGTTTTGTCCATATTCAGACCCTGGTCACTGTCTGGGCACCCTCTTCACAGCTCTAAGACAGAGGGACACACAGATCAGGAGAGCAGTCAAAGCTTCTCATAAGACCTTGAAGGAACTTAGGTCCTTGCAGAGGTGTCCCAATAACAAAACAAAAGCTCAGGAAACACCCAAAAAATCAAGGCACAGGCTGGGGAAATGAGTAAACAGAAAAAAGTAAATTGACCATAGACATTTACTTTGGTCCCATGGAGGATCAAAACATACACTCAGAAGATGACAGTTCAAGATTCTGTATGCAAAGCCTCCAAGAAATATAGGAGTTGGGCTCAGGTTATGGCAGAGCTCAAAAATGATGCTGACAATCAAGTAAGGAAGGTAGTGGAAAAATTGGGAAGAGAAACAAGAGATATGCAGGAAAAACATGAAAACCAAATCAGAGTGTGATCAAGTAGATACAAAAAAAATGCTAAAGAAAACAACATATTAAAAACCAGTTTAAGTCAGATGGGAAAAGCAGTTCAAAAAGTTAATGAGAAGAAGAATACCTTAAAAAGCAGAGCTGGCCAGATGAAAAAGAAGATAAAAAAGCTCTCTGAACAAAATAACTCCTTCAAATGTAGAATGGAAATAAAGGAAGTTGATGATTTTTCAAGGGATCAAGAAATAATAAAAGAATACCAAAAGAATGAAAAACCAGATGAAAATGTGAAGTATCTTATTGGAAAAACAACTTATCTAGAGAATAGATCCAGAAGAGACAATTTAAAAATTATTGGGCTACCTGAAAGTCATGATCAGGAAAAGAACCTTGATTTCATTTTTAAAGAATTTCTATAGGAAAATTGCCCTGATATCCTAGAAGCAAATGGTAAAATAGAAATTGAGAGACTCTACCAATCTCCTCCTGAAAGAGATACAAAAAAATAACCCCCTAGGAATATTATAGCCAAATTCCAGAACTCCAGAGTCAAGGAAAAAATATTGCAAGCAACCAGAATGAAACAATTCAAATATTATGAAGTTACAATCTAGATTACACAGTACTTAGTAGTTCATAGGACTCATAGGGCTTGGAATATAATATTCCAGAAGGCAAAAGAGCTTGGAATGCAACCTAGAATCAACTATCCAACAAAACTGAACATCCTCTTCCATGGGGAAAAGATGGATATTCAATGAAATAAGGGAATTTCAAATGCTCCTATTAAAATGACTAGAGCTGAACAGAAAGTTTGACCTTCAAGTACAGGACTCAGGTGAAGAATAGAGAGGGAGAATGAGAAGGGTGAAATTATGGGGGAATTAATGAAATTAAACTGTGTGTTTTCCTGCATGGGAAGATGATACTGATAATACTCACATGAACTCTCTCATTTAATAGAGCAATAAGAAGGAGCATATATAGACAAAGCACAGGAGGGAGCTGAATTTGAAAGTATAATATATTGTCAGAAATGGAGTCAATGGATGAAAAGGAAATCTACTGGGAGAAAGAGAAAGGAGAGGTAAAACGGGCTAATATATTTTATGTAAAAGAGTCAAGAAAGAGCTTTTGCAATGGTTTGGAAGGCGGAGGTGAGGGGGGGAATGAGGGAGCCTTCATTCTCATCATAAATGACTCAAAAAGGAAACAATATACATACTTAATAGGCATAGAAATCTAGACAAAAAGGAGAGAAAGGGGATGGGGAGAGGGGAGTGGGGTTGTAGGTGATAGAGCAGAGGGTAGAGTATGGGAAAGGGTAGTCAGATGCAACACTTTTTTTACTTCTTGCAAGTGCATGGGATTGGGTGGTCTGTCCATGACCATGGGGTTGGATAGTTGCTGGGTCTCTTGGCTGGCATGTAAGCTTGGGACCTCCTGGTCCCAGGGCTGAGACTCTGTCTACAATGCCAGTAGCCTGGCCCATAGCTCACTTTTTAAGAGGAACAGAGTGAAAGGAGAGAAAAAATATTATAAAAGGGAATGGGGAGGAATGGATGGAGAGAATTACAATCAACAACAGCAACTGTGGAAAAATATGGAAGTAACTTCTCTGATGGACTTATGATAAAGAATGCGATCCACCCCAGAGACAGAGCTGATGGTATCTGAAACAGAGATTGAAACATATTTTTTTTCTCTTTCTTTCACTTCATTTCTTGTGAGGTTTTTTATTTTTATGGGGGGGGAGGGGATTATGTTTAGTCTTACAACAAGACTGTTTTAGTAATGCTTAAATATATAAAAATGCAAATTAAAAATAAAGAAATTTATAATAAAAATACATTCATTGTAAAAAAAAGAATACTTTTTCCTATTTAAACTTATGAAAAGCATATTCTTTCCTACTTGTCTAATTTATTTATATATGACATACCTGAGTTTTGTATCCCTTTGGGGTTTGTTATAGTCTATAATATAAGATGTTGGTCTAAGCTCATTTCAGCAGCAGTTTTTTTTTTTGAATAGTGAATCCTGATCTCATAAGTTAGTATCTTTGTTTTATTGAACATTGTTATGATTTTCAGTTACTTCTATTTTATTGATCAACTTTTGCAATTTTTAATCTTTGCCAAATACTTTAATAATAACTATTTAGTAGCACAGTTGGAGATTTGGCACTTTAGACCTCCTTCCTTCCCACTATTTGTCATTTTTTGCCTTGAGATTCTTGATCTTTTGTTCTTCTAGAAAAATTTTATTATGTTGCCTAGTTTTATAAAGTATGAATTTATACTTTGTCTTGCCACAAATTAATTTAGGTTATATTATTAAATTAAGTAGGTAGTATTTTCTTATATTAGCATGACTCATCCATGAACAACTGATTCTTCCTTAATCATTTATTTCTTCCTTCATTTCTATATTATATAAATTATATTAAATGATAAATATTGCTGTATAATGTATGCTATACAATTTTTTTCAGTCCTTTCATCTCCACCTCTTCTCTTTAAGATCAAAGGCAAAGAAGGATAAAGATAAGGTTTTTCCTCTTTTTTATTCATCAGATCTTTGTACTCCTTCCTGGGGTTGCCCTGACTTTTACACTAACCTCTCCCTTTTCTTCTTTGCCCTAGGATCATCTACATTAACCCAGAAGAGTTTCTTATAGGGGAGTTTTCCTCTACATTACACACTTACTGAAAAGGATCAAAAATTCTTAACTAAGCAAAGGTAGAAGAAAACATCACTTTGTTCCATTTAATATACATTAGACATATGTTTATTAATATTATGAGCAAATTCAGAAAAAGATGTTGAACCAATGAAATTTTATTTTTGATATTTGAAGATCGCTTATTACAATCAATTTCCAACTTGGAGACACAACATAAAATGAAGATATCAAATCAAAAGCAGGATGGAACATGAGTAGCTAACAAGTACAAAAAGAGGATGAAGGGGACAGAATAGACAGAATACATGGTTCTCAAATATGTTTTAACAAGGTCTTTACTGGAATTGGACACTCAATCTGTCTCAGCTCTTGTATTCCTCTGATCCTTTCCTCTGCTTTTTGGTTTGCTTCCCTGGATTCCTTCAAGATTCATCTCAATTCTTATCTTCTCCAAAAACATTTCCATGATCTTCCCCACTTCCACCCAAATATAAGACTTTCTTTTCAGCTTACATTAATGTGTCCATCACACCAAATTCCAATCATAACCACAAATTTAACATTACCTTTTTGTCTACCTAAGATTTCTGGATCATCTTGCTTTTGTATACAAAAAAAATGAGGTATAAGGAAAAATAAGAGTATTAAGGATGAAATTTCAAATGAGAAGTTTAACATTGGTCAATATTATTGATAAAGTACAGCTAGATATCTAGTACTTAAGCCTCTCAACTGTTTTGTCCCTCTGGGTAGGAAAAGAGTTACTTTCCTCCACAGGTCTCATTTGTATTCTCCCTTGATGGTGGTTTATGAAGTGATCATATTTTTTTAATAATCTCTGGACTTTCCTCTCTGTTCTCCTCTTTTTTGTTTTGGGTTGTGTTTTTTGCCTTTTAACATTTTATTTGTTTTCCAATTATATACAATAATAATATGTACCCATCATTTTTTGCAAGGCTCTGGATTCCACAATTTTCTCCCCTCCCCCTCCCCTCCCCCCCACAGAAGGCTGTCTGACAGTCTCCACATTGTTTCCATGCCATACATTGATGTAAATTGAATGTTATAAGAGTAAACATAAGAATAAACATAACCCCCCAAGAATATGAGAAACCTCAAGAATAGAGAGAGAAAGAAAGAGAGAGACAGAAAAAAATGTACTTCAGTCTGTGTTCAGATTTCAATGACTCTGTCTCTGGGGTGAGCTGCTTTCTTTATCATAAGTCCACCAGAGAAGTTGCTTCAATATTTTTCCCACAGTTGCTATTACTACTCTACCTCCACTCTATTTCTCCCCACTCTCATTTATTCTATTCTCTCTCTCCTTTCATCCAGACTTTGTCCAAAAGTGTGATGAATCTGAGTACCCTCTCCCTCGATCTTCCCTCTCTTCTATCACCTATTCCCCCCCTTCCCTCCCCCCATTCCCCCTCATCCCATCCCTTTCCTCCCATCCTTCTCCAGGGCAAGATAGATTTCCTCACACTATTAAGTGTGTATGTCATTTCCTCCTTGAGCAATTTTCAATGAGAATGAAGGCTCACTCATTCCCCCTTTCCCTTCTGCCCTCCAATCCATTGAAAAAGCTTTTTCTTTACTCTTATGAGAAATCTCTCAGCCTCTTCTTCATCTCCTTTTCCTTCCTCCCAGTACTTTCCCCCATCACCCATTGACTCTAACCCTTTACCACATCATACCATTATATTCCATTCCTTCCTATGTCCTGTCTATATATGCTCCTTCTAACAGCTCTTATAAATGAGAAAGTTAATATGAGTTATCAATATCTTCTTCCCATGCAGGAATACAAACAGTTCAACATCATCAAGTTCCTCATAGTTAGTCCCTCTATGGTTCACCAGAGTCCTATACTTGGAGATCAAACTTTCTGTTCAGCTCTGGTCATCTCAATAGGAAAGCTTGAAAGTCCCCTGTTTCATTGAAAATCCATCTTTTCCTCTAAAAGAGGATGTTCAGTTTTGCTGGGTACTTAATTCTCAGTTGTAAACCAAGATCTTTTGCCTTCCAAAATATCATATTCCAATCCATATGAGCCCTTAATGTAGATGCTGCCAGATCCTGTGTAATCCTGACTATGGAGCCATGGTAGTTGAACTGTATGTTTCTGGCAGTTTTTAGAATTTTCTCTTTGACTTGGGAGTTTTGGAATTTGGCTATAATATTCCTGGAAGTTTTTCTTTTGAGATCGCTTTCAGGGGGTGACTGGTGAATTCTCTCAATTTCTTTTCACCCTCAGCTTCTAGGATCTCAGGCAATTTAGCTGTATTATTTCTTGAAAAATGAAGTCTAGGCTCTTCTCCTGGTCATGACTTCCAGATAGCCCAATAATTTTTAAATTATTTCTTCTGGATCTGTTTTCAAGGTTGGTTGTTTTTCCAATGAGATATTTCACATTTTCTTCTAAATTTTGGCTTTTTTGGAGAGTTTTATTACTTCCTGATTTCTTGCAAAGTCATCAGCTTCCTTTAGTTCCATTTTACATTTGAAGGAGTTAATTTCTTCAGAGAGCTTTTTTATCTCCTTTTCCAGCTGGCCAATTCTGCTTTTTAAGGAATTCTTCTCCTTATTTGCCTTTTGTTTTGCTTTTTCCATTAGACTTAAACTGGTTTTTAACATATTATTTTCTTCAGTATTTTTTTGTTTATCTTTCATCAAGCTTTTGATTTGGTTTTCATGATTTTTCTGCCTCGCTCTCATTTCTCCTCCCAATTTTTCCTCCCTCTCCCTTAATTGTTTTTCAAAGTCTTTTTTGAGCTCATGCATAGTCTGAGCCCATTTTCTATTTCTCTTGGAGGTTTTGGATATGGAAGCTTCGATTTTGTCATCATCTGAGTATGTGTTTTGATCTTCCATGGAACTAAAGTAATTTTCTATGGTCAGATTCTTCTTTTTTCTTTTGTTTACTCATTTCCTTAGCCCAAGACTAATATACAGCACTTCCAAGGATTTGGGGTTTTTTTCCTGGGGAGACACCCCACTAGGACCTTTATTCCTCCAAGGTCTTATGCTCTCTTGCCTGTGCTTTGATATGTAGATGACCATAGCACTACACTCTGCCCTGGGGAGTCTCTGGGGGTGCAGGTTGCTTTCTCCCAATGCAGATTCTGTGGTCAGTGCTCCCTCACTCCACTCTCACCCAGGTGCAACAGAGTTCTCTCCTCTCCTCCTCTTTTTCAAGAGATTTAATTATCCATAATCTATTATTAGTTCATTCTTAACATAAGGGTGATATAATGAAATTCATATCTACTTGGCCCTGTTTTCTGCTGTTTGATGGAATATATAATCAGATGATGGGCAGATAAGTGATGCAGTGGATAGAGTCCTGTGTCTAGAGTGAGGAAGGTCTGAGTTCAAATCTGCTCATAGACACTTATTAGCTATGTAACCCTGGCAAGTCATTATCAACCTCAATGAGTAGGGTCTTAATAAAGAATTAAATTAAACATGATGTTAATCTCCAGAGTTTGCCCTAATAAAGTACAAATCTCAGTCCCCAGCTCCAGTATTTGGTCTCAAGACAGAACAAACAGAATTAGGTTAAAATAAGCATTTATTGAATTTCTCCAAGTTGCTTATTATATAGGCATGATTAGAAAACTACACATGGGAGACTGTTATGTGGTGCAGTGAATAGAGCACAGGCTGTGGAGTCAGGAGGACCTGAGTTCAAATCTGGTCTCAGACACATAATACTTCCCTAGCTGTGTGACCTTGGGCAAGTCACTTAACCCCATTGCCTTATAATAAGCAAAAACAAAAAGAAAACTATACACTAAAATAGAATTTTGGAGAGGATTTCTTATACAATTCCACTCTCAGAAAGAGAGATCTGAGACAGCTGTCTCTGTACTTGTCCATCAAGGAAGAAGCCCTCACCACAGGATGTGTTTATGTCACATATACTTGGAATGGGACATTCCATACCAGACATTCTATTAAGTTAGGTATACACAACCCCCCCAATTCAGGATCTTTGTGTCTTACCAGTTATGTTAAAAACCTAGATAAAGCATGAAAATCTTTTCCCTATAGAATGTCAGTACCATCCACTGAACATTGATATAATGAGGAGATTCATATTTGTTATAAAAGAGAGAAAAGCAGATTTCTACAACTCTAACCATCTCTAACCCTGAGTTAGAAAAGGAAATGTATCATTGCCAGTATCATTGCCAAGAAAATACTTAATAAGATCATAAAGCAGGATTGAAAAACAACTGAACATCAAATAGCAGATTAAAAAAGTTATTAATGCAATCGAAATAGGACAGGGTCCCCAGTTAGGGAAATTCTTAACGTTTAGACAAAGGTTTAATTCTCTGCCAGAATTTAAATTTTCTGTATTTCTAGCTCATTCTTGGCTAATTTAATTTGAGACAACATCAGAATATAGGCTAATGTTTAGCTATTTTAAAACATAAGAAGAATATATTACAGTGCCTATAACTATATAGTCATGGGAAAGGGAAATGGGAAAGATTAGATTTTTTAAATTTTTTTAATATTCCTAATTTTCTTCAGTGCTGGAAAAGGTGATTAAAACTGACAATTTCGGTCCAGGGGCTCTGTTTCAATATGATAACAGGTATATAGATAACTCATTTTAATCCTCCCTTCTTCTTCCTTCACAGCTCTCCTTTCAATTTCTCTTCATCTTTTATTCCTGTGACACTATTTCTTTTCATTTCTTCTCCTTAACTACTAGTCATAGGAGGAGTCTGTCTCCACCAAACTGCTATCACTGGCTATTGCAGTTCTCTGTCCTCTGAAACTATTCTCACAGATTTAAAATCCTCCAGGTGTCATTCGAGATTCCTTCCAGCTCAGAAATGGTAATAGCTCAAATCATGCTCAGGACTAAAAGGAAATACTTATCTCTACACACTTCAGAACTCATTTCTATCACTGGCTATTGCAGTTCTCTGTCCTCTGAAACTATTCTCACAGATTTAAAATCCTCCAGGTGTCATTCGAGATTCCTTCCAGCTCAGAAATGGTAATAGCTCAAATCATGCTCAGGACTAAAAGGAAATACTTATCTCTACACACTTCAGAACTCATGATTCCAGTTTTTTCCTCAGACCCCAACTCCAAAAAGTGAAAGATTTAATGTGCTTTGTACTTCTTGGTTCTAGTATGGTGTGAAATGAGGAGAAAAATATTCCTCCTTAATTCCTCTCTGAGAAAGTATCCTGAAGTGGATGAAGATGATCCAGAAAGAATACTAGACTGGGTATACCTAAAGTCAAAAAAGTCATGTGAAAAAAATAACAGAGTAGATAGATAAGGAACAAGAGGGAAAAGCATATCTTTCCATCTAATCTTTCTTTCTGATAAAGCCAAGATGAGGGAAAAGGGAGAGAATACTGAGGAAAAACAAATTAAATTGACATAGATTTGAAAAAAAATAGTTAATCTCAGCATTCAAACTTTGAAATCTATGTTTAGGGTACAAGATTAAATATGATACATGTTTATTGTAGATGTTAAGAATCATCTTCTCTCCAATTTTCTATTTTTGTATCTATGAGAAAATAAGCCCCAAAGCTGGGCTATAGTTTGTTCATCAGTTCAGTGAGTCACTGATAAAAACAAGACAAGAATTCAGACTAAGGATCATAGATTTAAGGCTATAAACAAGGGCAAACTGGAGCTAGTTCATACCAACGTTCAAGAGCCAATTGTTAAATTTTCAATGTGAGAATTTAGAGTCAGAATCAACAAAGTTAAGTGTTTTAAATCAGAGATTGATTTACTATTTTATTATCTAGACTTAAGAAAGGGATGGAGATGTTAATAATTCAAGTGAAACTTAAAAAGTATAGTGCATGAATTTTTCCAAATTGGTTGACCATTGACACTAACCAGCATATAACTTACTATAAGAGAACTTAGTAGCTGTGTATATATTCTAACTCCCTGATGTTATATATTGTATACATGAAAAAATATAGCTTAGATGACTTCCCCAAGTTCACAAAGCTAATATCTATCATAATTATTTTATTCTCTGTACTCACTAGAGCACTGACTCTAAAGTCAGAAAATTTGTGTGCAAATACCACCTTAAATATCAGCTATTTAATCTTAGATAAATCCCTTAATATGCCTCAGAGTTTCCACATATTTAATACCAGTCATAATAACTAGCAATCATGTAGCACTAGAAGATTTGCAAATCACTGAATGTATTATTTGATTTAAGCCTCTCAACTCCTGTAGGAAAAATGTGATTTTATTGTTCCCACTTCACAGATCAGAAAACAGAGACAGACAGAGATTAAGTTATATGCCCAAGATCACACAGCTAGTGTCTCTGGCAAGATTTAAACACAAAATTTTCTGACTCCATATTCTGCTACACTTTCCTACTCTGTATCTATAAGCCTATGATTTTAATGCTATTCATTTCCCATAACCCCACCCTATGCCGACCACTAAGATAGTAGTGTTTGGGGTAGTTGGGGTACTTGGCACACAGTGCCCATCAAGATGTTCTCTTGAACCTGCCCAAATAATAGTGATATTTTCTTTCATTAACATTCCCAATCAGTAAACCACAGTGAATCCTCCATACCCAAAAAGAACACTTGGAAAATGAGACCCTGCATGCCAGTGGAAACAGTAATCCTCCTTCTTTTTAAGAAGTTTGCCGTTCCTGCTCTAAAGCACTGGCACATCCCACTGTCCAATTCCTATGCATCCTTTCATTCTGAGTCCTCCTCATACCTTCTCCTTGTCACAGTGTCTAGGAAATTTATCTCCAAGTTTCTAGATTCCTATCTAGAGCTCTACCTTGGTTGATAGGAAATGGTCTCTGTTTCCCTATGAACTTCTAGAAGGGGAGAAAATCCTTTCTTCCACTGTGGCCATTTTTCCTGTACAGGTTCTCATAGCTCTGTCCTGTACAGTCAGGGATCCTCAAGAGGTATGCATAGTTAGTGTGGAAAGAGCCCAGAACTCTGCCTCTGTCCTGATTGGGTTCCCTGCTGAAGCAGTTGAGACTTTATTGATAAAATTCTTTTCTGGACACCAGGATAGGCTTGATGGAAAATGGGCTAAGATTCAATGATCTGTGTTGTCTATCGCTATAAAAACAAGGCAACCTATATTTTGATAGTGATTTATAGTCATGGAATATTTCTACAAACATTATCCCAGTAGGTACTGACATAAAAACTATTTTGCTGAAAAGAACTTATGTCTTTTGGCATGGTGTGACTCATCTGATTTATCTATGAAACCCCAGAAGGTCAAGTTATAGTACCCAATCATCAGGCAGGTATACACAAGCTATCTGTTTAGGATTCAGTGGGAAAAAGTTGTTTATCTGTGGTCCTGGAGCTAGTCAGTGATAGCACTGAGACATGAATCTGTGTCATGAATCTGAGTCTAGGATTTTGTACTGTATTTCACTAGCTCCCTAGAATGGTATCTGGAATCTAGCCTATCATCTGGGCTCAGGTTAGGTTATTTACTAGGTTGGACTGTATCATGATCTGGCTTGTGTTAAGCTCGATATCACATCCCTGACTTTCTGAAGGAGAACAGGTTGCTTCCCTTCTCTTGAATTCCCTTCTCTCATTTTTCATTTCCTCTGCACAAACACTTATTGGGCATCAAAGAAGTTTGATTGACTCTGTTTCTGTCCTGACTTGTTGGCAAGAAGGACAAGAAAAGACAGTAGTGCTAACACCAACAGAGCTGAAAATAGTGACCTTAGGCATAGTGACTGGGTATCTCTGGGAGTTGTAAGTGGGCTCTCTCTTCACTTGACATAGGTGATTTTTGGAACTAAATAGTGGAGGCCAAAGTAGAAATATTTACTTGGAGACAAAGAGGATGAACACCCTCAGCTCCTCATTAGGAAAAAAATTAAAAATTGTCTTTCATTTCCCTGAGCAATTCCTTTCCCTTTGGGACAGATAAACTTGGTAAAAAACTTTCTAATAATGAAGGTTATCCAACAATGAAAGAATGTCTCATGGGAGGCTAAATTATCTATAAAACAAAGGTTGGATGATTTCTTTGACTTCCTGTAGATGGTATACAAAATTTGCAGCAAGGTTGTTCTAGATGACATCTAAAGTCTCCCTCACTACCAACTTCTAAGTCTATGAGTACACTACCTTAAAAATCTCTGAGCTTCCCATCACTGAAAATTGCCAAGGACAATGCATACAAATATTTTTCTGCAATACTAAAGAGGTGATTGCTCCTTAAGGAGAAATATTATCCTTGATAATCTAAGTCCTTTCCAACTCAAACAATCTATGAATAATCTATGGTCTGCCCCATAACATATTGAGTTCTATATCACTAAATATTTTAAGCTAGGGCTACATATCCAAATATAGAAGTTGAAAGGACTGTCAAAGAAATCAAAACATACCTGCTACTTAACTTCTCTAAGCCTCAATCTCCTTGTGTACTATGTTAGAGAGATTATCTAACATCTGATGTTTTAAAGACCTTTTATGATATTGGCATTCTATATTCTGGGATATATTCTGACTCTTAAATTTCGTGGTCTATGTTTTAAGTTAATTCCCAGCTTTAATATTTTATTCATATATTTAAGTCTAAAATATACCAGCTTGAACATTTCATGTCTTAAGGTACATTCCATATCAAAGTCTTATGTTCCTGAGATCCACTTATCTGTAGGGTTTTGGAAAAGTACAGTTCAATGTAGGAACTGGGACAAGAAGTTGATGATGAAGAAGAAGAAGATGATGATAAAGAAGAAAATGATGATGATTATGATGATCATGGAGGAGGAGAAGAAGGAGGAAAAGGAGCTGAAGGATCCACTACAATATCCTTAGCAAATGTTCATCCATCCTCTGTTTGAACACCTTCAGGGACAGGGAAATACACAGACAGGAACTATTTAAGAACTACAAAGATAGCCATTAAATAAATTCATGAATTATTCAAATCATAAAGGACCTCAGTGATCCCCTAGTCCAATAATGAAGCATAAAAACTGGGCAAAGAAAAGATCTGATAGAGCAAAAGATGTAAAAATATTAAAAGAATAATGGTAAATAGGAGTGTTCTGATTGGCTACAGAGTCAGGAGGCTGATACTCAAGAATTGATCAGTTAGAACTGAATTCTTCTAAAATAATTATCAAAACAGATATTTTGACTCCTCTTGGCTTATTTCCTCCTTGGTGGCAAGTAAAACAAGAACTGCTATAGGCTGCCAGGTGAGAGAGTAACAGAGGATGCCCTATCTCTCACTCAGCCACCAGGTGACCATGAATACACATTATCTCCATTTTTTTGTGTTTGTTCTCCACTGAGCTTAATGGAACAGTTATCTAGAGATATAATTCACTGGGTTCCATTTTTATGAACTTTGAAAGACTAGGAGATCCATCAGAAGTCTCTTCCTAGCAACCAAGGTTGATAGAGAGTCTACCAGACAATATAGCAGCTACTGAAAGGTAGAGGAAATACCTGAAGACAGAGGTAGAAAAATATTCATCGAAGGGACATTTCAGCTTCAGGGATTGCCCTACCTGATGAAGAACAATGCAGTCTATGGAAACTAGAAAGGCAAAATTCTTTGGAGTCCAACAGAGAACCACATCTAAAGGGAATTTCATGAGGGCTCCACAAAGGTAGAAAAGGATAAACTGGGCCAAGAGTTTAGAGGTAAACATTCAACCTCAGATATATATATTATCAGACAATTATAGCAATTGCCACTGGAGTTGAGGGACTATGTGCTCCCCATAAATGTACCTCTACATGTATGTTGTTTGAATACCTTCTCCCTAGGGATCATGTGTATGCAGAGGGACAATGCTCACTGTGCCCACCTCCCAACTATCTAGAAAATTTTTCTAACTTTTGTCCTTATTATATGTTCCAGTAATATACTTTTATGAAAGCCAATAGGGTTCTAGTAAATAAATAACAAAATAAGGTCCTCATTGTGAGGGCTCATTGTTATGTCTTAGAAGTTTAGAAGGTTATACCTAGAACCCTAAGAAGGTTATACCTAGAACCCTAAGAAGAGCATTAGTATTCACCTCTCTGAGAATGTAATTAACTTTTACCAGTGAGATTTGGCAGAGAAAGTCAAGAGGCATATGGAAAAACTAGGGCTTAAATCCAGTCCCCTAAATGCAAAGTTAGATTTATATGAATTATATATGCTGCTTCTTGAAACATTTTATATGGGGGGGGAATACTGTGAAGGAGCAAAAATCACATTTCACAAAGTTAAGCTCAGAAAGTTTAACTGACTTCTTAAAAGGAGGAAGTGTACTAAGCACTAGAAGTTGAATCTTATGGATTCACTCAAAGCTTTTGCCTGAGATAGCATTGTAGAGATAGCATGAAGTACTTGTCGAACCATAAATCAATGTCAAAAGTTACCAGATTTGAGGCCTTGTGTTGATCTTTCTATGAGAGAAAGGGTAAATGGAGAAAAGAGAGAAAGAGAGACAGAAAGACAGACAGACAGAAGTACAGAGAGTGAGAGAGTATCAAAGAGCATAAGCATGAAGAGTCCTAAGTCATCATGTTTGGAATGAAAGATTTCTAATAGCCAGGAATCTAGTCACAATTCCCAGATCCAGGTCCCTTCCCATCACTGAGAAGATGAGAGTCTGCCTATAAGTCTTCTCAAGGCATCCTTTATATCCTTGTTTCTCAGGCTATAGATAAAGGGGTTAAGCATGGGCGTGAATATAGTATACATTGCTGAGATGATTGAGTTCTTCCAAGAAGAGTAGGCAGTTGAGGAACTCAAGTACACCCCAAAAACTGTGCCATAGAATAATAAAACAACACATAGATGAGACCCACAGGTGGAAAAGGCTTTGTACTTTCCCCCCATGTGATGGGATTCTCAGAATGGAAGCACAAATTTGAGTATAAGAGAAAAGGATCCCTGTAAAACGGACAATACCCAGCACAATAATTACAAAATACAACAAGATGTTATTGATAAAGGTGGCAGAACAAGACAGTCTCAGAACCTGAGAAATATCACAGAAGAAATTTGGGATGTCATGATCTTTTCCAAATGAGAGTTGCAATGTCATGATAGTGTGGAGAAGGGGGTTTAGAATACTTATAGTCCAAGACAAGAGAACCAGTATAGCACAGAGTTGTGGACTCATGATGGACACGTAGTGCAGAGGGTGACAGATGGCCATAAAACGGTCACAAGACATCACAGAGAGCAGCAAATTATCCATACAAGCAAAAACAATGAAGAAATACATCTGGGCAAGACATCCAGCATAGAAGATGGCCTTGTTATGCCTCAGGATGTTTTCCAGCATCTTAGGGATAGTAGTTGATACCAAGCATAGATCTACAAAGGACAGGCTGGAGAGGAAAAAGTACATGGCTGTGTGGAGGTGAGAATCAGAGCCTATGGCCAGCATGATAAGAAGATTGCCAACCATAGCAACCCCAAAGATGGGCATTTCTTGTTCTGGCTTCTCAGAAAATCCAAGGAGGAAGAATTCCAAATTATGTGTCTGATTTACTGCCATTTGAATGATAGCTCTGTGAGAGAAATAGAACAGAAAATTGAAATAGAGATACACCTTAATAACATAACAAAGAGAATCCAGGACAGGGATTTCAAGGCTTTGATTTCAGTTTCAGATTTTTCACTACCTTGTGATCTTGAGCAAGTTACTTCTCTCAGTCTCAAGGTCTTCACCTAAAATTGAAGCCTCTTGATTAGGTGGTGCTAAGGTCCCTTCCAGGTCTCAAATCCTATGAACTTCACTTACCACATTAATAGTTTGTTAATATATGCTGTGAGCTATATGTAAATGAAATCACAAAAACTGCTTTTAGGATCAGCACCCTTGGATCTAAGAAATATACTCTGAGGTCAAAGTTTGGTGTTTTCAGTTTCAAGAGACCTAAAAGTGGAGGACAGTAATATGGCAGAACAGGAGGGTAGTTTCACATAACAGTGGAAAAAATTTCAATACTAAGAAACAAGAAACAAGTAGAGTAGTGGTTCTTAACTTTGTTGGGTAATGGACCAAGCTGGTGAAGTTTATGTCTCAGAATAATTGTCAAAAATAATTGAAGGAAATTCTAAATTTCAGTTAGAGATTGGGAAAATGAAGGTGTAGTTTTTCTCACCAAGGTCATATCACTCAAAAGACACCCTCCAACTCCTGCAAGGAGGTAATGGATCCCAGTTTAATAACTTTTGAAATAGAGGATTATTTAAAGCATGATCTATTATTAAAATAGAAGAATGATAATGACTCATTAACAAAATGTGCAAACAGGCAGGGACTGGAAGTGGGCAAAAAATCAACTTTACTTCAACCTTAGATCTAGAGTGAAGTAATGCTAGTAAAGTCCAATGTTCATGCCAAAGTCCAGCAATTTTAGAGGGTCAAGTCAAGTCAACAAAAATTTAGTAAGTCCCTAACATGGATCAGGCACAGTGCTATGCCCTGGATAGAATGAGAATCAATGTATGGAAATTATAGAGAAAAATTTTGGCTATGTTTCAGGAAAAAAATTGTAACAAGTGTTACAAGTGTCCCCATTAAATGAATAAGCTTCCTGAGGAGGTCATGAATTCCTCATCACTGGAAATAATCAAGCAAAGACTAAATGAGCATTTGTCAGGGGCACTATCTATCTGTCAGGTTTGAAACACTAATGTTATCTTTTCTCCCCATTATGGCAATAATTATAATAATAATAATAATAATATCTAGAATTTATATAATGGTTTAAAATTTTCAAGACACTTTTTAAATATTATCTCATTTGTTCCTCAAAACAACTCCAGTGGCAATTGTTATAATTGTCTGATAATATGTATCTGAGGTTGAATGCAGATTTTTCTGTCAGCCCAATGTTCTCTTCATTGCACAATACCTAATGGCTGTGGGAACATCTACATGAACTGATAGATAGTAAAATATAGAGCAGCAGGAGAGCAATACGTATATGATGACTAAAACATGTATATGAACTGATTTTCTCAAAGAAACTTAAAAGTGAATAATGAAAAAACCAATTAAGAAGGCCTAGCAGAAGAGATGATGAAGGATTCTCCTCCCTCACTGCAAAGAACTGGAGGATGGTTAGATCACAATATTTCATCCATTGACAGATAGCTTTGTATTCAAAATTTAGCTTAATTTTTTTCTCTGACAGATAAAAGCGTTCCATCTGAGGTCTGGGTTGTCATCTAGACTCAGACTAGGTCATATACTAAGCTAGACTCTATCATGATCTAGCTTATACCTAGGCTTGGTACCATATTCCTGGTTTTCTGAGTAAGAACCAGCTGCTCCCCTTCCCTTGAATTTTCTCCTCTCATTTTCTATCTCCTCCACCAATACACTAACTGGGCATTAAAGAGGGACCAGATTTGATTAAATCAGCTTCTGTCCTGGTTTGTTGGTAAAAAGGACAAGGGAGGCAGTAGCTTTAACTCCAGTAGAATTCAAGGTGACTTCAGGCATAGTGACTGGTGTCTCTGTGAGCTGTAAGTGGACTCTCTTCACATGAGACAGGTGATCTGTGGAACTAGACAGGGAAGGAACAGGAGAAATATTTACAGTTCTTGGAGCCAAAGAGAATGAATGCCCTTAGCTCCTCATTAGAAAAAAAATAAAAAATTGTCTTTCCTTTCCCTGAGCAACTGAGTTCCCTTTGGGGCAGGAAACCTTGACAGCAAACTTTTTTTGATGCATGCATACATTGGATTTAGGTGAGGTAGAGCTGCAAAAAGCCATCTGCCCACTCTCTCTTCCAAAGTCATCATGATCCAACCTGGTAAAACAGAGACAAGACAGCTGGTGATGACTCTAGAGGTAGCAGGTGACCTTGGCATCTTTGATGTCTAATCAAACGCTAAGTACTCCACAGCATCTGCTGTAGTTTGCTTCATAGCCATTGGATCAAACTGTTCTCATCTACCCATTCTACTAGTGGAAGACTTCACAAGTTTGGAATAGGCACCCACAACTTTCCAATGAGTTTGATACTCCCTTGGTTACCTTCAACCTAGTTTAACCCACCTACCAAAAGAGTTTACAAAAAAGATGGATGAATAGCCCTACAAAGAGCTCATTCCTCCCA
Organism: Macrotis lagotis; assembly: GCF_037893015.1. Classification (NCBI taxonomy): domain Eukaryota; kingdom Metazoa; phylum Chordata; class Mammalia; order Peramelemorphia; family Peramelidae; genus Macrotis; species Macrotis lagotis. The sequence goes on along the minus strand of NC_133666.1, from coordinate 638,043,669 downwards.
AATCCTCCCAGTAGAGATACTAACCCTCCCTGAACCCATAAGCCACTGGAGAAGTCATAACACCCAGGGAGTAATTAGGAATTGGTCACTGTGAATGATTTATCCCCCCAAGCAAAAGAAAATGAGAATTTCAAACACCAGGGAGAAAAAAAAAGAGACAAATGTTTGAGAAGGGAAACTTGGTGGTAATTAAGGGCAAATGAGTGAGTACTAGATCGTGGAAAATGTTGGTTTAATGGAAGTTTCCAAGTTTTTCACTTAGGTTAAAAAAATCAACTTCGGGGTGGCTAGGTGAAGCAGTAGATAGTGTACCGGCCCTGGAGTCAGGAGTACCCGAGTTCAAATCTGGCTTCAGACACTTAATAATTACCTAGCTGTGTGGCCTTGGGCAAGCCACTTAACCCCATTGCCTAGCAAAAAAAATCGACTTCACAAGTACAAAACAGAGGACAAATGGCTACACAAAAATGGACTGAAACCTCAAAGAGTCAACACTCTACTGACATTGCAGTCAAGAAAACTATTGAAAGCAAAAGCCTAGTGAAATAGCATGGTAAATAAAGAGGAAGCTTTAAGAAAGGTATATTAATATTTTTTTTTAGTTTTTGCAAGGCAATGGGGTTAAGTGACTTGCCCAAGGCCACATAGATAAGTAATTATTAAGTGTCTGAAGCCAGATTTGAACTAGGGTACTCCTGACTCCAGGCCCGTGCTCTATCCACTGCACCACCTAGCCGCCCCAAGAAAGCTATATTATAAATCAATAAGTGTTAAGGACTATTTGCTATGCACTATGCTTAGCATGAGAGATTCAAGACAATGATATAAGAGTCCTACCTTCAAGAAGTTTACATTCTATCTTTGAAAATATTGATAAGCATATTTATACACACACATACATATAATTATATATATACATTCATATACATATATATGCAAACAAAATGTGTATCAAATAAATATGAGGCCATTTGAGAGGAGATGAAATAAGCAGGTAGGGTAATCAAGAAAGGTTTCAGCAAAAAGGTAGCATTTGACCCATAGGAGTAATATGTTTGAAAAACAACAAGGTTAGTCTGATGGAACTGCACGATGTGAAAAGAAGAGTGGTTGGAAATTTAGTGTATGACTGTGAAGGTCTTTAAAATCAAAACAGTAAAGTTCCTCTAAAAACACTAGGGAGATATTGAAGTTTTTTGAATAGGGTAGTTTGTGCTTTAGAAAAATCACTTCAACAGTTCTTTGAAAGATGCATTTGTAAGCAAAGAGATTTGAGGAAGGGAAAACAATTAAACTGTTAGAGAAGAAAACGTAAAATATATTAAGAACTTGAACTAAGATGGTAGCTGTCTGAATAGAGAAAATAAGATAAATGCAAATGGTCTTGTGGATGATGAAATGACAAGATCTGGTTATTGGTTGGATATATAGAGTGAGGGAGATTGAGGAGTCAGAAATGACACTATGAATAGAAGCCTTAGTGGAAAAAGAGGAAATTCATAAGAGAGTGGGTTTGGGAACAAAAAAAGTTTTGACTTAGGTTGAGTTTGAGATACCTACTTCTCAATTTGGAATTCCATCTAAAATACAGCTGGCCATGTAGGAGTGAGGGGAAGCTAGTTTTCACAGAGGATAAAAGATTGGATGGGAAAGACCTCTTTTTGAGTTCAAATCTGGCCTCAGATACTTAATTTTGATGTGATCCTGAGCAAGTTATTTAACCCTGTGTGCCTAAATTTATTTGTCTCTTAAATGAAATGGAGGAGGAAATGGCAAACCACTCAAATATCTCTGCCAAAAAACAAATGGGGTCACAGGCAGACATGACTAAAAACAACCAAACAGTGTGGAACTGGAGATCAAAAGAGAAAACAAATTTCATGTAGAGATCTAAGAATACTAATCACTAATTAAGACATCACTAATTAAGATAGTTTAGAGCAAAAAAGAAAAGAGGATTCAAGATCAATCACTCATCTTCGGAGGATATAATGTTAATGATGAACCAAAACAGAAGACAGTGAGGGAGCAATTAGGTTATAGAGCAGTGTCACCAAAAAACCTCCCTGCTGTTCCTCATACATTATACTCTATCTCCAGACTTCAGGTCCTTTCACTGTCCCTCCTCCATTTCTGGAATGCTCTCCCTCCTTTTTGCTATTTTCCATTCTCCCTGGCTTGCTTCAAGACCTGACTAAAATTACACTTTCAACAGAAAAACTTTTTGATCTACCTTCGTTCTATTGCCTTCCTGTTAATTATTATCTGCAATTTATCTTATTTGTACATAATTGCATATGGTTTCCCCCATCCCAATCAAGCTGTGGGCTCCTTTAGCAGGAACTGCTTTTTACTTTTCTTTATAATCCCACTATATAGGAGTGTAGGGTATGCTCAAAGAAGATAAATACCTTTGGTGTGAGAACTGCTGAGCTCTTTTCAGAGCTGTTTTCCTCTTATGATGTCCACCTGAGTCACCTAACTTTCATCTGTGGCTCCAAGAAGCTATAGCATGCACAGCCACCACACCCAAACATTTTGGCAGATGAGTTAAACCAGGTTGAGAGTAATCTAGGGGACCACAAACTCATCAGTGAGTTATGGAGGGTGCCTACTCCAAGCATGTGAAGTCTTCCACTGGTGAAATGGATGAATGAGAACATTTCATTCCAACAACTAGGAAGCCAGCTGAAGCAGATGTTGTGAAGTGCTTAGAGCTTGGTTAGACATCAAATATGCTAAAGTCATCTACTGCATCTAGAGCCTTCACCAGAGTCTTAACTCTTTCTTGCTTTGCTGGATCATGATGACTTTGGAAGAAGGAGTGAGGCAGATGAATTCTTGCAGCTATACCTCACTTAAATCCAATTTACACAAACAACAAAAGACATCACTCATAACTATTCTTCAAAGTTCTGTGGTGGGGGCGGCTAAGTGGCACAGTGGATAAAGCACCAGCCCTGGAGTCAGGAGTACCCAAGTTCAAATTCGATCTCAAACACTTAATAATTACCTAGCTGTGTGGCCTTGGGCAAGCCACTTAACCCCATTTGCCTTGCAAAAACCTAAAAACAAAAAAGTTCTGTGGTGACAGGCAAGTCACAAAGCAACAGGTGTGGATACACTGGAGGCTGTAGTCACAACCCTAAACACAGGCAGCCCAGATGATAGGGTCATTTCCCCACTGAAAGCAGCAGTAAGATTTGGCAGCCCCCTCGGTGACATAGCAGCCCTTTGAAGGATTGCACTGCTCATCAACTGATGCAAGGAAGGGGTTAGAAAAGTTATCCTAAAACTTGTCTGCTTATCCAACCCTTCTCTGATTATAGCGGTAGACAGGAATTCCATGGTACAGTCAAGACACACAAAAAAAATCTACAAAAACTTCAAAGAAGATTCCATTCACCATCAATACACGCTATGTGTACACTCTCAGACAACACAATATACAATAGACCTGAAAGATGAACAGCCCTTGTTGCAGAAGATCTCAGCAGGTATCATCCAAATAGAAGCCATGAGTGAAACAACACTGACAAATGAGTGTCAGCTTAAAGAAGAAGTAACTGGATACACATTTTTCTGGAGTGTAGGTAGTGAAGGTGAGTGATGTGAAGCTGGCATAGGTCTTGAAATCAAAACTAATATAGTCAACATTCACCTAAACTAGTTAACAACAGGCTCATGACAATAAGATTGGTACTTCCAGGAAAATGCCTCAATTCCATCATCAGTGCCTATGCTCCCACCATGATAAATCCTGATGAAGTCAAAGAAAAATGTTATGAAAACCTGGAGTCCCTTATTATCAATGTACCAAAAAAAGGATAAGCTTATACTTTGGAATGACCTCAATGCTAGAGTCGCCTCAGATTATCAGACATGGCAGGGAGTTAATGAGAGGAATGAAGTTGGAAACAACAATAGCAATGGTCAGCTACCACTGAAGACTTAAGTATCTCATGACTTTCTCATCACATTTACCTAAATGTAATAAAACTTCAAAGATGCACCCTCATAGCGAACATTGGCATCTATTATACTATGTGATATTAAGGAGAAGAAACAGACTGGATGTGAAAGGGACAAAGGCAATGTGTAGTGCAGAGTGCTGAACTGATAATAGATTCATCCTTTCCATGTTAAATATTCATATTCATCCAAAAGAAGAAATAATTTAAAGAGATCAGAGTGTGTCTCTGAGCTTGAATAATTTTTTGCTAACTTGGAAGAAAAACTGAGCCAACATACAGTTGACAACAGTGGAACAGGAAAAAAAGTGGGCAGCTTTCAGAGAGCTGGTGTACACACTGTGTTTGCTCATCAGGGTCAGAACACTCACAAACATCAAGATTGATTTGATGAAAAGTATGAGGGAAATACAGACTTGCTAGATGAGAAGGGCAGAACTGAAGCAACTCAAAGGAAATGTGACATCTGTAAGTTTAGAGTACCTACCTAAGGTATTCACATGGACTACTGGGTTGATCAGCCACAGTCAGACAAACTGTTATTTGTCTCAAATATAGTGATGTCGTTTTGGTCTTCTTCGATAAAAAAAAAAAAGGGCAAGAACCATTTAGCACAGAGTCTAGCATACAGTAGCAAACCTTCAGTTTGGTAGTCAGTCTAATACATCTCTTCTCTCCTGTACTTTCTTCCAGAGCCTCCAACATACTATTAGCTCTGACAATGCTGTCAAGCTAATTATCAATGTATACCTACCTGGAAAGTATATTTCCAAGGAGGGTGAATTTATCCATAGTATTAAAACTTCTCCAATTTCTATAATGAATCATTCCATATATGGATGTTGTGGTGCTGGTTGATGAGGCACCTTGCATTTTCTTGGTGCTAATTGTTAAGCCAAATTTAGAACAAGTATTAGAAAGTTGATCCCTACTTTGTTGCATCTCAACTTCAGAGACTGCACTGAGTGCACAATCATTGCAAAGAAAAAATTATGAACCAACAGCCCTCTCCTCTTTAGTTTTTTGGCTTTTGACCTTTTCATTTTGAAGAATTTGCCATCAGTTCAGTAGCTAAAATTGATTCCATTTTCATTCTCAGTGAGGTATTTGATAACATGGATGACAGCATCATAATAAAAAGCATGCAAGAAAGGATACAAATTTGTATGACTCCATTGGTAACAGTGAAATCAAGAGAACATTGTCTTCTATCCAGAACTTGGACAAATACTCCATCATGAAATTGACATAAAATACTGATGAATTTCTCCAGACAATCAAATTTTGACATCATTTCCCAATAACTCTCATGATCATCAGTATCAAAGACCTTGGTCAGATCTATAATTGTTGAAGGCAGAACTTTATTCTGCTCTTGGCATTTTGCCTGGAATTGGCGGGCATCAGACACCATATTGAATGTTCCTTGACCCTTTTTGAAGCCACACTGGCTTTCAAGTCAGTGCCTATCTTCCAAGAGAAGGACCAGTCTATTGAGAAGAACTCTGTCAAGAAGCTTATAAGTAATGACTAAAAGAGAAATAACCATGTGATTGCCACTGAACAATCTATATCCTTTACCTTTATAGAGATGGGCAATGGAGGTATCCTTGAATTCTTGGGGAATAATAACCTCATGCTAAGGAAAATTTCAAACAGTTTTTGGATAAGCATCAGACTCCTTACCTTGTAAGTTCAGGTGGAATAGAATCAGTACCAGGTACTGAAAATTACCTAATTTCATTTAAAACCTCTTCTTCAGTTCACCTTAACCTAGGGACAGATTGACTTCAACTTAAGGCAACTAGTCAATATCCTCCTTGATTGATTGATGATGATTGATGATACTCTGGAAGTGTTTAGCCCTTCTCTTTAGGATTGTGTCCTTATCATTAATCAATGTGGTTTCATCCTCACTGAATAGTTGTGATGCCCCATCTGTCTTTGGACCATAAATAGCCTTCAAGGCATTATAAAAGCACTTTGGATTGTTGCCATCTGCATAAAACTGAATTTCATCTATCTTCTTACTGACAAGAATCCTGAATCTCTCAGTTCATTTATACTTTGCTTTTGATGGAATTAAATTCTGCCTTCTTAGAAATGAATGAACTATCCTGCTGAAAAATCCTATGCAGTTCCCAGTTTTCATTTTTTCATTTTTTTTCATTTTTTCATTATTTTCATTTATTTTCCCATTATTTTCAGCAAACAATCCTCAATGTTTGAGAGTGTTCTGACTCAGATGAGAGAATGCTCACTAGATCTCTTCTCCACTGTTATATGTTGGGTTAACTTTCCCTTCAAGGTAGCAATATACTGTATCCACTCAGAGAAGCACTCTAATCTCTTGACATTAATTCTTCTGGTAGTCTTTTTGTTTGAGGTCATCACTTCAGGTGAATATATGTAGCCTTTGTCACTCTCTCATCCTGTCTGTCTCTTCTTCCTTACAAGCACAGAGGCTATTAGATGTCAATGTTTGCTGCATGGGTATATCCAGGAAGTTATAATACATTTAGGTAAATGAAAGATAGTTTTCATGATAAGATGGTCATGAGATGTACAAGTCTTCAGGAGTGGGTGACCATTGTTGATATTTCTAATTCCATTCTTCCCAAGGATTCCCTGCCATGACTGATAGTCTGAGTCTAGTCTAAGATCAAAGCCACCCAGAATTATAAACTTGTCTTCTTTTGGCACATTGATTATAATGTTCTCCAGGTCTTCATAAAACTTTTCTTTGACCTCCTCAGATGTCATCATGGTGATTGTGGCATGTTTTCCTGCAAGTGACAATTACATTGTCATGAGCCTGTTGTTACTCCTTTTGGTAGACACACAAGCTCGTTGACTAGATTAGTTCTGATTGGAGCTTGTCACAGTGTTAAGTATGACCTAATAATACTTGCTAGGACAAGCCCTTTAAGAAGTTCATTGTACCACCTTTCCCCATCTGAAGAGAAAGAGAATGAAAGGCTTGGAGGCTCCTGAGAAATGTATATGTCTGATGCTCACTAAAGGTTAATGATTGGCTTCTTTTGTCCTTAGCAGTTGGGAAAAGTGGCAGTCTCTGGAGAGCTCTTTTAGTCCAGCTATTTGAATGACCAAAAAAGGACACCAAAATGCCACCACCAGCAAGTGGTCCTCCTCAGTATCGACCCCCAGATGGAGGATGGGGCTGGGTTGTGGTCCTTGGCACTTTTATTTCCATTGGATTTTCCTATGCATTTCCCAAAGCCATCACAGTGTTCTTCAAGGAAATTCAGGAGATATTCCACACTAGCTACAGTGAGATAGCATGTATATCATCCATTATGCTTGCTGTTATGTATGGAGGAGGTCCAATAAGCAGCATTTTGGTGAATAAATATGGCAGTCGACCAGTAATGATAGCAGGAGGGATATTATGTTCTTTGGGAATGATTTCTGCTTCTTTTTGTAATAGTGTAATACAACTTTACTTCTGTGTGGGATTTATTGGAGGTTTGGGCTTAGCTTTCAACCTACAACCTGCCTTAACCATGATTGGCAAGTACTTTTACAAGAAAAGACCCATTGCTAATGGATTGGCCATGGCTGGAAGTCCTGTATTCTTAAGTATATTGGCACCTTTCAATCAGTTTCTTTTCAATCATTTTGGCTGGAAAGGGAGCTTCTTGATATTGTGAGGGCTCCTTTTGAACTGTTGTGTGGCAGGGTCACTCATGAGACCTGTTGGACCCACACAAGCTCCTGCTAAAAAAGATGCTGAGAAAGCAGTGGGAGATGCAGGTCTACAAAAAAATAAGAAGAAATCAAGATGTGAAACCATCAATAAATATTTAGACCTCTCCCTTTTCAAACACAAGGGGTTCCTGATTTACCTATCAGGAAATGTCATTATGTTTGTTGGGTTTTTTGCACCAATTGTCTTCCTAGCACCCTATGCAAAACACAAAGGAATTGATGAATACTCTGCAGCCCTCTTGTTATCCATCCTGGCTTTTGTAGATATGTTTGCTAGACCTTCCATGGGTCTTTTGGCAAACACCAAGTTTATCCGGCCTCGCATCCAGTATTTCTTCAGTTTTGCAGTCTTGTATAATGGCATCTGTCATCTTTTGTGCCCTCTGGCAGAAAACTACACTGGCCTGGTGGTTTATGCTGTATTTTTTGGTTTTTCTTTTGGTATGGTTAGTAGTGTCCTCTTTGAAACTCTCATGGACCTTGTTGGAGCCACAAGGTTTTCCAGTGCAGTAAGACTTGTCACCATTGTGGAATGCTGCCCTGTTTTGATTGGTCCTCCATTAGCAAGTAAACTGGTGGATGAAACTGGAGAATATAAGTACTTGTATTTTTGCTGCGGAGTGATTGTGACTATAGATAGTATTTGGTTTTTTGTTGGCAATGCTATCAACTATAAGATGGTGGCAAAGGAAAAAATGTTAGAGGAAGAAAAGCAGAAAGCCCTAAACCATGCCGATTCCAAGGAAGTGGAGCTTTTGACCAATAATGAAAGCGATGACATTTCTTCTCGAGCTACCATGATGATCCCTCCGAAAGAGAAACGAATATTTAATGGAAATTATCACTCAGATATCAGTGTTTCCAACTTCCCTTAAAATATAGGGCAAATATTTTAGTTGTAATAATCAGCCATAGGTATAGACAGAAATAGAATTTTGTTCAAGGACAAGATTCTAATCAGTTTATAAACGGCTTTTTTTTTAGTGTAGTGGTGGTGAGATTTTTGTTGTTGAGTTGCAACCATGCAAAGGAGTGTAATCTCAGCTGTGACTCTGAACCCTGTGGGTAGAATATTGATTTAAAGTTTTCCAGTGACAAGTAAATTTGGCCACAAATACAGAAGTAAATTCTCATTACTACATTATCTGCTTCAAGTGATAAAGGAAAATATTTGTCTGAACCCTCAGGATGATACTTATTCCCATGGATCTCTCTCCACAGTGTTTTTATTTTTATTTTTATTTTTTCAATGCTTGACATAAAAGAACAGAATTGACTAAACGGGGAAAAAGACTGCTACAAAGAGAATAAAACCAATACCAGACCTATGTACAAATCAAGAATAACATACTATTTGTGGGATTTTTCTTTGTTTTTATAAAGTACAGTACACCCAGAGGACAAAATGGATGTATTAATTTTGCATTAGCCTTTACACTATGGATCTTAAAATCAGGGGATGTAATTTAAAGTCTTTATTCTAAATGCAATTAATGATTAGTTAAATCATAGTGTTTGTGGATACACACACACATATGTAAAGAAACCTTTGTGAAAAGTGACAAAACTGTTATGCTAAAACTTTTATTTTTGAGCCCATATGATTAATCCAAATATTTTTAATGTCAGTTGAAAGATTTTAAGATTTTTAGTCATTAAAATACACCAAATAAAGTAATCAAATGAGACAAGAGTCAAGGAAAGTGGTTAAGAATGATCTAAAAATAACATATTTGAAAACAGGTTTAGGTCTACAATAGCAAGAAATAGCAAATAGGGATTTCTATTGAATATATTGCTAATCTCAGGTTAGAGTTTTAATTTTATTTTTTGAAAAGTTTATTGACCTCCTATAGTATAACCAGCAAGTCCTCTTGTTGACAGACTTTGACTGAAAATAAATTCTGACTTTTTTTTCCCCTTTACTTAGAGGTTTGTGTTGAAGGTAAGCAATCTGAAAGGCCCTTCTGTGGATTCAGTTCAGTGGATCTCAATATCCTAGGCACAAAGGTAGCTAACCTGTAATGCCTCTACATGATAGAACTAGAAAATTCAAATCCTGTAAGCATCAGACTCAGACAATTTATGGGGCAACTCAGTTAAACAATGGCAGGTTGGGCTCTGACCATTTTAGCTGTCCCATTTTGACTTTACGGACATAGCATGGAATATTATGATGAGAAGCTTTTGTTGCTACTGTTCAGATTTAGAGACCAGTTTCTCATCTTTGAACTCGTGTAAGCTTTCTGAAAATCAATAACACTATTATAAAGAAAATTAATTGTTAACCTTATTCTTTCAAAGTCTCTAAAATTTAAAAAAATAATATTTCAAATTGGGAAAAATATTAGTGACCTGATAGATATTTCAGTTGTAAATATTAACTTCTACAGATCTGTAATTTAGTTTAGTATTATAGTGAATAAATTTTTTTTGCTTTCTTACTGGGATGAAATCACCTTAGTGATATCAAATGGAATTTTCTGTTATTTTTCTCCTTGATTTTTTTCTTGCATTTAGGGAAGATGGCTACTCTGATAGACAATAGGAAACACTGTATTTCAATTCTTTTGAAACAGTGAAAAGTGAGGGTCTGAAAATATTTATGCACTGTTCATGCCAGGTACTTGCACATCTTCTTAAGGAAAATATGTCAAAATTTACATTCATTTTCTCTTCACTTTTTAAAAATGACACGTAAGAAGTATTAGCATGTGAAATAAGAAAAATTGTTAAGTAGAACAAGATGTGCCAATATCACAGGTAAACAAATCAGGTAATATTTGGCAAGTTTGAGAGTGTATTTAAGTGAGTTGTGTCAATCTTGATGTTTAATTTAGTTATTTTCATATATTTATATTTTTATATTATACTCTGATTTGTCATAATAGGTGCAGAATCACAAATTAGCTTTCCCCTCTCTAGACACCTTTTCTGGAAACAAAAGCCTCTTTCATACTTCATCTCTGTGGATGTATAATTAAAATAATATGGAACTTTAGCCCCATATATAGGAACTCAATAATTCCAAGATAGGAAATTCTTGTCTTCTCCATCAGATGGAAGGTCTCTGGCCTGAACTTTTGTTGTTTTATTTTTCTCTCACCCCCTGGGAGAAGAAACATTATCTGCTCTTACTGATCATTGGTTGACTCAATGATTCCTGGTTGCTAGGACTGTTATTAGACTATTTTTTAATGAGAAACAGAATAGAAGCCCATCAGATGGACTTGTAAAAACCCTTAGGGTGACTCACTTGCACTGCACAACAGTACAAATATGCACAGATAATCCCCATTCACAATTGTAATGGAGGTTAAAACTGAACACACTTGAAATAGTTTGCTGGATAGCCCAAAGTTATCCTATCAGGATTTGATTCCTTTTATTTGAATTCTAATTTAGCTATTACATCCGTCATAATCTTACCAAGATTACCAAGGGTATTCAAATAATATGTCTCTTGGCGGGGTACATATAAGATTTTATGTAAGTGATCCAATATATATTTGGCATAGTTCTCCCTATTTTGAAGGTTTACAAGTTTCAACTCTGTAGAATAGCATGTAAAATGAATCTACTTTAATCCTCTTTGAATCTTATTTTAAAATTATTCTGAAGGCTTCTGAAAATATGTTATGAGAACAGAAGGTCATATACTGGAGACATAAGTGGTTTCTGTTTATGTCATACCTCTTTGTAGCTAGTAGGAGAATCATTTGCTTTAGATTTTCTAGAGTTGCTATGGAAAGGAGTTTCATTTTTTTAAGTCTGAAAAAAATGTGAGAGAATTGAGTTCCCCATTTATGTTTTCCTTATTTATGAATAACCCTTTTACCATCCAAAAACCTCCCCTTAATGATGTGCTTGTCTTTATCTTGTACAAAAATGGCACAAATGAACTACTGTTAGATGAAGAGTTGGACAAGAACTTGGTGTCTTTTTATCTGTTTGCACTGATCTATTCATTAGAAATGTTCCTGCCCAATCCTTTTTGTGATCCAAAGCACAAATTTGAGACAGATAGTGAAGGCTGCAGAAATGTCTTTTTTTCCCCCTTCTGCTTAATTAGTTCAATACCTTCAAAATAGTGATACCCTTATGCATGTAATGTTAAAATGTTTAGATTCTAAACTTGTTTTACCTATGTATATCTGTATATCACATCACTTCCGTGAAACTATAGAAAACACCATGAGAATTTGAGTATAGGAAAAGTTTATGGCGATTTCCTTTTTTTTTAAAAAAGAATTTTGACTTCTTTAGGAATATCATGAACAAAGTCCCAAAGAAACTATAAGAAAAATGTTATAAAAATTGATCATAGCATTAGGCTCACTGCATTAGGCATTAGTTTCAGAATAAGAGAATTTAGTCCTTATGTGGACTGAACCACAGGGTATCTAAACCTAATGATAGGTTAAAACTGAATGGAAGCCATTTAATTATACAGCAAAGAATGCCCCAAATGCCCCATGTTTCTGCTGTAATTTATATTATGTTTTTACTTAGAAATTTGCTAGAAACTAGATTTGCTATAACCCAAATATATCATTTCTAATTGCTAGCATTTTTAGGAAATGCAAATGTTCCTACTCTAGTCTCCAAATAATGCTAACAGTGAAAAAAATAGCCATGTCATTTTTATTATGTAACTCCTTTTTCTTCATTAATAATAATGACTTGTATCTATATAACTCAAGCATCATATATATTTCCCTGGAGCTGGGTTTAGAAGAAAATGTTAATTTTTATGATCTAATTTCCAATATTAATGGCAAATAGCTCATTAGCTGTTTGTTGTGATACAAAAACTAAAAAAAATGCTCATTAAAGAATGTGTTATCTTCTATGCCAAGTTCCATGCTAAGCTCCATGTTTGGTATCCTTTCTAGAAACTATCACAACAGAAAAAGGATATATGATTTAGGCAATTTAATTCATTTCTATGGCATATTTGAATTTTCCATTGGTATGTGCACAATTTATCCCTTAAATTACGACTCAGATTTCATGTTCTCTTTAGAATTTGTCTCTTCTTTTTGTTTGGTTTTTTAAAATTTGCTTCACTGAAACTGAAATTTTAATTTACATTTGTCTTGTTAACTTTATGTAAATGTTAAAGCTTGAAAGAAACTTTTAAAATTATCCAGCCCTGCCTGCCCCCTCCATTTTTCAGATGAGAAAAACTCAAGCTTAGATTTTATAACATGATTTGCTTAAGGTAATAAAATAAAGTTCGTGACAGACTCAGGGCTAAAACCCATAATGCCTGAATCTCTTGTACTAATACCCCATCCAGGCTCCAGTATTGGAAAAAATGGCTGTACCCCTTCCCACATGCTTTAGATTGCAATTAAAATATTTGAAATAAAAAAAGATTAGTTCTGATTACAAAACCTGCCCCAGTTTCACAGCACTCCTCTTCACTGAAAACAACCCAATCCAACTTCAGTAAGCTGGCCTTTTGCCAGCCTTTTTCACTCAGACCTACTATTTGGCTATGATACCTGATGAATTCTCCCACAAGAGCTATTCTGTCAGGTCTATTGGTTCTTATGTTGCCTGTGAGTGTGTGAATATTCATTACTGGTGGAGAGTAGAATCATCTTTGAAGAAGCTTTTGTACATTTTTTTGTATTTTGACCACAGGAGGAGATCCTCACCTGCTGCTATAATCAAGCCAGTGTTGGATAAGCAAAAAAGGAAAAAAAATGGGGCACCTTTTCTAGCCCCTTTTAGCCCCTCTTAAAAAGATGCTCAGACACCCAGGCAACAGTCAAATTCCATAGCTGCTTCCAGTGAGAAGACAACCCAATGGCATGGATCACCTGAATACAAAATTGTGACTATGTGTCCCAGTGTATCCACTGTTTTATCATTTTCCTGTAACCATAAGTCTTTGTGATAAAGATGGTATAGCTCATGTATTTTGATTTGTGCATAAATTTGATCAAAGTGAGGTAGAGGTGAACAAAATTGTCAGCCTCATTCTCTATTCCAAAGTCATCACAGTCCTTTGGTAAGACAGAGTAAAGATAACTGATGATGGCTTGAGATTCAGTGGATGATCTTGATGTCTCCAATGTCTAACCAAGCTCTAAAGGCCACAGCATCTGCTGTAGTTGCCTTCATGAACACTGGAACAAATTGTTCTCATCCACCTAATCCACCAGTGGAAACCTTCACATGCTTGGAGTAGATACCATTGGGTTCAACATCTCCTCAGTTACCTTCATTCTTGTTGAGTCTGTGTTCTCACTATGGTGTGGCTAGTGTAGATGCCACAGCTTCTTAGAGCCAGAGGTGAGAGTTAGGTGGTTCAGGTGGACATCAACTGTGGAAAGCAGCTCTAAAAAAGATTTACAACATCAGGGGTCCTAGTCTTTATTGAATGCATCTTACACCCCAAGGTAGACCTAGAAGTAATATTGATAGAACAAACAGATTAACAGTTTTATAGCCCTTTAGGTTCACCAAAATTTTTGGATAAGTTCACAACTTCAGCAGCAGCATTTTAATATCCCAACTTTCCCACATCCCTTCCAATTTCAGTAATTTCCCTTTTATGACATGCTTGCCAATAAAATAGGTGTGAGGTGGTACCTCAGAATTGTCTTAATTTGCATTATTCTAACCAATAGGAATTTACAGCATTTGTTCATATGACTAGGGATCACTTTTATTTCCATATCTGAAACTAAGCTGTTCTTATGCTTTGACCATTAATCAAATGGAGAATGATTTATATTTTTATAAATTTGACTCAGTTTTCTAAATTTTTTTAGAAATGAAGCCTATTTCAGAAACACTGACTATAAATTGCTTGCCAACTTTCTGCTGTCCCTCTAATCTTGCTGCATTGGTTTTGTTTATGCATAAAATTATTTTTATTGTTTTTTGAATTTTATGACTTTTCCCCCAATCTTGCTTCCCTCCCCCCAACCACCACAGAAGGCAGTCTCATAGTCTTTACATTGTTTCCATGCTATGCATTGATCAAAATTGAATGTGCTGAGAGAGAAATCATATCCTTAAGGAAAAAAATATATGAGGTAGCTAAATTATATAATAAATACCTTTTTTAAAACATTTAAAACATTAAATTCCACAATCCTTTCATTGGATTACAGATGGTAATCTCCATCACAAATACCCTAAAATTGTCCCTGATTTTTGCACTGATGAAATGTGCAAGTCCATTAAGGGTGATCATCATCCCCAAGTAGCTGTTAGGGTTTATAATGTTCTTCTGGTTCTCCTCAGCATCAGTTCATATGCATAAATAATTCATAATTCGTGTAACAGAATATTCATTTTGCATTTCATGATGTTCTCTATCACTTGCTTGGTCATAAATTCTTCTCAATAGATCTGACAAGTGAACTATTCCTTGTTCTCCTAGTTGGCTAATGGTATCACTCTTTATGTCTAAATCATGTACCCATTTTGACCTAATAGGGTGTGAGATCTTGTTCCATGCCTAGTTTTGCCATATTATTTTCCAGTTTTCCCAGGAGTTTTTGTCAGACAATGAGTTCTTATGCCAAAAGCTGGAGTCTTTGGATTTATCAATCAGTATATTATGATAGTTACTTAGTACTCTATTCCAATGATCCACTGTTCAATTTCTTACCCAAGTATGACTGATCAATATATAACAGAGTTTTAGATATGGTGAGATTAGATCATCTCCTTTTGTACTCTTTTTTCATTATTTCCCTTGATATTATTGACCTTTTGTTCTTCCAGAGGAATTTTGTTATTTTTTTCTGGCCCTGTTATATAATTTTTGGTAGTTCGGTTGAAATGGCACTGAATAAGTAGATTAATTTAGGTTATTTTTGTTATTTCATTGAAATCTGGCAGACTTTTGCCCATGTTTTTTCTATTTGTTTGGATCTAACTTTATTTTGTGAAAAATACTTTGAAATTATACTCACATAGTTCCTGGGTTTGTCTTGGAAAATAGACTTCTAAGTATTTATCTTTTCTTCAATTATTTTTAATGGAATTGCTCTTTCTATCTCCTGCTGGGTTTTGTTGGTAATATATAGAAATGCTGATGTTTTATGTTGGTTTATGTCCTGCAACAGTGATAACATTGTTAATTTTTTCAGGTAGTTTTAGCTGATTCTCTAGGATTCTCTAAGTATATCCTTTAAACTGTATAGATATATACATATATATATATATGTATACATATACATATATATATATATATATATATCTTATATGTATGTAGTTGTTTGTACCTTGTCTCCCCCACTAGAAGGTAAACTCCATGAGGGCTGTGTTTTTACCTTTGTTTGCATGCCTCAATGCTTACCATAAAGTAGGTACTTAATTCTTGTTGAACATAATAATGATGATGAGGCACTGCATTTGTCACAGTCCTAAGTCTTTCAGAATTGTTTCACTTTGTATTGTTACAGTTTACCATTATTTTCCTATCATCATATCATCTTCAAAGAGTAATAATTTTTTCCTCATTTTCTATTCTAATAACTTTAATATTTTTCTTCTCTTATTGCTAATGTAAATATTTCTAGTACAATATTAAATTAGTGGTGATAATGGGCATTCTTGTTTTACACCATGATCTTATTCTAAATGCTTAATTCCATTATGTATAATGCTTGATAATTGTTATAGCTATTTACTGCTTATTGTCATAAGGAAAACTCAATATATTCCAATGCTTTCTAGAATATTTAATAGAAATAGGTGCTATATTTTGTCAAAAGTTTTTTCAGCATCTAATGAGATAATCATATGATATTTATTAGTTTTGTTATGAATATGGTCAATTATTCTGATTGTGTTACTTGCATTGAACCATCCCTGCAGTCCTGATATAAATCCCATCTAATCGTGGTGTATTATCTTGATAATAAATTGCTGTAATCACTTTGTTACTGTTTTCATTAAATATTTTGCACCCATATTCTTTAGGGAAATAGACCTATAAATTGTCTTTCTTGACTTTGGCTCTTCCTGGTTTATGTATCAGCACCATATTAATATCATAAGAGTGATTTGTTTGAACTCCCCCTTTGCCTATATTTCCAAATACATTGCATGGTAAAGGAATTAATATGTACACCATGGCCCTATTTCTATCTAGTCATATAATAGAATCTTATCATTACTATAAAAAGTATGAGCTAATTGTCTAGGTTGTTCTCATACACACAGACACACACACAAAAACCATAAATACTTGCACAAATACTTATACATGTCGTGCATGACACAAAATTCACCTTATCTACTTCGTGGAAGAAAAATCTTCAGTCTTTTCAGAATTCTTGCTAATTTTCCTATGATGAGTTCCCCATATGGAAAGGGAAGTGGTTTTAATGTGTCTTTAAATGGACTAGGATAATATATGAGTTCTCTATCAATGAATGAGATCATGGAATAAGTTTACATATGAGGCAACCAGATTTCCCAAAGAATTATTATTTGGTCAGCTTCAAATCCAAGTCTTCTCATTCCCAATCCAACATACTTACCACTAAGCCATAGTTTCATGGACACTTTTTGGAGAATTTCAGCATCATGGAAGAAACTATGGAGGAAACATAGCCTATTCTTTCTAACTCAAAGATATTAAAATGGAGTAATTTTAGAAGGACAATGAAAGAAAAGCAATAAAAGCAATTTTAAAAAGCAAAAAAATTAATAAATATATTTTATTCATCACACTACTATTGTCTTCTAACACAGAAAGAAGGATTTCTAAAGGCTATAACAACTGAAAAATGAATTTTTTCAGTTATCACCAAACTTGAAAGTTTTAAGTATGTGCTCAGGGATAGTCTGTCCTTTTAAGGACCAGTTAAATTAGGTTAAATTTAGTTATATTAAGTTAAAGTTAGTTAAATTATGTATAAAGAGATTCATCTCAAGCAGGATAACTAACAGGTGACAAATATTTTTAATCTGCTCTCTCATGAAGACCATCTACTAAAATATGAAAAAGATAGGAGCAAAGATGGTGGAGGGAACCTCTGCAGAAGTAATATCTAAAATCATTTTTTCTCATTTCCTTTCCAAACAAAATGTAATCAATTTATCAAAACAAAAGCATAAAGTAATTACTTTGTATGGTGTACTGCCTTAAGCAGACAGGATAACAAAAGAAGAGAAAAACAACCTCTGACCTCAAGGTCAGAACCTCACAGTCTAATGGGGAAGACAATGTGTAAATAAAGAAGTGAATACAAAATAAATACATGGAAGATAGGAAGTAATCTCAGAGGGAAGTCATTATCACCTAGAGGAACCAATAAATGTCTTCCACAGAAGACAAAATTTTAGCTGAATCTATAAACAATGTAGGGAAACTAAACAGAGATTAGCAAGAAAAATTGGGGAAATCAACTTTTTTTGAAACTTTCTTCAGTCCTAGAAGAAGAGATTGCAATCAGCATCTTCTGCCCAGGGTCTATGTTTCAAGATGAGCATAGGAACCTTGACAACTCACTTCAATCCTCCCTTCTCTGTTACTCTCTTCATTTCTTTTTTCGCCTTTTGCTATTGATAGATATATAGATATATGACTTTCTTTTTAAAGTATCATTCTTGTTCATTGTTTTTATATATTTTATTGGCTGTTGTTGGTAGGGGTAATGTAATATTAGAAGTTGCTGAAGTTGTTTCTCATATGAAATAACTACATGGTTGAGCTAATGTTCATTTTGAATCTACCTATACACCATCTCTCACATCTGACCCTTCTCCCTGCTCACATAGACCCCACCCTAGTTCAGACTTTTATCAACTCTCTCTTAGATTACTGTAAGAGCCTCCTAATTGACTTCCCTGCCCCAACTGTCTCCCACTCCAGTCAATCCTACACAGCTCCAAGGATCAGCTAGATGGTGCAGTTTGTACAGCATTAGTTCAAATCCAACCTCAGACTTGATATGTGACCCTGGGCAAGTCACTAAACCCTGATTGCCTCACATCCAGGGTCATCTCCAGTTGTCCTGATCTATATCTGACCAGTGGACTCAGATGGTTCTGGAGGAGAAAGTGAGGTTGGTGACTTAGCACAGCACAACCTCACTCAAATTCAATTCATATGCTTGTTATGGCATCACCTCCCCTGATGTCATGGTCTTCTGTGAAAATCATGGACAAACATCACACTGCTCCACAAAATAATTTTTCTTAAACACAATCTAATCATGAAATTCTTCTACTCAGTCAAGTCTAAGTTTTCCTCTTTACTCTAGAATAAAAAGAAATAATCCTGTTTAGCTTTTAAAGATCTAAATCTTCTGGTCCCACACTATTTTTCCAGCCTCTTTGGACAATGCCTCTCTCTAGAACTTTGTTCTCCAAACAAGTTGGCCTTCAGACAGTTCCTCACAAATAATATTCCATCTCCCATATCCAAACCTCTGTACTAGCCACCCCACATGCCTAGAATTTTTCCTTCTCATCTCTGGTATGCAAAATTCTTTTTTCTTGAAATCACAACTTCAGCACCATCTTCAACATGAAGCTTTTCTTAATCTCCACATTGATGCACTCTCACCTAAATTACCTTAAATTTAAACATTTTATACATTTTCATTTACTAAATATATTTTTTTCAGTATTATATTTTATGTAAACTTATTTTCTCCCACATTTGAATGCAAACTTATTGGGAGCAGAGATTATTTCATTCTTTTTATTTCTATCTCTAGCACTAGAAACAGAGTTTATCTGAAAGTAAGTGCTTAATAAAATTTGTTGAAAGATATATTTGATAAATAGTGATTTTAACATGATTTAAACTACAATTTCTACATATGATGAATGAATATGAAAATTCTATATATGTAACAGAAATTTACATTCCTATTTTCAAAGACAAAATAGAAAATGTAGGGAAATATGAATTGCACAGATCTAGACAAACTATTGTCAAATCTAAACATCCTTAAGAATCTAAGGTTTGACCTTATAGTTCCCCTCAATTGTCTATCTCAGAGGGCAGAAGTTTTATAAAATATTGCCTTAATCTTTCATTTTGTCTCTGGTGAAAGGTTTAGTTGACTCTATTGGAAGTTCTCTATAGCATACTAAATACTGAATAGAGATAGGCAGCTTGCTCCATCCTATTTCCTATTGAGCTTATTTGTCTTTTAATTAACTTGCAAGACTTTGAAAATCTTTCTTTCCCAACTATCTCATGAGATGCACTCTGTCCCTGGCAAAATGCCTCTATTCCAGATCTGATGTGGAAATGAAAAATATTTTGCAGACACAATTTTTATTACTTAAAATTACAAGTTGATGAAATTATTTGTCACATAATTATTTGATTAGCTAGTGTTCATTTGAAGCATCCTTTCTACCAAAACATGTCCTGAAACTGACCCTTTTTTTGATCACACAGTTACCCTCTATGAAAAACTCTTCATCACCTCCAACCTAGATTATTGCAATAGCATTTTAATTGGTCTCCCTGCCTCAAAAACTCTCCCCACTCTCCCCTTTTCTCTAGTAATATTTAAACCAAATCAACAGCCTAGGTATATCCAGCTATGATATTATCTTATCATTCCTTTAAAAACAATGAAGTAATGATCTAGGTTGATCTTATACACACAAACACACTGCTACAAATATCATGCAAAATACAAAATTCAACCTATTTACAATATGGAAATGAAATCTTCAGTATTTAGCATTCTTGCCAGTACCTCTGATGACCAGATCCCCTTAAGAAAACATCAAATTGAATGTCTTCAAATGAACTGGGATAGTAATATCACTGGAAGAGATCATAAGATAATTTTATCAATGAAATAACCAGAGCTCAAATAAATTATGATTCTCTCAGAATCCACATCTTCAAATCTAATCTTATTCCCATTCCAACATTCTTGGCACTATGACACAGTTTCAGGTATGCTATTGGAGAATTTCAGCATCATGGAAGAAGCTACAAGAGGAAAATTGAATATCCTTTCTATAAATCTAAGATATTAAGATAGTGTGGTTTTTGAAAAAAGAAACAAAAGCAAAAGAATAATTATGGTAAACTTAACAAATTTCTGATATTTGTAACCTCTACCATTTTCTTCCTAAAGTGGAGATGTCAAGGACTTCCTGAAGTCTATTTCAATTGAAAACAATTCTTTTCAGGTCTCACTGACCTTGAATGGCTTGAGGATAGGTTCGTAGACAATCTATAGTCTTAAGTTTAATTTAATTTAATTCATTTAAATTTAATTAAGTATACTGAGGTTCATCTGCAACAGAATAGCTAAAAGGTGATAAATATTTTTGATCTCCAAGTTCTCATAAAGATAATCTACTAAATTATGGATAGGATAAGAGAAAAGATATTGGAGGAATCTCCTCAGTAATAAAATCTAAGATCTTATTCTCTCCCTTCCTTCCTCAACAGAATCAACACAAAAACATGAAGTACTTACTTTGTACCAAACACTATATTTTGGATATTACACAAAATAAGCCTTCAAGGAGCTCAGAAAGTGGAGGGAAGTCTATAGACAAATAAGTGCATACAAAATATATATATACAGATAAAATTTAAAGTAATCTCAGAGATAAACCATTATCAGCTAGAGGCATCCAGAAAGACTTTCTGTAGAAGATGGGATTTTAGTTAGTCTATAAGCAATCTAGGGAAAGTAAGAGGGAGAAGTAAGGAGAGGAGCATTATATTAAGAGACTAGCTCAGTATGATACCACAAGTGGATGTTTAGTAGGGGGATTGATCAGTGAGGTCTCAATCCTTAAATATCTGAGTATATATTTCCTTCCTTGCAGTTTATACTTATTATGTCTCATTTCCTAATCCAGTCATGTATGGAGACTTGGTTATCCTACTTTGGACCATGAGTGACTGGGCTGGTATGTGGTATGTGGTAACCAGGAATGTTCTGGTTGGCTACGGAGACAGGAAGATGGATGACTCAAGGCTGAAAAATTTCTTGGAACCCAACAGAGATCCACACCTAAGGAAATTTCATGAGGGCTCCACAAAAAATCCCTTCTCCCAGGGACCATGTATGTGTAGGGAAAGGTACATACCATGCTCACCTCTCATCCACTTAGGGAGGGTTTTTTGGTACCTTTTGCTCTTATATATTCCCAGTAAATATCATTTCCATAAAGCTAATAGAGTTCTAATAAATAAAAAAAATAATTAGACAGCTCTCATTGTGGGGGCTAATGGATATATGTCTTAGAAGTCACAATTCCCTAGGGCTAGCCCTAGAACTCTGAGACAAGCATTAGGATTCACCTCTCTGGGAACATAATTAGCTAGTACCAGTGACAGTTGGCAGAGAAAGGCAAGAAGAAAATGGAAAAGCTAGGGTTTGAATCTAATTTCCTAATTGCAAAGCCAGATTTGCATCAATTATACATGCTGCTTCTTGCAACATTTTATATGAGAGGGAGAAGTACCAAGTAAAGCTCAAAAAGCTTAACTGACTTCTTAAAGGTAGGCACTTAAAAGTCATGTACTAAGCAATAGAAGTCTGAACTTATGGATTCACACTCAAAGTTTTTCCCTGAGATAGCATCATTCTGATGAAGTAGCTCTAACACCAATATAATCTAGGATAATGGCCTCAGGCATAGTGACATGTCTCTGGGAGCCATAAGTGGGCTCTCTATCCAACTGTCTAATTGGACAGTGGAGGGAACAGGAGAAATATTTACAGTTCTTGAAGAGAAAGGGACTGAATATTCCCAGCTCCTCATTAGAAAATTTTTTAAAATTGTCTTTCCTTTCCCTGAGAAATTCAGTTTCCCTTGAGGCAGGAAAATCTGAGAGAAAAATTATTAATGATGAGGGCTATCCAACAATGAAGGAATGTCTCATGGGGGGTTAAATTACCTGTTAAACAAAGGTTGCGTGACTTCTTTAGCTTCTTGTAGCTGGTTTACATAATTTGAAGAGGGGTTGTTCTAGAAGACATATGAAGTTGCCCCTCATTACCAAGCTCTAAATCTATGAGCATGTTTTATCAAAAACCAATGAGCTTCCCATCACTCAAAATTGCCAAGGAGATTGTGCATGACTCTTTTTCTGCTATAATGAAGGGGGGAATTGCTCCCTAAGGAGAAAGATTAGCTTGGTTGATATGGTCTACCCCATAACATATTGAGTGCCATATCACTAAAGTTTTTAAGCTAGGACTGGATAAACAAATGTAATAGTTGAAAGGACTGTGCATTTTAAGTCAAAAGAATCAAAACCTTCTTGCTACTTAACTTCTCTGGTCTCAGTCTCCTCATGTGTTATGAGTGATTATCTAACATTTTATATTTTAAAAACCTTTTACAATGTTAGCATTCTATATTCTGGGTTACATACTGACTCTTAAATTCCATGGATTATGTTCTAAGGTAACTTCCAGCTCTAATATTGTATGTATTATTATATTTAAGATAAAAATATACCAGCTTGAACATTGTTAGTTTTAAAATACATTCTGTATCAAAATCTTATGTTCCTGGGATCCTCTTAACTTGTCAAGTTTTGAAAACATAGAGTTCATTGGAAGAAGTAGGACAAGAACAAGAAGTTGATTATGATGATGATGAAGAAGAAGAAGAAGAAGAAGAAGAAGAAGAAAAAGAAAAAGAAGAAAGAAGATGAAAAAAGAAAGAAGATGATGATGATGATGATGATGGTGGTGGTGGTGGAAGAGGAGGAAGAGGAACTTGAGGGATTCCCTACAACATCCTTAGCAAGCATTCATCAACTCTCTGCTTGAATAGCTTCAGGGATGGGGAGCTTTTTAAGAACTACAAAGATAGCTCTTAAATAAATTCATGAACTATTCAAATTAGAAGGGACTTCAGTGATTACCTGGTCGAAAATGAAGTCTAGAGACAGGGAAAAGAAAAGAAATGAAAGAGTAAAAAATTTTAGGATATTAAAAGGATAATACTAAAGGAAGCTAGGTGACACAGTGAATAGAGCACCAACCCTGGAGTCAAAAGGACCTGAGTTAAAATCTGGTCTCAGACACATGATACATACTAGCTCTGTGACCTTGGACAAGTCATATAATCACATTGCCCCACCAAAATAAATAAATAAACAAATAAATAAATAAAAAGAATAATAGCAACTGGGAGAGTTCTGGTTGGCTTCAGAGTTAGTAGGTTTGATGGCTCAAGAATTTATCAGTTAGAATGAATTCCCATTAAATAATTATCAAAACACAACTTTTGACTCCTCTTGGCTTATTTCCTTCTTGGTGGCAAGTAAAACAAGAACTGCTCTGACCTGTCAAGTGAGAGAATAACAGAGGTTGCCCTATCTCCCACCCAGCCACCATGTGACCATGAACATACATTATCTCCATTTCCTTTGTTTGTTCTCCACTGATCTTAAGTGAACAACTATCTAGAGATTTAATTCACTGGATTCCATTTGAAAGGCTAGAAGAGCTATCAGAAGTCTTCCCCTAGCAAGCAGGGTTGATAGCTGGCCTGACAAAACAGCAGCTACTGAAAGGCAGAGGAAATACCTGAAGACAGAGGTATAAAGATAGTCACCAAAAGGGCACTGCAGCTTCAGGGCTTGCCAGCACCTAATGGAGAACAATGCAATCTATGTAGACTAAAAAGGTGAAATGCTTTGGAACACAACAAAGACCCACAACTAAAGGGAATTTAATGAGGGCTCCACAAAGGAAGAAAAGAATAAGCTGGATCAAAAGAATAGAGGTAAACCTAAGGTCTATGTATTCTCCACATATGTACCTATTTTTGTTCAATAAATTTTAATCCCTTTCTCCCCGGGTGGAGAATGCACACTGTGTCCACCTCTCTTTCAGTTAGAGAGAATATTTTTCTAACTTTTGCCCTTACTATATATTCCCAGTAAATATCCTTTTATGAAAACTGAGTTGTATTAAATAAAAAAATTAGAGAGCTCTCGTTATTGGGGCTCATGGGTAAAAGACTTAAAAGTCACAACTCCTAGGGCTATCCCTAGAACCCTAAGAAAAGCATCAGGATTCACCTCTCTGGGAATGTAACTAGCTAGTACCAGTGCTAGTTGGCAAAGACTACCAAGAGGCATTTGGAAAAGCTAGGGCTTAAACCTAGTCCCCTAATTTCAAAGCTAGATATCTATCAATTATACATGCTGCTTCCTGTATATTTTACATAGGGAGAGGGGGAAATACTGTGAAGGAGCAAAAATCTCATTTCACAAAGGAAAACTCAAAACTTAACCTACTTCTTGAAGATAGGCAGTTTACAAGTGGTGTACTTAGCACTAGAAGTAGGAACTTATGGACCCAAAGATTCTCCCCGAGATAGCATCATTCTGATGAAATAGAGTTGCAGAATAAAAAAATCAATATCAAAAGTTACCAGAATTGAGGTCATGTATTGTTCTATCCCTGAGGTAAGGAGAAAAGGAGAGAGAGACAGAAAGACAGACAGACAGCTAGTCAGGGGCACAGAGAGTGAGAAAGCACCAAAGAACATAAGCATGGATAGTCCTAAGGCATGTTTGGAATGCAAGATTTCAAATGTTCAGGTATTTAGTTACAATTCCCAAATCCAAGGTTAGTCCCCATTACTGAGAGGAGGTGAGTCTGCTAATGAGTCTTCTCAAGGCATCCTTAATATCCTTGTTTCTCAGGCTATAGGAGGACCTGAGTTCAAATCTGGCCCCAGACACTTAATAATTGCCTAACTGTGTGACCTTGGGCAAGCCACTTAACCCCAGTGCCTTGCAAAAACTAAAAATAAAAGAAATCATATACGAGTAATACTTGAAAATCACTGGATGTATTATTTGATTCAATCCTCTCAACCACCCTTGGGAAAAATATTCCACTTCACAGATGAGAAACTGAGGCAGACAGAGATTAAGTAACATGCCCAAGATGACACAGCTAGTATCTAAGACAAGATTTGAATGCAAACCTTCTACACTCTATGTCCTGCACTTTTATCCACAGCATCACTTTCCAACTCTACATCTATTAGTCTATGATTTTAATACATTTCATTATCCATAACTCCATCCTATGCTTACCACTAAGATGAAGAACTTGGGATAAAGACACAGGAAGACCAGCCACAATCTTTTGGCACACAGTGTCCATCAAGATCTTCTCTTGCACCTGTCCAAATAATATTGATGTTTTCTCCCATTAGAATCCCCAACCTAATAAACCACACTGGATCCTCCATACCCAAAAAAGAACATGGAAAATGAGACCTGAGTGTCAGTGGAGGTAGCAATCCACTTTCTCTTTAAGAGGCTTGGCATTCCTTCTCTAAAGGACTTGCCCATTCCCACAGCCCAATTCTTGCCCTTCTCCTTCTAAGACCTGTCATGCCTTCTCTTGTCACAATATCTAGGAAATTTCTCTCTTAAGTTTCTGAATTCCTGTCTAGAGCTCTACCTTGGCTGATAGGAAATGGTCTCTATTTCCTTATGAGTTGTTAATAGGAGAAAGAATCCTTTCCCCTGTGGCCAATTTTCCTGTAGGGTTTCTCATAGTTCTGTCTTGTATAGTTAGGTATCCTCAAGAGACACCCACCATTAGTGTGGAAAGGGCCCATAACTCTGCCTCTGAACTGATTGGGCTCCATCTGGACTCCAGAACTCCAGAGTTCTGTCCTGGGCAGCAGGATAGGTTTGGCATAAATGCACTAAGATCCAATGAGCTGTGATGTCTGTAGTTTTGAAGACAAGGACAACCTATTTTTCATTACTGATTGATAGTCATGACATATTTCCACATACATTATCCTATCAGATAAAAAACTATTGTACTGAAAATGACATATGTCTGTCAGTGTTGTGTGGCTCGTCTGATTCATCTGTGAAACCCCAAAAGATCAAACTATAGTCCCCAATCATCAGGCAGGAATACACAAATATCATTTTGGGATTCAGTGAGAGAAAGTTGTTGTCTGTGATCTCAGAACAAGTCAGTAAAAGTACTGAGACCTGAATCTGTTTCATGAAGTTGAGTCTAGGACTCTTTCTACTGTTTTTCACTAGTTCCCTAGGATGTTAACTGGGGTTTGGGCTGTCATCTAGGCTCAGACTAGGTCACATACTGGGCTAGACTATATCATGATATGGCTTATACTAAGCTTGATACCACATCCTGACTTTCTAAGAAAGAATAGGCTGCTCCACTTGCAACGATCTCTCCTTTCATTTTCTGTCTCTTCCACACAAACACTTACTGAGCATCAAAGAGAGGCCAGGATTGATTGCCTCTGCTTCTGTCCTCACTTGATGATAAGGACAAGGATGACAGTAGGTCTAGGTCCAAAAGAGTTTAAGATAGTGGTCTTAGGTAAGTGACTGGTGTTTCTGGGAGTTTTAAGTGGGTTCTCTATCCATGTGCAATAGATGATTTGTGGAACTGGACAACATAAGGAACAGAAGAAATATTAACAGTTCTTGGAGTAAAAGAGACTGAATACCCTCAGCTCCTCATTAGAAAAATAATAAAAAATTATTGTTCCTTTCCCTGAGCATCTCAGTTCCCTGTGGGGCAGGAAACTTGACAAAAATAATTCTTAATGATGAAAGCTATCCAACAATGAAAGAATTTCTCATGGGAGACTAAATTACCTATCAAACAAAGGTTGGATGACTTCTTTGGCTTCTTGTAGATGCTATACATAATTTCTAGAAAAGCCATTCAAGATGACACCTTAAGTCTTCCCTCACCACCAACCTCTAAATCTATGAGTATGCTATTTCAAAAAGCAGTGAGTTTCCCATCACTTGAAATTGCCAAGGAGATTGTTCATGATGGTTTTCCTGCTATATTGAAGAGAAGATTGCTCCCTAAGAAGAATTAAACTGGATGATTTACAACTATTCCAACTCAAACAATCTATGAACAATCTATAATCTGCCCTATAACATATTGAATTGCATATAACTGAAGTTTTTAAGTTAGGACTGGATAAATAAATATTATAATTTGAAAGGTTGTACATTTTAAGTCAAAGGAATCAAAACCTACTTTCTCTTTAACATCCTGTGTGTCTCAGCCTCTTCATATGTTGTGTCAGAGTGATTGTCTAACATCTTATCTTTTAAAACCCTTTTACAATATTAGAAACCTTTATTCTGGGACACATTTGGAGTCTTAAATTCCATTATCTAAGTTCTAAGGTAACTCTCAGTTCTAATATTGTATTTATGTATTTTACTCTAAAATAGACTAAAATACATAAATACAATATTAGAGCTGAGAGTTACCTTAGAACATAGACAATGTAATTTAAGAAAAAAGAAGAAAGAATAAGGAAGGAGGAGGAGGAAGAAGAAGAAAAAGAAGGAAGAAAAAAGGAGAAAGAGAAGAAAGAAGAAGGAAGAAGATGAAGTAAAGTAAATCATTACCTACAAAAATAGTTCTTAAATTCATAAATTATTCAAGCCAGAAGGAACCTCTGCGATCATCTAGACTGATAATGCAGTGTAGAGACAGGGTGAAGAAAAGGTCTGATAGAGCAAAAAATGCAAAAATATTAAAAGAATAAAGTATGATGTAGGAATGAAAAGGGAACAGATGAAGGAGCACAAATGCCTCCACTCAATGAAAAGCAGTATGATAGCAACATCTAGAATGATGGATGTTTGGAATATAGAAAGCATTTGATAAATGCCTATTGAATTAGCTTCAGTGGAACAGGATAGAAGAGGACAGGACTGAACTAGACTGAATTGGATTGGATTGAATTGGACTGGAGTATGCTGGAGTGGGATGGGGTGGACTGGTATGGATTGGATTGAATTGAATTGCTCCAAAAAAGCTAAACTGCCAAGTTCTGGAGTGGGGTGTATTCAGTTATTCAAAGACCAGGTTAAGGGGCAGCTAGGAGGTGCAGTGGATACAGCACCAGCCCTGGAATCAGGAGTACCTGAGTTCACATCTGGCCTCACACACAATAATTACCTACCTTGGGCAAGTCATTTAACTCCATTGCCTTAAAAAAAGATATAAAAAAATGAAGGACAAAGACCAGGTTTGATGACTTCAGATTTGTTCTAAACTCATTTGGCCACAATAATTCTCAAAATACCTACCAGATCATAGAAAGGTTTTGACATATGCCTTTGGGAGAAGTATCCTTGCAAGTGAAATCATATCTCTTTGAAATGCAAGAGTAAGTGATGAATTAATCTGACTGTGTTGTTGAACAGCAAATGGTATATTTACTGTTGCTGAATTCCCTTGGCTGCAGGAAAAATGAGGTATGGTTTGATGGAAGGAGTAAAAAAAGAATGAGGAGGATAAGAATAGCTTAGAAGATTTAGAAGAATAGAAGCTCCTCTGGGAACCAAAGGAAAAGCTAAGCATGAAAATACAGCACTTTATACAGAGTCAGAAGCTCTCAAATTCAACATTTCTTACAGAACTAGGGAAAGCATATAAAACCAGAAATATTTTTAGGCATTGGGAATCTTTCAAAACAGAATGAGGAACTCAGAGAAAATGTCTCTATCTAATGTCTTATATAATGTGGCACATAATGAAAGTTGCTCTTGTCCTATGGGTTAAGATGGGGCACATTTCAACAATGTTTTCCATTTGAAATCAATACAAACTTATTGCTGGTATGGAGAGGAGGGGGTAGATCCAGCGCAAAGTCCCATTATCCTATCACATACAGACACACACATATAAACAGATACATATAGAGTAAAAAAACACACAAACATATAAGGTCTTAGATCTAGAAAGAACATCCTAAAACATTCAGTTGCTACCTTAGCAAGAAGTCCTTGAAAATGAATTCCAAATGTAACATGTACCATTGCCCTCTCCCAACCCAAGAGGTGGAATCTAAAGGGGAAAAGGAAAATAACTTTAGGAGTTACACTCTCCCTTTTATCCCCAGACTTCTCCATCTTCCCCAACCTCAACTGCTAAGGATCTTTGGGGGAAGACCTTGAAAAGTTTTCATTAACTAAAGAAATTGCAAAATATGGGAGTGAACCCAACTTTCTTTCTTTGGAGGCACCATGGCCCATTAGAAAAAGTTCTGGATTTTAACTCAAAGGATCTAGGTTTAATTTTTGCTTGTTATACCAATGCATTATTTTGAGCAAGATGTCTTACTTAATCTATTTGGTCCTCAATTTTCACATCTGGAAAAATGAGGCAGTAGAACTAGAAACTACTTCCAGCCCAGAGTTCAAGACCAACATTCCCAACCACAGAAGAACTCGCCCTCAGACTATTCCTCCAAGTTTCCAGTAACTAATGGCATGCAGTAAAAGGAAAGGTCCTGTCTTTCCCAATGTCCCCAACTTATTAGAGTTTCAGAGAAAAATTAGGAACTAGAAATCTTACAAAAAAATGAATGTTGAAAACTATCTTGGGGCAGCTAAGTGGCACAGTGGATAGAGCACCAGTCCTGGAGTCAGGAGTACCTGAGCTCAAATCCAGCCTCAGACACTTAATAATTACCTAGCTGTGCAGCCTTGGGCAAGCCACTTAACCCTATTTGCCTTGCAAAAAAAACTATCTTTACATGTAATTGAAAAGAATAAAACATTATTAAAGATGAAATAAAAAATACACTAACATCAAAATTTTCAAAAACAATAAAAAAAATAGGGCTGGATATCCATCTGAGTCATTGAATATTGCAAAAGAACCCTTTGGATTAATATTTGTGCCACACTATATATCAGAATTTAAGTAATCATCATTTACCACAGTTACCAGGTATCTCCTAGATCAGTACTGAGGGTATTGAGGGCCTCTCCATATCTCCAGAATTCCATAGCAATGGCTTTACCAAGAAGACAAGATCTGAAACAGAAAAAGACACATCTTTCTAAAGATATTGTCACTGATCCTATAGATCTGAAATCCAAAAGAATAAAAGGAACTCTTGTGTGAGTGAGGTCAAAGGAAAAAAATTCATTCTAGGAGTATAGAGCTAGGATCTAAGGAATGACTAAAGTTTCAGAGGTTAGTTGTTCTGAGGAAAGAACATAATTTTGCATTTCTCAAGATGATCAGGATGTTGGAGAAGTCTCTGTTTTTGTTCATACTTCATTTTCAGAAAGGACTAACGACATCACAGGGTGATGTTTTGACTTCTGCATGAATTGGATTTAAGTGACTCAGTTGCACAATCATCAAGTTCATTCTCTCTTCCAGGGTCATTGAAATCCACTGTCAAGACCAAAGTCAGGACAACTTGTGATGGCTCAGGATGCAGTAAATGACCTTGGTGTTTTAATTTCTGACCAAGTTCTAAGGTTCCACAATACCTGCTTCAGTTATCACTTGGCCATTGGAAAAAATTTACCCATCCAGCCATCCCCACTGAAGGAAGTCTTTACATGTTTGGGATAGATATTACTCTCACTGATATATTTGAAGTCTGTAAGTTAGCCCATCTGCCCAGTTTAGCCCATCTGCCAAGACAGTTTCACTGAGGTATGATCACTATGCTTTCTATAGATTCTTGGAGCCAGAGGTGAGAATTGGATAATGCATGTAATAATGTTGGTCCTTCATTCTTGAAAAAAGACCATGACATCAGGGAGATGATGCCAGGACAAATACATAAATTGGATTTGAATGAGAGGGTGCTGCACTAAGTCACCAGTCCTAGAAAGAACTCATTCCTCCCAAATCCTCCCAGCAGAGATGCTAGCCCTTCCTGAACAAGTCATAAGACCCTAGAAAAGTCATAGAGCCATTAGGAAGTGGTCACTGTGAATGATCTATACCCAATGCTTGAGAACAAAAGTGAGAATTCCAAAAGACTTGGATAAAAACAAGAGACAAATGGTTGAGAAAGGAAATGGTGGCAATAAATGGAAATGAGTGGGATCTTGGCTCTGGCAGTTGTGGTCTAATGGAAGGTATTTGGGTGTTTCACTTAGGTTCAAAAAAATTAATTTCACCATTACAAGATGGTGAAAATAAATGGTTACACAGCAATGGACTGAAACTTCAAAGAGTTGACATACAAATGATGCTACAGTCAAGAAAATGATTGAAAGCAAAAGAATTGAAATAGCATAGTAAATAGAGAAGCAGATTTAAGAAAAGTATAATATTTGAGGTGGAGCCAAGATGGCAGAGTGAAGGCAGGAAAACCCAGAACCTCTCACCCAGGCCACTCCACATGTCTTTAAATTATGACTCTAATCAAATTCTAGAGTGGTAGAACCCTCAGAAAAAAATGAATGAAACGATTTTCTGACTCAAGACAGTGTAGAAAATCTATGGAAAAGGTCTGTTCCCCTGGGATTGGGAAGGGCTGCAACATAGCTCTGGCTGCATTGGCTGGGAAGCAAACTGACTCTGGCCATCCAGGAACAGCCTTTGGGGGATCCCAGGTCCCTGAGGGGTACCTTGGTCCATGGCAGCAGGGTGGTTTCGAGACCTCTCAGTCCAGGGATCACCTAAGGACAATTTGGAAGATCAGCAGGAAAACTCTGCCACATCAGAGTGAACCCAGAGGCCAGGTCAGCACAGGCCTCAGCACAGCCCCAGCCACAGGAACCAAAAACACACCTACTGAGCCACTGATAGCTGCTTCCAAAGTGTTTAGCCCACAGACAGTTAGGGGATTAGGGGAGACTGCAGAAGTCTCTATGCTATTCCTGGGGCAGGTCTCTGTTGCTTTGCCCATACTCAGATTCATGTTGCAGTCTGGGGCCCCATACTGCCATAATGAAACAGACCCCTCCTCACAGTTCGAGAGCAGAGGGGAGTCTTTGTGGTCATTCACAAGGCAGAGCACAAACCATGAGAACAATCTGCAAAAGCCCTCAAAAGTTTGGGAAATTGCATCCTCCACTTAGAAGAAGAGTCCTACCTTAACAAAGCATTAAAATCAAATCATAAGCTGGGGAAATGAGCAAACAATGGAAGATAAGAATCTGAGCATAAACAATTACTTTGGTCCCATTGAGGATCAAAATGCACAATCAGAAGATGATGAAATCAAAGCTTCTATATCCAAAGCCTCCATGGAAAATATGAATCAGTCTCAGGGTATGGAAGAGCTCAAAAGAGATTTTGAAAATCAAGCAAGGGAGGTAGAGGAACAATTGGAAAGAGAAATGAGAGTGATAATTTTAAAAAATAGGGGAAGCTAGGTGGTTCAATGGATAAAGTCTCGGTCCTGGAGTCAGGAGGACTGAGTTCAAATTCGGTCTCAGACACTTAATAATTGCCTAAATCACTACATTGCCTTAAATAAATAAAAAAATTGTAAATAGAGACAGATAAAAATGAGAATGATGTAGAAAAATCATGAAAACTAAGTCAGCAGTTTGGAGTAAGAAATATAAAAAATATGAAGAAAATAGCATCTTAAAAACCAGTTTAGGTTAAATAGAAAAAGCAGTCCAAAAAGGTCAATGGGGAGAAGAATGCTATAAAAAGCAGAATTGACAAGGTGGAAAAGAAGATAAAAAAGTTCTCTAAGGAAAACAATTCCTTCAAATGTTGATTCTTGTCCTTTATTATCTAAGAAGATCAAAATGACATCACTCTGATTGAGACAAATTACAGTGTGTCCAACTGTTCCTGATCAGACCAATATGGTTAGGAATGCTCTACCATAGGTTGGGCACAAATAGTCCATGTGAACACCTGGAGTGGGTACTCTAAACTTACATATGTCACATTTCCTTTGAGCTTCTTCATTTCTACATTCTTCATAGAGTGCAGCACCCTCATTGATAAGGGCAAACCATGCTGGGTGGTATTGTGCCAGTGTCTCTCATGCTGCACAGTCAATCCTAAAGCTCTTAAGAGAGAGTTTCAGGGTGTCCATGTATCACATCTTCTGTCTCCTTTGTGAGTACTTGTCCTGTGTGCATTCTCCATAAAATAGATTTTTTGGCAAGGACACATCTGGTATTCTAACAATGTGCCCAGTCCATTATAGTTGCACTCTCTGTAGTAATGTTGGAATGTTAGGCAGTTTAGCTTGAGAAAGGACATCAGAGTCCTTCAAGTGATCTTCATACCTCCCAAGACAATTTAAATGGAAGCAATTCAGTTTCTTGACATGGCCCTGGTAAACTGTCCAGGTTTCACAGGCAGATAACAATGAGGTCAGCACAATGGCTCTGTAGACCTCCAGTTTGGTGGGCAGTCTAATACCTCTTCTCTCCCATACTTTCTTTTGGAGCCTCCCAAATACAGAGTTAGTTCTGACAATGCATGTGTTAACCTCACCGTCAATGTGTACTTTCTTGGAAAGGACACTGTCAAGGTAAGTGAAGTTATCCACAGTACTCTTAACTTCTCCATTTGCTGAAATCAATGATTCCACATATGGATGGTTTGGTGTTGGCTGATAGAGCACCTTAGTTTTCTTGGTACTAATTGTTAGACCAAAATTAACACAAACAGCAGATAATTGATCCATATTTTGTTGCAACTCAGCTTCAGAGACTGCATTGAGTGCACAATCATCTGCAAACAGAAGATCATGCATCAACACTGCCTCCACTTTGGTCTTGGCTTGTAGAATTTTCAAGTTGAAGAATTTGGGATCAGTGCAGTAGCTGACCTTGAGGCCATGTTCATCCTCAGTGAAGGCATTTGATAACATGGATATAAACATCATGTTAAAAAGCATGGCAGCAAGGGTACCTCCTTGTTTCACTCCATTGGTGATTGGGAAATCTTGAGAGCATGGTCCACTATCCAGAACCCAGGCATACCTGCTGTCATGAAATTGATGTACAATACTGAAGAATTTCTCAGAGCAACCAAATTTTGATATACGTTTCCATAAACCCTAATAATTGATGATATCAAAGGCCTTGGTCAGATCCATAAATGTTGTAGACAGACCTTTGTTCTGTTCTTGGCATTTTTCCTGGAGTTGTCAGGCAGCAAACACCAAACACCTCTACTCTTTCTGAAGCCACCCTGGCTCTCAGAGAGGTGACCATCTTTCAGGTGAAGGATCAGCATATAGGGAAGGACTCTGGCAAGAATCATACAAGGAATGACTAAAAGAGAAATACCCCTGTAATTGTCATGGGTCAATCTATTCCCTTTACCTTTATAGAGTATATAGAGTATAGGTTATATTACATGAAGAGGTTATTCCCCAAGAATTCAATGATGTCATCTCTTCAATTGAATTATGAGGTTAAGGGAAGCTGATAATTTTGAGAGAAATTAAGAAACAATAAAAACAAAACCAAAAGAATGAAAAACTAGAAGAAAATGTAAAATATCTCATTGGAAAAACAACTGACCTGGAAAACAGACCCAGAAGTGATAATTTAAAATTTATTGGGCTACCTGAAAGTCATGACCAGAAAAAGAGTCTAGACTTCATTTTCAAGAAATAATTCAGGAAAATTGTCCTGATATTCAAGAAGAAGAATTTAAACTAGAAGTTAAGGGAACCCACCAATCACCTCCTGAAAGAGATTCCAATATTAAAAACTCCCAGGAATATTATAGTCAAATTGCAGAACTCCCAAGTCAAGGAGAAAATGTTACAAGCAGCCAGAAAGAAAAAATTCAAATAATATGAAGTTACAGTCACGATCACACAGGATTTAGAAATGTCTTCATTAACGGCTTGTAGGGCTTGGAATATGATATTACAGAAGGCTAAAGAGCTTGGATTACAACAAAGAATCAACTACCCAGAAAAATTGAACATTCTCTTTCAGGGGGAAAAGATGGACATCCAGTATAATAGGGAACTTTCAAACTTTCTTATTGAAATGGCCAGAGCTAAATAGAAAATTTGAGCTTCAAGGACAGGATGCAGGTAAAGCATAGAGAGGGTGGATGGAAAGGGTGAATTATGATGGATTTAATGATGCTAAACTACTTATATTCCTGCATGAGAAGGTGACATAGATAACTCATATAAACTTTCTCAATACTTAGGGCAGTTAGAAGGAGCATATAATAGACAAGGCACAGGAGGGAGCTGAATTTGAAGGTATAATATATTACGAAGATGGAGGTAATGGGTGAGAAAGGAATGTACTGGGAGAAAGGGAAAGGAGAAATAGAATGCATTTAAGACATTCCATGTAAAAAAAGACAAGCAAAATCTTTTGCAATGGAGTGAAAGAGAGGAAGGTGAGGGGGAATGAGTGAGCTTTCATTCTCATCAGAAATGGCTCCAAGAGGAAATAATACACACTCTCAATAAGGTATAGAAATCTATTTTACCCTAGAGGAAAAAAATAAAAGGAAAGAGATAGAAGAAAGGGGATGGGGGGTGGTAGGAGGTGTAGAAGATAGAGGAAAGGGAGGATCATGAGAGAAGGTAGTAGATACAACACATTTTCGAGGAGGGACAGGGTGAAAGGGAGACAGAGAATAGAATAAATGGGGGTGGGAAGGAATAGGATGGAGGGAAATACAGCTAGCAATAGCAACTGTGGGGAAAAATATGAAGCAATTTTTCTGATGGACATTTGATAAAGAATGCTGTCCATCCCAAAGACACAGCTGTTGGTATCTGAATACAAACTGAAGCATGAAGGAAGGAAGGAAGAAAGGAAGGAAGGAAGGAAGGAAGGAAGGAAGGAAGGAAGGAAGGAGGGAGGGAAGAAAGGAAGGAATCTAGAGAGAGAGAAGAGAGAGAGAGAAAGAAAGAAAGAAAGAAAGAAAGAAAGAAAGAAAGAAAGAAAGAAGGATGAGAGAGAAGAGAAAAGGAAAGAAAGAATGAAGAAAAGAAGGAAGGAAGGAAGGAAGGAGAGAGAGAAGAGAAAAAGAAAGAAAGAAAGAAAGAAAGAAAGAAAGAAAGGAAGGAAGAAAGGAAGAAAGAAAGAAAGAAGAAAAGAAAAGATGAAAAGAAAGAAAGAGAAAGACAATGCTTCTGCCAATCTAATTATCAAGGTGTACCTCCCTGGAAAGTATACTGTCAAAGTAAGTGACATTACTAACAGTATTGAAAACTTCTCCATTGTCTATAACCAATAATGCTACATATGGATGTTGTGGTACTAGCTGATGAAGTCCTGTATTTTCTCAATATTATCTGTTAGGCCAAAATTAATACAAGCAATAGAGAATTGATCCCTACTTTGTTGGAACTCAACTGCAGAGTCTTCATTAAGTACAGAATCATATGCAAACAGAAAATCATGAACCAACACTCCTCCTTTTTAGTTTTGACTTTTAGTCTTTTCAATTTGAAGAATTTTCTATCAGTGAATTTACTATTCATTCTCAGTGAAAGTATTTAATGTCATGTCTGAAAACAACATGTTAAAAAACATAGGAACAAGGGCACAGCTTTATTTGACCCCATTGGTAATTGGGAAATCTCAGGAACAACACCCTCTGTTCAGAACCTGGCAAGCACACCATTATGAAATTGATATACAATACTGATGAACTTCACTAGGCGACCTAATTTTGACATAATTTTCCAAAAGCCCTCACAGCTAGCTGTGTTCAGACCTCTGTTCTGCTCCTGATGTTTATCCTGGAGTTGTCAAGCAGCAAACACCATACCAACTGTTCCTTGAACCTTTCTGAAGTCACACTGGCTCCCAGGTCATTGGTCATCTTCCAGGTGATGGTTTAGCATATTAAGGATGAGTCTGGCAAGAATCTTACCAGCAATGACTTAAGGGAGAAACACAGGACAATCTATTCCCTTCACCATTATAGAGATGGATAATGGAGGTATCCTTGAATTCCTGGGGTTAACTATCACATGCCATATAAACTGGAAAATTTCAGTCAGCTTTTGGATGAGCATCAAAGTCCTTACCTTGTAAATCTCAGCTGGAAAAGAATCCATATCAGGTACTTTGCCACATAAAAGGATCCTAATGGTATTCAAAACCTCTTCTTCATTTGGAACTTCAGCTAGGGACAAATTGACTTCAACTTGAGGTAGATAAATAGTCATTGCCTTCCACATTGATGATGGTCTGTTAAGAACACTATGGAAGTGTTCAGTCCATCTCTCTGGGATCACGTCCCTATCACTAATCAATGTGACTCCATCATCACTGAGTAGTTGAGATGCACCATATATCTTTGGCCCATAAATAGCCTTCAGAGCACTGTAAAAACACTTTGGATTGTTGCCATCTTCATAAGACTGAATTTCATCTACCTTCTTTCTAACAAGAATCCTGTATTTTTTTTTCTAAGCTTCATTTTTACTTTGCTTTTGATAGAATTAAGTGATACCTCCTTAGAAATGAATGAAGCAACCTGCAGAAAAAAACTTAGGAAGTTCTCATTTTTCATTTAAAAGTTTCTGTATTTCCCCCATTATTTTCATCAACAGAGATATGATGTTTGAGAATGTTCTGATTCAGATGAGCAAATGCAGTGCTGTATACCAGATCTCTGCTCTATTTTTGTCAACTATGTTGATTCAATTTTCCCAACAAGGTAACAACATACTGTTTCCCCCAGAGAAGCCCTCTAATCCCTTGACATTAATTCTTCTGGTAATAATTTTGCTTTGGGCCAGGTGAATATGAATATATAATTTAGAGAGGAAAAGTCTGTGATCAGTCCAGTACTCTACATCACCCATTGCCCTCAGTAGTCTCTTCTCTTGTCTTTCTCTTCTCCTTACAAGCACATGGTCTATTAGATTTCAATGTTTGCTGCAAGGGTACATCCAAGAAGGCTTAATACATTTAGATAAATGAAAGATAATGTTCATGATGGGAAGATCATGAGATACACAAGTTTTCAGTTGTAGGTAACCATTGCTGTTGCTATTTCCAGTTGCATTCCTCCCAAGAATTCCCTGCCATGTCTGGTAGTCTGAACCTACTCTAGCATTAAAGTCATCCAGAATTATAAGCTTGTCTTCTTTTGATACATTGATGATAAGAGTCTCCAAGTCTTCATAGAACTTTTCTTTGACCTCATCAGGGTCCATAATGGTAGAAGCATAGGAAGTAATGATTGTGGCATGTTTTCCTGCAAGTGGCAATCACATTATCTTGAGCCTGTTGACTAGATCAGTTCTGAGTGCAAACCCCACCCCAGTTTTATAGTACTCCCTTCACTGCATCCAACCCAGTCTGACTTCACTAAGCTGGCCTTCATTTTCCAGCCTTTTTCATGCATGGCTGCTATTTGACTATGATACCTGATGAGATCTCCTACAACAATCGCTGTTCTTTCAGGTATATTAGATCTTGTGTTGTCTATGAGTGTGTACACATTCAATATTAGTGGAGAGTAGAGTCATCTTTGAAGAAGCTTTTGTTCATTTTTTTTGTATTTGAACCACAAGAGGAGAGCCCCACCTGCTGCTGTAATCAGGCCAGGGTTGGGTAAACAAAAAAAAAATAAGCTATCTTTTCAAGCCCTTCTAGTAGCAAGAAGCTGCCAAATCCCACAGCTCCTTCCAGAAAGGCCTGGGCCACCTTTGTGCACAGTTGTAAGAACAACTCCCAGTGTATCCACTGTTTAATCATTTTCCTGTCACTATAGGACTTTGAGACAGGTAAAGATGGTAGAATGGTATGGGTGATGTCTTTTGATTTGTGCATAAATTTGATTGAAGTGAGGTAGAGTTGCACAAGTTGTCAGTCTCATTCTCTTTTCCAAAGTCATCACAGTCCAATGGTAAGAAAGATTCAAGACAATTGATATGTCTTGAGGTGCAGTGGATGATCTTGGTGTCTTCAATGTTTAACCAAGCACTAAACAACCACAATACCTGCTTTAGCTGCCTTCATGGCCATTGGAACAAATCATTCTCATTCATCCATTCTTCCAGTGGACATCTTCACAGGCTTATGGTAGATACCTCACTAACTCATGGACAGTTTCAAAACCTCTTCAGTTGTCCTCATTCTTGTTGAGGCTGTGTGCTTACTAGGGGGTACTCAATGTGCATGCTACTGCTTGTGAGAGAGTTAGGTACTTCAGACAGACAGCAAAAGTGGAAAACGGCCCAGAAAATGGTTCAGCAACCCTTACCCCAGAAGTCTTAGTCTTACTTGAGTATACCTTAAACCCCTAGGCAGACCTGGAAGTAATATTGATAGATGAAAAGGTTTGACAGTTTAATAACCCTTTGGACTCTCCAAAATGATTGCATAAGCTCACAATTCCAGCAACAGCACATTAACATTCCAGTTTTCCCACATCTCCTCCAACTTCAATAATTTCCCTTTTCTGGCATATTTGACAATCAGACAGGTGTGAGGTGATACTTCAGAACTGTATTAATTTGCATCATTCTAACCAATAGCAATTTGGAACATTTTTTCATAAGAGATAACTTTTATTTCCACATCTGAAAATTGCCTATTCATATGTTTTGACTATTAGTCAAATGGGGAATGATTATAAATTTGACTCAATTTTCAATATATTTTAGAAATGAAGCCTTAATCAAAAACACTGGCAATAGAAATTGTATGCTGGTTTTCTGCTGTCCCTGTAATTTTGTTTGCATTGGTTTTATTTATGCAAACCTTTTAATACATGTAACAAATTATTCATTTTGCATTGTGTGATGTTCTCTATCACTTGTTTGGTTATAAATTCTTCTCCTCTCAAATTTGTAACTACGCCCAGGTGCAACAAAAATGAGCATACCCTTTGACCCAGCAATACCAGTACTAGGTCTATACCCTGAAGAGATGATGAAAAAGGGTAAAAACATCACTTGTACAAAAATATTCATAGCAACCCTGTTTGTGGTGGCAAAGAATTGGAAATCAAATAAATTTCCTTCATTTGGAGAATGGCTTAGCAAACTGTGGTATATGTATGTCATGGAACAATATTCTTCTATTAGAAACCAGGAGAGATAGGAATTCAGGGAAGCCTGGAGGGATTTGCATGAACTGATGCTGAATGAGATGAGCAGAGCCAGCAAAACACTGTACACCCTAACAGCAACATGGGGGTGATGTTCAACCTTGATGGACTCGCTCATTTCATCAGTGCAACATTCAGGGACAATTTTGGGCTATCTGCAATGGAAAATACCATCTGTATCCAGATAAAGAGCCATGGAGTTTGAACAAAGTTCAAAGACTATTCCCTTTAATTTAGGGGGGGAAACAGATGTCTTATTGTCTGATCTTGCTATCTCTAAGACTTTTTGTTTCTTCCTTAAGGATATGATTTCTCTCTCATCACATTCAATTTGGATCAATGTACAACACGGAAACAAAATAAAGACTGACAGATTGCTTTCCATGGGGGGGTGGGGGGGAGTAAGATTGGGGAGAAAATTGTAAAACTCAAATAAAATCTTTAATAAAAATAAAAAAATAAAAAATAAATTCTTCTCATCTCCATAGATTTGATAAGTGAACTATTCCTTGATCTCCTAATTGACTGATGGTATCATTCTTTATGTCTAAATCATGGACCCATTTTGACCTTATAGAGTGTAAGATGTTGTTCCTAGTTTTGCCATACTATTTTTCAGTTTTCCCAGGAGTTTTTGTCAAATACTGAATTCTTATCCAAAAAGCTGGAGTCTTTGCATTTATCAAACAATACATCATTATAGTTCACATTGTCTTGTGAACTTAACCTATTCCAATGATCCACCACTCAATTTCTTAGCCAAATATGGCTGCCACTTTATAATACAATTTTAGATCTGTTATGGCTAGGTCATCTCTGCCCAAGTTTTCTATTTGTTTAGATTTAACTTTATTTGTGTGAAAATTCCTATGTCGTAATATCTATTTGGAAAAATAGGCAAAGGAGGAGTCTGAGCATATTCCTCATGTGATACAAATATGGTGCTGATACATAAACCAGGAAGAGCCAAAGCCAAGAAAGAGAATTATCGGCCTATTTCCCTAAAGAATATTGGTGCAAACATTTTAAATAGAATATTTTGTAATTTTAGTCCTTTAGTTAATGGGTTTGTCTTGGAAGGTAGACTTCCAAGTGTTTTGCACTGTCTACAATTATTTTAATGGAATGTCTCTATTTCCTGCTGCTGGGTTTGGTAATATATAGAAATACTGATGATTTGTGTGGGTTTATGTCCAGTAACTGTGCTAAGATTGTTAATTGTTTCAAGTAGTTTTTAGCTAATTCTTTGGAATTTCCTAAGTTTGCTATCATATCATTTGAAAAGAATAATAATTTTGTTTCCTCATTGTCTGTTCTAATACTTTAATATTTTTCTTCTCTTATTGCTAAAGCTAATATTTCTAGTACAGTATTAGATATTAGTGTGATAAAGGGTATCCTTGTTTCACTCTATGTTCTTATTACAAATGCTTCTAACTTATCTCCTTTACATATAATGAGCAGCCAGGTAGCACAATGGATAGAGTACTGGACTTGGAGTCAGGAGTACCAGAGTTCAAATCTGTCCTCAGACAACTGACACTAACTAGCTGTATGACCCTGGACAAGTCACTTAACCCTGATTGCCTCGAATCCAGAGCCTCCTGTAGTCCTGATTCATGTCTGGCCACTGGACCCAGATGATTCTGGAGGAGAAAGTAAGGCTGGTGAACTTAGCCCAGTACCCCTTACTAAAATCCAGTTTATGTGCTTATCATGGCATTACCTCCCTGATGTCAGAATCTTTTTCAAGAATGAAAGATAATAATTATCATTATTATTATTATTATTATTATTATTATTATTATTATTATTATCATCATCATCATCATTATATAATGCTGATAGTTTTAGTTACTGCTTATCATTTTCAGGAAAATTCTTATCTATTCCTATTTCTAGAATTTTTAATAGGAATGGGTGCTATATTTTGTCAAAAGCTTTTTCAGCATCTAATGAGATAATCATATGATATTTGTTAGTTTTTATGGATATGGTCAATTATTCTGATTGCTTTACTTACACTGAACCATCCCTGCATTCCTGGAATAAATTCCACCTAATCCTAGTGTATTATCTTGGTAATAAATTGCTGTGATCTCTTTGCTAATCTTCTATTTAATATGTTTACACCAATATTCTTTAGGGAAATAATCCAATAATTTTCTTTCTTGGCTTTGGCTCTTCCTGGTTTATGTATCAGCACCATATTTGTATCACATGAGAAATATGTTCAGACTCCTCCTTTTCCTATTTTTCCAAATAGATCTCACCATATAAGAATTAGTATGTACATCATGGTCCTATTCCTACATAGCCAACAACTCAGATGCTTCCTCATATAATAGTATCCTGTCATTACAAAGAGTGAGGTAATTGTCTAGGCTGTACTCACACACACAGAGACACACACAGGTATGCACACACACACACACACACACACACACACACACACACACACACACAAACACTTACACAAATGTCATGCACAACCCAAAATTCATCCTATTTATTTTATGGAAGAAAAGTCTTCAGTCTCTCAGTATTTTTGCCAACA
This sequence comes from Macrotis lagotis, assembly GCF_037893015.1. Classification (NCBI taxonomy): domain Eukaryota; kingdom Metazoa; phylum Chordata; class Mammalia; order Peramelemorphia; family Peramelidae; genus Macrotis; species Macrotis lagotis. The sequence continues at coordinate 638,000,623 of NC_133666.1, read as the reverse complement.
TCTCCTATGATGAGTTCCCCTTAAGAAAATGTCAAACTTTCAGTAGACTGGGATAATATATGAGTTCTCTATCACTGAATGTGATTGTGGAATAAGATCACACATGAGGTAACCAGAAGACCAAAAGATTACGACTTACTCAGCTTCAATTCTAAGTCTTTTCATTGCCAGTCCAACACACTCATACCACTAAGCCATAGTTTTAAGGATATTTTTTGGAAAACTTCAGCATTATGGAAGAAGCTACAGGAAGGAACATTGAATATCCCTTCTAACTTAAAGATATTTAAATGGTGTGATTTTAGAAGGACAAAGAAAGGCAATAAAAATAATGGTAAAATTCATAGATATCTGTTATTTGCAACCTCTACTATTGTCTTCCTACGCTGAAGAAAGGATTTCTAAAGGCTATATCAACTGAAAAACAAATTGTTTCAGATTTCACCAAACTTGAAAGGTTTGAGTATGTGCTCAGGGACAGTCTGTCCTTTTAAGGACCCGTTAAATTAAGTACAAAAAGATTCATCTCAAGCAAGACAAGTAGCAGGTGACAAATATTTTTAATCTCTAATATTAGTCTCATGAAGAACACCTACTAAAATATGGAAAGGATAGGAGCAAAGATGGCAAAGGAACCTCTGTAGTAGCAAAATCTAAGCAAAATCAATTTTTTTCTCATTTCCTTCCCAAACAAAATGTTATCAATGTATCAAAACAAAAGTATTAAGCCATTACTTCGTATGATGTACTGTCTTAAGTGGACAAAGTAACACAAGAAGAGAAAAGCAACCTCTGACCTCAAGGTAAGAACATCACAGTCTAATGGGGAGACAAAGTTTTAAAGTGTAAATAATAAACATCAATACAAAATCAATATCTGGAAGTTGGAAAGTAATCTAAGAGGGAAGGCATTATCAGTTGAAGGAACCAATAAAGGTATTCTGCAGAACACAGAATTTTAGCTGAATTTATAAACAATCTAGGGACACTAAATAGTCAGAGGAAAGGAAAACTAAGGGAAGGATAGATTTTTTTTGTACCTTCTTTCAGTCCTGGAAGAAATGTGACTGGCAGCTTCAGTCTATGGTCTCTGTTTCAAGATGACCATAAGGACATTGACAACTCAATCCTCTTTTATCTGTTACTCTCTTCTTTTAATTTTTCTTTTCACCTTTTGCTACTGCGTCATTATTTTTTTTCCATTTCTTCCCCTTAATTTCCAATCATAGGTTAAGTCTGTCTCCACCAAACTGTTATTGCTGGTTATTATAGTTCTCACCCATCCTCTCAACTTGTCTCACACAGAGACAAACATCCAACTGTCACTCAAGTCTCATTCCAACTCAGAGATGGCAATAGTTCAAATCATTCTAAGATCTGAAAGGAAATATTTATCCCTAGAAATTACTACTATCCCTGTTCCATAAAGTTAAAGATGTAATGTTCAAACTGTCTTGTTTTGAGAATTGTATAGAATGAAGAGAAAAATTCCTCTGGAACTCTTCTCTGAGAAAGTCTTCTGAAGAGGATGGAAACAATCCAAGAAGGAGAATAGACTAGGGGAAATTGAAGTCAAAGAAGTCTTGTGAAAAAAAGGATAGAGCAAATGGATAAGGAAAAATTAGGGAAAGCATTTCTTTTCTCCCCCCCTCTCACTTTATTTCTAAGGAGGCCAAGATAAAGGAGAAGTAAGGAGAGAGAGAACACTGAGAAAAACAAAATCTCAGGTTCTTTCTGAACCACACATTTCATCTTCCTGAAATAATGAAAGTACAGTCTCTTTTAGCTTTGTTTTATTTGTAAGCATTAGATAAAATACTCAGAGATAGCTTAACATTTCTTCTCCTTTTAAAATAATTTAAGGAATCTGTATTCAGAAGGGCCTTTCTTTTCATATGTTTATTGGTTACTTAACAAACCCCTAGAGATGACGTTATTTTTTAAGCTTTTCAATTTATTTATTTATTAATTTTATGATTTTCCCCAATCTTGTTTCCCTTCCCCCACCCCCCACAGAAGACAGTCTGTTAGTCTTTACATTGTTTCCATGCTAAATACCTTGATCTAAGTTGAATGTGGTGAGAGAGAAATCATATACTTAAGGAAAAAAATATAAGAGCTTAGTATTAAGTGCTTAATAAATACTTTTTGAGGTGAAAAACAATGATTTTCACATACATTTCAACTAAAATTACTCCAATGAGAATGAAAACTCTTTATATGCTACAAGAATCTACATTTCTTTTTTCAAAGAAAAAATAACAAAATAGTGAGGTGGTAGATCACATTTACCTAGACATTCTGTTGTCAAAAATAAAAGATTTCAAGTTTTCAAGACTCTAAAGTTTTGACCTTGAAGTTCCCCTCAACTATCTATCTCAGAGGACAGGAGTTTTATAAAATATTGTCTCAAATCTTTCATTTTGTCTCCAGTGAATGGACTAGTTGCCTCTATTAGAAGTGTCTCTATGGCATCCAAAACATTGAATATAGTTCAGCAGGTTTCTCCATCCTTTTTCCTATTCAGTTAAATTTTCTTTTGATTAAATTTGCAAGAATTTAGGCAAATCTGTTTTTACCAGCCCTCTCATGAGATATACTCTATACCTGGCCAAATGCCTCTATTTTAGACCTGATAAGGGAACATAAAATATACTGCAGACACCATTTTCTTATTACATACAATTACAAGATGATGTAATAATTTTCATGTAATTATTTGATTAAGTTAATATTCATTTTAAACATTCTTTCTACCTTCACATGGCCCGTAGCTGACCCTTTCTCTCATCTCACAAAGCTACCACCTAAACAAAAGCCCGCATCACCTCTAATTGATTTTATTGCAATAGCATACTAATTGGTCTTCCTGTTTCAAGTCTCCCCACTCCAGTCAGTGCCTCTAGCAATATGGAAAGTCTAGTCCTATTCCTATCTAGTCAACAAAGAAGATGAATTCTAACATGATATTATCTTGCCATTACTTTTAAAAGAGAGGAGTAATTGTCTACGCTGATCACACACACACACACACACACACACACACACACACACACACATACCAACATACAAAGAAACAGCATGCACAACCCAAAATTCAACCTATTTACTTTACTGGAAGCAAAATCTTCCATCTAGTATTCTCGCCAGTAGTTCTTATGACCAGTTCCCTTAAAGAAAATGTCAAATGGAAGGTCTTTCTGTGGACTAGGAGAACATGTGAGTTCCTTATCACTGGAAGAATCATGGGATTATTTTATCTATGAGGTAACCAAGGCTCAAAGAGATTATTATGACTTACTCAAGATAATACATCTTCAAATTCAAGTCTTCTTATTCCCCATCCAACACTCTTGCCACAGTTTCATGGATGCAATCTGGAGAATTTCAGCATCATGGACAAAGTTACAGGAGGGAATATTGAATATCACTTCTAAGGCTAAGCTACCAATATGGTATGATTTTAGAAGGAGAAAGAAACAAAAGCAAAACACATAATGATGATAAAATTAATAGTTTATATTTGTAACTTCTAGCATTATCTTCCCACAGAGGAGGTGGCAAGGGGTTCCTGAACACTTTGTCAACTGAAAACAAGTCTTTCCATGTCTCACTGAACTTGAAAGGTTTGAGGATGGGTTCAGGAAGAGTTTGTCATTTTAAAAATTAAGTACAAAGATTCATTTGCAACAGAATAACTAAAAGGTGACAAATAGTATTAATCCCCTAGCCCTCATAAAGGCAATACACTAAATTAAGGAAAGTATAGAAGAAATGATGGTGGAGGAAACCTCCCCAGTAACAAAATTTAAGAGCATTATTTTCTCATTTTCTTCCTCAACAGAACTCAATCAATCAATCAATGCAAAAGTATAAACCATTTACTTTGTGCCATTTACTGTGTGTTAAGCAGTGAGGACACAAAGAAGGTGTCCTCAAGGAGGACAATAGATGAGGGGAGACAATAGATAGATAATTAAATGCATAGAACGTGTGTATATATATATATATATATATATGTATATATACATATATATATATATATATATATATATATACAGAAAAAATAGGAAGTAATCTCAAAGGAAAGGCAGCATTAACTATAGGGATCAAGAAAGGCTTTCTGGAGAAGGTGATTACTTTAACTGAATCTCTAAGCAAATTAGGGAAAGTAAGAGGGAGAAGTAAGGAAGGGGAGTATTATATGAAACTTTCCCAGGATGACATTGCCATTATATGCTTAATTGGGGAACTGACTAATGAGGGTTCAGTCCTTAAAGGATGCTCAGATTTTCCCTTCCTGGTAGGTTATACTAATTATCTGCCAGTTTCTAATCCAGTCTTAAAAGGAGAATTGGTAGGTCTACTTTTGTCTATGAGTGACTGGCTAGTGCAAAGTCATAACTAGGAATGTTTTGATTGTCTACAGAGCCAGAAGGGCTGAAGATTCAAGAAATTATTAGTTAAAACTGAGTTGCCGGGGCGGCTAGGTGGCACAGTGAATAAAGCACCAGCCCTGCAGTCAGGTGTACCTGGGTTCAAATCTGGTCTCAGACACTTAATAGTTACCTAGCCATGTGGCCTTAGGGGTACATAGGGGTGTGAAGGTGGAAGTCACAGCCAATGGCCAGCATGATAAGAAGGTTCCCAACCAAAGTGATGATGTATATGCTCAAGAAGGACCCAAAGAGAGTCATTTCTTGCTCTGGCTTCTCAGAAGATCCAAGAAAGAAGAATTCTGAGTCATATGTCTGATTTACTGGTTCCATGTGGATGATAATTCTGTGGTAAAGAAATGAAAGAAATGGAAATGGAAATACAGACATCCCTTTTTCATATAATGAAGAGAATCTAGACCAAGACTTCAAGACTTAGATTTCAGTTACAAATATATAGTACTCACTACCTTAGTAGAAGAATAGATGGGTTCATTTTACAATGGAAAAAAATTTCATGACTGAGAAACAAGAAGAGAGTAGAGCAAGGTTCTTAATATTGTTGAGTAATGGCCCTACTTGATAATCTGGTGAAGTTTATGTCCCTCTTCTCAGGATAATTTTCAAAAATAATTAAAGAGAATGACAAATTTCAGGTAGAAAATGGGAAAAATCAAGATGGAGTTTTTCTCACTCAAGGTCACATACCACATGAAATCTATCCAAAGACATCCTCCAACCCCTGCCAGGAGTATAATGCATCGCAGCTTAATAACTACTGAAATAGAGTCATTTAAAGTACAATCTATTATGATTATGGAAGCATGATAATGACTATTAAAATGGGCAAAATGGGTAGAGACTAGAAGTGGTAAAAATGAAGAAAATCATGAAATCAAATTCAATTCACTTCAGTCTTAGTTCTAGAGAGCGACGTATTTCTAGTAGCACCGCAAAATTCAATAATATAGATATATGCCAGTTTGACTCAAATGATGCATTCATTATGCAAATAGTTTCAGAGGGTCAAGTCAATAAAGATATATTAAGTACCTACCATGTGTCAGAAACAATGATAATCTCTGGATAGAATGAGAATCAATGAATGGAAATGATAGAGGCAAATTTTGACTCCATATCGAAAAGAAATTTATAAAAAGTGTATCTGTTTATTAAATGAATTAACTTCCTGAGGGAGTCATAAGTACCTCTCCTCACTGAAGAACTTCAGAGACTAAATGAGCATTTGACAAGGATGTCTGCCAGGTGTGAAACACTAATGTTATCTTTGACTTCTCCTTCCTCTTCAGAACAATAATAGCTAGAATTTATATTATGATTTAAAATTTGCAAAGCGCCTTTTAAATATTATCTCATTTGATGTTCATAACAATTGTGGGAGGTAGCTACTATTACTATATATAATTATAGATGAGAAAGTTGAACAGAGAAGGTAAGTTACTAGCCCAAGGTCACACAGCAAGAATGCATCTGAGGTCGCATTGGACTCAGACTTTTCTGAATCCTAGCCCAATATTACATCTACTGTACTACTTAGCTCTTGTGAAAACATCTACATGACCTGATAAATAGCAAATATGAAGCAGTAAGAGAATAATATTTATACAATGACTAAAACAATATATATATGAACAGATCCCTCCAGGGAACTTAAAAACTGAGTAATGCAAAATCCAGGGGAAAAGATCCAGCAGAAGAGATGAAGCACTCCTCCTCCCTTATAACAGAGAGGTGGAAAATGGTTAGGTCACAGTATTGCATCCATTGTCACATAATTTCCTCTTTATTCAATGACTTTGCATATTTTATTTTTCCTGATCAGATTGGAGGGTTCCTTCTGGATTTAGGGCAGGAAAAAATTCTCATTCCCACTTAACCTTACTGCCTTTCTTTCTGAGACTGCTCCTAAATTATACTGTGTATACAGTTTCTAGTTTTTCCTCTCTCTGCCATACCCTCACTGGGAGTCCCTTGAGAGCAGGGACTACTTTTCCCCTTTTCTTTCTATTTCTTTGGATACTTAGTACAGTGTTCAGAAGATTTGTCTGTTGTTTGTGAGTTGTTTTCTGACATGTCCTTCTCTTTGTGATCCCATTGGGTGTTTTCTTGGCAAAGATAGTAAAGGGCTTTGTCATTTTCTTCTCCACTTCATTTTATAGAGGAAGAAACTTAGGAAAACAAGTTTAAGTGACTTGTCCAGGGTCACATGCCTAGTAAGTGTCAGAGCAGATTCGAACTCAGGAAGAATAGTCTTCCTGACTTCAGGTCCAGCACCCTATCTATCCAATGAACCACCCAGCTGCCTGCTAAACATATTGTACTGATTAAATACTAGTTGACTTGCTAAAATGATGACCATGTAAAGATAAAAGACACAAATAAAATGTATTTTAAAAGTCAAAGCAATGGAAAGACTTTAGAGTTTAGATTCCTAAAACCAGAGGAGCTCTTCCAGCAAAAATATGCCAGGGATAGAAGGAAACTTAAGGATTGTTTTTTTCTTCAAGCCCCTCTTTTTATACCCTATTAGAAAATAAGCACTAAAGGAGGGCTGTAATCTGCTCATCATCTCAAACAGTAAGTCACTGTCAAAGCTAAGACCAGAACCCAAATTTTGATCATATCTCAGGTACTAAATGTAGCATCACACATTTAGAACTGTAAGCAGGGGTATGATGGAGCCAGCTCATACCAACTTTTAACAATAATTGTCAAATTTTCAGTGTGAGCATTTAGAGCTCAGAAATAATCACAGTTAACTGTTGTAGCTATGGATCTTGATTTATGACTTTCTTGATTATCTAGACTTTAAGAAAGTAATGGAAAAGATGTTAATAACTGAAGTGAAACTTAAAAATGGATAGTGCATTCAGTTTTTCCATAAAACTAGCTGTTGTTAAATTAAACATTCAGCAGCACACCCTTGGTTATAAGTGGTTACATTTGTATTCCAGTTCCTTGACATGAAGAAATATGGATTAGGTGATATCCCTAAGTTCATAAAGGTAATACCTATCATAATTCTTTTATTCCCAGTACTTTCTAGAACAGTAACTCTGAAATCAGAAATTTGGTTCTAAATCTCTAAATTATTTGACCTCGGATAAATCAATTATTCTCCCTCAATTCCCTCAGCATCTGTTTCCTTATGTTTATTAAGAATAATAACAGCAATAATAATAACTAAAACCTTAAGGTTTGCAAAGCACTGAACCTATATTGTTATTTGATACTCTCAATAATCTCAGGAAAAGGGTCCTTTTATTGTACCCACTTATAGATGAAAATATTGAGGCAAGCAAATGTTAAGTAACATGTCCAAGGTCACACAGCTAGTGTCTGAGGAATGATTAGAACTCAGAAATTCCTCAGTCTTGCACTCATCTACTGAACCACTTTCCAGCTCTGCATCTATGAGCTATGATTCTAAACACTATTCATTTCCCATTGACTCATTTTATGTTCCCCACTAGATGAATAAGCTGGGATAAACACACTGGAATATCAGCCACAAACTCTTGAATGAAGTGTCCATCAAGATCTTCTCTTGAAACTCTACAATTAATATTCCTGTTTTCTTCCATTAAAATTTCCAGTCTAGTAAACCACATTAGACCTTCCATACCCAAAAAGGACACATTTAGAAAATGAGACCCTGAGTTTTGATGGAGGCAGTAACCCTATACCTCTTTAAGAGGCTTGCCATCCCTTCTCAAAAGCAGTTGCATATATCAACTGTTCAATTCCTGATTTTCCTGTCATTCTGAGGCTTCCTCATGCATTCTCCTTGCAATGGTACCCAGAAAATTTCCCTCTGAGTTATTAAATTCCTGTCTAAAATTCCACCTCAGTTTTTAGAAAAATCTTCTCTGTTCCTCTATCAGCTGCAACTAGAGGAGAGAATCCTTCATTCTCCTTCCCATACTCATCTCTCCAGATTATACCCCATGGAAGTTTGTCCCTTTGGGTAATTTGCCCGTCTTATACAATGAGGGACTCTCATGAGTTCCCATGGTTGGTGTGTAAAGTTCTCTGATCTCTATGGGTAGAGTCAATGACCCCATGTCCTGATTGTCTAAGATGGGACAGTTGAGACTTGATTGACCTGGCTTTGACCTGGTCACCAAGATAGGCTTTGCTGAAATGAATTAAGATCCACTGGACTGTAATCTCTTTAGATCGAAGAACAAAGATAACCTGCTATCGTGAGATATTTCCACAAACCTTAAATCAAAAATACTATAAAATAAAAAAAATAAAATAAAATAAAAAACTATTAAGCTGAAATTGACTTATGGCTATCAGTACTTTTAAATTCATCTGATTCATTAGTCAAGTCCCTGGAAAGTTTAACATCATCATGAAGGCATGCACCCACATTCAGTCTAAGATCCAACTAGAGGAAGAAGTTTGTCTGTGGTCCCAAGACCTAGTCAGTGACAGTACTGAGATCAAATTTCAGTCTCATGAATCTGAATCTAGAGTTCTTTATGCTGCTATTCACTAGTCCCCAAGGCTGGGATCCAAGTTCTGGGGTGTCAGTTAGGCTTGGCTATACCATATTGTGCTCTGACTTATGCTAAGCTGCACACCACATTCCTGGGTTTCTGAGGAAGAAGAAACAGTTCCTCTTCCCTTCTCTTCCCTTGTATTCCCTCCTCTCATTTTCTATCTCCTCCATCCAAATAATTACTGGTCATCAAAGAAGGGACAAGTTTGAGTGACTCTGCTGCTTTGATTTGTTGGCAAGAAGGACAAGGAAGGTAATAGATCTAAACCAACTAGACCTTAAGATAGTGGCCTGAGGCATAGTGACTGGTGTCACTATGGAAGGCAAAAGTGAGTTCTCTCTTCATCTGAGATAAATGATTTATGGACCTGGGCAGTGGAGGAAAAAGGAGAAATATTAACAGTCTCTGGAGCCAAAGAGGTTGAATTCCCTCAGTTCATCACTAGGAAAAAAAAATTCTTTCCTTTCCCTGAGTAACTCAGTTCCCTGTGGGGTAGAAAACACTGGCAGAAAACTTGCTAATGATGAGAGCTATCCAACAATGAAAGGCTATCTCCTAGGGGACTAAGTAGTCTGTCAAACAAAGACTGGATGACTTCCTTGACTCATAAAAGACATTCTCAATTTGGAGAGGAGTTTTTCTAGTTGACCTCTGAAGTCTCTTCCGAGTTAACAACCTCTAAATCTATGTGTATGTTTAAAAAGCACTGATTTCCCCATCACTGAAAACAGCTAAGGAGAAAGTGACTATTTTGCTGTTATATTGAAGAGGAGAAAAATTAGACTGAATGAATTAAGTCCATCCCAACTCAAGGAATCTATGAACAAACTAAGTTCTACCACATAATGTATTGAGTTCTGATGTAAAGAATTGTGAATGTAGCAGAAACAAAATCTGTTAAATGGGTGGAATTTCCTGAGAGAATCTCTTGAGAGATTCTGCCTCCCTTAGACACTGTTGATTATATCTTGTCCCTATTTTCCCTTTCCACTTAACTTTGGCCTGGACATTGGTGGGCAGGAAATGACATGTTAAAATTGGACATCAAGTATCTTAAGACAGGAAGGACAAATGAGTGGTTTGCCATTAGGAGTTACCTGACTCCAAGGTGTAGGACCATTCCTAAGCACCACCCTCTGTCCAGCCTTCCATAGATGGGTATATAACAAGAAACACCATCCCCTCAAGGCTCTTGCTTCTTCCAGCAAATTCTTCTCTAGCTCTTCCTTAATAGAACTCTGTGGGCCTTTCCATGTGGCCTGGTTAATCCAAGCCTCATGGCTGCCTTCCTTCTCTCTCTCTCTCTCTCTCTCTCTCTCTCTCTCTCTCTCTCTCTCTCTCCTGCTGCTGAGCCTGGCAGCTGACCTGCCAAGATTTATTAGCAATCAGGGGCAGTAAGGTGGTGCAGTGGATAGAGCATTGGCCCTGGAGTCAGGAGTACCTGAGTTCAAATCTGGCCTCAAACACTTAATAATTACCTAGCTGTGTGGCCTTGGACAAGCCACTTAACCCCATTGCCTTGCAAAAACCTAAAAAAATTAAAAAAAATAAAAGATTTATTAGCAATCCACATGGCTTTTCCTTAATCTCTTTTTCAGTTTCCTATTACTTTCTTTTGTGCTGTAACTTCTTTTAATAAATCCCTCTTTTCTTTTGCACCTGTATTCCTGGGGTCAAAGTGTGATTCTTCATAGGCAGATAAACAAGCTCAATCGGTAACAATTCCATATCATGGAAGTTTTTAATCTAGCACTGGATAAGCAAATATTATAGTGGGAAGGGTTATGGATTTTAAATCAAAGGATTGAAAACTTACTTTTGTTACTTAACTTCTCTGGCCCTGTTTCATCATTGTTCTATGGTCTAAGATCTGATATTTAAAAGACCTTTTACAATATTAACATTCTTTATTCTAGTATACATTCTGACTCTAAAATCCCATTTCTATGTTCTAAGGTAACTCCCAGATCTAATACTGTATTTGTATATTATATTCTAAAATAAGCCAGCTTAAACATTGTCAGTCTTAATGTTTATTCCAGTTCAAGACCTTAGGTTTCCATGATCCATTTACATTTTTGGTTTAGAAAAAAAATAGTTCAGTGGAGGAACTGGAAGAAGGAGTATAAGGAGGAGGAGGAGGAGGAGGAATGATCTCCTACAATACCCTTACCAAGTATTCATCCAGACTTTGCCTGATCACCTCCAGCAATAGAAAAATTACTAGCTACAAAGATAGTTCTTAAGTAAATTCATAAATTATTCAAACTGAAAGGAACCTCAGTATTTACCTAGTCCAATATTAAAGTATAGAGACAAGGCAAATAAAAACGATTGATAAAGCAAAAAAAAGTGAAAGAACAAAAAGAATAAAAAATGATATTGGAATACCGAAAAGGAAAAAGATGAAAGAGTACATGTAGAGACATGGTCCCCACTGAATGCAATGAACTGTTCTGGCTATGTCTAGGTGCTGTCATTGACTCATACCTCATCTGTTGCTGAGAGGATGCTTTCTATCCATACAATTGACTTGTATACTTCCTTAAGGCACAAACCATTTATTGCTTTACTTTGTATCATTAGTACCTAGAATGAAATCTTGCATTTAAAAAATGCTTAATGAATGCCTTTTAAATTAGTTTGAATAGGATAGAATAAGTCAGAACAGGACTGAACTGGTTTGAACTGAATTGAATTGCATTGGATTAGAGTGGGCTAGAGAGGACTGGAAGTAATGGAATTGAATTGTAAAGCTAAGGGTCTGGTAGTGATATAGCTATAGATATATAAATAGATATATATAGATATAGATATAGATATATATATATAGAGAGAGAGAGAGACAGATATGTAAGTATGTATGTATGTTTATATGTATATAGAGGTTATTTAAAATCCAGGATAGATGAGATCAGATTTATTCTGATTTAGGTTGGTCATAATCATTCTCAAGAGTATCTTACAGATCATAATGTCTAATCTAATATCCTTTAATAGTTTATTCTTTACATTGTTTCCATGGTACACATTGATCTAAGTTGAAAGTGATGAGAGAGAAATCATATCCTTAAGGAAGAAACATAAAGTATAAGATATAGCATAATGACATAATAAGATAATATTTTTTTCTAAATTAAAGGTAATAGTCTTTGGTCTTTGTTCAAACTCCACAATTCTTTCTCAGGATACAGATAGCATTCTCTGTCGCAGATATCCCCAAACTGTGCCTAATTGTTGCCGGGTTGGTATGAGCAAGTCTATTAAGGTTGAATATCGTTCCCATGTTGCTGTTAGGGTGTACAGTGTTCTTTTGGTTCTGTTCATCTCGCTCAGCATCAGTTCATGCAAATACTTCCAGGTTTCCTTGAATTCCCATCCTTCCTGGTTTCTAACTGAACAGTAGTGTTCTATTACATACATATGCCACAGTTTATTAAGCCATTCCCCAAATGATGGACATGCACTCAATTTCCAATTCTTTGCCACCACAAACATAGCTGCTATGAATATTTTTGTACAGGTGATGGTTTTACCCTTTTTTCATAATCTCTTTAGGATATAGACCCAACTGGATCAAAGGGTATGCACATTTTTGTTGCCTTTTGGGCATAATTCCAAATTGCTCTTCAGAAAGGTTGGATGAATTCGCAGCTCCACCAACAATGACTTAGTGTCCCAGATTTCCCACATCCCTTCCAACATTGACCATTGTCCTTTCTGGTTATATTGGCCAGTCTGAGAGGTGTGAGGTAGTACCTCACAGATGCTTTAATTTGTATTTCTCTGATAATTAGTGATTTAGAGCAATTTTTCATATAACTATGGATCACTTTGATTTCCTCATCTGTAAATTTCCTTTGAATATCCTTTAATCATTTATCAATTGGGGAATGGCTTGTCTTATTTTAAAAAATTTCACTCAGTTCTCTGTATATTTTAGAAATGAGTCCTTTGTCAGAATCATTAGTTGTAAAGATTGTTTCCCAATTTACTACTTTTCTTTTGATCTTGGTTACAGTGGTTTTGTCTATGCAAAAGCTTTTTAATTTAATGTACTCAAAATTGTCTAGTTTATTTTTAATGGTGTTCTCCATCTCTTCCTGGGTCATAAACTTCTTCCCTTTCCATAGATCTGACAGGTATACTATTCCTTGATCTTCTAGTTTGCTTATAATATTATTTTTTATGTCTAGATCCTGTATACATTTTGATCTTATCTTGGTATAGGGTGTGAGGTATTGCTCTAATCCAAGTTTCTGCCATACTAACTTCCAATTTTCCCAACAGTTTTTATCTAAGAGAGAATTTTTATCCCAATAGCTGGACTCTTTGGGTTTATCAAACAACAGAGTACTATAATCAATTCCTGTTATTGCACTAGTTCCACTGATTCACCACTCTATTTCTTGGCCAACATCAGACAGTTTTGATGACAGTTGCTTTATAATATAATTTTGGATCTGGTAGGGCTAAGCCACCTTCTTTTGAATTTTTTAAATTAAATCCCTGGAAATTCTTGATTTTTTATTTCTCCATATGAATTTATTTACACTTTTTTAACTCATTAAAGTAATTTTTTGGAATTTTGATTGGCAGGACATTAAACAAGTAATTTAATTTTGGTAGAATTGTCATCTTTGTTGTATTTTCTTGGCCTATCCATGAGCAGTTGATATTTGCCCAATTATTTAAAACTCATTTTATTTGTGTGAAAAGTGTTTTGTAATTGTTTTCAGAAAGCTTCTGAGTCTGCCTTGACAGGTAGACTCCCAGGTATTTTATATTGTCTGAAGTTACTTTGAATGGGATTTCTCTTTCTAGCTTTTTCTACTGCATCTTGCTAGTCATATATAGAAATGTTGAGGATTTATAAGAGTCTATTTTATATCCTGTGACCTTGCTAAAGTTGCTAATTCCTTTAATAGCTTATTAACATTTCTTGATCTCTATAGTTTTGATTAAGTTATTCTATCAGTTTCTAATTGAGATCTGAGGTTTTAGGATGTTTACCTCTACCCCCCTCCACCATAGGGTCTGTTCTTTGAGACAGATCTGAGAGATTCTGTCTATGAAATGCAGACCTTTTCATTTGCCTCTCAAAGGTTGGATTTAACAATTCAATAAATTCCTGAGAAGACAGGAAAACTGCTTTGGTTATCTACACTTTAGTAGAGTCAGAAATTCTGGAGAAATTTGAATCTTGTTAGTTTTAACACAGGAACAGATCTTATGGATGGGTTAGATAGTCACCAAAGTAAATAAATGACATACAAATGTATAACCGGATTGGCTAGCTGCCAAAAAGTTTAATGATTCCGTGTTCATTCTGTATAAATTGTCCCCAAAATTTTCTGGTTTTGTTGACATTTGTAAGGATGCCATCCACCTGTGGGTTTTGGTAAGATCCTAGAGAATTAAAGCTCATTTATAAAATTAACTTTGTTGTTTCGTTTTAGCCAAAGAAAAACAACAAACCCATCAGAAATCATATGATTATATCAATAGATGCTGAAAAAGCTTTTGACAAAATTCAGCATCCATTTCTATTAAAAACACTAGAGAGTGTAGGAATAAATGGACTGTTCCTTAAAATAATTAGCAGTATCTATCTGAAACCATCAACAAGCATTATATTCAATGGGGAGAGGCTAGAGGCATTCCTAATAAGATCAGGGGTGAAACAAGGGTGCCCATTATCACCACTACTATTCAATATTGTATTAGAAATGCTAGCATCAGCAATTAGAGAAGAAAAAGAAATTGAAGGAATTAGAACTGGGAAGGAAAAGACAAAACTCTCACTCTTTGCAGATGACATGATTGGTCTACCTAGAGAATCCCAAGAAATCATCCAAAAAACTACTGGAAACAATTAGCAATTTTAGCAAAGTTGCAGGTCATAAAATAAACCCTCATAAATCCTCAACCTTTCTTTACATGTCTAGCAAGATACAGCAGGAAGAGATAGAAAGAGAAATCCCATTCAAAGTAACCTCAGACAATGTAAAATACTTGGGAGTCTATTTGCCAAAACAGACTCAGAATCTTTTTGAAAATAATTATAAAACTCTTCTCACATAAATTAAATCAGATTTAAATAACTGGGCAAATATCAACTGCTCATGGATAGGTAGAGCTAATATAATAAAAATGACAATTCTACCAAAACTAAACTATCTGTTTAGTGCCCTACCAATCAAAATTCCAAAAAATTACTTTAATGAGTTAGAAAAAATTGTAAATTAATTCATATGGAGAAATAAAAAGTCAAGAATTGCCAGGAGCTTAATGAAAAAAAGTGTAAAAGAAGGTGGCTTAGCCCTACCTGATCTAAAATTATGTTATAAAGCATCAGTCATCAAAACTGTTTGGTATTGGCTAAGAAATAGAGTAGTGGACCAGTGGAATAGACTAGGTATAAAAGCAGGAGATGATTACAGTAATCTGCTGTTTGATAAACCCAAAGAGTCCGGCCATTGGGATAAAAACTCCTTCTTTGATAAAAAACTTCTGGGATAATTGGAAGTTAGTATGGAAGAAACTTAGATTAGACCAACACCTCACACCCTTTACCAAGATAAGATCCAAATGGTTACAGGACTTAGACATAAAAAAATACTATAAGCAAATTAGAAGATCAAGGAGTAGTTTACCTGTCAGATCTATGGAAAGGGGAGCAGTTTATGACTAAGGAAGAGTTGGAGAACATCACCAAAAACCAATTAGATGATTTTGATTACATTAAATTAAAAAGCTTTTGCACAGATAAAACCAATGTAACCAAGATCAAAAGAAATGTAGTAAATTGGGAAACAATCTTTACAACTAATGATTCTGACAAAGCACTAATTTCTAAAATATACAGAGAACGGAGTCATATTTTTAAAACAAAAAGCCATTCCCCAATTGACAAATGGTCAAAGGATATGCAAAGGCAATTTACAGATGAGGAGATCAAAGCTATCCACAGCCATAAGAAAAAATGCTCTAAATCATTAATTATTAGAGAAATGAAAATTAAAGCTTCTCTGAGGTACCACCCCACACCTCTCAGATTGGCCAATATGACTAGGAAGGATAATGATCATTGTTGGAAGGTTTGTGGGAAATCTGGGACACTATTACACGGTGGAGCTGTGAACTCATCCAACCCTTCTGGAGAGCTATTTGGAACTATGCCCAAAGGGCAACAAAAATGTGCATACCCTTTGACCCAGCAATACCACTACTGGGTCTATACCCTGAAGAGATAATAAAAAAGGGTAAAAACATTACTTGTACAAAAATATTCATAGCAGTCCTGTTTGTGGTGGCAAAGAATTGGAAATCAAGTGACTGTCCTTCAATTGGGGAATGGTTTAGCAAACTGTGGTATATGTATGTCATGGAACACTATTGTTCTGTTAGAAACCAGGAGGGACGGGATTTCAGGGAAGCCTGGAGGGATTTGCATGAACTGATGCTGAGTGAGATGAGCAGAACCAGAAAAACACTGTACACCCTAACAGCAACATGGGAGTGATGTTCAACCTTGAAGGACTTGCTCATTCCATCAGTGCAACAATCAGGAACAATTTTGGGCTGTCTACAAAGGAGAGTGCCAGCTGTATCCAGATAAGGAGCTGTGGAGTTCGAACAAAGTTCAAGGACTATTCCCTTTTAATTTAGAAAAAAAACAGATACCTTATTGTCTGATCTTGTCACCTCTTAGTCTTTTCTTCTTTGAGGATATGATTTCTCTCTCATCACACCCAATTTGGATCAAGGTACAACATGGAAACAAAGTAAAGACTGACAGAGTGCTTTCTGTGGGCGGGGGGGGGGGGGAAGCAAGATGGGGGAAATTGTAAAACTCAAATAATATCTTTAATAAAAATTAATTTTAAAAAATAGAAAATCATTTAAAATATGACACATTATTATACTAGAAGCATGATAATGACTTATTTTCGAAGTGGATGAAACAGGCAGAGACCAAAAGTGGGAAAAATGGACAAAATCATGAAATCAAGGTTAATTCTACTTCAGTCTTAGATATAGAGAGTGAAGCAATGCTAGTAGAGTTCATGGCAAAATCAAATAATCCAGTTATAAGCCAGTTTGGCCCAAACAAAGCATTCATTATGCAGGTATTTTCAGAGTCAAGTCAATAAATCCAACTATGTGCAGGACAAAATATGATGATTTGAGTAAAATGAGAATCAAGAATAAAGAAAATCAAGGTCTGGAAATTATAGTGACAAATTTTTGGCTCCATAACGAGAAATTTCTAACAGTAAATGAATAAATTTCCTGAGGAATTCATGACTTCATCATTGAAGATACTGAAGCAGAAATTAAATGGCATTTGTTGGGAGCATGATCTGTCAAGTTTGAACCTCTAATGTCATCTTTGACTCTTCTTTTCTCTTAATAATAATAATAATTATTATTATTAGAATTTATATGATGATTTAAAAAGTACTTTTCAGATATCTTATTTCACAACAACTTTAGAAGGCAGTCTCCATCTTATCAATGAAGAAACTGAGGCAGATAAAGAAGCTAAATGACATGTCTAGGTTAAATAGCTAGTATCAATCTGAGGTTTGAATTGATACAAAGTAAACATGAAGACGTAAGTGAACAACATTACTACAATGACTCCTCAAAGAAATTTAAAATCTGGGTAATTGGAAAAACCAGTGAAGAAGGTCCAACAGAAGAGATAATGAAGCATTCCCCCTCCCTCACTACAGAGAAGTAGATAAAAGTTCAGTCAAAATATTATATCCATTGTATTCATAAAAATTTTATTTAATTTGTTTTCTTTTTTCAGATGAGGGGTTCCTACTGGATCTGGCAGGAGGGAAGAAGCTTTTTGCAGACCCCCCTTAATCTTAATGCCTTTCCCCTCTGAGACTCCTCCTAAATTATTCTGTGTATGCAGTTGTTGGCATAGACAGTTGTCTCCCTCCCTGCTCTACACCCCATCATTACATTTTGAGCTCCTTGGGGGAAGGGACTACTTTCTTCCCTTCCTTATCTTTCTTTGGACTCTTAGTAGAGGGCCCAGAACATTTCTTTGTTGTTGTTCAGTTGTTTTCAAACAAATCAAAGTCTTTGGGACCCCATGTGGTGTTTTTTGGCAAAGATACTAGGGTTTACCATTTCCTTTTCCAGCTCATCTTACAGATTTTCAGGGTAAGCATTTAGAACTCAGATACTGTCAAAGTGCCATAAATTAGAGCTGAATTTATGGGTTTCTTAATTATGTAGACTTAAGAAAGTAATGGAGAAATTGTTAATAACCCAACTTAAACTTAAAAGTGGGCAGTGCATGCAGTTTTCATAGAGATATTTGTTAAACATTGACCAGTATACCCTGGTTATGAGACCTTAGCAGGTATGGATGTATTCTAGTTCCCTGATTTTATATATTTTGTACATAAAGAAATATAGTTTGATGGCTTCCCCAAGTTCAGAAAGGCAATACCTATCATTACTATTTTATTTTGGTACTTTCTAAAATAGTGACTCTGAAGTCATAAAATTTGAGTTCAAATTCCAACTCAAAAACCAATTATTGACTTTGAATAAACCATTAAATCTACCTCAGCATCCATTTCCTCATCTTTAATAATAAAAATAACAATAATAGTAACTAGCAATTTTGTAGCACTTTAAGATTTGCAGAACACTGAACATGTTATATCATTTAACTTTCACAAGCTCAGGAATAAGGTGCTTTTATTGTTCTCATTTTACAGCTGAGGAAACTGAAGCAGAGAGCGATTAAGGAACATGACCAAGATCACATAAATAGTCTCTGAGGCAAGATTTAAACATGGGCCTTCCTCACTCTGTACCCTGCATTTTTATCCACTGCACTATTTTACAACTCTGGATTTAGGAGCCAATGCTTTTAATACTACTAATTTCCCATAACCTTATCCTCCCTATCATTAAAATGAATAAATTAGGGCAAAAACTCTAGAAGGCCAGCTGCAATCAATTGCACACAGGATCCACCAAGGTCTTCTCTTGAACATGTCCAACTAATAATCCTGTTTTCTTCTATTAAGATTCCCAGACTAGTAAACCACTCTAAAGCATCCATACACAAAAGAGATACTTTTGGAAAATGAGACTGATGGCCAGTGGAGGCAGCAATCTTCTTCCTCTTTAAAAGGCTTGCCATTACTTCTCTAAAGCACTTGGACATCCTCACTGCCCAAGTACTGCCTTTCCTTTCATCCTGAGGTCTCCTCACACCTTCTGCTTGCCAACATACATAGGAAATCTCCCTCCTCATTTCTAGATTCCTATCTAAAGCTCTTCCTTGGTTGATAGGGTATTGTCTGTTTCCCTATCAGTTGCCATTAGAGGAGAGAACTCTGCTTATCACTTCCCATACAGATCTCCCAGTTTATGCCCCAGGAAATTTTGTCCTTATGGGCAATTTTCATATAGGGTTGCTCACAACTCTGTCTCCTTTAGTCAGGAATCCTCATGGGGCACCCATGGTTGGTGTGGAAAAACCCTAGAATTCTGCCTCTTAGGGTAGAATCAATGCCTCCTCTGTCCTGTTTGGGCTTACAGCTGGGGCAGTTGACACTTGATTGACTCTAGTTCTGACCTGGATACCAGGCTAGGCTTGGCTGAAGTATGCCAAGATCACCTGGGTTGTATGATCTTTGTTATTATAAATACAAGGACAACCTATATTTCTTTAATGATTTACAGTCAGAGAAGATTTCTAAAAACATTATCTCATCAGTTAGTGACATAAAAAACTAATAAGCTGGAAAGGACTTATGACTCTCAGTACTGGTGGTTCATCTTATTCATCTGTGAAGCCCCTGGAAAGTTGAGCTATGCAGTCCCCAATCATCAGGCAGGTATCTAGAAATTATCAGTCTAAGATCCAGTTGAGAGCAAGTAGGTTATCTGAGGTCCCAGAGCTAGTCAATGACTTTGCTGAGATCTGAATCTCAGTCTCATGAAGCCAAATTTAAGACTTTTTCTATTGTTATTAACTAGCTTGCTAGCCTAGGATCTGGGCTAAGTCACATGCTAGGCTAGACTATATCATGATTTTACTTGTGCTAAGCTTCACACCACATTCTAAGGTTTCTGAGGAAGAACAGGATACTCCCCTTCCCTTATATTCCCTCCTCTCATTTTCTATCTCCTCCACCCAAATACTTACTGGACATTAAAGAGGGGCCAGGTTTGATTGACTGATTCTGTCTTGTAGCAAGAAGCACAAGGAAATTGGTAGCTCTAATACCAAATGAACTTGGATAGTGGCCTCAGTCATAGTGACTGATGTCTCTGAGAGTCATAAATGGGCTCTTTCTTAACTTGAGATAAATGAATGTGGACCTGGACAGTAGGGGGAAAAGGAAAAATATTTACAGTTCCAAAGACCTAAGATGTTGAATACCCTCAGCAACTCATTAGAAAAAAATAATAAGCTGTCTTTCCTTTCCCTGAACTACTTAGTTCCCTGTGGGGCAGGAATCTCTGGAAGAAAACTCCCTAATGATGAGCACTGTCCAACAATGAAAGAATGTCTCATGGGAGACTAAATTCTCTATCAAGCAAAGACTGTATGACATCTTGGTAGCTGGTATTCATAATTTGTAGAGGTTGTTCTAGATAACCTCTGAAGTCTCCTCTAACTAACAACCTCTCAGTCTATGAGTACTCTAGCTTGGAAAGCCCTAAGTTTCCCCATCACCTCAAATTGTCAAGGAAAATGGGATGACTATTTTTTGTTATATTGAAGACAGAATGCCCCCCTAAGGAGAAAGATTAGACTGGATGATATAAGTCCATTCCAATTCAAATGATCTAAAAACAATCTATTATTGGCCTCATAATGTTGAATTCCATGTCACTGAAATTTTTAAGCTAGGACTAGATAAACAAGTATGGTAAGGGCAGCTAGGTGGCGCACTGGCCCTGGAGTCAGGAGTATCTGAGTTCAAATTTGGCTTCAGACACTTAATAATTACCTAGCTGTGTTGCCTTGGGCAAGCCACTTAACTACATTGCCTTGTCAAAAAAAAAAAAAAAAGTATGGTATTGGAAAGGGCTATGCATTTTGAATAAAAATAAAAATCTACTTTTGCTACATAATTTCTTGAGCCCTCAGGTTCTTGATGTGATAAATCAGAGTGCAAGTCCACTGTTCTATAGTCTAACATCTCATATTTTAAAGGCCTCTAGAGTACATTCTGACTCTAAAATCTCATGTTCTATACCCTGAGATTCTAAGCTTTAATATTGTATTGATATATTAAATCCTAAAATATTCCAATTTGAACATTGCATGTCTAAAGGTTCATTCCAGATAAAAATGTTCCTATGATTCTTTTTAAAAAAGAAAACTTCAGTAGAGGAACTGGAAGGAGGAGAAGAAGAAAGAGGAGGAGGAGTGATCCCCTACAACAGGACTACCAACGTTAACTTTAAAGTTTTTATTGAAACAATAGACAATATATTTTGATTTGCCATTTTAGTGAGAGGTCTGGTAGCTCGGCTCTGGAAGCATTTAGTAAACCCACAGGTGGGTCACATAAAATCGCCCTGCAGGTAGCATGTGGCCCAGCTGCTGCAATTTGGACAGCCCTGCCCTACAACATCCTTAGCAAATATTGAGCCAGACTCTGCTTGAATATCTCCAGTGACAGGGAAATCACTCCCAACAAAAGTAGTTCTTAAAGAAATTCATAAATTATTCAAGCTGGAAGAGACCTCAGATCATCTAGCCCAATAATGAAGGAAAGAGATGGGGTAAAGAAAAGGGAGTGATAAGATAAGAAATGTTAAAAATTAAAAAGAATGAATAATAAAGGACAGATGAAAGAACAAATATAAAGAACTATCCTACTGAATAAAATGAACTATACTAGCCATATGTAGGCTGTGCTCATGACGCATATCTCATTTACTGGTGAATGAACATGGTCTAGCTAAATAGTTGACTGTACATTCTTCAGAGTCACAAACAATTTTTCATTTGGTTTTGTATCCACAGAATTCTTAATGAAGCACTTAATAAGTATTGAATTAGCTTGAATTGCATAGGATAGGAAAGGAAAGGATATGATACGATACGATACGATACGATACGATACGATACGATACGATACGATACGATACGATACGATACGATACGATACGATACGATACGTTAGGATACACTGGGAAGGACAGGATACGATGGGAAGGATAGGATACGATATAATGTATAGGCCAGGATGGGATGACAGGATAGGACAGGACTGATCTCAGTAGAATTAGTTTGGACTGAATCAGACTAGAGAGGACTAGATTGGATTAGATTGAATTGGGTTAGATATTACCATACTGGCCTGGCACTGAATTGGATTGAATTCAATTGGATTGAGGCAGAGAAGCTAAACTGCCAGGTTTTGGCAATAGGATGTATCAGCTATTCAAATACCAGATTAGAAAAGTTTAGAGTTGTTCTAAACCAAATTGGTCACAATAATTCTCAGAGCATCTACCAGATCATAAAAAGATTTTGACATATCTTTGGGAGAAGGATCCTTGCAAATGAAATAGCATGTTGACCTATTGGAACAAGTGAGGTATTGATCTGACTTTGTTTTAGAATAGCAAAAGGGACAGTTCTGAGGATTTCCTCAGTTGAAGGAAAAATGAGGTCTCATTAAGTTGGAGGAAGCAAAAAACAAAAAGATTATTGAGGGTAATAACAGCTCATAATTTTGGAAGAAAAGAGGCTTCTCTGGCAACCAAAAGAAAAGCTAAGCCTATTTAGGCTAATAATCATTTTGAACCTACCTTCACAACATTTCTCAAATCTGCCCCTTCTCTCTGCTCATGTAGCCACCACCCTTATCACTTTGCACCTAGATTGCCATAACAGCTTCCTAATTGGCATCCCACCTCAAGTCTCTCCCTCCCCTAGACCACCCTACACTGTTCCAGAAAGTAATTTTTCTTAAACATAATGCAAGTAATTCTTCTACTTAAATCAACTCTAGTGATTACCACTAGAATAAAAATAGAAGCAACTCTGTTTAGTTTTTAAAGATTTAAATCATCTGACTCAAATCCATCTTTCCAATCCCATTGGACAATGCTTTTCCTCTTGTACTTTGTGATCTAGTCAAAATGGCCTTTAGTCTGTTCCTCACAAATAACATTCAATCTCCCATCTACAAGTTTTTGCACTACTCATGCCATATGTCTAGAAGCTTTCCTTTTCTTTTCTAACTCCCAAAGTCCTTTTTTCCTTTAAGTCACAATACTATATTCTGCATGAAGCCTTTTATCTGATATTTAACCATTTTATATATTTGTATTTATTGACATTTATGCATTTATTTATTTATTTTTATGAATATTTATCTCCCATGTTTGAATGTAAGTCCCTAGCAAGTAGAGATTAATTCATTCTTTGGCTTCTCTCCCCAGCACCATGTCTAGCAGAGAGTAAGTGCTTAATAAATACTTGTTGATTGGTTTATTTGATAAACAATTTTTGTATGTCTTTCAACTAAAAATTCCCCCATATGATCAATTACTATGAAATTTCTATTTATGGTACAGGAAATCTGAATTCCTATTTTCAAAGAAAAATTAGCAAGGAAGTTAAATGCATATACCTACACAAAGAGCTGAAAGCTAAAGGCTTGGCTATGTAGTTCCCCTCAATTATCTGTCTCAGAGAAATATGAAATATTTGCTTAATTCTTTCATTTTGTCTTTTGTGAATAGATTAGTTGCTTCTATTGCTATTTCAACATTGAAAGTGACTCTATGATATCCAAGATGCTTAATATACAAAAGTCCTATATGATTTTCCATAGATGTGACTATGTTTGTATTTTAAGTTTGAATGCCCTCTCTCCAGAGATTTTGTGTTTGCGGGGGAGGAGTACACAACACTCTCACACCCCAATTTAGGGGGATATTTTTGTAAATTTTTCCCTAGTTCATTATGTTCCCAGGAAATATCCTTTTATGAAACCTAAATAATTCTTATTAGAGGACACTCATTGTGGGGGGGCAGTTGGGGAGGAGGGGAAGTTCATAGGTAAAGATCTTAAAAGTCACAACTCTGAGGACTAACCCTATAATCCTGAGAGGAGCATTAGGATTTACCCCCTCTGGGAATGCAATTAACTAGTATCAGTGGCAGCCAAGAACCAAATAGGAAAAGTAGGGCTTGAACTCAGTCTCCTAATTGTAAAATCAGCTTTATTTCAATTATATATATGCTACTTCTTAAAACATTTGATATGAGGGCGGCTAGGTGGCACAGTGGATAAAGCACCAGCCCTGGAGTCAGGAGTACCTGAGTTCAAATCTGATCTCAGAAACTTAATAATTACCTAGCTGTGTGGCCTTGTGCAAGTCACTTAACCCCATTTGTCTTGCAAAAAAAATTGATATGAAGGGGAAAAAAAGCTATGAGGGAACATAAACCTCACTCCACAAATAAATAAAGCTCAGAAAGTGTAACTGTCTTCCTAAGGGGAAGTATACTGAGGTGTACTGATTCTCATTTTACAAACTCACACTCAAATCTCTTCCCTGAGTTAGCATCACTCTAATAAAATAGAGTTGCAGAGGCAGAATTCAATGTCAAGTTTTCAGAATTGATATCATGAAGTATATCTCTCTCTGAGGAAAAGAAGGAAAAGAAGAAAGAGGAGAGAAAGACAGGCAGGCAGACAGAGTGCACCAAAAGAGCATAAATATGGAGAACACTGGGCATCATGTTTGGAATCCAAGATTTCAAAGGACCAGGTATTTGGCGACAACTAATTATAACAAATTCCCAGATTTATGCTACTCTCTATCACAGAAAGGAAGTGGGTCTGCTATTGAGTCTCCTTGAGGAATCCTTTATATCCCTGTTTCTCAGGCTATAGATGAATGGATTCAGCACGAGAGTAATCACAGTACACATTACCAGGGTGATTGAATTCTTCCAGGAAGAGTGGGCAGTTGAAGAGGTCAAGTACATTCCAAAAGCTGTGCCAGAGAATAGTGAAACAACACATAAATGAGACCCTCAAGTGGGAAAGGCTTTATACTTTGGAGTTCATAGGATGTGAGAACTGGAAGGGACCTTAGCATCACCTAATCTAGCATCTTCATTTTTAGGTGAAGAAATTGAGATTGAGAGCAGCAAATTACTCAGCATCACAAAGTAGCTAGTGATAGATCTGTAACAGAATTCTAAGCCTTGAAGTCCCTGTCCTAGACTCTCCTCATTATGTGAATAAGAGATGTCTGTTTTTCCATTTCCATTTCTTTCCTGCAGACTTATCCACATGGAACCAGAAAATGAAACACATAACTTAGAATTCCTCCTTCTTGGATTTTCTGAGAAACCGAGGAAAAAATGCCACTCTTTGGGTTGTTCTTGGGCATATACATGGTCACTATGGTTAGGAACCTTCTTATCAAGCTGACCATTGGCTCTGTCAAATAAAAGGATCCTTTCTGGATCTAGGGTGGGAAGAAGCCTTTCCCAGATCCCTCAATCTTAGTACTTTTCCCCATGGAACTGCTCCTCCTAAATGAACTTGTGTATACAGTTATTCACATGCTGTCCCTCTGCCTGTCCCAAACCCACCATTACAATGTGAGCTCCTTGAGGGCTCTTACTCCCTTCTTTGTCTTTTCTGGGAACTTAGTACAATGCCCTGGACATTTTTTTTTGTTCAGTTTTTTCAGATATGACCCATTTGGGATTATCTTGGCAAAAAATACTGCAGTAGTTTGCCATTTCTTTCTCTAGATAATTTTATAGAGGAGGAAACTGAGGCAAAAAAGGTTAAGCGACTTGCCCAGGGTTACACACTTAGTAAGTGTCTGAAGCCAGGTTTGAACCCAGAGAGATGGACTTTCCAGGCCACGTACCTAATTAATCCAGTGACTCACCCAGTCAGCCAGTCCAGCATAGTAGAGAAACTGAAAAAAATACTGGTTGACTGGCTAAAATAACTGTCATGTAAAGATAAAAGGTATCAGTAAAAGACATTTTTAAATGTCTAAGGGACTTTAGTTTAGATTATCAATTTGTTGGCAAGAAGGACAAGGAAGGCAGTAGATCTAACCCCAATATAGCTTCAGATAGCAGTCTCAGGCAAAGTTACTGGTGTCTCTCAGAGGCCTAAATCAGCTCTCATTTCACTTGAGACAACTGATTTGTGGACCTGGGTAGTGGAGGAAACAGGACAAATATTTAAATTCCTAGGACCTAAGAGGCTGAATATACTCAAGTTTCTCGTTAAAAAAAAATAATAATAAATTGTCTTTCTTTTCCCTGAGCAACTCAGTTCCCTGTAGGGAAGGAAACCTTGGCAGAAAACTTCCTAGTGATGAGAGCTGTCCAACAATGAAAGTCTATCTCATGGGAGACTAAAATTACCTATCAAGCAAAGGTAGGATGACTTCTTTGGTTTGTGGTAAATGGCATTCATAATTTTTAGAGAGGTTTTCTAGAGAACCTCTCTAGTCTCCCCTTGCTAAGAACCTCTCAGTCTATGAGTACTCTAGCCTGGAAAGCCCTGAGTTTCCCCATCACTGTAAACTGGCAAGGAGAATGTGGATGACTATTTTTCTGTTATATGAAGGGAGGATTCTTTTCTAAATAGAAAGATTAGACTGAATGATCTAATTCTATTACAACTCAAATGATCTATGAACAATCTATGATTTACCTAAAAACATATTGAGTTTCATATCACTGAATTTTTTTAAACCAGGACTGAATAAATCTGTATTATAGTGCAAAGAGTAATGGATTTTGAATCAAAACCCTCAGTTTCATGTGTTAAATCAGTTTTGTTCTACTCTTCTATGGTCTAACATCTGATATTTTAAAGACTCTTTCTAATATTAACATTCTAAATTCTGGAGTACATTCTGTCTCTAAAATTCCATGTCTTGTGTTCTAAAGTAACTACCAACTTTACATTTATGTAGTAAATTCTAAAATACACCAGCTTGAACAATGTATATCTTAACATTCATTCCAAATGAAAAACTTATGTTTCTGTAATCCTCTTAGTTGTTTGCTTTTGAAAAAGAAAATTCAGTGAAGGAGCTGGAAGAACAAGAACAAGAACATGAAGGAAGAGGAGAAGATCAAGTACAAGAAGAAAGAGGAACAAAAAGAAGAGAAGAAGAAGGAGAAAGAGAAAGTTTAGGAGGAAGAAGAGGAGGAGGAGATGAAGAGGAGGTGTAGGAGAAAGAGAAGGATTAGGAGGAGGAAGTGAAGGAAGAAGAGGAAAGAGGAGGTTCTCTCCATCGCTATTGTTATGGGCATATATGTCTGTGCTTACAATTCTATACAATAATATTAAATAGAATCTTGTGTAAGTGGTAGTATGAAGAAAATGCAGCTCTTAAAGTAGATAACCTCTTTCATGATTTGTTCATAGAGAGACAGTGTCAACTCTGAACCTATTATCTCCTCTGGGTCTCTCTCATTTCTGAGCTTTTTTGAAGAAAGATATAAACCAAATGATTCATCTAACAGGCATATAAGAAATAGACAGGTAAGAGAAACAATTAGAAAATGTACCCTACAAGGAAGTCATTATTTTATTAGAGCTTTTATTTGAGTTTTACAATTTTTCCCCAATCTTACTTCCCTCCCCCCACCCCCATGGAAAGCAATCTGTCAGTCTTTACTTTGTTTTCATGTTGTACATTGATCCAAATTGAGTGTGATGAGAAAGAAATCATATCCTTAAGGAAGAAACAAAAAAGTATACAAGATAACAAGATCAGACAATAAGATATCTGGTTTTTTTCCTAAATTAAAGGAATAGTCCTTGAACTTTGTTCAAACTCCATGGCTCTTTATCTGGATACAGATGGTATTCTCCATTGCAGACAGCCCAAAATTGTCCCTGATTGTTGCACTGATGGAACAAGCTAGTCCATCAAGGTTGAACATCAGCCAAGGAAGTCATTATTTAAAAAAATTCAGTTGATCAAATTTCATTTTTTATGAAAGAAAATGCATAAAGACCTATTCCATCCATTGAAGGACCATGAAGTCAGTCTTACTTTGATCTCATGCCACAGTCACCAACTTTAGGAATTCCAGAAGATAGAAGGGTAATGGCATTGTGTGGCCTGGACTTAATCTTTTTTTCAGTCTTTAATATGTATTCTCATTTTGTACAAATAATTTTTTAACATTAATAAAATATTCTTGTTTAAGAGTAAATGAAACACCCCCTCCTCCCCATAAATATAGACTTGCTTGAGCGATAAAGTAAAGAGGAGAGAAAAAAATTAAAATAAAAAAAATAATAATAGTAATAATTGTAGGTTTGGCCAGGTGGCGCAATGGACGGAGCACCAGCCCTGGAGCCATGAGCACCCAAGTCCACATCCAGCCCCGTAGACCCAACAATCACCCAGCCGTGTGACATGCAAGCCACCCAAACCCCACTGCCCTGCAAAAACCAAAAAAAAAAGGAAAAAAAGACCCAAAATAAAATAAAATAGTAATAATAGTAGGGGTGGCTGGGTGGCAGACAGAGCATTGGCCCTTGAGCCAGGAGTACCCAGGTCCAAATCTGGCCTCAGACAACCAACGATCACCCTGCTATGTGTCTCCAGGCAGGCCACCCAGCCCCATTTGCCCTGCACCCCCCCCATAATAATAATAAAGAATGTGCTTCAGTCTTTGTTCCAACACCAACAATTCTGTCGCGGGTGGTTCACGTTCTTTATGGTAAGTCCATCACAAAAGTTACTTCCATATTTTTCCACTGTTGCCATTGCTGATCGCAACTCCCTCCTTTCATATTTCTCCACTACCATGTACTATATTTTCTCTCTCCTTTCACTCTGACTCTGCTGTAGGGTATCTGAGTGGCACAGCAGACAGATCCCTGGTCCTGGGGCCAAGAGGCCCTGAGCCCCCCTACCACCCCTTAGGCCCAGCACCCACCTGGCCCTACAGTCCCAGACAGGCCATCCAATCCAAGCCCCTTGCAAGAAGTAAAAAGGAAAATGTGTTATATCTGACCACTCTCCAACCATGGTCCACCCTCTCCTCCTTCACTCACATCCCCCCTTACCCCTGTCCACACCTCCTTCTTACTCCAGATGTCTATATCCCATTGAGTGTATATGCTGTTTCCTCTCCTAGCCACCTCTGATGGGAGCAAAGATTCCCTCATTCCCCCTTGCCTCCCCCCCCTTCCATATCATTGCAATAGCTCATTGTAATAAAGAAAAATCTTATTGTATGAAATATACTGGCCTATTCCTCCTCTCCTTTTTCTTTCTCCCATTACATTTCCCTTTTTTTCTATTGACTCCATTTTTATACCATGTTTTATCTTTGAATTCAGCTTTCTCCTGTGCTTCAACTATAAAAGCTCCCTCTACCTGCTCTATTAACTGAGAAGGTTCATATGAGAATTATGAGTGTCATTTTTCTATGCAGGAATACATGCAGTTGCAGTTCAGCATCATCAAGTCCCTCATATTTTCCCCCTCTCCTCCAATCTCCATGCTTCACCTGAGTCCTGTATCTGAAGATCAAACCTTCTGTTCAGCTCTGGCCATTCCAAAAGAAACATTTGAAATTCCCCTGGTTCATTGAAAGTCCATCTTTTTCCCTGGAAGAGGACATTCAGCCTTGCTGGGTAGTTGATTCTCGGTTGCATTCTAAGCTCTTTTGCCTTCCGGTATATTATATTCTAATCCCTACGAGCTTCCAATATAGTTGCTGCTAAGTCCTGTGTGATCCTGACTGCAGCTCCATGATATTTGGACTGTGTCCTTCTAGCTGCTTGTAATATTTTCTCTTTGACTTGGGAGGTCTGGAACTTGGCTATAATATTCCTAGGGGTTGTTTTTTTGGGATCTCTTTCTCTGGGGGATCGGTGGATTCTCTCCATTTCTATTTTGCCCTCTGCTTCTAGAATATCAGGGCAATTTTCCTGTAGTGATTCTTTGAAAATGATGTCAAGGTTCTTTTCCTGATCATGACTTTCAGGTATTCCAATAATTTTTTAATTATCTTTCCTAAGTCTGTTTTCCATATCAGTTGTGTTTTTCAATGAGATATTTCACATTTTCTTCTAATTTTTCAATTTTTTTTTTGGTTTTGAAGTATTAATTCCTGATTTCTGGTAAATTCATCAATCTCCCTGAATTCTATTCTTTGTCTGAAGGATTTGTTCTCCTCAGAGTTTTCTTATCTCTTTTTCCATCTGGCCAATTTTGCTTTTTAAAGCATTCTTCTCCTCAGTAACTTTTTGAACTGTTATATCCATTTGACCTAAGTTGGTTTTTAGCATGCTATTTTCTTCAGCATTTTTTTGGATTTCCTTGACTAAGCTGCTGACTTCATTTTCATGTTTTTCCTGCATCTCTCTCATTTCTTTTCCCAGTTTTTCTTCTAACTCCCTCATTTGATTTTCAAAGTCTTTTTTGAGCTCTGTCATAGCCTGAGCCCAATTTCTGTTTTTCTTAGAGTCTTTAGATGCAGGAGCTTGTGCTTCCTCTTCTTCAGACTGAGTATTTTGATCCTTCTTGGGCTCATTTGCAAAATATTTCTCAAAAGTGTTCCTCATTTCTCTGCGTGCTCATTTTCCCAGCCTGGGCCTGGTTTTGGGGTGCTTCCTGAGCCTTTGGGACACTCCCACAAGGATCCCAGTGTGTGAGGCTCTGTCCTCCCTCCTGGTCTGTGAATGACCATATGTGCCCCCCTCTGCCACGGGCTGAGGTGGGGGGGTGGCCTGCTGTTATATGGGGGGGCCTAGACTGCGATCAGGATCTGAATGTGGTCAGAGTCCCAGAGTCCTGTTCCAGGGGTAGAGGACAGAGCTCTGCAGTCTCTCTCTCTTCTCTCCCCTCCCTAGGTTCAATGGGCTCATACCCTGGGGGCTCCTGCTTACTGGCCCTGCCTGCTTCTGTTTCCTGGATCTGGACTGCCTTAGCCATGCTGCTCGCTGTGTGCCCTGAGGGCTGGGTTTCATGTGCTCGCTGTGGCAGATGTCCCCCCACTTTGTGCTTGGTGCTCCCCGGGGTGTGGCTCAGGAGACTCCCCCTCTGCTATGAGCCTCAGCTCCCAGCACCCTGGGACTGCCTCCAGGAGGCTGAAGTTCTTTTGCTCTGGCGGGCCACCCCTCTGGTGGGCTGCCCCTCTGACCCCAACCCCGGGGAGCAGAGCCTTTCTGCTCTTTTCCAGGTTACCTTGAGTAGGAGAACTGCCTCACTGGGTCCCTCTGTGGGTTCTGTCTCTCAGAAGTTTAGTTAGAGTCTTTAGCTTATGAGTTTTATGAGAGAGCACCTAAGACACTATCCTTTCTTGTCACCATCTTGGCTCTGCCCCCCTTGCCATCTTGGCTCCAAACCCCCCCCACCCTGACTTAATCTTAATGATCTTAAAAGGGAGATTTTTATGACAAGATTACTCTATTCCTCTGAAGTCCCATGACTTCTGTAAATATGTCTATGATTTGAAGAGTCATGTGTAATTGAGGGACTTCCCTTGAAGGATAGCCCATTAACTTTGTGTGGTATAAGTCAAATTCTGACTGAATTTAAAACCATACAGGCACAAAAACCAGAGTTTGATAGTTTTGGTTATGTTCTAATCTCATTAGTATAATGATCATTGACAATTCAGAGAAAAGGTATGATTTTTTACAAGTTTAAAACACCTTAATAATCTTAACAATATCAAATTGAAAATGGTACACAGAATAATCAAAAAACATCTTTCCCTGCCTCTCTTCCCCATCATCCACTAATTTTCCCCAAAAATGGAAGCTATAAGCAAATGTAAACAAAAGGGAAGAAATTTAATTGCAGTGTGGAATTACAATTGCTTTAGTTTTCTACTGGATTACTTTAGACACCAGAATCTTGAAATTTTTTATGCAGACTTGAATTAAAACTATCAGAAACTTCATTTAAATGAAGGCACTAAATAACTTTAGATATGACTCCTATCTACTATCATTTCCAATCAGGTCTGGAAACTGAGAAAGAAACATCATAGCATAGTTGTATTTTTGGAAATGTTTTGTTAAGCTTAACAATTTTGTGTTTGTGACCATCTCTCAAACTGGTACAATAGTAATAACTTCTTTATCCCAAACACTATGATTACCAAGGATTGGTTCTAAGTGTAATTCAAGAAAGTCCAATTTTGGAGAAATGAAGAAAATCATTTGGAGAAAGTCCAGCTCATTTCCATTGATCTCATGCTGTTAGAATAGAGAATCTCTTCTGACATTAGCAATAATGTTAAGGATTGAGACACATCATTTGTCTACTACATTAAAAAATTAATTTGCTTGAAAAAAGAAAAAAGACTGGTAGTAAAAAAAATAATAAAGGATGACTATAAGGAAATTAAAAGGGGACATATGAAAAATAGTGCTCTAAATTAATATTGATTGGAGAAATGCAAATTAAAACAATTCTGAGGTGCTACCTTATACTTATTAGATTGGCCAATAGGACAGAAAAGGAAAATGATAAATGTTGGAGAGGGTGTGGAAAATATTAAATATTAATGCAATACAGTGAACTAATTCAATCATTCTGTAGAGCAATTTGGAACTGTGCACAAAAGGCTTTAAAACCATGCATACCCTATGACCTAGCAACACCACTATTAAGTATGTATCCAAAAAGAAATATAAAAATGACCTATATGTACACAAATATTTATAGTAACTCTTTTCCAGTGGCAAAGAATTTGAAAGTGAAGGGATGTCCATGTACCATTGATGTCCGTGATAATGATGATGATGATGATATTTGTCCTTTATTCTCAAAGAAAACCATGACATCAGAGAGGTGATACCATGATAAGCACATGAATCAGATTTGAGTGAGAGGGTGATATGCTAAGTCAACAGCCTCACTTTCTCCTCCACAGACCTCTGTGTCCAATAGCCAGATATGGAACAGGACAACTAGAGATGGCCCTGGATGTGAGGCAGTCAGGGTTAAATAATTTGCCCAAGGTCACACAGCTATTAAGAGTAAAGTGTCTGATTCTGGATTCAAACTCTCATCCTCCTGACTCCAAGGTCAGTAATGGTTGTATCCAGTGCACCACCTAGAAAGTGAAACTGGTGACTTAGCCTGGCGCCCCTCACTCAAATCCAATTCATGTGTTTAAGATGGCATCACCTTCCCTGATGTCATGATCTTGTGATTGGGATTGCATATTTTTGTGCTATAAAAAATAATCACATCAGGCTGCTCTCAAAAAACCCAGAAAGATTTACAGAAGCTGATATAAAAGTGATCAATACTATGTAAAAAGTAACAGTCATATTATGCAATGATAAGTTGTGAATGACTTAGCTATTCTCAGCAATATGATGATCCAAGTTAGCTCTGAAGGACTTATCATGAAAAATGTCCAATGAAAGAACTGATGGCGTCTAAATATAGATTGAAGCATACTTTTTTATTTTATTTTTCTTGGGTTTTTATCTGTTTTCTTTTATAACATGACTAATATGGAAATATATTTTGTATGACTATATATGTATAAACTATATCAAATTGTTTGCCTTCTCAATGAGGATATGGGAAAGGAACAAAGGAGAGAATTTGGAACTCAAAGTTTATAAAAAGTGATAAAAATTATTTTTATATGTAATTGTAGAAAAATAAAATGCAAAAAAAGGAACATTTTACTGGTATGGGGAATAAAAGGCCAGAAAGAATAATCTTTCATACAATAAGATGAAATCAGTGAGTATATACACCTTGACCCAGCAATATTACCACTAGGTCTAAATCCAAAAAAGATTACAAAAAAGGATAAAAATCTTACATGTACAAAAAAGGATAAAAAACCCACATGTACAAAAATATTTATAGCAATTTTTTGTAGTGGTAAAGAATTGGAAATTGAAGAGATGCCCATCAATTGGGGAATACTTGAATAAATTGTGATATGTGAATGTGAAGGAACAATATTGTTCTATAAAACATCATGAGGTATGGGACTTCAGAATAGCCTAGAAAGATTTGCAGGAATTGATGCAGAGTGAACTGAGCAGAATTGAAAGAACATTATTCACCCTAATAGCAACATGGGGTAATGATTAACTATGATGGACTTGTACATTTCAGCAGTATAATAATCAAAGACAATTCTGAAAGACTTGTGATAGAAAATAATCTCCATATCTAGAGAAGGAACTGTACCTCTAAATGCAGATCAAAGCTTACTATCTTCAATTTTTAAAAGCTGTCATATGTATTTTTTTCTTTCTATTGCCTTTTTTCTCCATTTGGATTTGATTCCTCTTTCACAACATGATAAACATGGATCTAAGTTTATCATGGTTATACATGTATAACTTATATTAGACTGCTTTCTGTCAGGGGAAGAGAGGGATGGAGAGAAATGTAAAACTCAAAACATTGCAAAAAAATTATTGTTAAAAACTACCATTGCATGTAGTTGGAAAAATAAATAAATAAATATTAAAAAGAAGGAATCAGTGAGCCAGACAGTGTTTTATAGTACAAACATTAAATTTTATAGCTGGAATATCCAAACTTAAAGAAATCCTAGAACAGAGAATGTCAAAGACCATAAAAGATTTTAAAATGTCAGTCTGATTAATGGGTGAAATGGAAGATTCTTGAGCAAAGAAGTGATAGAGTGAGTTTTATGCTTTACCAGTATCATTATGGCAGCTGTGTAGATGGATTGGAAAGGGGATGGGGAAAAGTTAAGTGTCCAGTTAGATTGTTGCAATAGAAAATGAAAAGTCATTAAGGCCTAAAGAATCACAGTGGTCATTTGCTTGGAAGGAAGAAAATGGATTATAGGATACTAATTATGGAATTGGCACTAATTACAGGGGAGTAGTCAAGAATTTAGCACATCTCTAAGGTTGTAAAGGTGTGTGATCAGGTTAAGAGTGGGGTAGAACCCTCAAAACAATAAGTGAATTTAGAAGATGGGCAGGTTTAGGGGGAAATATAAGGAATTTTGCATATGATATACTGAATTTGAGGTGCTTCTAGGATACCCACCTGGAAGAGTACAGCAGGCATCTGGTAAGTTCAGTGGGAGACTGTGGCTAA
Organism: Macrotis lagotis; assembly: GCF_037893015.1. Lineage (NCBI taxonomy): Eukaryota > Metazoa > Chordata > Mammalia > Peramelemorphia > Peramelidae > Macrotis > Macrotis lagotis. Next base: position 637,965,546 of record NC_133666.1, on the reverse strand, counting down.
ATGTGAAGATCTAGGAGTCATCTTAGTGGGCAAAAAGAGGGAGATAGACTTAGTGACCTTTCAGGATTTATCCTATGATCCTATCACATACAGGCACACACAGAGACACAAACACCAACATACCTGGATAAAGGCACACACATATATGAGATAAGAGGTCTAGAAAGAACATCCTAGAACATTCAATCACTGTCTCAGCAAGAGACATGGTTAAGTATGTCTCCATATGTGTACATTCATGTGTGTAACATCTACCATTGCCCCCTCCCAGTCTAAAACCTGGAAGTCTAAAAGAGAGGAGATCACTAGGAGTTACACTCTTCCTTTTATCCCCAGACTCTCCTCTTCTCCCCAACCTCAACTACTATGCCACTTTTAGAGAAACTCTGGAAAGGATTACATTGGAAGTGATCTCAGCTTCCTTCTTTTGGAGGCAGCATGTTACATTGAAAAAAGTTCTTAGTTTTGACTCAAAAAATATAGGTTTAATTCTTAATTCTGCTATTCCAAAATTTTGTTTTCAGCAAAATGTGTTACTTAATCTATTTGGACCTCAGTTCTCTAATCTGTAAAATGAGGCAGATGGACTAGAAATTACTTCTAAGGTCTATGACCATCCCAGACATGAGCTCAAGGCCCACACCCCTCCTCCAATAGAGGAATTCACATTTGGACTATTTCTCCAAATATTCTTCAGCCAATAGCATGCAGTGGAAGAAAAGGTCCTGCTTTTTTCCCAAATCCCACAGCTTACCTCTTCCTTACTCAGAAGAAAGAGCCCTAGGCTAGGACACAAAACACCTGTCTTCTAATCTTGATTTTGCCATTGACACCCTGTGTAAAATTGGAAAATGAGTGCTAGAGAGTCTATGGTGTTTCTGTGTAGCCAAAAGAGGGTTCTGCATGCTGCTAACCTGATCCTAATCATAATAAGCTCCAGATACTAGGCAAGATTGCATCCACAATGGTATTTAATCATCTACCCCATGCCAGAGAAAACTCTGGGAAAGATCAAGTTCTCTATGACTCCCAGAGAACAGATAACTACTTTCCCCCAACTATGCCTCTTTTGATTACCAGCTGCTTGCCTCTGTGTCAGAGATGAGATCAATATAGATATATCCTATCAGAATAACATCTACTCCAGGAAAACTCCCTTAATCCATTGCATTTCACTGAGCTCTAGTCACAGGAACAAAAGATAAATGAGTTAACCAAGAGAGCAACCAGAAAAAATACATGGAGCTTCTTTACCAATAGACACACCACCAATCAACAAAAGGAAAAAAAATTACAACCTACTTAAACTACTCTGTGGCCACTTCCTAAATCAGTTCTCAGTCCCTGACCACCTGAAACATTCATATTAGTTCTCTGAGACTAGAAATTTTAGGAAAGTCATAATTTATATGTTTTAGGCTCACTGAACCAGAAAGGAGCTCAAACAATAAAATACAATTCCAAAATTGCAATTCACAGCTGTCACAATCGAGTTAGTGAAGGAATTCAGAAAAAACAAAATCCTCTTCCTCAAGACATGAGGTCATGGATTGGGAAGGATGGGAACCCTTAAAGCAGCTTATGTTCCTGTCAGCTCTGCTCAGACAATACCTCCAACCAGCTCATTCCTGTCTCTCACCTCTTATATCAACTCCTGCTCCAAAGCATTGCAGTCTCATTGAAGGAACATAGTGTATGAGTGGAGTGGTCCCACTCTGACTCAACTACCATCTTTAATCCTCTCCTTCCTCTGTGTTCTTGGTGGGGAATATGGTATCCTTATTACCCTCTGAGAATATAGATTAGTGCTGGAATAGTGTTGATCCTAGAAACCATCGAGCCCAATCCCCTCATTTTACAGAAACTGTGGCCTCAAGAGTGTGCAGGACGAATTTACCCACTTAAATAAAATTCGGAGATTTCTCAAGATATGAAAATTCTTATTCAATTCTTGAGAATCCGACCTCACTCTGCCTTAAAACAAGGAGAATGAGGTAAAGGGACATGAACCATAGGGGCAATATATATATATCCTAACACTATCCCCCCCTCCACTGACCCATCCTCATTAGTTAGGAATGTGGTCTTTACAATCTAAGTTCATAAACTAATCTAAAGAAAAAGCATATAATTCAGAGACAGGTTCCCCCGCTCCAGGACGAGGAATGTAGAAACATCTGGACTTCAATCCAGATAAAGACAGGGTCAGTTTATTCTTTACATTTTGGTCAAGGTAACATTAAGTTGTTTGTCAGGGGAGGACAGACAGAAGAGACAAAACACAACTATTTCTAATCTATAATATTCTACTGAAGAAATCTCAGCTTTATCCCATTGAAGAGCCAAAGTGATTTGCTCAAGGGCATTTAGGTAACTAAATGTAGAGCTGGGGTTTGGGCCTGGTTCTGCTCCATTCCCTTTGCTCTTTCCATTCTACTATATTGCCTCTTCAATTTCTTTCACAGACATTTGGTTTCATCACTACCACATTCAGAGGATTCATGAATGGAGGTCAACTCAAGGAGGGGAGCCTGACACCCTCTTTTCCCCTTTCACCCACATAATCATGGCATGAAGAACCAGATTAAAGGGAGTTAGCAACATGAGAGCAAAATACAAATGAATTGACTCTCCCACTGAATTAACCCTTTCCTTTATGCCCCTCCCCTGGGTCCTCATATCTTTTTATTGTAGAGGAAACATCAGTAAGAAGAGATAAACAGATAAGTTTCACTAAAGGAGATGAAGGTCTTTAAAGTCGCCTTGGGTGACCTCAATACCAATCTCTGGACCTCAATACCTTCCACAAAGATCCAGCAGAGTATTTAAGTATAACTTTAATAGAAGTCTTAAAAAAAATCAAATAGGAAATGGGAAAGAAATTCCTACAACTCAAGGAAGGAACTATTTCTGTTATTTCCACTCCTTTGTTACTTCAAAGACAGGATCCTGCCTTCCTCTCCCTCCTCACTAACAGAAATCTGCTTACACATGATGAGTCTCTCTCTCTTCACCCCCCATCTCTCTATATCTCTCTCTGTCTCACACACACACACACACACACACACACACACACACACACACACACACACGAGTCCCAGAAAGGCCTTCAAGTAATGAATGTTTTCTCTTTCCCTGAGCTTCTTCAGTATTTGGTTTACAATCCCCCTCTCCAGCCCAACCCCTACCCTTAAACTTAATGACTTCTATTGATGTTTCCCCAGGTCCCCTGGTCTCTCAACTCACCAACCTGCTTGATTTCCACATCCATACCTTTCCACTCAGCCAGACAAAGGGATGGTCACACACACTGGTTCTCACCAATGCCCATGAGTGCTCTTTCCACTCCTCCATGTGCATTCCTACTCTCTCTTCACTCTCTTTCTTGATCAGTCGTAGCACTATAGTTAATCATTTTGAATATATCTGATCTTCTGCTTTCAAATTCCTTTCTCCATTGTCCTATCACCATTAATTTCCTGTCAAACCACAACCCTAGTAATCTCCACCACAGATGGTATCTTTATTTTCATGTGTTGCTGAACATCTTTAGAGAAAGTCACACAATGATTCTCAGTCCTATTCATAACTGAGTACCCCATCACCCCCCACAAGGACTTTAATATATATTTAGACTAGTCCTCAGTTTTTCCACTTAGGGAACAAATGATGCCAATGACCAACTGAAATCTTTCAGACCTATTAATTCTCCCCAAATTTATGTCATATACTATCAAACTACTTTGGTATCAATAATTAAAAGAACATGCACATTATAGGACTCTAGAAATAGTCATTGATTTTGATGTATTGATTCTTGTGTGTCTCTTGAAAAGGGAAAATAGAGAAGAATGGGAGAGTAAGGAAGAAAGATGCAATTAAAGGAAAAGAAATGGGAAGAATAATATAAAAGAATAGAAACCCAAAACTGGAAGATAACTGAGGGACTATTCTGTTTAACCTCACCTAAAGGAAAACTCCCATGTGACATTTTCAACAAATGTGCATGAAGCTTTAACTTCCAATGACAGGGAAATCATACCTAAAAAAGCAGTTTATTCAGAACTTTATAAATTGTTAAAAATGAAAGGGGCCTCAGAAATCATTTAGTCTAACATTCAGCTAAAGTTTGAAGGCAAAGGAAAGAGAACAAACTGAAGGGACAAAGAATAAAGATAATGGAGAAAGAATGAAGGAGAGATTGGATATGGAAATTAGTACAAATTTTCCTTATAATTGATATAAATTGTTCTTATTGAACATAAAAAATGTTAGCTCCACAGGTTATGCTAAAGATTTATAATTTATATGTTGCTTATATATGATAATTAAAAATATAGTATCTCATCACAACCCCTTTGCTCCCACAAAAAAAAACAAAAAGAGAAAAAAAGAAAGAAAATATAGTACCTCTTCAATAGAATATAAGCTCTTTGAGGGCAGAAGCTAGTTTGTTTGGGGTTTTTTTTTTGTTTTGCTTTGTAGAGAAGTCCCTAGCAAGTAATAGGTGTTTGATAAATGTTGCTGAATGAGATTGAATTGAATTGGTTTAGAAACAGCTTCTGAGGACAACTTGAAGATCAGACTGAAGGAACTGGCGCAGTTCTGTAGAGACAAAGTTTCCTGAGGGACGCACACATGTTCAGCATGGAAAGACCTATCCAGAGTCCTAGACCTCTGCAACTAGGGGAAGCATGAAAGACCCCTCTGTTCTAATCAGTTCCAGGTTTGGACAGCTGAAATTTGATTGGTCTGAGCCCTGACCTAGGTCTAACTGAAACTGATGAAGCTGTTCTAGACCATGTTGGACTCTGATTTCTATTATAATAATTCCAACAATATCTATTTCTGTCACTGTATTATGAAGCTAACAAAAGCTTCCACAAACATGATCTTATTTGATGCTGACAGAAATGCTGTAAAGCAAAAAATTTCTGTTGAGCTTGGAATTGAATGAATTATCTGGTTCTTCTTTGAGGGACCTTTAAATTCCAGCAACATACTCCAATAATAAAGTAGGCATCATCTTCATTTATGACTGAGATCCAGAGAGAAAAAGAAATTTGTCTAAAATCCTAGGGCTAGTCAAGAGAAGTTGACTCTGAGTCCAGGGTTCTACCCATTGTTCTGCACTATCCTCCTACCTACCAGTCACAATAGGGGTGAACTTTCAGCTAGATTCAGGACTGGGTCAGATTGAGCTGGGTTCTGGGATGAGTTAGGCAATGATTTTTGTCAGGACTGGACTTGGAATAATTTCCCTGAATTTCTGAGAAAGAACAGGGTCCATCCCCTCTCAGTTTTCTCCCTTCTTCTCATTTTCTACCTGCCCCCTAGTAGCACTTACATTACAACAAGGATTGATTTGTTTAACTCTTCTTCTGTCTTGGATCATTGGCAGGAAGGACAAAGAAGGGAGTAGCAATCACCCCAAGGAAAGGTGGGGTGGTGACCTCAGACATGATGATTAATGTCTCTGGAAAGCAAAAATAGGTTCGCTCTCTCTCTCTCTCTCTCCTGACCTGGAACAGGTGATTTATGAGACTAGACAGGAGAAATATTTACAATTTCTGAGACTTAGAGGTTGAATGCCCTCAGCTCCTTGTTAGAAAAATCATAAAATTGTCTTTCCAATCCCTGAGCATTTCAGCTCCCTGTGGGGCAGGAAATACTGGCAGAAAACTGCCTAACAATGAGAGTTGTGCAACAATGGAGCCATATATTCAAATCCTGAGACCTTCAAATAGACAACTATTATCTAGATTGTTGTAAACAAAACTCATGATTTGGATAAGGGTTGGACTAAATATCCTCTGAGGTACTTTTTAGCCTCTGAATCTATGAATATATTTCCATGGAAGAAGTAAATTCCCCATCACTGGAAATCACCAAGCAGAGACCAGATGTCCATTTGTCAGGTATAGAAAAATTCCTACCACCTAAGAAATGTTTCAGATTTAATGAAATACAAATGGACTGTTCCATAGTTAGTAAGTTGAGTCTTCAAGTTAGGACTGTATAAAAACTTTTAATGATAAAAACAAAGAATTTTTAATAAAAGAATCTGAATCAAATCTCACTTCTGCCATATAACTTCTTGGACCTCAGTTTCCTCATTTGGACTAGAAGTATCTTTAAATTCCTTTATGACACATGACCTTTGGGTTTCTTTCCATGTCTAATTGTTCATGAAAATCAATTTCCAATTTTGGGACAACTGCTTCAAAGTTGAAAGTGCCCCTACATGCACTTCTTTCAACCCCTTGCTGGGTGAAGAATCTTCTGTACTCCCTTCTGGGGTCTGAGACAGATCTTCTGTGAATAAGCACCATCATTCTTTGCCCAAAGAATAAATGGAGACCAATCCTCCATCAAAAACTCCATTTAGGGAAATGAAGATGTACTTTAATAATTCATATTAAAAAGCATATCCAGAGAAGATTCTACTCCTCTTTTCACAAGAGGGGGCCAAAGCCCAGAGAAATGAAGATCTTGTCTCATTACACACACACACACACACACACACATATGCATATGTATATAATTTATAGGCCTCCTTATAAGTCAAAATAAGTGTAGCATTCTTTTTAGTAGCAAAGCAGTCTTTAGCCAATTAGCATTAAATGTCTACTTAATATTTAATCATTTAATAAAAATCTATTATGTTTGATATGCTGTGATAACCACTAGGAACACAAAAAAAGGCAAAAAACAGTCCCTGTTCTCAAGGAATGCACAGTCTAAGGAGGGGGGAGGAGACAACATGCAAACTACTATATACAAACAAGATGCATACAGAATAAATTGGGGTTTGTCTCAGAAGGAAAGTACTAAGATTAAGGAGATCCAAGAAAGACTTCTTTCTTTTTTTAATTTAGACAATTTTATATTATAAGTATATAAGACAGATTTGTGACAAAAATCTAGTAAAATTTCATTCATAAATCAGAGGGGTTTTTTTTTGCTTTGTTTGCTAAACCAGAATCACATTGGCTTTACATAACAGAGATTCAAGGTTATTGGCATTTCAAATTTCAACTACATTAACACAAAGAAAATTTCCAAGTACTTTATTGTTTCCACAATTTTTGGAAGTTTCGTTGATGAACTGTGGGGAAATGCTGCTTTTAAATAGCTTCCTTCATAATCCTGCTTAGCTTCTGGATCTTGGTTCTTGAAGACATATCAACATATTTCTCTCCTATACGAACAATCATTCCTCCCATGATTGAAGGGTCAGTCTGAACTTCCATTTTCAGAACCTGACCTTTACTCAGGAAGCTGTTCAGGACTGTTTTTAATTCTGAAAGAGTTGCATCATCTAAAGTAGATGCAGTAGTAACTGAGCACTGTACTTCTCTACAATGCACACCCATCATGGTAGAAAATGCTGAAATGACTCCTGGGGTACTGTTTAAGCGACTATTTTCAGCAAGCAATTTCATGAGGTTGGTTGTGATGGGGGAAAACTTTTCTTTTGCTATGATTTCACTTAGGGTTTTTATCTTAACAGAACGTTTTATATGAGGATTCATAATAGAGCCAACCATTTTGGGATCCTTCAAAAGGGTTGTTACTCTGAGTAATTCCTTTTCTACCACATCCAGTTTATTCTGCTTAGATGCAGCAGAAAAAAAGGGCAGTGGAATATCGACCTTCTAGACCATACATTTGAATTGGAGGCCTGACGAATTTAGCGAATGGTCTGCCCACTGAAGTGGTGAAGCAGCGTACCTGCTGGATCATCCCGGCCGCACCGGGCGCAGCCATCTCCTCCTGTGGCCGCTGTAGGTCAAACAGGATCCCGGCGGAGGGGGGAAATGAAAGACTTCTTTCTTAAAGGAAACCACAGAAGCCAAGAAGCAGAGATGAGAATTCCAGACATGGCTGACAATCAGAAGGACATTCAATCAGAAATTGGATTGCTGTGTTCATCTCTACAATCCTAAATGTAGTCCTAACCTCCCCTGCACAATTCATTATTTCAGGAAAGCAGTAACCATGTTTCAATTCACTATGTTTAGAGTACCACCTAGCAGTCTGATAGAGCAACCAAGAAAACAAATGAAACTTCTTTCTTCAGAGGTAGTTATTTCCTCCTATGACATATACCCCCTTGTATTAGATTGACTCACATTCCCTGAAAAATTCCAAAAATAGTCATTTCTAAGGGGTGGACAGAGGCTTGTGGTTTATATGCTAGCAACAGCTGATAGATTGTAATACACATTTGAAACTTTTGGCTAAAAAGTACTAAGATTGAAACTGAGAGAGTTGCTTGTGTAGCAAAATAGGGGAATTAACAGTTGCAGACCTAAAGACTTCAGAGGAAGTATAAATTCACATATTAAGAGAGAGTAGCAAATACATGGCAACTTGATCACTAATACATAATAAACTAATGATACAAAAATAAGGTGGGGTTTCAACTTTTAGTTGCACAGAGGATCCTATTTAATGGAAAAGTGAAAGAACACACAGCAGAAGGAAAGGATGATTCAGGGATACAAATTCAATTTGAATAAACTGGTTGAAGAAAACTGGGATTTTTAGCACAAGAAAGAGAAAATTTAAAGGAGGCATAAAGTGTATCTAAGAGAAAGGGAAGAGATTTGGAATGTAGTCTAAGCTGTCAGATCCTATCATTATGTCAGATTTTTTGGTTTAATTATTTTTAATACAAAAGACTATTACTTGGTAGGAAGAGGGCCCCATAAGAGGTATATTGGGAAATAACTGGTAAAAAAAAAATAGAATCCATCAATAAAACATTATTTAAACAGAAAGAAGTATCGCTGTATATAAGCTCAGCTCCCCAGAAAGTGTTCACCAAAATAAGCAAAGGTGGAATTTTAAATTCCCAAATGACAAGAGCATGATAAATTTCTGCCTGCAGAGGGCTCTGCCCTGTTCACATTTCTCACAAGAGATAACAATCATAAGAATGGCCATAATAATAACATCCATGGTATTAATACTAAAAATAATGTCTTGAAACCTGAAAAATGTTGTTTTCTCTCTCCTGGTGACTCTCTGTCTCTGACCAATAGGTTTTCTAAACTGGAATCTTCTATCAGATAACTCTTTACACTTTCCCTAGAACCTTCCAAATTTCCACATTTCCTGTCTGGAAGCTCACAATCCAGAAACTTTTATATTCCTAATCAATTGTTAACTTCTTGCCCATAACCTCAAGGCCTAGAAACCAATCAGACCCACCTAAGAAAGAGCCCCTACTTGCCTATAAAGCATCTGTCCTGCCCCATGAGAGGATGTCATTACCAACTGTATGTATGGTGAGCAGAAAAATATAGATCCCAAACTGAATCACCTCTCATGATATGGCCCCCAAAGCCCTACCAGAGCTGAGCTAAATGAGCTATTCTAAAGAATGAACCCAGGATCCTGAAGGCTTCATAGATTCCTTCCTACTCTCATGGAAATCATCATGCCCAAGTCTGCCTGGAAACATCCCTGACTGGCTCCCTTCCCTGATATTCTTTGAGTATACAGGTCACCGAACCAATTATGGAGTCATGTTGGTTGAAGAAGGAATTTGTCCCAATCCCAGAGTTAAGGGTTGGTCAGCTGCCCTTGCTTGTAGATGTCAGGAACTTCCTAACATAAGGCAAGGTGGGTACTTGGCCTACTGCTTAACTTCCCCTATGTTTTCTGCCTCTAGTTTCTTTGGGCTTCTCCATAAGCCACATGGTCTCCCCTCTATGACCCTCCCTTAAACATGGCCAGCAAGCAAATAGGTGTATCACTATCAGTATTGACTGACATCTAAAACGTTTCTAGGTCAGGTTCTGGTATTCACATTACCATAGTGTTTTTAGTTTTACAAAGTACTTTCCTGTTATAGGGAGCCCATTTGGCAAATAGCATTTCCAATGGCAATAATGCATGATCCTATATGGGATGATGAAGACCCCTACTCGAATTGACTACTCAGAGGCTTCTCAAAGTTCAGAGCACAGTGTCATTTTTATTAGAATCTTGCAAGAAGCTGGCAGCCCCTCCTCGGGCACAAAGGAGACACCCAGGGTTGGAGGCCGCCTAAAAAGCGTTAGCAGCCAAGCTTTATAGGCAAAAACCACAACCCCCCCCCAATTCCTGTTGACTTCTAAATGATTTGGCTTGAGCCTTGCAATAGCGTGGGGGATTTTTGTGGCAGCAACCACTTCAGCAATGACATCTGCTCTTAGGAGCCAGTTTAGTAAACTTAGGCCCCTGACCTACTTTTAGAAGGGGGCCTGTTGACCTACTTTTGGGGATTGTTCTTTCTTCAGACTGAGAGACCTCACTTAACCCACTCAATCCCCCGTCCTGTTCATATTTGGAAGGTGCTAAACATAAGGGAATTTAATTACTGTAATCAGAAAGAGTAAGGTCACACACGAGGTATCTTGTGTCAGAGGGAAATAATAATTAATTTAATGCTAATCTAAAATATTTCTAGAAATATATTTTGATTTTTGATATTTGAATAATTTGATCATACATTAATAAAATTAATACATTACAGGGCTAAAGAATAAAGTATCGGATGAAGTGCTAAGCGTCATCAGTAATGTAACCAAACAGGTGCAACAGGGAATATCTTTGAGTATACAGATTGCAGAATCAAGTGACAGATCATGGAGCCACAATTGGTTAATGAAGGAATTAGACCCAACAGCAGAGTTAAGAGTTGTTCAGCTGCCCTTGATAATAGGTGTTGATGACTTCCTAACTTAAGTTAGAAACATCTAACATTGAGGTTTATTGGAATTTGACAAAAAGAAGGGAGAACTTTCTAGGCATTGGAAATAAAATGAGTGACGATATGGAGGCAGGAAAGCATGAGGTATAGAGAGAAATTAGGATCCAGTTTCACTAGAGCATACTGCTTGCTGTTTCTACCACAACACAAAAGATAAAAATCTTATCAAGTGGAAAAGTTGACCAAGAACAAGGGTTCTTACCCTATGGTTCATCAGATGGTTGGTGATTAAATTTCAAGGAGTCCATGAACTTGGATGGAGGAAAATAATGTCATCTTTATTTTCACTAACCTCTCATTGAAATTGAGCATTTCCTTCAATTATGTATATGGACAACAAGCCACAATATTATTAAGCTTCACCAGATTGCCAACAGAGTATTTTGGGATACCCTCCCAAAAAACAAATAAGAGCTCCTGGTTTGGAAAATATGTTCCTGACCTCTTGAGGTGGTCTCAAAGGAGTAGGCATTGGCATTGAAGTCTTCCAGCTTCATATGTGGATAGTGAGTTCTGTAAAAGCAGAGGCAAGATGACCTCATGTGGATTTTATAAAGAAATTTTTTGATATGGATAAACCTATTGCAATGCAAATCCTAAAGCAGATGACCTGCTCTTCCAACCTAATAAGAATCTCATGAGGAAAGCTTTTTATAAACCTTTAAATCATAAAGAAATGAAAGAAGGTGAGGTTTATAAGCGTAAAACCCCATTTGGGATCACTCCCCACAACTCACATGAGAAACAGAATAGGGGAACCATTGCTAGCTATTCTAATGTTTAAGTTGGTTATCAAATTATCAATTATTATATAACAAATTCTAATTTTCCATTTAATATGTAAATGATATAGTTTTGCATTCCCAAAACTAACAAAATGGCATGAGATCAGGAAATGGTCCTAAAAATGTCATGGTCATTTCAATTTTCCCCAGAATTTCTTTCCATCTTCACAATCCCAAGAAAATAATGGTGGAAAAATACATGTTATTTTATCATGACCTCAGAATTATTAAAGTTTGATTCAATGCTTTTTGGTCACATTCCTTGACAAAACTAAATCTCCCCTTCTTTAAAGGCAAAGAATTGTTCTTCCAACTACTTGGTTTCTCTTTCACATTTTTGATCCAATTGCTAACAGAGACTTTATCACCTCTCCACTCCCTATTTTTAAAAAAAAGTAGACCTTTTAGGGTTTTTTTAATCACATTAGTTCCAAATATATCTGTACTTAGCAGTGAGATGACTGAAACAAAAAGTACAGATTTTTTAATGTAATTCCAGCTTGTTGTCCAGAATGATTAGACCAATTACCTGCTCCATCAAAGCACCTGTTTTTCAAACACTTTTTCAATCCTTTGTCATCTTCATCAATTTGCTAAGTGTGAGACAAAGCATCAGAATTGTTGAATTAGTTTTTCTTTTATTATTAGTGATTGGAGGAGGCCTTCACATGCTGTTAATACTTTGTCATACTTTAGGGAAATGTTTGTTTCATATCCTTTGAGTACTTATCTGCTGGAGACCAGAGTCTTCCTGGCTTTCTTCCAGATATATTTCTTCTATCTGGTCTTGAAACTCCTCCTCCTCATCATCATCATCATCATCATCATCATCATTATTGTTATCATTATTATTATTGTCATTAACCGCAATCATAAATGTACATTATATAAGGAAATGATGGGAATTATGCATCATCACTGCAGGTTTTAAAAACTTAGGATCTACTAAATGCTTAGTAAGAATGACTTGATAGGGGATGCCCATCAATTGGGGAATGGTTGAACAAGTTACGGTATATGAATGTTATGAAATTCTATTGTTCTATAATAAACTCTAGAGGAGCATAGAATGAATTACAGGAGCTGATACTGAGCTAAGGGAGCAGAATCAAGAGAACATTCTACACATTAGCAACAGCATTGTGAGTTGATCAACCTTGAGGAATGCAGCTCCTCTCAGCAGTTCAGAGAGCTAGGACAACCATATAAGACCAGCTATGGACATTGCTATCCCTATCCAGAGGAAGAAAAAAAACCTTCAAAATCTGATGAACACCACATTCACTTTTTTAAAAATTCCTTTTATATATTTTCTTCCCTTATTCCTAATTCCTTTTACTGAAAATGACTAATCTGCAAACATATTTAACATAAATGTGTACATACAACATTCACCTGACTGCTTGCTGCTGAGAGGAGGGAGGTGGGAAGGGAGGGTAGAAGGAAATTATGTAACTTAAAAATATGCATTATGCATATGGATGAATGTTGAAAAACTTTCAAAACATGTATCTGGAAAAATAAAATATCAATTAAAAAAAGACCTAATAACTAGAATTCTATATCAGAAACTCACTATTTTTCACAAACTAACAAACAATAAATGCCTTTATTACAAATAAAGTCTCAAAATATCCTTGAAAATATAACAAAAAAATATAGAATGAGATTGCTATCACCAACTCAGCAGCTACCCACAATTGCCCTGACATAATATGGATCTGGAAAAACCTAATCACAAGGTAGCTCCATGGAGCCATGGTGTATAAAGCACTGGATTTAAAGTCAAAAAAACCAAAATTTTAAGCCAGTCTCAGATATTTACTAGCTGTGTGATATTGGGTAAGTCACTTAAACTGTCTGCCTCAGTTTCCTCAACTATAAAATGGAAAAATTTTATACAGAATAAAAAAATCTGTAAAATGACACTTACTTCCCAGGGTTGTTATCAGGATCAAATGAGATACCTGAAAAGAACTTTCAGAATTAAAGTGCTGTGCAAATACTGTTATTCAGTCATTCAGTCACATCTAACTCTTCGTAACCTCATCCACCACTATCTTTCAAAATCTCTTCAAGTTCATGTCTTTTCTTTCCACGATACTATCTATCCATCTTATCCCTTACCCTTTTCCTTTTGCCTTCAATCTTTCCCAACAGAATGGTCTTTTCCATCATGTCCTATCTTTTCATTATGTGGCCAAAGTAAGTTTCAGCTTCAGTATTTTACTTTCCAATGACTAGACTGAAGTAACATAAGTATTGACTGATTTGATCTCCTTGCTATCCAAGGTTACTCTCAAAAGTCTTCTCCAGAACCACAGATCAAAGACTTCAATTCTGAGGTGCTCAACTTTCCTTAAAGTCCAACTCTCATAAACATAAAAACTTCTGATTTTGACTATATGGACCTCTGTCAGCAAAGTGATGTCTCTACTTTTTAGTATGTTATCTAGATTTTCTATAGCTGCATTCATCATTTGAGCCCAAGAATATAAAATCTGACACCACTTCCATTTCTTCTCCCTCTATTTTCCAGGAAATGATGGGACCACTTGCTGATATCTTTACTTTTTTATGTTAAGCTTCAAGTCAGCTTTTACATTTCACTCTTCTCAAAAGGCTTCTTAATTTCTCTTCACTCTCTGTAATCAAAGTGAAATCTATTTCACATCTGAGATTGTTGATATTTCTCACAGCCACCTTATTTCCAACTTTTGATTCATTCAGACTGGCATTTCACATGATATACTCTTTATATAAGTTAAATAAATACAGTGTGACAATATATAGAACATTCCTTGGCATTGCTCTTCTTAGATTGAGACAGAAACTGATCTTTTCTAATCCAGTGACCACTGTTGAGTTTTCCAAATTTGCTGACATTGAGTACAAACTTAAACATCTTTTGGATTTTAATTAGTTCTGATGGAATTTCATAATTTCCACTAGCCTTATTGCCTGTTATAATAGAGATCTATAAAAACAACTAATCAAAAGACAGTTAGGTGGTACCATGGAGCATAGAGTCCTGGTCCTGGAGTCAGGAAAACCAGAGTTTAAATTCAGTCCAGTCTCAGACATTTTCCACCTGTGTACCCCTGAGTAAATCACTTAAACTGTCTACATTAGTTTCTTCATCTATAAAATGGAGGTAATAAATAATATAGTGCTTACCTACTGGGGTTGATGTGAGAATTAAGTGAGATCATTTTTTTTGATAAGGCAATGGGGTTGTGACTTGCCCAAGGTCACACAGCTAGGCAATTATTAAGTGTCTGAGGTCTGATTTGAACTCAGGTCCTCCTGACTCCAGGGCCGGTGCTTTATCCACTGCGCCACCTAGCTGCCCCTGAGATCATATTTTTAAAGTCCTTTGCAAATTTTGAAATGCCTACATTCTTTGAAGGCATCCTTGGAATAATCCAGTAGTGATAACATGGGGAGATATATATATATATATATGTATGTATATATGTATTATCATATCCTGTTTCCAGATGTTTGATTTCTTCTTCTATGTTTTCAAGTTTTTTCATTGCATGTAGTATTGAGATGATGATTATTAGGTATGGTGACAAATGTACATCTCTCAGTGCTCTTCCTCAATTGTAAGTAGCTGTTTTACTCATCTGTACAATACAAAGCAAACTATTAATGAGAGAGAGAGAGAGAGAGAGAGAGAGAGAGAGAGAATGAGAGAGAGAGAATGGGGGTGCCTAGGTGGCACAGTGGATAGAGCACCGGCCCTGGAGTCAGGAGTACCTGAGTTCAAATCTGACCTCAGACACTTAATAATTACCTAGTGTGGCCTTGGGCAAGCCACTTAACCCCATTTGCCTTGCAAAAAAAAGAGAATGAAATCAGAACAGTGATTTGTCCAAGCACTCTTTCTATCTAACATCCATCAAAAAGGATGAAAATAATAACAGTATAAATACTATTAGAATAGGTGATGTGTAATTCCTTTACTTTATGAAATACTTTACACATATTAATCACTTCATTTGATCTTGACAACAGTACTATGAGGTGGACGATTGTTGTTCCCTCCATTCACCTTTTATAGAAGAGAAAAGTGGGGCAAGATAATTTATATACCTATGTTCACATTCAGTAAATGTCTGAGGCAGGATTCAAACCCAGGGCTGCCTGCTTCTCAGTCTTCAATTCCTCACACTTTTTGACTACCCCATCCTTCCTCTCTCTAATGATTTGGAGAATAAAGCAATTAGAGACTGTGGACATTTCTAGCACACACGTTGCTGCTGTCTCATCATTATTGTAAAGTCATTTCAGTTGTGACTGCGTAGTACGAGTGCCACTTAAATTTTGGAGATCTCTCAAGATATGAAGAGAAAGTTTTATTCGTTTCTTGAGGAACAGGCCCCAGTCAATTTAGAGAGAGACTGAGGCAAAAACAAAAGACCCAAGAATCACATTTATCATAACTCGATTCCCCCCGCCACTGACCCACCCTCATTAATGAGGAATATGGTCTTCACAATCTAGACACAGCATATAATTCAAACCAAAACCAGATTATCCCTTCAGCCCCAGGAATTGAATGGACATCCAGACTTCAACAGATAAGATGGGGTCAGTTGATTCTTCACCAATATCCCAGAAGTTGCTTTGTCAAGGGAGGAGGGGCACATAGTTAACTGTTTTCCAATCTATAATATTCTACTGAAGAAATCTCAGGCTTTATCCCACTCAGTCTGGAAGGCCATAGTTGAGGAAAGGGACCTAGAAAGGTTCTAGGGACCCTCCTGGTTAATAGACAGTTGTGAGAGAACTCACATAGACAGAAATCTGCTTCAGCCAGCCTTTATTTCACCCAAAGCAGTGTAGTTAAAAAGCAGAATCTTGCTTATTGACTGCTTAAGGGAGTGTAGGTAGAGATTAAATGGAGAAAATTTGAACCTCCTGTCAAATGATCATAAACTGAAGTCCTCTGGTTATTGAGCTTCCCCTTGGAGGGGGAGAGGTAAGGATAAGCTAAGAAAATTTCTGTTCTTTGTTGTCTTTCCTAGAATGGAGGGAAAGAGCTACCTCCAGGTGCAGAGATCATTAGCAGGGATGTGTTAGGCTTGGAAGATAAGAAGGACAAACAGCTAGGGGAGGTATTTTCTCACATTGAGGTCAGTCTGCAAAAAGCTTGCTTGTGCCAGTATTTTTCCATCAGAGGCCTTTTTTCACCCAAAAAAAACTCAATTCTGCATTCTAATTTTAGTTAAACCTAACAATATGTTCTTCTATTTGCTTAGTGATTCTCTCCCCAAGTCACCTGAGTGTTGATGGTGGAGCCATTCTCTTACCTGAGAATCTCTGATGATCATCCTATAAAATCATCCACTGGAGAACCATCACTTGGGTAAAATCAGAGTTAGATGATTTCCTTCCTTCTGTCTGAGACTTTGAAAATAGGGAACCAAGGAATGATTCCATAAAAAAATCATTCAGACACAATTGAGGAACATAATGAATATACCAAATTCATTACATTTCCCAGGTATTTATTTGGATTTCATTGCTATAAACCATCCAAAGAAGTTGAGATTTCACAATGCCCAGGAGCAGCCTGGTTGTCCTTAGATTTCTAATCCCTTATTTCATTAATTTCAGTTCCACTTTAAAACAACAATGTGAATCATCTTTTAGGGTCAGAGGAATTTAGGAAGATTAGAATATCTGTGTTGTATGAAAGAAAAATCATACACTATCTTCTATATTTTAGGTAAATGTGTACAGAGATGTTTTATTAAATTAATTTAACATTATTGTGATTCAATCATTTCTAGCTTGTGATAGGAATGCTCAATCTGCCATAACCCACTCCATAGCCTTGGACATGTCTCTATTCCAATTTGAGTTAAAATTTATAGGAATCTTAAATAAGGAAAAGGCCACAATGTGTTCATATACAGTTTGGGAGTAAACATTCTGGTACAATAGTCAGTATTCCACTAAAACTATTAAACTGTCGGATTTCCTCCTTCATCACTACCCTCTAAAACTGAAAAGCCTACATTCCTATGATCCTTAATTCCTCTTGAAGCTCCCTTCCTGACACCCTGGACATTTTCCACCATATCAAAGTATCCCAAACATCCTAGAAGTTCATAAGCATCATGTGATTCCCTCATTTGATTACTCTATTCCTTCCAGAACCTCCATTTTTAAGGAAAGTACCTTGTTTACTTTTTCACTCCTCTCTGACCTACACACCAGACTACCTGGATTCTCTCCTCTATGGTGTGCAGGCATCCCTTCTCCTCCAGAACCACTTGGGTTCACTGGCCAGAGCACTAGATAAGGGGCAATCAGTATTAAGTGACTTACCTAGGATCACACAGTGGTTCTTGTCCTTCATTACCAAAGACAAAATGACATCACCATTTTAACAAATTACACTGTGTCCAACTGTGACTGATCAGCCCAATACAAGCTCGAAATGCTCTGCCACAGGCCAGACAGAAATAGTCCATGTGATCACTGGGGTGAGTACTCTAAACTTAGGGATGTCACGTTTCCTTTAAGCTGCTTCAATTTTGCCCTTCTCATAGAGAGCAGCACCCTCAATGCCATGCTGGATGGTCCTGTTCAGAATAATCTAAGTCTCTCAGGCTGCACAATCAATTCTAAAGTTCTTTTTTGGGGGGGTGGGGGGGATCCAAAGCAATGATTAAGTGACTTGCCTAAGGTCAGACAGCTAAGGAAGTATTATGTATCTGAGGTTGGATTTGAACTCAGGTCACCCTACTACAGGGCCAGTGCTCTCTTCACTGGGCAACCTAGTTGCCCCCAATTCCAAAATTCTTAAGAGAGACCTTCAGGGTGTCCTAGTATTACTTCTTCTGATGCCCTTGTGAGCACATACCCTGTCTCAGTTCTCCATAAAAAAATAGCTTTTTTGGCAATCATACATCCGGCATTCTAACAATGTGGTCCAGAGCATTGTAGTTGCACTCTCTGTAGTAATGTTGGAATCCTAGGCAGTTTAGCTCAAGAAAGGACCTAAGTGTCTGGAATCTTCTCCTGCCAGGTGATCTTCAGAATATTCTTAAGACAATTTAAATGGAAGCAATTCAGTTTCCTGGCGTGGTACTGGTAGAATGTCCAGGTTTCACAGGTATATAGCAATGAGGTCAGCATAACGGTTGTTGCACCTCAGCTTCAGAGACTGCAATGAGTGCACAGTCATTTGCAAACAGATCATGCACCAACTTTTCTCCATTTTTGGTGTTGGTTAACTGTAGCCTTTTCAAGTTGAAGAATTTGCCGACAGAGCAGTATCTGATCTTGAGGCCTTGTTTATCCAGAGTGAAGGCATTTGACAGCCTGTCTGAAAACATCATGCAAAAAAAAGCATGGGAGCAAGGACACAGTCTTATTTCACTCTATTGGTGACTGGGAATTTCGAGAGTATTATCCATTATCCAGAACCCAGGCATGAACACTGTCATGGAACTGGCATACAATACTGATGAACTTCTCCAGGCAACCAAATTTGGACATAATTTTCCATAAACCCTCACAACTGATGATATCAAAGACCTTGATCAGAGCTACAAATGTTGTATACAGACCTCTGTTCTGTTCCTGGCATTTTTCCAGGAATTATCTTGAAACAGGCACCATATCGACTGTTCCTCAACCCTTTCTGAAGCCACACTGGCTCTGAGGGAGATGACCATCTTTCAGGTGACAGACCAGCCTATTGAGAAGGACTCTACCAAGAATCTTACCAGCAATGACTAAAAGAGAAAAACCCCCCATGATTGTCACAGGACAATCTATTCCTTTTACCTTTATAGAGATGGATGATTGAAGCATCCTTGAATTCTTGGGGAATAACCTCTTCATGCCATATAGCCTAGAAAATTTCAGCAATGATCTCCCCACCTTGTAGATCTCAGCTGAAACAGAATCAACACCAGGTGCTTTACCATTTGAAAGATGCCTAATGCCATTCAAAACCCCTTCTTCAGTTGCATCTTCAGCTAGGAACTGATTGACTTCAACTTGAGGTAAACAATCAATGGTTTCTGCATTGATTGATGATGATCTGTTAAGGACACTATGGAAGTATTGTCTATCTCTCTAGGATCATGTCCCTATCATTGATCAATATGGATCCATTGGCACTGAGTAGTTAAGATGCGCCATAGGTCTTTGGCCCATAAATAGCTTTCTGAGCATCAAGAAAGCATTTTGATTTGTTTCTGTCTGCATAAAACTGAATTTTGTCTGCCTTCTTACTGAGCAAAGAGTCCTGCATCTCTCTCTAATCTTCATTTGTACTTTACTTTTGATGAAATTAAATGCTTCCTTTTTAGAAATGGATAAACTATCCTGCTGGTAAACCCTGTGGAGTTCTCACTTTTCATTTACCAGCTTCTGTATTTCTCCATCATTTTCATCAAACCAGTCTTGATGTCTGTATTTTGGCCCAGACGAGCAAATGCAGTGCCAAACACTAGATCTTTGAAAGCTGCTCAATCTTTTTCTGCTCCACTATTGCCAGCTGTGTGGTGGCTCAGTTTTCCCTCCAGACTCCTGCCCAGAGAGACACTCTAATCTCTTGACATTAATTCTTCTAGTAGTCATTTTGCCTTGGAGCTGCCACTTTAGTTGAAAGTGAATATTTAGCTTAGAGAGGATGTCTGTGGTCAGTCTAGTACTCTACATCACACCTTGCCTTTGTCACTCTCACATCCTGTGTAGGAAGTGTTCAAGGAAGACTAGTACCTTTGGTGTGAGAGCTTCTGAGCCCTCTTCAGGGCTGCTTCCAACTTTGATGTCCACCTGAGCCACCTAACTCTCACCTGTGGCTCCAAGAAACTTTTGCATGAACACCCCAATAAACCATTTTGGCAGGCAGGCTAAACCAGGTTGGGGATGACCAAGGGAGTCTCAGACTCATTGATGAGTTGTGGGGAGTGTCTAACACAAGCATGTGAAGTCTTCCACTGGTGGAATGGGCAGATGAGAACACTTCATTCCAACAGCCTTGAAGTCAGTTGAAGCAGGTACTGAGGAGCACTTAGAGCTTGGTTAGACATCAAAGATGCCAAGGTCATCCACTGCAACTAGAGTCATCACCAGTTGTCTTGACACTGTCTTGCCACACTGGATCATGAAGACTTTGGAAGAGAGAGTGAGGTAAATGACTTTTTGCAACTCTACCTCACTTAAATCCAATTTACTCATGCTTCAAAGACATCACCCATACTTTACCATTCATCAAAGTCTTATGGTGACAGGCAAGTGACAAAGCAGCTGGTGTGGTTACACTGGAGCTGAAGTCACAACCCTGTACATTGGCAGCCCAGGGTATAGTGTCATTTTCTCACTGGAAGCAGCAATGAGATTCAGCAGCCCCCTGGGTGACTGAGCAGTCCTTTTAAGGATTGCATTACTCACCTCTTGGTGTGAGGAAGGTCCTAGAAAAGGGGCTAAAAATTGTCTGTTTACCCAACCCCGGTCTGATTACCACAGCAGGCAGGGATCCCACAGTGCAGTTGAAACACAAAAAAATTTACAAAATCTTCTTCCAAGAACATTCCACTCACTATTGGTGCATGGAACATGTGCTAACTCAAATACAAAACAGAATTCAATAGACCTGAAAGACAAACAGCTCTTGTTGCAAGAAAACTCAACAAGTATCATATTGAAATAGCAGCCCTGAGTGAAAAAAGACTGGCAAATGAAGGGCAGTTTACAGAAGTCGGAGTTGGATACATGTTTTTTCTGGAGTGGCCACAGGGAAGAACACTGTGAAGCTGGGGTAGGTTTTGCAATCAAAACTAATCTAGTTGGGGCAGCTAGGAGGCACAGTGGATAGAGCACTGGCCCTGGGGTCAGGAGTACCTGAGTTCAAATTCTGCCTCAGACACTTAATAATTACCTAGCTGTGTGGCCTTGGGCAAGCCACTTAACCCCATTTGCCTTGTAAAAACCTAAAAAAAAGACCTAATCTACTCAATATTCTTAAATACCTACCAAAAGTAATGAATGACAGAGTCATGACAATGAGATTGCCAATTCCAGGAAAATGTCATGCCGTCCTCATCAGTGCCTATGCTCCCCCACCACGACAAACACTAATGAAGTTAAAGAAAATCTTTATGAAGACCTGGAGACCCTTATCATCAATGTACCAAAAGAGGTCAAGCTTATAATTCTGGGTGACTTTAATGCTAAAGTAGACTCAGATTACAAAACATGGTAGGGAGTCCTTGAGAGGAAGTTGGAAACAGTAACAGCAATGGTCACCTGCTACTGAAGACTGAGTATCTCATGACCTTCTCATCACAAATACTGTCTTCCATTGACTTAAATGCAATAAAACTTCCTGGATGCACCCATGTAGCAAACATTGACATCTAATAGACTATGTAATCATAAGGAGAAGAGACAGACTGGATAACCCAGTAAGTATCAAGTGTCTGAAACCAGATTTGAATTCCTATCCTCCTCCTTCCAGAGCTGCTACTCTATCTACTGCATCACCTAGGTACTCTGTAATCTTAAGCATTTCTGAATGAAGAAAAGAATATTTCCCTTTACTGGGGTCATGGCACCATGACCATGTCCTTAGCTTATTGCTGTTGTTCATTTGTTTCAGATTGCCAAACTCTTTATGATCCCATTTAGGATTTTCTTGGCAAAAATACTGTGGTATTTTGCCTTTTTTTATTCTACAATTCTTTTTATAATGAGGAAACTAAGACAAACAGGATTAAATGACTTACCCAGAATCTAACTAGCAGGTATCTGAGAACACATTTGAACTCAAGTCTTCCTGACTCCAGTCCTAGTGATCCATCCACTATGTCAACTAATTGAAGCTCATTTTTTGTTATAGGTTTAATTTCCACCCTTGCTACTTTTTCCTGAGATCTTAATTTTTTTATTTTTATCTTCTACATACTTTCCTAAGGGGAAGAGTAGGAAAAGGTTTTTAGATAGAGATATATTTATTTCTTTATATTTTCAGTTGAACTAAAAAAAGGAGGTTTCTAATATGCTTCCACAAGGGAGTTAACATGAATCAAGTAAGTTGTGAATATTGTTGGGAAGATATTCACACCCATAAGACTAGATGGAAACCACAGCCAGGCACTAAGAAAGAAAAGGCAACTGCCTGCATGGTCAGAGCATCTGTGATGTTCCTTAAATTGGTAACTTGGTGCTTAAAGCACCATCTGGAAGCTTGTCTAGATATAGCATCCAAGGGAATCTTTCAAGGAAAGCAAAATTCTTTCTACCATATAGGCAAGGAATGTGTCCCCCAAATGATAGTAGCTATTTCAATATTATCCATTGATGAGAAACTATTATAGTAGATATGACCAAGGTCCTGTTATACTTGAATGGTATAATTATCAGACAAGGATTCTAATAGTAATGAGTATAGTTCAAGGGCTCTGAAACTTGAACTTGAGTATCTTTTCTAATATTTGATAATTAGTTTAAAATTTTAGTTTCCTTTGTAATCCTTTGTATTTTGTTTCATGCATTTAAATACAATCTGAGAAAGGGTTCATAGGCTTCCCTAGACTTCCAAAGTGTACACCAGGGTGACACCATGATTCACAGAACACTAGACCTGAAGTCAGGAAGACTTCTTCCTGAGTTCAAATCTAAGTTCAACTCTTTGTTGCAGGGCAAGTCATTTTACCCTGTTTGCTTCAGTTTCTCCATTTGTAAAATGGAACAGTACTGGAACAGTAAATGGTGAACCACTCTAGTATATTTTCCAAGAAAACCCCACATGGGGTTGGAAAAGATTGAACAAGACTTCAAAAGAGGTCCATTATACTGAACAAATGTAGTAAATGTGCTCATTGACTTCCTTTGATTTGACTCCTTAATTAGTGGGGTGGTACAACTGGAGCTCATTCAGGGTGCTACCCATTTTTAACAAAGGCAGAAATTTATTCTATTATTTTAATTCCCTCTTATTATTTTCATGTTTGTCTTGGTTGCTTGCTTAGGTGACCACTCCAAAGTGACTGATCAACCACTCCTGTAATTAAAAATCTCCAGTAGCAGCAAGGCTCTGGAATTCTCTTGGTCAGAAGCTTCCAAAACCCAAGTAGAGTCA
This sequence comes from Macrotis lagotis, assembly GCF_037893015.1. NCBI lineage: Eukaryota > Metazoa > Chordata > Mammalia > Peramelemorphia > Peramelidae > Macrotis > Macrotis lagotis. The sequence continues at coordinate 637,941,878 of NC_133666.1, read as the reverse complement.
CACAATTCAATCAGTCACATGGCCTTTTGAGTATTTGATATGCCAATAGCTTCTTCCAGCCTGATCACTGTCACCCCTCATTCCCCAGTTTTGACTCAAGTAATGTGGTTTGTCATCATCCACTAAAATCCCTGAAGGTTAGGGGAAATGATCCAGCCCTTGGAAGTCATAGGGATCCAGTATACTACAATTGAGACATATGGGCAAGTTGACCAGCATTCACTATTGTGAAGAAACTCATGATGGGAACCAAAGCCTTGGGCTGGAAATTTAGAGTCCAGGTCCAGCCCAGTCTTATCTGGGTCACAGGATCTTAGCAACCTAAGCTCACACCTGGAGGAGACTTTAGAGGTCATCGGGTCTACCACCTCATTTTATGGATGAGGAAACTGAGGCAGAGAGATTGTACATGTTTGTAAATTTCAGGCATAATCTGAATTAAGGTCCTCTCAAATTCAGTATTCTTTCCATTATACCACAGTATCTCAAGAGGAGACTATTCTGATAAGTAAAAAGAACTCAGGATAGTTGAACTCTTCTTTTGCCCTCTTTCCCATCTCCTACTCTCAACCCTTTCCTTTTCCATCTCCCAAAAAGGACCAGAAAATTTAAACTCTAGACATTTCCTTTTATTTTAAAGATTCCAACCTCTAGCCCAACTCCTCATCTACTTTTTCCAAGAAACCTGTCCCCAGTACTACTCCATCTCTGGACCCTTTCCCCCATCCTCCCTTAGATCCTATCCCCTCTTCTCCTTCTTCTTCAAATAGCCCCTTCTTCCTGTTTCTTTTCTCTTATTCTACACCCTGAGACTTTAGAATCAGATGGTAAAGCAAACAGAGCAGCCTTGAATCTCTCAAGTTCAATTATAATTCCAGAACCTGCTCAGCTCCACATCTTGTCCTTGAGCTTCAGAAAACAACACCAAGAGCCAGGGCTTAGGAGACAACAAGAGGTCAGAAAGTACCTAGGACAAAAACAGGAGGAAATTAGGGCAAAATTGTCTCCCCTACTCCAATTCCAAGTCACTTCTGCTCACTCTCTAGAGCAAAGATCCCTATGTCAGGTCCCCACCCAACCTCCAACAAAGATGGAGTATACCTAGGACTATTTGAATGGCTGGATTTTTGCAATAAATTTGAGGTGGGACCAATATCCCAAAACTAGCCTTTCCACATGCCCCCATTTCCTCTCTTTTATTTACCCACCTCTGTTGCTGCAACCCCATACCCTTCACTGAACACCCACATCCTTTGGTTATTGAACCCCACTATCTCAATAAACCCTCTCTCTTCCTCACTATTACCTACTCACCCACCTCTTACCGAATTCCTATCCCCTCTGAATTTCCTCTCAAACTTGAGGTAAGGCTAATTGCCATCATTGCCAGGACAAATCTTTCCATAGGCCCCCATTTCCTACCTCATTTTCACCTCCTCCTATCATCTCAAATTCATCGCCTCATTTAGTCCTCATCTCATTTATGGATAGAATCCATTCCTTTCATTTAATTTCCATTCATTTCACAGAGCTCCCAAGTTTTTTGCTGAATTCCAACCCCACACACAATAAGACTCTATCTCTTCTCTGCATCCCCCACTCCACATTGATGCCTCAATCCCACTTTCTGAGGTCTTATTCTATCTCATTATGTCTTGAACCCTTACATTGGACGCCCATCCTCCTCTCTGAGCCCTGTTGTCTTGATAAGACCCATCCCCCTTACTGAAACTTCATTCATTTCAACTAGACTTTGTCCCCTCCCTGAGTGCCTATCCCTTTCATCCCTGACCAATATCACCTACCTTGCTCTGGCTGCTTAGGGAAGCAAGGCAATGGTGAGAGAGAGACCCAAGAATAAAGAGTAGATCTGAGGATCAAGGAATGCTGAACTTGTCTCTCCTGACTTTGCCTTTTCTCTGGAAGATAAAAGGATTTGGGGAGAGGAAGTGGGGAACAGATGAGGAATAATAATCAGAAGTGCTCAGGAACCTAATTATAGATGACCTTTCCCCACAGGACTGGGAAAGATTTCCCCCACCATGCCAATCACTATAAGCATAAGGCCCCATGGTCTCCAAGAAGGGCTCCTAACATAGCATTTTCAATCTCCCCATCTTAAGCCCCAGGTGACAAAAAACAGTCAAGGCAAAACTGCTGCCCTCAACAATATTATAATGGATTCCTCTATTTCTTTTTTCTTTAATTCTCTTATTAACTCTTTGTCATCTGGCTTCTAACCTCACCATTCAACTGAAATTGCTCTTTCCAAAGTTATTAATGATCTCTTGATTTTCAAATACAATGAGCTTTTCTCAATCTCTTTCTTCTTGACCTCTCTGTTATACTTTCAAAGTCCTTCAAAACCTAGTCCCTTCCTACCTTTCTAGTTTTTTTATACCTCTCTCTTCAATAGTCTCACCAAAAAAAATCCCTCTGGGCTGCACATTGACTTATAAAATTAATGTTATTTGTGTTGCATTTTTACTTTGTTAAACATTTCCCAATCACATTTTATTCTGTTCATGCCCTTTGGAGTTTTGCTAACCGTAAGCTCCCTTTGGACAGTGAGCGTGATAGACAACCCGAAAGTATAGAGAATTCCCCTTATCCCAAGGCAAAAAATATTCCCAAATGTTTCTTACTTTAGTGTAACATTTTCCTTATTAGACTACAAGTTTTATCAGAACAAAAATTGCCTTTCTTTAATCCCAGAAACTGTCCTGGCACTTAGAATGAGACTTTAAACATAAGGGGCATTCAGATGTATTTGAAGATGAAAAGGTTCATGTAATGTGATCTTCAGAATTCAGATTGTTTAGGCTGAGGAGGACATTAAAAGAGAGACTATCAGAGCTGAAGAGCTGAAGGCAACCTCAGCCCAGAAAATATGGGAAGAACCTTGGAACAACAAATCACAGAACATAAAACTTAGAAAGAACTAGAAACAAAGTCAAGAGAAGTGTACTGCCCAAGGGCTCATGACAAGTTAGGAACAGAATGAGGATCTATTTCATGCAAAGCCTCTAGAGTCCCTTGTACATGAGTTCCAGGTCTGTATGGATAAACTTCGGGGATAGATTTCCCTTTCTGATATATAGATCTTATAGCTAAAACTCTGATTTGGTGGGGCAGGAGGACATGGAGGCAGAGAGAGGCTATCCTGGGGTTTGTGCATTTGTCCTAATTCAGCCACAAAACAGGAAATCAATCCTCACTCTTCCCATATCTCTATCACATACCCCCCCCCCAGGAGTATAGAAGATTCTTGGCAACTCCATCTAGAAATAAATGTGTTCCTTAGAAGCTAGGATGACCCTGTCCCTAGAAGTCACCTAACCCAAGAATAATTCTAGAGAATTCTGAGTCACTAATCCACAAGAAGTCTCCACTGAAGAAAGTCACTAGGGACAGCATTGGGCTAGTACTGACCTCTCCATCTGCAGGGCTGCCTCAGCATTCCTAAGTTTCTCAGAAAAATCCAAATTTTCTCCTGGTCCAGGAAAGAAGTGAGAAATGGAAGTTAATGAGAACTTCACCTCATCCCCACCAATTTGGTGCCATGGGAAAGGCCCCCAAAGCTTCTTGGACCTTCAAACTTTCATCCCCAGTGCCTGAATCTGCTCCATTTGCAAGTCCACTCCCCAGAAGTTCCCTTCTTAGGAATTCTAGAGAAAGAAATTAAGATTCCCTGTGACTGCCCATCAGGCCCAGAGAAGGGAAGGAAATATGAACTTTTCCTTAAGACCTGCAGGGGACCTTAGAGCTCATCAGGTGCAGTTGCCTCACTAGACAGATTTATGCGGCACATGGTGGCAGAGCTCATACAGATATCTGGGTCTCTGGGGAAGCCACATGTCATAGTGGGAAATAGTCAGGCTTGGAGTCAAGGAGACTGAGTTAGGATCCTTCATGACCACTATGCCTAGCTACTTCATACCTGGGCAACTTTGGGCAAAGTCCTTTACCTCTCTGATCTCTGCTTCCTCATAGACAAAATGAGGAGATCAGATCAGACTTGGAATTCTTAGTCTTGCTTGTATTGTCCCTACCTTTGGCCATCAGTCTGATGAAAGCCAGGAAAGGATGTGTTAAAATGCATAGAATAAAAATCCAAAGGATTTCAAAGGAACCCAATTTCATTAAAATAGTTATTCAAATATTAAAAATAAACAATTTTTGGACCCAATGATTAAGATCTCTAGAATAGATGTTTTCTACGATCCCTTTCCAACTCTAAAACCTATGATCATTTCTACTCTCAGTCTAGAATTAGGGTCCAGGGGTACGTATCAATCTTGCTGGAAAATCTGGGACTAGGGGCTTGGGGGAGTCAGTCTGTACTTCCCTCCCTCTCTGCCTCCCAGATTCAATCCCTAAAATTTTTCAGTATGGGTCCTGAGACCCCCCGCAGTGTGGTGGGAAAAAGGGGGGAGCCTCTCCAAGTTCTCCTCCCACACATGGGTCTCTTACCCTTCAGCTCCTGCAGCTTATTGAGCAACAAGTTCCTCTGGGATGTCAGGTTCTTGTTCAGGTCTCTCTAAAGGGAAGGAAAAGATGTGGGAATGGATGCGGTCCAAGAAATAGCTCCCTTTGCCCTCACATTCCCCAGTCCTTTCTGGGGCTAGCTTCCAGTTTCACAGCTGCTCTTAATTGGAAAGGAAGGCATGGAAGCAAGGGGCCGCAGGGAGATAGGGAGCCTGGAAAGGAGAAAAAAAGGCAAAAGTGAGGACACAGGGAGGTAAAGCAAGCTCAGATAAGGATAAGTGGAGGAAAGAAAGAGAGATAAGGGGAATGAGACTGAGTGATGAAAACAGAAAGGCAAAAATTAGTAAGATGGCAGAGAGATGGGGAGGAGCAGATTCAAGGAAGAGGACATTAGGGAGGGGGAAGAGAAACAGAGAAGAAAAAAACAGATGAGGGACAGACAAGGAAGGGGGAGCAGAGAGATAAGGAAGTGAGAGACAGGAAAAGGAAAATATAGAAAGGTGAGGGAAATGAAAGAATTCAAGGAGGGAAGATATGAGAGAAGAGGAAAAAGAGAGACAGAGAGATATGGAGAACTGGGACAGAGGTAGGCAATTCTTTGGGCTAGAAGTCAATGACTTTGTGCAAAGATAGCTCTAGCCTAAAATTTTGGGCTGTGAGAAATTGCTATTTGCCCAGACCTCTCCTATGATTCCTGTTCCTTGTAAGTTCCTCTAACTTAGGATTCTTGAACCCACTTCACTCCCCAGTACCAAGACATTGTTACAGTTCCTTCTGGTCTCCATCTCCATTTGGCTTTTCTTCATTACATCGACAAGGACCAGCAGAATGAGGACCAGAGATATGATTCCCAGTTTACAATCTCTATAGCTTCCCATGCTGCTCTATCCATTCACACGTTAGGAAATCTTGTCCTTCTGGCCTACGTGCCAGTCCCTAAGATCACCAGCACTGGTTTCAAAATGACTCTGATTTTGACTTATTAGCATACATCCCCTTTGCAAACAAGGACAGAGAAATGTCATTGGATAAGGGTTCAGTCCAAGTTTGTTGGGAGATTTTGCAACCTGCTTACAGACTGGTTCGTGTGTGAGCACCTAGGATCAAAGGCCAAGTGATAGAATCAGTTACAACTGGGTCCAGCATAGAAAGGACAATGGTCAGAGTAGAGAAGAGGTCATGGCTATACCTCACTCCTTCTTCTAGAACTATCTACTTTATAAAATACTGTTGACAACCCTCTTCTCTCTCTGCTCTGATTTTTTGTGATACTTTATTCTCTTGGTTCATTTACATTCTTTCTACTCTTCATTCTCTTCTGCTGGCTTATTATCTACAACACACTTCATAACTGTGAATATTCCTCAAGGTTCATCCTAGATTCTCTTTAGGTTACCTCATCAATCTTCCATGGGATTAACTATGGTAAAAGGGAAAACAGATTAAGGAAGACAGTGGTTAAAAGGTTTGAGGGGGGAAAGGATAAAAAAAGAAAAAGAAGAATAAACAGAAGAAAAATGAGTTGAAGGGAAAAATACATGCGAATGGGGTAAGTTCACTCATGAAATGAAAGTAGATAGCAGAAGGGATTAGAAACTAGAATTCAACAATATGTTGCTTATAAGAGACACACTTGAAACAGAAAGACACCCACAAGGTAATGTGTGTCTCATACAATAAGGTTAAAAAGACAAGGATAGTCATGATCTCAAACCAAAAAAAATCATAAATAGATATAATAAAAAAGATGATCAGAAAAACTACATTTTGCTAAAAAGATTCCCTAGACAATGAAGCAATACAAAAAAAATTTATGACAAATTTTTCTGATAAAGGTTTCATGTCACAAATATGTAGAGAAGTGAATCAAATTTTTGAAGATTACAGTCATTCAAAACTATCTATATCATATGAAAAAAATCTTTAAGTGCAAATTTTAAAACTCAGGTACCATCTCACACTTATAAGAAATGGCAAGTTCTTATGTCCAAGGGCAACAAAAATGAGCATACCCTTAGATCCAGCAATACCACTACTGTAGTATTTATAACCTGAAGAGATGATGAAAAAGGGTAAAAACATCACTTGTACAAAAATATTCATAGCAGCCCTACTTGTGGTGGCAAAGAATTTGAAATCAAGTAAATGTCCTTCAACTGGGGAATGGCTTAACAAACTGTGGTGTATGTATGTCATGGAACACTATTGTTCTATTAGAAACCAGGAGGGATGGTAATCCAGGGAAGCCTGGAGGGATTTGCATGAACTGATGCTGAGTGAGATGAGCAGAACCAGAAAAACATTGTACACCCTAACAGCAACATGGGGGGCGATGTTCAACCTTGACGACCTTGCTCATTCCATCAGTGCAACAACCAGAGACAATTTTGGGCTGTCTGCAATGGAGAATACCATCTGTGTCCAGATAAAGAGCCGTGGAGTTTGAAAAAATTTCAAGGACTATTCCCTTTAATTTAGAAAAAAAACAGACATCTTATTGTCTGATCTTGTTATCTCTTATACTTTTTGTTTCTTCCTTAAGGATGTGATTTCTCTCTCATCATACTCAATATGAATCAATGTACAACTTGGAAACAAAATAAAGACTGACAGATTGCTTTCTGTGGGGGGGGAGTAAGATAGGGAGAAAAATTGTAACACTCAAAACTCAAATAAAATATTAAAAAAAAAAGAAATGACATGTTCTGAAGGTAATGTCAGAATATAATGCACATTAATGAATTTTTGGTGAAGTAGTGAACTGGTCCAAGAATTCTGAAGAACAATTTGAAATTATGCCCAAAGGGCTATAAATTTATATATACCCTTTGTCCCAGCAATACAGCTACTAGGTTTAACAAAAAAGATTAAGAAAAAAGGAAAATGATCTATACGTACAAAAATGTTTTTATCAGCTCCTTTTGTGGTCACAAAGTATTGAAAATTAAGGAGCTACTCACCAATTAGAGAATGACTTGTAAAGTATAGCATATGGTTATGATGGAGTACTAATGTGCTATAAGAAATGATGAGGATGGGGCGGCTAGGTGGCGCAGTGGATAGAGCACCAGCCCTGGAGTCAGGAGTACCTGAGTTCAAATCCAGCCTCAGACACTTAATAATAATTACCTAGCTGTGTGGCCTTGGGCAAGCCACTTAACCCCATTGCCTTGCACAAACCTAAAAAAAAAAAATGATGAGGAGGTTTTGGGAAAAACATGACAAGAGCTATATGAACTGCAAAGTGAACTGAGAAGAACAAGGATGCACAATAGTAGTAATCTTGTAATGATGATATCTGTGAAGGACTTGACTTGATATTTATAATGTATCCAATCAAAATGATTGTGAGATCCTCTCTATCTTCATTCAGAAGCTCAGAAGGAGCAGAGGAGGCAGGTTGGTAATAATAATAGTCCACAATGGAGATTTGACAAGAGGGCAAAGGAATAAAAAGGGGAGAAGATAGTGTGGAATTGAAATGGCTAATTATTGGTTGAAAGTTTGAGAACGAAAGGGAAGTCAGAACAGGAATAGTTACTTGAGAAATTACAAAGGTAAGAAGGGATAATAAGTCTCAAAGAAGGCAAAGAGCAAGTGACAGGAAACAGGGAGAGGGAAAATGATGTGAAGTTCTAGTTAAATGGGGGAATGGCTGCGTTTCTAAATAGGGAAGAGAAATATGATAGGGAATGAAAAAACTTAATGTATGATTGTTCTTATATATAGTATAGGGTCCCTATTGGAGATAGTCATGATGTGTATCCCTTAAACTGTAAAAGTCATAAATAATGTAAATTCCTTAAGCAATGAAAGCCATGATGTGGGTTTTCCTAGCAAAGCTGTTTAGCAGCAAAGATCATAAATAGCATGGGTTTCCTAGCAAAAGTTTCTATCAATGACAGTCATCATCATCATCATCATCATCATCATCATCATCATCATCATCACAATATGAAATCCCTATGGATTAAAGTAACGAATAATGTGAACCAAGATTAATGTATGCCAAAAGAAAATACACAAATTGGGGCATGACAACTGTGACCAATATAAGGCCTTGCATATCCTGGAACTCCAGTCAAAACAGAATTAATGTGGCACTCAGGTGTCTGGGATCAGAACCCAGTGATGAGCAGATCAAACCCAAAAATACTACCCCAAAAAAATCAGCCAGCATACTCTATAACTCCTTCTCCCTTTGTCTGATTTCTATAATTACCACGGGGGGGGGGGGTATCTTTAGAAATTCCAGTATGTTGTCTAGCCACCACCCCAGATTGTCCCACTATGAATTTCTCACCTTGATTATTAAATACTTATCTAATTGGGAGGCTAGGTGGCACAGAGGATAGAGTACCAACCCTAGAGTCAGGAGTACCTGAGTTCAAATCCAGCCTCAGACACTTAATAATTGCCTAGCTGTATGACCTTGGGCAAGTCATTTAACCCCATTGCCTTAAATAAAAAAGTTTTTAAAAGTAAAAAAAAATACTTATCTAAACAATATGGAACTCCCCAGTCTCTTTTTTCAGAATCAGATTGAACTTCTTGTTTGGGGGACCTTTGTATATCCCACTGTAGGAGGATATGGATAAATATTTTTTGTGGTGGCAAGGAATTTGGTGGACAGAGGAAGAAAAAGAGAAGAAGCAACTGTCCGTTGATTAGGTTATTAGGAATGGTTAAACAAGGTAAATATGGTGCCTGGGTGTGATAGAATGTTACTTACCAAAAAAACAATAAATACAATGAAGAGAAACATGAAAAAAACTTAAATGGATTGATGCAAAGTGAAGTAAGCAGAATCAAGAAAACAATATATATATATTGATATATATAAAGTAATTAAACATTTACTCTGTGTAAAGTACTCTGCTAAATGCAAGACATACAAATCAAAAGGTAAGATATTGAGAAATCAATAGACTCTGTGACCTTAGGCAAGTCACTTAACCCCACTGCCTTACAAAAAAACAAAAAAAATCAATAGAGAACCACTGGAGTTTACTGAATGAGGGATGTGGGAAAGGAAGGGATGACAGATCAGATCTGTGCTTTCAGAAAATCAATTTGACAGCTGAAAGGATGGTGGATTGGGATACAGAGAGACTTAGGGCAAGCCAAGTCACTAGAGGACTAATACAATAGTCTAGGCATGAGATGATGAGGGTCAGAATCTGAGTAGTTAGTGTTTCAGAGGAAAGAATGAATCATCTTCAAGATAATAGGATTTATATAACAAATCAACAGGATTTGAAAATAGATTGGATAGAGGAAGTGAGAGATAATGAAATGTCCAGGATGTGAGCTTGAGGGAATAGGAGGATGGATTGCATCCTGTGATATATGAAAAGTTTGAGACATAATTTATGGGTATTTAATATTACCTCTTATTAATTATTCCTAGTAGATAACTAATAAAATGATGGTCATTTGATTTTCTCTCATAAAACAAGGATGAATCATGGAAGCTGTTATCCTTGGAAGAGTGGGTGTTCCCAAGAGGCAGAAATCAACTCTGATTGATTAACAATTAATGAGAATGAGGGTGGCTAGGTGGTGCAGTGAATAGAGCACCGGCCCTGGAGTCAGGAGTCCCTGAGTTCAGATCCAGCCTCAAAAACTTAATAATTAACCTAGCTGTGTGGTCTTGGGCAAGCCACTTAACCCTCATTTGTTTTTCAAAAAAACTAAAAAAAAAAATTAATGAGAAGACAGATATTATAATGAGAGGTGGGCCTATTCTAATGAGTAGCTGGATATATTATTCTAATCATGTCAGAGATGAAAAGAGATTCATCTCAAGCCAGACCATTCTAGAATCTGTGCAAAAGGATCTATTGTCCCCTCAGTCAATGAATAGTGAAAAATGATGAAATAAAAATTCCACCTAGGTAAGATGATCTTTGTAAGGTCTTCCAGTTGGGTAAAACAAGAAGCATGTACATAGAGATTTTGGACACTCTCATCTATAAGCAATATCGTTCACAAGGACTGGGCTTTGAATGATGGAATAGGAAAGGAAAAAATCCTAGGTCTTTCCATTATTAATTGGTTATTAATATAAGAGAAAATAACCATTTCTCTCATCTCTAATAGGAAGTGGGGCTTAGAGAGTTTAGTTTTGGACATGTTGAAGTTAAAATGTCTACAGGACAGAGGAAGTTGGTGTTGTGAGATTGGAGATAAGTGGCAAAGCAATAATATGAGAATCATCAGCATAGATTCAATAATTAAACCTATGTGACCTGATGAGATTACCATGGGAAGTAAAGAGAAAAGGACTCAGGATAGAATCCTGAGGTATAGCTATGGTTAGAGGACAAAATTGAGAAGAGAATTCAGCAAAGGAGACTGTGTAGTAGTAATATAGGTAAGGGGAGAACCAAGAGAAAGTGGCGTCCTAAAAACCTAAAGAGAAGAGATTATGAAAGAAGTGTTGTAAATGAAAAAAAAATTATTCTTCCTCCTTTAGGAGAAAGGTAGTTTGTCTTACAAACATAGATATTACTAGAGAAGCATTTGCAAGCTAGGTTTTTGTTGTCATTTTTTAATCTCCCATTAAAGAATTCTTAATCAAAAACTAGTGCACACAACTTTCTACAAGCTATCTCAAAACTCTTAAATTTGTGCCCTAAGCAAAGGTGTCAGAGTTTCATTTTTCCCTTCTAGAGACTTCCCCTCTAGTGTGAAAGATACCTTTATTCTCTTAAAGAAATATTCCCACCAAAGTGAAAGATAACCTTAGCTAGCTATTTCCCCAAAAGCATGGAGGCTCACTTATTTCCTAAGAGGGACCTACCAGAGATATCCTTCCCCCACTAATATGGAGACTTACCTTAACTCGGATGGATTCAAGATGGAGGAATGTGACCTTCAAGTCAGCATCCCCTCTAAACTCCTGGCTGGATCACCAAATGAAATTAAGATAAATTGAGACACAAAATTCTGAGCACATTCAATTTCCAATAAAAAGGATCTCCCAGCTCTTCAGCAACCTAAAAGACATTAAATGAAGGTAAATGGAACATTTTTACAGGTAAAAAGAGCACCCAAAAACTAGAAAACAGGGGAAGCTAGGTGGTGCAGTGGATACAGCACTGGTCATGGAGTCAGGAGGACCTGAGATTAAATCTGACGTCAGATACTTAACAATTACCTAGCTGTGTGACCTTGGGCAAATTACTTAACCCCATTGCCCTGTAAAAAAAAACTAGAAAAAAGCATCAAAGATGGGAAAAATTTTATGATCTGTTACAAAGTCTGAAGTATTGCATGTATGCATGGGGAACAATATGATTAACTAGAAATCAGTTGTACAGGGCTTCCTTCCATCTTGACACTATGGAAAACTTAGCGGTGTTCAACCTGCGTGGCTAATTAGCATCTCAACAATAAAACCATATTTCGTCAAAGGACAATCAGTGTTGCAGAGATAACAGACCAGACTCCTGGTATCCACTTGTATTTTTCAAGAATAACAGAAATTGGGGCAGCTAGGTAGTGCAGTGGATAGAACACCAGCCCTAGAGTCAGGAGTACCTGAGTCCAAATCCCACCTCAGACACTTAATAAATTGCCTAGCTGTGTGACCTTGGGTGAGTCACTTAACCCCATTGCCTTACCAAAAAAAAACAAAAAAAGAATAACAGAAATTTCCTTACTATAAGAAAAGAATGGTGATTAGCAAGAAAACTGAGCTTCTAACTTAATTAACTCAGAATTTCTGAACTTAACTCAGAGACAAAGAAACATGACTTGGGTAGTATACAAAGCGTTGGCAGTGATACAGAATAGACCCAATTACAAAAATGAAGGCTATCAATCTGATTTTTCTCAAGAAAAGGAAGTTTGAGGGGGGATGGGAATATTTGAAAGACCTGGGGTGGGGAATGAGACACTAAGTTGATAAGGTAGTTATAGCAACAGTGAGGGCCCAATTAAGGTTGTGTAATATAAATTTGTAGTAGACTGTCATAAGAGTTATGTGATTTTCTCAAATTTAATTAATTAGCACTGTGTAAAAGCACAGTAAGTAAAGGAGTAAAGGCATCAAATAGTGAGAGTGATCCAAGGCTGAGACTTGGCAAAACATGATCAGTGATATAACGGGGTTAGGGATTTGAGAGTGGAGTTGAATTGGTTCACCAGGTGGAAGGGGAAGAGAATGACTACTACAGTGGAAATGGCCTCAAAGATCTTGGGGAGTGGGGTGTCAATAAATGAAGGTCACAATATGGACAAAGAATAGGATTTTGTAAGGGAAGAGAGGAAGAGATGAAAAGATGGCATATTTGTCAGTAATGGCAAGATCAAGGGTATACACCAACTTTGTGTGTGGCTGAGATGGAGTAGAAGAATAGCTTGTAGGAAGTAAATAGATTGAGGAACTGAGTGGTTAAGATATTTAAGGGAGAGCCAATATGTATGCTAAAGCCCCCTCATATGAGGGCAGGAGTTAGGAGGGTACAAAAAATTGGGAACCAAGTACTAAACTGAGAAAGGAAAGGAATATGTAGGCAGCAACTATCGGAATTTTGATTGGGTAAAAGATATAGATTATGGGGTAGCTAGGTGACTTAGTGGATAGAGCACCAGCCCTGGAGTCAGGAGGACCTGAGTTTAAATCTGGCCCCCAAAACTTAATAATTACTTAGCTGTGTGACACTGGGGAAGTCACTTAACCCCAAAGCCTTGGAAGAACCAAAAAGAAGGAGGAGGAAGAAGAAGAAAGAAGAAGAAGAAAAAGAAGAAGAAGAAGAAGAAGAAGAAGAAGAAGAAGAAGAAGAAGAAGAAGAAGAAGAAGAAGAAGAAGAAAAAGAAGAAAAAGAAGAAAAAGAAGATATATGTTGTATGGATCATAAAAGATGGAATTTTATTAAGTGATAGGACAGAGGGAGTTCTCAGAACCTGCAATGGGAACCAAGGAGCATTCTACCTCCCCTAACTGAACCAACGGGTTCTGTGTGTGACCAATGAGCTATACACAATTTTTGTGCCCCACCCACATGATAGTATAACAGTATGACTATTATTATTCACTGATAGAAAAAATATATCATAATGTAAATGATCATGGAGAACATTTCCAGTACTGTACTTTATTTCCCATTTTGCTCAGGACCAAGAGCATTGTTCCTTGGATTACATTTCCCTGAAGAAGTTACAAGTGGGAGCAGAGACAGAAGGGTAATCTGCAGTAATATGAAGAAGAAAAGTGATGGAAGGAGGAGCATCTCTAATGGTTCTGCCCCTGAAAGTTGTTAGTGTTCCTATGCCACTGTGTAGGATGCTTCAAGAGGTAGCTGGTCCTGAAACCCCATCTCTCAACTTAGGTCTCTCTCCTCAGGATCCACTAAGACAATTCGCAAGCCACTCTAAAAAAATGAAAGTATCATCCTGGCCCTAGAAGTTTCAGAGTAGAGTCCTAAAGGACATTCCTGTGATGCCTAGAGGGAAGCAGGTTTTTTTAGAAATGTGCTAGAACTGGAAAGAAGACCTGAGTTCAAATCTCACCTCAGACACTTAACTGTAACTTGGGTAAGTCAACCCCTATCTGGCTTAGTACCCTCTCTATAAAGTGGAAACAATAATAGCACCCACCTCCCAGAGTTGTTAATGAGGATAAAATATTTATAAAGCACTTTGTAAATCTCGAAACCCTAGATAAGTTCTAATTATTATCTCAGAAAAACCCCAGATGGTAAAACCACAATTCCTGAATTGTAGCTGAGAGACCTCTGAATCCACTATAAACATTTGGAGAGAAACCTAAGAGAAGATAAATGGAGAGTTTAAAAAAAATAAGAGAGAAAAGACAAGCCCCATACTTTTGAATGGCTAATAAAAGTCCCCAGAACCATAGGTAATGGGGGGAGGCTGACAACATAGCATGTACCTTGATTTCCAATATCTGCACCTCCAGAAACTGATAAGAACAGAAAGATCATTCTCTCTTTTATTGACAAAAGCCCCTTCCCCTTTTTCTCTTTTCCCTTTTCCCCTTCTTCCCTTCCTTCTGTTAATTCCCCTTTTTCTTCCCCGCCCCGTCCCCCCCTCCCCTTTTCCCTTTTAATACTTGAAAGGTAAGGTAAGTTTCTTAACTTAACTGAGTGTGTCTAAGTTAACTTTAAGCCAAGTCCGCTGAGATGAAGATTCCGGTGGTTCTCACCTCCTCCCTTCCTCCCCTCAGTTTGTTATTGTTGTTCAGCTATGTCTGATTCTTCATGGCCTTATTTGGGGTTTTCCTTGTCATTTCTTTCTCCTTCGGATTTTAACAGATGAGGAAAGTGAGGCAGACAGGGTTAAGTGATTTGCCAAGAGTCAATATAGCTAGTAAATAACTGATGCCAGATTTGAACTCAGGAAAATGAACCTTCCTGACTCAAGGCCTGGCCCTTTATTCATTTAATCACCTAGACACCCCAATTTTAATCCATCTACCCACCTCAATTTCTATTTTATGACTTCATTGGATAAATACCTTGATTTACTATCCATCCATGATTGTCTTTTGTGTATTAAATATTCAGTGAGAGGGAGCTAGACTGGTTCAGAGAAAAGTAATTTGTTATCCTCTCCCTTTTAGAGAAATTGGGGTGGGGAAGTTAAATTTATTCTGAACCATATCATAACCATAGACAGCTCATAATGTATAATATAATATATTTTTATCCCATTGCCCCTTTTGGAAATAGGAAATTGGAAAAACAAAAAGTTAGACATGGGCCTTTTCCTGTTTGGCAAAAGGTGAAAATCCGAGCCTCTCTTCGATGAAACATACCCTTTCATAACTCTGTACAACTATCTGCCACTTGGCAGATGAACCTCAGTGAACCTGGTTGAACTCTGGCTCCAGACCAAGGTTTCAGCTCTACCCCCAGCTTTGGAGAGCAAGAAATGAAGAAATGAAACTAAACTTGTTTTCAAGAAACTGAAACTGATAGAAGACCACATTTCTTTTTAGGACTTTTTTCCCCAGTCCGGCTTCATTTGAAAGCTCCTACTGGCCCAACCCTCAGTCCCAAACCTCCCCAGGAGGGGACTCACCAATCCCAGTTCCCTCCACATATGGTAACTGCTTATTGAGGCAGTCACTGACTGCCTGGGGAAAGAGGAGCAAAGAAGCAGAGCAGGACCCAAATGATTCTATCACTTCTCCTGTGACCCCAAACCTTGTCCAATAGCAGATTGGCAAATCTCTGAAACAACTTGGGTGGAGCTCAGGACAGGGGATTTTTCCTCTCTGCCTTGCTGAGAAAGGGGTCTTGATTTTCAGATTGAATTTGAGCCATCAGCACATGGATCACTTGAAGAAATCATGCATTATGTTCTTAGTCATCCTTGGAGGTCTTCTGTTAATAGTACTGGTGGTCCTTGTGGGGGTTTTCGCGTTTAGGGCCAACTCAGATGCCTGTCAACAGGGCTTTAAGTTCCAGAATGAAAGCCAGTTACTTCAGAAGAAGCTGAAGAAGAGCCAGGAGAGCTTCACAAAGATGGAAGCCCAATGGCAGAGCTGCAGCAATACCATGGTACTGGGGGCAGGGGGGCTGAGGGGTAGAGGGCCAAAAGAGAGAAGGAGAGAAATCAGCAGTCACAGGGAGGGGCCTAGGAGTCAATGAGCAGGAGATAGAAACAATTTCTTTTAATTCAGTATTTTAGGTTATGAATTTGTCTACATTAAAAACTTCTTCTTGTCTCCCAAATTCCTGTCTCTGTTCCATTCTCCACATCTCCTCTTCTCCTATGTCTCTCCTCCCTGAATCTCTTCATCGGTTCCCCATCCCTCCCACTCTCTCCCTTCTCTGCCTCCCTTTTCCTTATCTCTTCAGCTCCCCCTTCTTGTCTCTGTTCCTCATCTGTTTCTTCTTCCTTTCTTACTCTCTCCCTAGCTCCCTGCTCCTTGAGTCGTTTTCCTATCTGTCTGTCATTCTGTAACTTTTACCTTCCTGTTTTCACCAGTCCCCCATATCCCTTATCTCACCACCTTCCCTCTACTATCCCTTTGCTGGATGCCCTATGTCCCCATTTATGTCACATGTTCCTTTCCCAGGCTTCCTGTCTCCCCATGCCCCCTCTGCTTATCTAGGTTATATGCCAATTTTCTCACTGCCTCCTTTTCCCATCTATTCCTCCCTCCTTCAATTGACCTTGGAAGCTGTTCTGAAACAAGAAACCAGTCTCAGAAAGGACTGGAGAACGTGGGGGCAGATGAGACTATCTCCTGAGCCTGGTTCGTTCATATACCTTTTTCCTCCTCTTAGAGAGACCTGAATAAGAATCTGGAGGAAGTGACATCTATTAGAAACTCATTGCTCATTCAGTTACAGGAGCTGAAAGGTAAGGGGCCTGTGTGTGGGAGGATGGTGAGGAGAGGTTCCCCTTCTCCTCACCACTCTGGGAAGCATCTTGGAACCCATATTGAAAAGGAAGTTTCAGAAACAATAGTAAATGACTATAGATCTGCAGTTTGATAAACACAGGAAACTAGACTGAGAGTAGAATGATCATAGGTTTTTAGGACTGGAAAGGGTGCAGAGAAAACATCTACTCCAGAAGTATTGAACATTGGGTCTATGAGTTAATTTTTAATATTTGGATAACTGTATTTCAATGCAAATGAGTTCCTTTGAAATTTTGTGTGCTATATTTTATGCATTTTAACACATCCTTCTGAGAAGAGAGACTCCTGGTCTTCAGCAGATAGATGGCCAAAGGGGAGGGGGACCATACAAAAAAAACTAAGAGTCCCAGGTCTGATCTGATCTCCTCATTCTACCCATGAGGAGCAGAGGCCAGAGACATTAAGAACCTTGCCCAAAGTCACCCAGAGGGGGCGGCTAGGTGGCGTAGTGGATAAAGCACCGGCCTTGGAATCAGGAGTACCTGGGTTCAAATCCGGTCTCAGACACTTAATAATTACCTAGCTGTGTGGCCTTGGGCAAGCCACTTAACCCCGTTTGCCTTGCAAAAACCTAAAAAAAAAAAAAAAAAACAAAGTCACCCAGGTAAGAAATAGCCAGGCAAAGTGATGGGGAAGATTCTTCAGGCTCTCTGATCCCAATGCTGCCCCTTTTCCACTATTACATGTGATTTCCAAGGAAACCCAGGTTTCTTTATGGGCTCTGCCACCATGAGCTGCATGACTGGGTCAGTCACTTGAGCTCTAAGTCTCAGTTTTCTGATCTGACAAGTAAGGCAATTGCACTGGATGAGTTCTAAGGTTCCCAGAATGTCTTAAAAATCCCTGTTTTGGAGTGGCTAGGTTTTGCAGTGGATAGAGCACCAGCCCTGGAGTCAGGAGTTCAAATCTGAGTTCAAATCCGGCCTCAGACATTTAATAATTACCTCGCTGTGTGGTCTTGGGCAAGCCACTAAGCCCCATTGCCTTGCAAAAAAAAAGAATCCATGTTTCCTTCCCTTCTCTGGTTTGATGGTTAGCCACAGAGGGATCTTAATACCCTTCTCTAGAACTCCCTATCCCAGTGATCATTTCCTAAGAAGGAATTTTCTGGGAAGTAGACTCAAATACAGGGAATTCAGGCCCTGGGGAAGAAAATCTGAAGGTCCAAGTGGCTTTGGAGACCTTTCCCATGGCATCAAGTTGATGTAGATGAGAATAGTAGTGAAGGAGTTTCTTCTTTTCATTGTTTCCCTCTCCCTTTCTTTCCTGGGCCAGGAGAGAACCAGGATTTGACAAAGAAACTTGAGAAAGCTGAGGCAGCCCTGCAGATGGAGAGGACAGTACAGATGTAGAAGGGTTGGGCTCTGCTGCCCCTAATAATTTCCTTCAGCTGAGACTTCATGTGGATCAGTGATCCAGCACTCTCTTGAATTCTTCTAGGGTTAGGTGACTTCTAGGGACAAGGTCATTCTATCTTCTAAGGGACACATTTCTTTCTAGATGGAGTTGCCAAGAATCTTCTACTTCTTCTATAGGGTAGAGATGTAGGAGTAGTAAGGGTTGATTTCCTAATCTGTGACTGAACCAGAACAAATGTATAAGCCCAGGAGAGCCTTCCAGTTCCCCAAAAACAGAATTTTACCTATATGATATATGGAACAGAGACCAGCTGGGCCAGGAAGGGAAATCCATCCCTGAAGGTTATCCATACAGACCTGGAACTCAGGTACTAGGGTCTCTGGGGCTTTGCATGAAATAGATCCTCATTCTGTTCCTGACTTATCATGAGACCCTGGGCAGTTACACTTCTCCTCTTGACTCTGTTTCCTCTATAATATGATGATGATGATGATGATGATGATGATGATGATGTTTGTTCTCCATTCTCAAAGATCATGATATTAGGGAGGTGCTGCCACAAGTAAAGGAATTGAATTTGAGTGAGGGGGTGCTATGCTAAATCACCAACCTCACTTTCTCCTCCAGAGTCATTTGGGTTCAGGACCAGATATGGATCAGGGCAATGGAGATGCCAGATGAAAGACAATCAGAATTAACCTTGCCTAAGATCACACAGCTAGTAAGTGTCAAGTGTTTGAGGCCAGAATTGAATTCAGGTCTTCCTGAATCCAGGGTTAGTGCTCTTATCCACTGCACCACCTAAAACATGAAAGCATTAGATAAGAAATCCTCTGTTTCCTTCCAGCTCTACCATTTTGATTTTTTTTTCTCTTCCACCTCTCTCACTTTACCTTCTGTGCTCTACAATCCTTTCCCCTTATGACCTTTTTTGACTTCAATTATAGGGTCCTTTCCATTTTTGATGTGTCTTCTCAGCTCAGACAGTCTGTATTCTAAGGCTTCCCCACCCCTCCACAACCCCAGGGCCCACTCAAACATTTTCTATCTGTTCTGATGCCTCCTTCTATCTGTTAGTATTCTAAGGTTCCCACCCTACCTCCATTCTAATCCCCACTCATTTCCCAGCTTGGACATTCTCTGTTCACTCTACCACTAAAGGCTATCCAAAATTAATTTTCTCTCCTTCAGGAAATGTTTGAGTGTCATTAGCTTTCAGTCTCATACTAGGTGCTGGGAGAGTTTCTGGAATTAAAGACAATCTCTGTTCTGATGAAACCCATAAAATAGTAATGTATAGGATTCACTGACAATAAAAAAAAACATTTAGAAATTTTTTCTTTGGGGAAAAGGAGACTTTTCTACTTTTTGGGCTTATAGCTATACCATGACTCTCCTCCAATACCACAAATTTTGGAAAAGATACCATGTCATGCAAAGAACTATTAAGTGGCATAGCAAGAATTGGTAACACACTAATTACTATAATACTATTAGGGGTAGGGAGCTACTTTGACCATCTCTTCCCCACCAAGAATTCAAGATAAGGGAGTCTAGGAATAGTATGGTAGAGATGCATCTTAGGAATCCCAAGGTCTTGTGCTCAGGGTGGTGATAATTCAAAAGATCTCTCCCAGTCATGTGGGAAGAGATCAGAAATATTTAAGCCCTCTAGAGAAACATCCCATTGGTTCCTAACTCTGACTATCCCCTTTCTGTTCATTCCTCCAACCCACCTTCATCTTCTAGAGGAAAAAAACAGCTCCAAAGTGACAAGTTCAGCACTTCCTGGCCCTCAGATCTACTCTTTACTTCTGGGACTGGGTCTGGTCACTGCCTTGCTTCCCTGAGCATACTGAGTAAGGTAAGTGACATTAACCAAGGATGGAAGGGATCTCAATAAGGTGACTCGTGGAAGGGACAGGGACTCAATGAAGTAGATGAGGGCTGAGGAAGGGAGATAGGTAATAATGTGGGCAACTGGGGCTTACTGTGATAATGGAGCTCAGTGAGGAATATGAGAGCTCAAAGAGAGGAGTTAGGGCTCAGTGAGGAGATTGGAGCCAATGTGAGAGTTAAAAATGCAGTAAAGTAAGATAGGACCTCAGAGAGAGAAAGACTGAAGGATTCATGATGAAATAAGAACCTAGAAAGGAGATGAGGCATGAAGAATTGGGACTCAATGAAAGATTTGGGGGGATAGGTCTGAGAGCAGCAAAGAGAAAAGGGAAAGAAATGAAATAAGACTGGGGAAAGGCTAACCCTGGCAATGGTGAGAATCCTTGTGAAGCACAGTTTGACACATAACCCTACTTCAAGGAAAAAAAATCCAAAGAGGGTGATGATTCAATATGGGAGAATAGGTAATAATGAGGGAGATGGGGGCTTGAGACTATGGGGCTCTATGGGGGGTGGGGTTCAGTGAGGCAAGATAGAACCTCAGAGAGAGAAGGTGAAGGATCCTTGAGAGTAAAGAAGTGCAGTGAAATGAATAGGGACTCAACAAGGAGGATGAAGAGCAGCAAAAGAGATGAAGACTCCTTAAGGAGTTTGGATTTTGGCAAGATAAATAGGAATGGGGAAACAAAGGGGAGTGAAGAAAAGAGAGGGGATTCCCAAGTATATGGAAAAGCTAGCCCTGGAAATAGTGAGATTTTTCTGGAGGGGAGAATTTGGACCCAAGTATCTCAAGATTGGAAGAAACACTAACAATCCTGAACATACCTAGCTATGTATTCTTGTTAGGGGTGGGGGTGTGAAAAATACTTAGTAGGTGGGGCGGCTAGGTGGTGTAGTGGATAAAGCACTGGTTTTGGAGTCAGGAGTACCTGGGTTCAAATCCGGTCTCAGATACTTAATAATTACCTAGCTGTGTGGCCTTGGGCAAGCCACTTAACACCATTTGCCTTGCCAAAAAAAAAATACTTGGGGGCCCCATAGACCTAGAAAGTAAGCAGAGGTGAGTAAGAATTAGGAGGGACATGAAAGGTCTCTCTGCCCTGACTTCTTCCTGTTTTCTGTCCTAGGCACTTCCTAACCTATTGGAGACTTCTAAACCCTGGTTCCTGGTATTAGTTTCCTGAAGCTCAAGGAAAACTGATCCAGAGCAGGAATTCTGTTATGGTCTTTTTATTCCCAGTTGAACAGTTTGCTCTCACCACCTGATTTTAAAGTCCTAGGATACAGAGTGGGCTCTGAGGAAGGATGGGGGGAAGGGCTCTGATAGGAGCAGGCACTGGAGAAAGGGTGTGGTGCCCTTGATAGAAATAGGCATGGGCTAGGGGATGGAATTTTTAAAATAAAAGATGATCATCACTTAAATTTTCTTATCTTTTTGGGGAGATAGGGGAAGGAAAGAACTGAAAACAGGAGATAGGAGAGTGGGCATGGTAATGGTTGTAGCTTTCCTCAACCCTTGTACTATCCTATCAATATATAGTCTCCTCTTGGAAGGCTTTGAGGCAAAATAGAAAGCCTACTCAATTTAGACCTGAGTTCAAGTCCTATCTCTGATTCTTACAAATATACATAGCCTTGGGCAAGTTATTTAACTTCTGGGGGCCTCAGTTTCCATATCTTTAAAATAAGGGGGTTTGGACTAGATGATTCCTAAGGTTTTCTCCAACTGTAGACATAAGAAGACATAAGATATATAGACATATCTTATGTCAAAGAAAGAGGTGGAGTTAAGATGGCAGAGTGAAAGTATTATTACTTGCCACACCCAACACACCTCTTTCATGCCAATCCAGAAAATGTACCAGAGGGAATTTCACTTGAGAAAACTGTTTTTAAAAAAATCCCAGTGAGATATTTTTCCAGCTCAGAGCAACTTAGAGAAATAGAAAGATCTACCTGGGACAGGGGATGGCTAGGAATGTGAGATGGCAATGAGGCTTAGAAGATAAGATTTTAGTACCCAGAAAGAGAAAGGGTGCAAAGACATAGTACCAGGGCAAGAAACACCACAGTGGGAAAAACAGCTCAGGTCATACCTGAACTATCACTGGATATATGAATGGCTGCCATTTACCAGCTTTGTTACCTCTTACCTAGTTTTGGGTCACAGATCCAGCGTGGTGAACAATCACAAGTAGGCTAGTACTAAGCCCAGAATTAATTCCAGAAAAGTTGTTGGATATTTCTGATCTCAGGAGTAGAGCAGTGATTCAGTTCTAACTTTGCCCAGTGTGTAAGCCTTCAGTGGAATAACCAGAGCAGAAGACAAAAAGCAAAGAACAGCCAAGAGTTCAGTCATTCAGAGCCTGTAGAACCTCCCAGTAGACAAAATGATAGAGTCTAAGAAACCCAACTATGCCTCTGACAGGTGAAAAGCAACTCTGAGGGGTGAACAATTGATGAGGGAGTGGGCATATTAATGAAGAGGTGGTCTTCAGTTCCTCCTACTGAGAATGTGGCTTGATTCTGAGGCTCAACTTCCTCCAGCAATCTGGATAAAGAAATCCATCTTTATCCAGATTACTCTGGTTGGTTTTCTCCTTAGTGAGTTAGGTTATTCTAAACTACAAATCTGTTTACAGATACTGTTACTAAACAGAAGTAAGGTCTTCTAACTGAATGAAGTGTCCTGCCCAAGATAAAGGAGCATGTTCCTTCAGATTTGGGGCAATCTCATCTATCAGCTATGTCCTTCAGAGACTGACTGACTGGTTTATAGAGATTAATCCCTGAATGAGGAAATAAGAAAGAAAAACCTAGTCCCCGATTTAATAATAATTATTAGTAATATAATAGAAAAATAATATCTTCTTTCAGCCATTCTAGAAAAAAATGTTTGTTTGAAGTTTTCGTCCTTCATTTTCAAAGAAGACCATGACATCAGGGAGGTGATGCTATGATAAGTAAAATGAACTGGATTTGAGTGAGGAGGTGCTCTGCTAAGTCACCAGCCTCACTTTCTCCTCCAGAGTCATCTGGGTGCAATGGTCAGATATGAATCAGGATGCCTGGAGATGGTCCTGAGTGCAAGGAAATCGGGGTTGAGTGACTTGTCCCAGGTCACACAGCAAGTAAGAGTCAAGTGTCCGAGGATGGATTCGAACTCCTGTGTTCCCAAATCCAAGGTCTCCACTGGATTCAAACTCTATCCACAGTACCACAGAAAGCAATATCTAACTATAATCCTGTCAATAAAAATTTATTTGATGCCTACTGTATGAGAGACACAGGGTACTGGGAGTACAAAGAAAGGCAAAAATATTCCTTATCCTAAAGAAGTTGACAATCTGATAGAAGAGAAAACATGCAAATAACCATTTATAAACAAGGTAAATCTCCTGAAGATAAACTCAGAAGGAAGGAACTAGTATTAAGAGAGATCATGAACATCCCAAAAGGTTACTAAATTTTGCTTATTCTTTGAGTCAGTAATACCCCTAGTCAACCTATATCCAAAGAAGATGAAAGAAATAAAGGATTCAGAAATTCAGAAATATTTAGAAGCTCTTTTGTGGTGGCAAGGAACTAGAAACTAGAAGGTGCCATCAGTTAGGAAATTAGATGAGCAAACTATGATGTATTAATTGAATGGAATGCTATTGTGCCATAAACAATTAAGAAAGGGTTGGTTTCAGAGAAACCAGAAAACACTTTTATGAATTGATAAAGAAATGAGTTAGCAAAACCAAGAAAACAATTTCTACAATAACAACATTGTAAAAGACAAAAAAACAGAAAAACTTAAGAACTCTAATCAGCATCACTAGCCAACCACCATTGCAGAGAACCCATAATGAAACATGGTAGCCACCTCCTGACAGAGAAGCTCAAGATGAAGAACAAGATGGAGGTCAATGGAGGAATTTTTTTCCTTAACTTTGTATATTTATGGGGTGGCTAGGTGGCACAGTGGATAAAGCACCAGCCCTGGAGTCAGGAGTACCTGGGTTCAAATCCAGTCTCAGACACTTAATAATTACCTAGCTGTGTGGCCTTGGGCAAGCCACTTAACCCCATTTGCCTCGCAAAACCTAAAAAAAAACTTTGTATATTTGTTACAAGGGTTTGGGGTTGTTGTTTGTTGCTTCTATGAAGGAGGGAGAGAAGTAGAAAGGAGAGAAAATAGATTTTTTCATTGAAAAAATAAAATTAAAGGAATTGAAGGAAAAATAATTGAATAATAATTGAAAATAATTGAATAAATAATTGAAAAAATTGAAAAAATAATTGAAGGAATAGAAGCTGATGAGATCACCAAATGAGAGTACAGAAAGAAAAGAGAAGAAAGCCCTGGACAGAGTCTTAGGAAATACCCAGAGTTAGTGGACTAGTCAGATGAGAAGATAAAGTTGCTTCTGAGATAAGAAGGAAGAAGAGGTACTGATGTGTTCAGAGCAGGGACAGCTACCAGAGCTTTCGGTCCAGAAAATTACTTACCAGAACACATGAATGACAAACCTAGAGGAAAGGCGTATCTAGGATGCCACCTGGTGTTCATTCAGATACTGCAGTCTGAGGTAATCTAAATTTTCTTGCTATGATACTTAACCCCTGTTAGCTCTCAGTAGAGATAAGAGGGGAAATGAAGTTAAAGTAGTATAATGCACATTAGCTACCTACTCAATGTCCCTGGCAATCTCTAAGACCATAAGTTACAGTTGCAATCTGCTTTATAATTTCCACATCTTGGAATTCCTTACACTGGTCACATCACAGTTCCCTCTATTCTTGTGAAATCACAGGCTTTTTTCATCAGAAAGAAAACTGGAAGAAGACCATGATTGATTCAGAACTGACAATTCAGAGTTAAAAAGTTTAGCATTCACTGTCATCTGCCTCAGGGAGATCTGTCAGTCTCTTGAGGCAGATTAGTAGCCTCTAAGCTTCATTTGGGGGTCATAAAGATTCCACCATGACCCCCACATTTGGAGACAGAATAGAATATTCCAGGTGCTTCCTCTTCTATCTCCATATCCCATAATTAGAGTGTTAGAATGGGTCTCTGTCTCTGATCCCACCTACATTTCAACACTCACTTAGATGTACCATAATAATTAGAGTCTTTATCTAGTAAATGTCACTACTTGGCCATCAGAGATGGCTTTCAGGAAAACATAGTCCAAAAAATTCCTCCTAGCAATAATTGTCTCAGGGTCCAAGAATAAAGGGGAAAAATGTCTTAGAAACACTTATCCTTTATCATACCTACTACAATAAATTTTCTCAGTCAATAGATAAAATAATTTATTGTCAGGGAGGGAAGGAAAAAGATATAGGGGAGTCTGACTATTTAAAGTCCAGTTCTTAGGAAGACTTAGGTTGACTGATGAATATCTCAAGAAATTACTGGTAAGTAAGCCTGCTTACCCAAAAAAGAGTGGTCCTAGGGTCCTTTCCCCTTTCTTATTAAGATGAGGAACCAGTATCCTGGATATTGTTCATTAATACTGAAATATGACAACAAATCATATAATTGAC
This sequence comes from Macrotis lagotis, assembly GCF_037893015.1. Taxonomy (NCBI): domain Eukaryota; kingdom Metazoa; phylum Chordata; class Mammalia; order Peramelemorphia; family Peramelidae; genus Macrotis; species Macrotis lagotis. Next base: position 637,916,188 of record NC_133666.1, on the reverse strand, counting down.
TGCTGAGCCCTAAATTAATGTACATGCAAAAGATTTGAATAACTGGCTCTTTCCTGGCAGCTTTTTATTCAATAGGAAAAAGATCCACCACAGACCTCTGGTTTAGGGTGAGAGAACCTTGAGTTCTCTCTTTCTCTCCTCTCTTTCCCCACCCTCCAACATTCTTTGTCTGTGAGTGAATGGTACTATGCTTTCCTATTCTGTCGGGTTTATTTTTTGCTGACCTTAGATGAATGAGTAAGTGAATGAATCAAAGACAAAAAGGACCAGATTATAGTATAATGAGCCTTGGGGGGAGTAATGGCAGTCATCACTTTAAATTTGAGCCTCTCCCCCCATAATTTAAAGTGGTGGAGAAAAGTGGTTTTGGTGGAGTCTTCCTAAATATTCTTCTCAGTAAATATCCCCTTGTAAAGGTATATTGTTGCTCAATCATTTCAGTTGTATTTGACTCTCTGTGATTCCTTTCAGGGTTTTCTTGGCAAAGATACAAGAGTGGTTTGTCATTTCCTTCTCCAGTTTATTTTACAGATGAGGAACTGAGGCAAATAAAGTTAAGTGACTTGCCTAGGGTCACACAGTTATTAAGTGGAGAACATCAAATTTGAACTCAGGTACTCCTTGACCCCAGGGCTGGTGCTCTATTCACTACACCATCCAACTTCCCCTTCATTGCATTCTGAGGAATATGAGGAGATCTTCATAGTATGGGGATTTCTCATCTCATTAGTTTGTGGAAAATATTGAACTTCGGATATACAACTCTAACCACATAGTTACATCTTGTAAGACATTCAGTAAGTTTTTTAGCCTGTAGTAATATGTTGCATAATTCCCATCATTTCCTTAAATAATCTGCCATTGTAAGAACAATACTAATATTAATAATAGTAATTAATTATACCATATGTAACTAATAATACTAAAAATAATGTGATAAGAAATAGAACAGAGGAGTTAAATCCAGGAATGAAACAAGGAAGATTTTGATCTCCAGTAGAGAGAAAAGTGTCAAACAGATCTGAATGTACTTATCTATGTGATTGGTATGTCCAGCACCATAACCAACCTTCACTGGCTGCCATGACAGGTTGCTAAGCATATCTGTTTACAGACACACTGATCAGAGATCTTTATTGTTCCCAGCTCATTCAGGTATTGAGGCCAGCTCTCCTTTAACTGCCTTGAGGTTGAAAACCAATTCTCCCCTAGGTGCTTTGGGGTCAAAGTTAGCAGTTTTCTTAGGTCACAGTCAAGCTAGACACTCCCTCACTGTCCCCAGGATCCAATCCCCCTTTGGTGAGAACTTCAATGATCCACACAAACTTCCTAGTATCCTCACTTCTGTATTCAGTCCATTAAGTTTCTCCTTAATCCCTGTCATTCCCCCCATCAACTAATCAAAGAAACTGTCCTTATCCAGATCAATGCATTAACCAGAAATTATGAAGCAACTTCATCCTGCCTTTCCAGGTTTTTAATGAATTACTCCCTTTCACATCTACTTCACGGGTCCAGGCAAAATGACTTTCTGGCTATTCCTCACATATCTTCTATCTTCCATCTCTGTTCCCATGAAGAGGCTTTGCACCAGCCTCCAACATTTCCTTCCTACTGGAGTCCATCTCTGATCTCCTCAGCTGATAGTGCCTGCCAGCATAGATGGATTTGGTATATAAGACTGATGAGTAAGTACAAACTCCCTAACCTATTGAACCTAGAAGTCACCATATCATGGTCCTTACACCAGAAAACTAGTGCCTTTCTTCTCCAGAGCTGTATGGTTACATTCAGATGACATCTACTCCCCTGTTTCCCTCCCCCATCCCCATTTTCCACTACAGTTCTTTTTCTGGGAATAGTAAATAAGTCAATAATAGAATTGCTTAGGGAACAATCAGATGCTCTGTGACTCCATTCATATCCTAATGATTCCTAAGACCAAAACTCTCAGTTTACTCAACTGTAAAATGGGGATGATCATAGTGTCCACCTCCCAGGGTAGTTATAAGGATCAAATGAGAGAAGATTTCGCCAGTCAGTCCCTATCCTTAAGCTGTTCACTTACTCCCCCCAATCCCTCACAACATATTCCCCACAACTGTTCTGAGGACTGAGGCTCCAACTCCCTGGAGACTCACAGTATTCCTTGGGCTGGACTGGGATGGGGCCACTATTGTCTGGAGAAGCAGGAGGCTGAGCTCTTCTCTCCTGGAATATTAGGAGAGGGTTCCGGTTTCTCAATGGGATAAGGAAGTGGGGCTGGAGGAGGAAAAGCAGGAAATCCGGAGCAGGTTCCGAACAGACTCAGAAGCAAGGAGGATGTTGCTGCCTAATTTGTTCATTCCCTCAAGGGGATGGGGAATGGACTTGGAGACTCAAAAAGACTTCAGGAGGCCCAAGAGTATTGAAAGGAAATAGCAGGGGAGGCTAGGTGGCAGTGGATAGAGTCAGGAGTACCTGGGTTCAAATCCAACCTCAGACACTTAATAATGACCTAGCCGTGTGGCCTTGGGCAAGCCACTTATAACCCCATTTGCCTTGCAAAAACCTAAAAAAAAAAAATAACAGAATAGAAACAGGCTAAGAATGGAAGGAGATGGTGAAGAGTGTTGAGGAGTAAGAGAGGGGGTTAGATGTTGGGGAGGAGGGTATTGGAGAAAGGTCCAGGGAAGCTTGGCTGGGATTTGGGGGGAAGATTTTGGGAGAGAAACAAGGATCTTGGGGGATGACTGAAGGCAAGAGTTCGGTGCTTATAGGCAGAAGTCCAAGGTTGTGGACATAGAAGGAAAGTGTTAGGAGGGCTGGGATGAAGTCCAGGAGTCCCCACAGGGTTTAGAAAACAATCCAAACAGAATATTGAGAATGTAGAGGCTAGGAGGCTCCAGGAAATTATAAATGCCTTTGGGGAAAGAGGGGAAGACTGTGAGGAGGGGTTTCAGGAGAGGCTGGAAGGAGAGAGATGTGAGGTGGGGCAAGCATCCAGGTCAGAGTGTGGAGAGGATCGGGTTAGGTTAGGGGGATTGAAAGAGAGTCCTCGACAGGACTGGAGAAAGGGGAGGGGTTTTTTAGAGGAAGAGAAGCTGAGGGTCCTGAAGGGTCAAAACGGTAGAAAGAGAATGGTCCAAGGAGAGGAGGTCCAAGGAATCCTGACAGGGGAATCGATGGGACAAGGGAGAATCGGGACTTAGAGCTTGGCGGAGTTTAGAAATCTTTCTAGTCCAGCCGGCTCATTTTACAGAAGAAAAAACTGAGGTCCAGAAAAATGAAACCACTTGACCCAGGACTTAGGAGAGATGGGGGTGGCAGAGAAAGGGGTGAGGAGTAGCAGAGTCTGCGGGCTAGGATCAGGGAGCAGGAGGGGGGAGGACCGGAGTGAGAGTCGTGGAGCTGAAGCCGGGACTGGAGAGAGGGAGCAACACTTACGGGCCAGCGCGTGGGATCCCAGGTAGGCTGAGGCGGCGAAGGAGGGCTGGTGGATGGGGAGGATCTACCCAGACTGGAAGGACGAGCTATTGTCGGTCCTCTGCGGCGCGGGGCTCTGCCTGCGCGTCCGCAGTGCCTCCCCACGCCACCAGAGGGCGCTGCCTCCTCGCAGGTCCGCCCTGGACCGGCTGTCGGAGAGTCTGTTTCTAGGGCGGTGGTGGAGGCGAGAGCGTTAGCCTGGACCCCCAGACTCGGGAGGGACCCGCTCCAGCCCCTCGTCGGGATCAGGCATCAAGGAGAAGAAGGGCAAGGAGCCAGCCGAGAAGCTGCCGGAGGGGAGTTAACCATCATTATGGGCTGGCACCTTTCCGAAGGCTTCACAAATTGGTACAAGTGGTGCCAGTCCTAGCCCTCCTGACAGAAAGCGCAAAGATGGAGCAGAGGGACCCTTGGGCACTGTGAGCTTTGGAGAACGTTTTAAGTGCGTTATCTCATTTGAGCCCGGATGAGTTGTGGATGTATCTGAGGGCTAGAGATCACCACACCCCTCAAAGTGAGTGTCAACCTCTTATTCCATTGGAGCTGACCCCTTAAATGTCCTAACTTCTGTGAAGGCTCCAGCACCCTTCTGATCTGCCCAAGTTGCCATTAAATCCTCACTATACTCAATGGAAAGGGCTCCTATTTAGAGAGTGATCCACCCATAGCATAACCCCACTCAATAGCTAACATTTATGTAGCATTTTTAAGGTTTGCAAAGCACTTTTGCAAGTTATCTCACTTTCTCTTCACAACAACCTTGGGATATGGGTGCTATGTATAGATAGATAGATAGATAGATAGATAGATAGATAGATAGATAGATAGATAGATAGATCGATCGATCCCCATTTTACTTTGAGGTTAGATGATTTGCCTTGATAAGTATCTGAGGCAAGATTTGAACTCAGACTTTCCTTCCTGGAAGTCTAATGCTTTATCTATTGTAACAAACAGTTTGGGGGGATCTCCCAGCCCAAGTTACCTTCTCTCATAGACGTTATTGCTGTTAAGTATTTTCAGTGATGTCCAACTCTATGACTCTATTTGGGTTTTCTTGGTAAAGATCCCAGGGTGGGTTCAACTCATTTTACAAATGAGAAAAATGAAGCAGGGTTAAATGACTTGCCCAAGGTCACACAGTTCATAAGTGTCTGGAGCCAAATCTGAAATCAGATACCATATGTGCCTCCTTCTCAACCCTGTCCACCTCTATGTATCCAATGCCCTTGGATTTAACTCCAGCAGAGGCCCAAATTCTACCCCAGCTCCCCAGCTGTTCCCTCCACAAATAAAATATTTGTTTTTTTTTAAAAAAAAAAAAGAGGGGAAGCTAGGTTGCACAGTGCTTAGAGCACCTAACCTTGAATTAGGAGGACCTGAGTTCCAGTCTGGCCTCAGAAACTTAATAATTACCTAGCTGTGTAATCTTGGGCAAGTCACTTAAGTCCATTGCCTTGTCAAAAAAGAAAAAAAAGAAAAATACAAAGTAGAAGCTATATAAATGTTTATTATCTTCTCCCTTCCCTAATAACCATGCCCCCAACTGCAAGACCCTTCAGGATACTTACCCATCCCCTCTTGACTGCCTCCAAGATCCCCAACCTCCCTTCTAATAATCTTTCCTTTCTAAGCCTAGAATTATGCCCATCTCCCCTCCCCTTTCCCCACCAACTGATCCTTTTCCAATTTGTGGCCGCCAGCCTCAACTTTCAGAACACACATCAAATCCATACCCCATAACAGACCAGTGACCAGTAACCAACATAGTCTACTGCTACACAGCTATCAGTTCAGGTATAAAGTATTAAGAAGGGTTTTCCATGTGAAGCTGACTTCCATATTAACTTACTCTTATACGTGTGACTTAAGTTTAGTGATGTGTTTTCATCAGCCTATTATTTATCAACACCCTGTTCCATCTACTTCATCAGCTCCTCCAGCTAAAACCCAGACCCCTCTTCTATCACTCTGATTCCCCCATCTCCATCACTGATGATGATGATGTTTATCCTTTGTACTCAAAGAAAATCATGACATCAGGGAGGTGATACCGTGACAAACATATGATTTGGACTTGAGTGAAGAGGTTCTGTGCTGTCATCAGCCTCACTTTCTCCTCCAGAGTCATCTGGGTACAGTGGCCAGATATGATAACTGGAGATGCCAGGCAATCAGGATTAAGTGACTTGTCCAAGATCATACAGCTAGTGTCAAATGTCTATGACTGGACTGTAACTCTCATCCACCTGACTCCAAGGTCAGTGTTCTAGCCACTGCAACACCTAGTTGCCTGTCCCCACCCCAGACTCTTACTAAATGTTCTCTTCTCAGGCTCACACTCTAGAAAACTTAGAGTTTTCATTGGGTCTCCTGCACCTTCTGGACAAAATTGTCCTTCTGGCTACCTCTTGATCTGCTTCTTCAGTTCATATACCTGGACACAGGCTACTCTCTTTGATTCTGGGCTCTCTGTCTCTTCTTCCATGTGTCAATTATCCCAGCACCAACCTTCCAGGAGTTTCCTATTTCTTTTTGCTCCTTTTTTTTTGTCTTTACAAAACAATGTCAGAGCTGAAAGGACTTCTGAGAACCCTCCAAGCCTCTCATTTTATAGAGGAAGAAACTGGGGCCCAGAATGAGGAAGACATTTGTAATCTTGTCACTTAATTTCTCTGTGCTTCCATTTTCCTCATTTCTAAAATTGTCGGAGAGGAAGGGATGCAATCAGAGCAATCAGAATTGGTTGTGAGGATTGATTGCATTTACAACTTGCTTTGCATGCTACTGAGTGATTAATAGATGCAAGCTATTAACCTAGACCTAGAACCCCAATTCTTCTAGGCCACCCTGTCATGCTATTTCTCTTGAAGTTGGAATTCCCAAATCCCCAGTTCTGTAAAAGTCATTTTCTCAGCATCATCCTTCCATTGCTGTCAGGGATAGCAGGACATTTATGTCTTGCCTAATTACCCTGTTAAGTCACTGACAATCTCACTTGATCTTTGAAGGACCCGTTGTTACTAGGAGGCATTAACAGGATGGTGGTTGTGCTATCCTCAGTAGTTCCACAAATAGTAAATGAATACTTTCTACCATTCAAGTAGACTATTCAAAATGATTGCACCATTCTCATCATCACCTCACTCCCAGCACCTTCACCCTATCATCACCACATCATCTTTATGACTGTCATTTATCATTACCACTATCATCATCATAATAATACCTGATATTTATAGAAAGGATGTAGCATGGTACAGTAGAAAGAATCCTGAATTTAGAGTCCCCAGACCTAGGTTCAATTCTTAATTCTGTCACTGATTACCTGGGTGACCCTTTAGGTAAATCATTTAACTGCTCTGGTCCTCAATTATCTCATCTATAAAATGAGGGGACTGGACTAGATGATCTCTAAGGTCCTTTCCAACTCTAGATTTATGAGCTCTGATCTTACAATGTTTTTAGGTTTCCAAAGCATTTTTCAGATAGCTCCTCTGGGAGCAATGTATTCCTATAAGAAGAGTAAAGAACATTAAAACTTGGGAGTGAGTCTAGAAAGGAAAACTAAGGACAATAAAGGACTTTCCTCCTCCAGTTCTGTTGGGGAAAGCTTGGTCTCCCTTTGTGATTTATCATCCATTTCATTCTCACAAACATATGTCTTCTCACAAAGTATATGTCTTCTAAATTTCTGTTCTAGATCCTATTCCTTCCAGACTCTACGTATTCCTCTTTTTGCTCTATATAGTCCCATGAGTTCAAATATCATCTCTATCCTGATCCTCCCAAAGCCATAAATATCCAGGCATAATCTCTCTTCTTAAGGTCAGTTCTACGTACTCAGATGCTTGCTAGACAACTCCACCTGGCTAGCCCAGTGGTATCTCAACCTCCTTCTGCCCAAAGTGTCATTTTTTTTCTTCCCCATATCCCCTCCCAAAAAAAAGTTCCTTTAAGTTTTCCTACTTTTATTGAGATCATCATCCTTTCAGGAATTCTATATTTTAAAAAAATCATCTTTGACTTTTCCTAATCCTTTACCTCCCATAACCCATCAGTTGACAAGTCTGATAGATTCGATAGATTCCAATTCTACATCTCTTTCTTCTGTCCTGATCAGTGACATCAGCTACCACACTAGCTCAGACCTTTCTCATTTCCTGCCTGTGAGCCCCTTGGAGCAGAGACTTTTTTACCTCTTTTTGTAAATCCCCCCCCCAGGACTTAGTGTCAGCACATAATAGACACTTATTAAATATTTGTTGATTGTTGATTGATTTATTGAATGATTGATGACTCTCCTTCATGTATTCTATTCTAGCCAAGCTGTATTATTGGAAATTCCTCAAAATCAAGATGAAGTTGCCCAAACTCTGAGGTTTCACCTCAGAACCATCAGATTGACGAAGTTGACAAAAAAGGAAAATGACAAATGTTGGAGGAACTGCTCTGTTTGTAGAGCTATGAATTGGTCCAGAAATTTGTCACAACAACCAAAAAGTTATGCATATTCCTTGACCCAAGCAAGACTACTATTGGGCCTCTTGTCTCCATTTTGGAGTTTTGGGGGAAAAGATGCTGGAGAGGTTTTCCATTTTCTTCTCTGTCTCATTGTATAGATAAAGAATTGAATCAGACAACACCTCCAAAGAAATCAAAGGAAAAGAATCAATGCATTCCAAAATATTCATAAAAGTTCTTCATAGTAATCCAAAAATATAATTCCTCCAAATGGAGAATAGACATGTCATATAATAAATGGAATTATAGTTGGTTCTTTTGTTGATCAGTTATTCAATCTCAAAGCTTTTTGTCTTTTCTATAGATTTTTATAAAATGTTCTCTTCATTTTGTTCACTTTACTCTGTATCACTTCATAAATGTCTTCACAGTTTCCGATGAAATGATCTATTTCATCTTTTCTTCATCTAATATTCCATTAATATACAATTTGCTTAGTCATTCTCCATTTGGAGGGATTACATGCTCATTCACATGATTACACAGCATGCAATATTAACTGACATTTATATAGTCAGTGAATAAACATTTTTAAACACCTTTTACATAATCACTTACTATGTGCTAGACGCTATACTAAGGGCTAGACTTCTACAGTTTGCAAAGTACTTTCCATATATCTCATTTGATTCTTACAGTAACTCTATGATATCACAAGAATTATTGTCCTCATTTTACAGAAAAGGAAACTGGTCTAAGATTTTAACTTACTTATCCAAGGTCACACAGTTAACAAATTAACAATATTTGAACCCAGGTTAATCCTGACTTCAAGATCAAGTCTCTGTCATTGCCTTCCTGGTAAGTATCAGAAGATGAAAAACCAGACTTTTCCTGAAGGAGAAAACTTTCTTATATTGCTCCCATTCTAAACAACATAGAGAAATAATGTTAGAAACACAATAATTTCAGGAATTAAAATCCAAAGAAAGTGTGAGTAATATATCCCTGACCTCATAATTCTATACACAAAAGTACAAAATATAGGCAACCAAAGTGACCTAAGATGCAATTTTTGACTTCAGGGTTATCAAGGAACATGCCAGGTCTCTAAAGACCTGGTTCTGGAAAGGCCATTGAAAGGGATGAGATTAGTAAGAACTGAGTGGACTTGTACATGTATTAAGAAGAATAAACAAAGCAGATGCCCACTGATCAGGGATTGGTTAAATGAACTGTGGTACTTGAATGCAATAGAATGCTGCCCTAAAGAATGCTAGTAAACAGGCGAAGAAATAGTAGGAACCATTTGGATATAGATTAACAGAGAGAGAGGGAGAAGTGATAATGTTGAAAGAACATACTACAAACTCTTCATTCAAAATGAGAAAAGATGAGAAGTTCAGGAAACATGGTAATAATAAACCTGTCATGATCTAGAAATGATAGATTTTCACTATCTGGAGATATGCTGCGTGTGTGTGTGTGTGTGTGTGTGTGTGTGTGTATCTTTTCTCTCTGACTCTGTGTCTCCAAGTCTATCTCTTTCCCTATGTTTCTGTCACTTATCTTTTCTCTTTTTTCTATCTCTTTCTCTTTCTGTGTGAATGTTTCTGTATCTTTTCCAACTCTATGTCTCTATGTGTTTCTCTCACTCTCTTCTCTCTCTGGATCTGTCTCTATTTCTATCTGTCTGTCTCTGACTCAAGTGTATGTCTCTCTGTGTTTCTATGACTTTTTTGTCTCTGCATATGTATTTCTACCTCTTTTCTCTGTTTCTCTTTACTCTTTGTTTCTATATCTCTATGTGTATTTCTGTGACTCTTATCTCTGTGTATTTGTGTTTTTCTTTTCTTTCTGTCTCCATTTCTGTCTCTCTTCACTCTTTATTTCTGTGTCTCTCTGACTGTGTATATTTTTGGCTCTCATCTCTGTGTTTCTATGTCTCGCTTTTCTCTTTGTGTACCTTTCTCCCTCTCTGTCTCTTGTGTATTTTTGTATATCTCTGTTTTTTCAGCTCTCTCTCAATCTCTCTGTTTCTTTGTGTATATGTCTCTTTCTCTGCCCCTTTCTGTGTCTCTAACTCTTCTCTCTTTCATAAATTGGTTGGTGCTAAATATTTCTTTACTTACCTTAATGATAAATATAAGCTTCAAAAGATGGAGAAACCCATAGAACCTGATTCTCAGGAACAAAGAGCAACTGGTTAATGAAGTAGACCCAGTGAAAGTCTTCAATGCTGACACTATAAAGAGAGGAGAGGAAATTTTGATGTAATCCTTACATTACCCAGATAAGTGGCAAAGGGGTTAGAGGCCTAGAACTGGAATCCAGAAAACCTGAGTTCAAATCCAACCTCAGACACTTACTAGTTGTAAGACTCTGAAAAAGTCACTTTACATTTGTCTGTCTCAATTTCCTCGACTGTAAAATGGGGGGGGGGGGGGTTACTAATTACACCTACCTTCTAGAGTTGTTGGGAGGATTCAATGAGATAAAAATTGTAAAGTATATGGCACATATCAAGGGAATATTTAATAAATGCATGTTTTCTTCTTTCCTTCATCAGAACTTCCTAAAGGGTCAAAGGGGAAGGAAGAAAAGAAACACTTTCCCTCAGAGTGGGATGTAGTTGTCCATTGCTGACTTCATACTTGTGTTTTATATCTGAATCAATGAGAACACAAGAAAGAGAAATTAAGATTTAAGTGTCACAACTTCTGCATTTTATTAATTAATTATAGACTCTGGAACTACCAAGACAGACCAAAGGTAAAAGCATCTTTGCACTGAAAAGTGAAAGGGTGAGAGTAATTATCAGTGGAGTGGAGGGGGCCTTGTGGAGAAGGAAAAAGAAATAGCTCAGATTTGATCCCCCTCAAGCCAGTCTATATTTTGTGGGGGGAGGGGGTATTCTGTTTACTCTTAAATAAGAATATTTTATTAATGTATAAAAAAACATTATTTGTACAAAAAGAGAATAAATAAATATTTTTTTAAAAGAGTATGCACATGATGACCCTTTGATCCAGCAGTTCCACTACTGGGTCTATACCCTGAAGAGATGGTGAAAAAGGGTAAAAACATCACTTGTACAAAAATATTCATAGCAGCCCTGGTTGTGGTGGCAAAGAATTGGAAATCAAGTAAACGCCCTACAATTGGGGAATGGCTTAGCAAACTGTGGTATATGTATGTCATGGAACACTATTGCTCTGTTAGAAACCAGGAGGGATGGGAATTCAGGCAAGCCTGGAGGGATTTGCATGAACTGATGCTGAGTGAGATGAGAAGAATCAGAAAAACATTGTACACCCCAAAAGCACCATGGGGGTGATGATCAACCTTGATGGATATGCTTCATTCCATCAGTGTAAAAATCAGGGACAATTTTGGGCTGTCTGCAAAGGAGAGTGCCATCTGTATCCAGATAAAGAACCGTAGAGTTTGAACAGAGTTCAACGACTATTCCCTTTAATTTAGAAAAAAACTGCTATCTTATTGTGTGATCTTGTCTCTTATACTTTATGTTTCTTCCTTAAGGATATGATTTCTCTCTCATCACACCCAATTTGGATCAATGTATACCATGGAAACAATGTAGAGACTGACACATTGTTTTCTGTGGGGGCGTGGGTGGGTAAGTAAGATGGGGGGAAATTGTAAAACTAAAAATAAAATCTAAAAGAATATGCACATGAAAAAAAAAAAAAAAAGATTTGATCCCCCTCTAGTGACCAGAGCTGGTGGTTCCATCTCAATTAAAACATAGAGGAAAGAGTTGTTAGCCTACCACCTGGTGGCTGATTAGGATATTGAATTCTGAGTTACTCCAGTCCCCAGACTAGATTTTATCTGAAGGGACAGCTACTTTTCTGAATGTTTGAAGCACAAGAAAAAGACAAATGAAACAGAAATGTTGAATGGATTGTAAGGAAAAAATATTGAAGCAACTTCTCTGATGCACTTATGTTAAAGAATGCTATCCATCCCAGACACAGAGCTGATGTTTTCTGAACATAAATTGAAGAACAATTTTTTTTCTTTATCTCTTAACTTTATTTTTCTTGAGTTTACTCAAGAAAAAAGGAGGGAGATTACGCTACTTGTATAACAAGACTATTTTTAGTAATGTGAAAATAAATTAATTAATTAAAATAATAAAAAAGAAATGTCAATAGGCATAATCTGACATGTACCCTAGATTTCAGGAGAGCAGATTTCAAAGAGCTCAGAGGAAGGAGAGTTGGGATGACATGAACCAAAATTCTAGAGAGGAAGACAACCTAGGAAAGATAAAGAAGCTCTCAACAATTAAGACCCCAAGGCAGATACAAAAACAATTTCAATGAGAAGAAAGTGGAGAGAGACTGTCCAGAGAAAATGATATAGAAATATATATCAACCAAATAAGGCTTTATAAGAAATCACTTCAGAAAGGATTGATTGTAATGGACTTGTTCATTTCAGTAGTACAATAATCAAATACCATTCTAAAAGACTTGTGATGGAAAATATCATCCATATCCAGAGAAGGAACTGTGGAGTTTAAATATAATCAAAGTTTATTATCTTCAATTTTTAAAAGTTGTCTTGGGCATTATGATTTTTCCCTTCTCTAATTTTTTCTGTTTCAACTTGATCCTTCTTTCACAACATGACTAATATAGATCAACATTTAGCATGGTTGTACACGAATAGCCTATATAAGATTGCTTTCTGTCAGGAGGAGAGGGGAGGGAAGTGAGAGAGGGAGAAAAATATAATGGTCAAAATCTAGGAGGGAAATGAGTGTTGAAAGCTACCACTGCATGCAGTTGGAATAAATAAATAAATAAATAAATTGTTGTTTCCTGGAAAAAAAATAAAAATTAAATTAAAAAGAAGCTAATATCAAAGATGGAAGCAAGATGATGATGAAGGAACTCAAAAAAACCACAACCAATCTTATAGAAATGATGATGATGTTTTGTCCTTCATTCTCAAAGAAGATCATAACATCAGTGGAGGTGATGCCATGACAAGCTCATGAATTTGAGTGAAGGAGTGCTGTGCTGGGTCTAATGATCAGCTATGAATCAGGGGGCAACTAGGTGATACAGTGAATAAAGCACCAGCCCTGGAGTCAGGAGGACCTGAGTTCAAATACAGTCTCAGGCACTCAATAATTGCCTAGTTGTGTGTCCTTGGGCAAGTCAATTAACCCCATTGCCTTAGATAAATAAAAAATTTTTTAAAATACCTTAAAAAAAGATATGAATCAGGATGACTGGAGATGACCCTGGATGTGAGGCAATCAGGACTAAGTGACTTACTCTAGGTCACACAGATAGTATGTGGAACTCATGTCTTTCTAACTCCAAGGTCAGAGCTCTATCCACTGGGCCTCCTAGCTGCCTTACTAGCTTGTAGAAAAAGTTTCAGGAGCACTAAAGCTAATGAGAAGAACAGACACATTTGGTTAAATTTAAGGATTGAAGTAAGGAGAGGACTGTTGTTCTGGGGAGAGAAACTATGAAAATGAACACCTGAGAAAAATCATCTTTCATTTTGCTTCTATTTCTCTCTGCCAAGGAAAATGACTTATGAACCAGAAAGATCAGAGCAAAAATGGTTAATAAGATGTTAAACCCCAAGATTAGTCAGGAGATGGAATATCTAGCTGCCTTTCATGAGTTCATCTTACCAGAACTAAATAAACTATATCCTAGGGGACTGGACAGACTGCTATGTGAATGATGAACCACCACCAGTGACCAAAAAATGGAAAATGAGAAAGGTACCAGAGGACCAGAAATTGGAAAATTTCTGTGGTATATGTGTTGGAACAATATTGTTCTATAAGAAATCATGAGGGGACAGCTAGGTGGCACAGGTGGATAGAGCACTGGCCCTGGAGTCAGGAGAACCTGAGTTTAAATTCAGCCTCAGACACTTAATAAGTACCTAGCTGTGTGACCTTGGGCAAGTCATCTAACCCCATTGCCTTAAATAAAAAAGAAAAAGAAAAACATTTTTTAAAAAGAAAAAGAAATCATAGGGGATGGGACTTCAGAAAAGCCTAGATGAATTGATGCTGAGTGAAATGGGCAGAACAGGAAGAACATCATATACAATAACAACATTAGGTAATGATCAACTTATGATGGACTTGTTTGTTTCAGCAGTGCAATAATCAAAGACAATTCTAAAAAAACTTGTAATGGAAAATACCATCTATATCCAAAGAAGGAACTGTGAAGTTTAAATGAAGATCAAAGTTTTTTGGTCAATTTTTAAAATTTGTATTTTGTATTATTTTTTTCTCTAATGTTTTTTCCTTCCATTTGGATTTGATTCTCTTTCACAACGTGATCAATATGGATCTATGTTTAGCATGGTTATACATGTATAGCCTATATTCAATTGCTTTCTGTAAGAGGAAAGGAGGGAGGGAGGGAGGGAGGGAGGGAGGGAAAAATGTAAAACTCAAAGCCATGCAAAAGAAAATAATTGGTGAAAACTAACATTGCAGTCAGTTAGAAAAATACATAATTAAAACATTTAAATTTTTAAAAACAGGATGACATATGATCATTTAGAAAAGGAAGTGATGATTACAAAGAGCTAATGTAGTGTCACCAGAAATAGGTCATATCAGATTAACATCATTTCCTTTTTTAATAGGTTTACTAAACTTAGTGAACTTAAATATATAGCTCTACATTTACCTAGATTTTCACTATACATTTTAAAAATTATTTTTTGTTATCCTTGTGCACAAGATGAGGTTTAGACTACATGCAAGGACAGGAAAGTAGATTTAAGACTAGTTGTATGACCAAATATAGTGAATTAATAGTTAAATTTGGTTGGTTGCTTGGCTGCTTGGTTGGTTGTTTGGTTAGTTGGTTCTTGTCCCTCCTTATTGAAGACAAAAATGACATCATTAGGTTTGAGACAAATTACAGTGTGGATGACAGTGGCTGTTCAGACCAATACAAACTCAGGATGTTCTACCACAGGTCCGGCACAAAAAACCTATGTAAACACCTGGGGTGGGTACTTTAAATTTATAGATGTCATGTTTCCTTTAAGCTGCTTTAATTCTGCCTTCCTCATAGAGTGCAGTAGCCTCACTGATGAGGGCATGCCATGCTGGGTGGTCCTGTGCCATTGTCTCCCAAGCTGTACAATCAATTGTAAAGTTCTTCAATGAGACCTTCAGGATATCTCAAGTATCATTTCTTCTGACCCCCTTGTGAGCACTTGCCCTGTGTGAGTTCTCCATAAAATAATTTTTTTGGCAAGCGTACATCTGGCAATCTAACAACCAGTCCATCCCATTGTAGTTGCCCTCTCTGCAGCAATGTTGGAATGTTAGGCAGTTTAGCTCACGAAAGAACCTCAGTGTCTGGGATCTCCACCTTCCAGGTGATCTTCAGAATCTTCCTAAGAAAATTTAAATGTAAGTGATTCAGTTTCCTGACATGGCACTGCTAGACTGTCCAGGTTTCACAGGTATATAGCAATGAGGTCAGTACAATGGTTCTGTAGACCTTCAGTTTGGTAGTCAGTCTAATACCTCTTCTCTCCCACACTTTCTTTTGGAGTCTCCCAAATACTGAGCTAGTTCTGGCAATATGAGTGTCAACCTCACTGTCAATGTGTACCTCCCTGGAAAGAACACTACCAAAGTAAGTGAACTTGTCCACAGTATCAAAACTTCTCCATTCTCTGTAATGTTCCACATATGGATGGTATGGTACAGGACAGAGCATCTGTGTTTTCTGTGTTCAATGTCAATTTAGGGTGAAATAGTTAACAGAATTTCCCATCAATATGCTATTGGCCCAAACATCATTTGAAGATGATACAAAGCTGGTAAGGAAAGCTAACAAATTGAACAACAGGGATGGCTCCTCTGAAAATATCGAGATGGCTTCAGTCTAATACAGTAAAACTTAATAAGAATAAATGGAGGGGTGGCTAGATGGCACAGTGGATAGAGCACCGGCCCTGGAGTCAGGAGTACCTGAGTTCAAATCCAACCTCAGACACTTAATAATTACCTGTGTGGCCTTGGGCAAGCCACTTAACCCCATTTGCCTTGCAAAAACAAAAAAAAAAACAAACAAAAAAGAATAAATGGAAAAGGTTACACTTTGGCCCAAAAGGTCAGCCTTGTGGTTATAAGATTAGAGAGGTATGACTTAGCATCAGTTTACTCTTACAAGATCTGGGGGTCAGAGCAGACCTGAGAGTAGTAAATGGAAATAATAGAGGTAGATTTAGATTTGGGAAAGCTAAAAATTTCTAACAATTGGAGGTGAAAGGGGCAGTTAGGTGGTTCAGTGGATAAAAAAAACTGGCCCTGGAGTCAGGAAAACCTCAATTCAAATCTGGTTTCCAGACACTTACTAGTTGTGTGACCCTGGGCAAGTCACTTAGCCCCAATTGCCTTCAAAAAAAAAGAAAAAACAATTAGAAGTAAGACAAGTTGAATTGGAGGGGAAAATGAGTTTCTCTTCATTGGTGGACTATAAGTAGAGAGTGGAATACCTTTTTGGAGATACTTTGTCATTCAATTACAGAATCTCAGGGTCAGAACTTTTTGGGCAACCAAATTTTGACATAATTTTCCATAAACCCTCTCACCTGACAGTATCGAAGGCCTTGGTCAAATCTACAAATGCTGTATACAGACCTCTGTTCTGCTCCTGGCATTTTTCCTGGAGTTGTTTGGCAGCAAATACCATATCAACTCTACCTCAACCCTTTCTGAAACCATCCTGGCTCTCAGGGAAGTGATCATCTTCCAGGTGAAAGATCAGCCTATTGAGAAGGACTCTGGCAAGAAACTTAGCAGCAATGACCAAAAGAGAAACACCCCTGTGATTGTCACAGGACAATCCATTCCTTTTACCTTTATCGAGATGGACAATGGAGGCATCCTTGAATTCTTGGGGGATAACCTCCTCATTCCATAAAACATGGAAAATTTCAGTCAGTTTTTGGATGAGCAATGGAACCCCCACCTTGCTGATCTCAGGTGAAATAGAATCAGCACCAGGTGCTTTGCGGTTTGAAAAGAGCCTAATAGCATTCAAAACCTCTTCTTCAGTTGGAACTTCAACTAAGGTCATATCGACTTCAACTTGAGTAATGGGTCAATGGTTTCTATTTAATTAATGATCTGTTGAGAATACCATGGAAATGTTCAGTCCATCTCTCTAGGATCAAGTCCCTATGGTTAATCAATGTGGATCCATCAGCACTGAGTAGTTGAGATGCACCATTTGTCTTTAGCCCATAAATAGCCTTCAGGGCATAATAAAAGCATTTTGGTTTGTTCCTGTCTGTAACATCAGCATTGTACAGTATTAAGCAACATCACCAGTATTGTACATCAGCTTCAAGATGGCATGCATGCCCAGGTTCTGGGTAGTGGACAATGTTCTAGAGATTTCCCAGGCACCAATAGAGTCAAACAAGGATGTGTCCTTGTCAGCCATGTTACCAAATGCCTTCAATGAGGATGAACATGACCTCAAGTTCAGCTACTGCACTAATGGCAAATTCTTCAACTTGAAAAGTCCAGGACCAAAGTGGAGGGAGTGTTGGTGCATGATCTTCTGTTTGCAAATGCCTGTGCCCTTAATGCAGCCTCTGAAGATAAGATGCAACAAAATATGCATCGATTCTCTGCTGCTTGTTCTCATCTTGGTCTAACAATTAACACTAAGAAAACCCAGGTGCTTCATCAATCAGCCACACCATCCATATGTGGAACCATTGATTACACAAATGGAGAAATTTGAAGTACTGTGTATGAGTTCACTTACCTTGGCAGTGTTCTTTCCAAGGAGGTACACTTTGACAATGAGGTTGACACTCACATTGCTAGAGCTAGCTCGGTATCTTGGAAGCTCCAAAAGAAAGTATGGGAGAGAAGAGGTATTAGATTAACTACCATACTGAAGGTCTACAGAGCCATTGTGCTGTACTCATTGCTTCATGCCTGTGAAACCTGGACAGTCTAGCAGTGCCATGTCAGGAAACTGAATCACTTACATTTAAATTTTCTTTTTTGGGTTTTTTTTTTTTGCAAGGCAAATGGGGTTAAGTGGCTTGCCCAAGGCCACACAGCTAGGTAATTATTAAGTGTCTGAGATCAGATTTGAACCCAGGTACTCCTGACTCCAGGGCCAGTGTTTTATCCACTGTGCCACCTAGCCGCCCCCACATTTAAATTTTCATAGGAAAATTCTGAACATCACCTGACAGGCAGAGATCCCAGACACTGAGGTTCTTTCTTGAACTAAACTGCCTTTAGCATTCCAACATTACTACAGAGAGTGCAACTATGATGGGCTGGACAGGTTGTTAGATTGCCAGATGTTCACTTGCCAAAAAAACTATTTTATAGAGAACTCACACAGGGCAAGTGCTCACAAGAGGGTCAGAAGAAGCGATACTTGAGATACCCTGAAGGTCTCATTGAAGAACTTTAGAACTGGGAGGCATTGGCACAGGACTATTCAGCATGGCATACCCTCATCAATGAGAGGGCTGCACTCTATGAGGAAGGCAGAATTGAAGCAGCTCAAAGGAAACATGACATCCTTAAGTTTAGAGTACCCATTCCAGTTGTTCACATGCACTATTTGTGCCTAATCTGTGGTAGAGCATTATGACCTCATATTCATCTGGTCAGCCTCAGTTGGACACACTGTAATTTGTCTCAAACATAATGATGTCATTTTGGATAACAAAAGAAAAGAACCGACTCAGGGTCAGAAAAAGGGACTTCAATCTAGCCCAACTTATAACTGGAAAATAATACTTTCCACAACATACCAGACACAGCTAAAATTCAGCAACAACATCATACCAAGCAAGTGGTTATCTAGTCATTGTGTGAAGAGTGAGAAGCAAATCATTCCCACATCAGTCTAGTCCAATTTGGGATAATTCAAATATTAGGAAGGTTTTCCTAACACTGAACCTAAGTTCTCTCTTATGAAATCTTCTCCACCTAGGTCTACCCTCTAAGGCAGCTAAGAGGTTCCATACTCACAGGGGACACCGCTAGGAATCAGGAAGACCTGAGTTCAAATTCAACCTCAGACACTTATGAGCTGGGTCACTCTGGCAAGTCACTTCATCTGTCTGCTTCAGCTTTCTCATCTGCATCATGGGGATAGTGGAAACAACCTCCCAGTGCTGTAAGGCATAAAATGTATGATATTGTGGTATAGCCTAGTATGTAGTAGGAGCTAAATAAATGCTTGTTTCCCCTCATCTGCAAGTCTTATCAAGCCTGTGAAAAGTCAGGTAGGTGTTGGACTAGAGGACAGTTGGGGACTCTTCTACCCCAAGAGTCTCATTCTGTGTTTCTGACTCCAGGTCCAGTCCTGTTTCTTCTGTATCATAGTATCTCATCATAGTGTCTCATCATTTCAATCAAGTTGTTGAAAGAGAAAAGTCATCCCAGGAATGGGGAGAGGCCTTAGCAAAGGTCCAGAGGTAGGAACACACACACAGCATGTACTATGCTGTCAGGTCATATAATCTAACCTCCTCATTTTACCGGTTTCTTCAACTAAGGCCCCAGGAGGTTACTTGACCTGTTGATTGCTTGACCTGCCCAGAGAAGGCCACACAGGTAGCAAGTGGCAGAACCAAGATTCAAACCCAGCTCTTCAGCCCCAATAAACACATGTCTTCCTAATGCACCACTCTATAAATAAGTGGAGAAGAGAGGAGGGAGCAGTCCAGGCCAAGGAAGAAGCACAGACAAAGGCACAATGGGAGGAAGGCACAAATTATTTATTTATTTTGTATATTAAGATCCCTTCTGATTTACATGCTCTGATTCTGACATCCAGATTACTTCATGCCACTATTATTGCAATATTCTGCTCTTCAGTCTCCTTGCT
The DNA here is from genome assembly GCF_037893015.1 of Macrotis lagotis. Classification (NCBI taxonomy): domain Eukaryota; kingdom Metazoa; phylum Chordata; class Mammalia; order Peramelemorphia; family Peramelidae; genus Macrotis; species Macrotis lagotis. Next base: position 637,896,338 of record NC_133666.1, on the reverse strand, counting down.
TCAATTCAATCCATCTATCTGTAAGCATAAACTGAACTTCTGACCAAATCACCCCCAGATGTAACCAATTCCAATGACCACCTTAGGAATCTCAAGATTCAATTTAAACTCCTCTGTTTGGCTTTGTCCTTTTATAACCTGATTCCCTTATACCATATTACACCCCAACCACATACTCTTCCATCCAGTGATTTTAGCCTCTTTGCTGCTCCTCAAACAAGGTGATCAGGGTTAAGTGACTTACCCAGGGTAAGCTAGTATCTAATCTCAAATTTGAACTCAGATCTTTCTGACTCCTGTTGCTCTATCCTCTGTGCCTCCTTTTCCTCTCTTTTTTTTTGGAGGAGGAGGAGGAGAGAGAGGTGATTAGGGATGCATGACTTGCTCAGGATCACCCAGATAGTAAGTGTGTGAGATCACATTTGAATTCAGGTTCTCCTGCCTCCAGGCTATGCCACCTACTTGCCCCAGTCAATTCTTTTGGGAGGGGGGGGTCAGGGGTGGACAGTGATGGGTAAAGTGAATTGCTTAGGTCACACAGCTAGTAAATGTTAAGTTATATTTGAATTCAGGTCCTCCTGTCTCCAGACCTGGTGCTCTATCCACTGTGCCCTCTCTATCCATTGTCCCAGTTAATTCCTTTTCCTCTCTTTTTTTGTGGGGGAGAAGGGGAAAAGGTAATTAGGGTTAAGTGACTAGCTCAGGTCACACGGGTAGTAAAGGTATGAGGCCAGATTTGAACACACTGATCTCAGATTTGAACTGGTGTTCTATCCACTGGGCCACTTAGCTGTCCCTCCAGACATTTTCAATGTCTCCCATTGTCTGGATCTCCCTCTCTTCTTATCTCTGCTTCTTGGCTTCCCTGAAGTCTCCAATAAAGTTCCACTCTACTTCCCCCATCCTCCATCATCTTACTGCCTTCTCTCTGAAATTATCACTTTATCCTACAGATATCTTGTTTTCTGTAGTAGATTCCAGAAGCTTGGATAGACAATAATGGAAATCCTGGGGGGCATTTCCTGTGGGTCCCCACATATGCAAAGGATGCCATCTTTACCTCTAATTAAGCCCTATATATACCTTTTATAAATCGGGGAGGTCCTTATCCCAACTCCCACCCTCATGGGTAAGTGGGGTTCCTTCATAATCTGACCTCAGTTGCTCTCCACTGAGGCCCAGAGGGAAATATAAGTCACTGAAGGCATACAAGGAGTGACTGAAAGAGTCAGAATTTGAGACCTAGTTCTCTTGTGAATTCAAATTTGGCACATTTTCTCCCATCGTGCCAAACTCTCAATTTTCAATGAGAGCAGCTTCCTCTAGAATATTCCCCAATCTCACCATTCCATCTACCTCCTCCATGCTCCTTGAATAGGCTATTGCTCATGATTGGAAGGCTCTCCAGAGTCTTTCTCTGCCTTCAATCCTTGGCTCTTACTGTCCTGTTTCCTTTTCTAATTCCTTAGAGACTGGTCACTCAGTTCTAAGAGTTTTGAATGACACCAGATCCCTCCTGGTTAGTACAGCCTACTATGTATCCCAGGATCAGGAATTCTAGGGCCCAGAGTGACCTGACTACTGCTGTGTTTGTTTCCTGTTTATAGGTATCCTTGTAATAAACCCTACCACCGCAAGAGGCTTCTGTCCCTTTCTGAAGGTCACTTTCAGTGTTTCTAGCTATATATGAGCTTTGACCAGCCAGACAAGTCTAATAGTTCACACTTATGTCACACTTTGAAGTTCACTGCAGTATGACCCTAGGAAAGTCACTCTGACCTCAGTTTGAGTTTCTCCATCTATAAAATGGGGATAACTATCATTCCAGAACTACATCACAGGTCCTTATTGTGGAAAAAGTATTGTGGGAAGAGTGCTTTATAACCCTTAAAAGGTTATGGAAAGTATTATTGTGAGGCTAGGTGGCACAGTGAATAGAGCACCGGCCCTGGAGTCAGGAGTACCTGGGTTCAAATCTGGTCTCAGACACTTAATAATTACCTAGCTGTGTGGCCTTGGGCAAGCCACTTAGCCCCATTTGCCTTGCAAAAACCTAAAAAAAAAAAAAAAAAAAGGTTATGGAAACAGGAGGGAAGAGAACAAGTATTTAAGTGCCTACTATTTGCCAAATACTATGCTAAGTGATTTACAAATATCATTTCATTTGATCCCCACAACAACTCTAGAAGATAAGTATTATCATAACCCTATTTTATAATTGAGGAATCTAAAGCAGATAGCAATTAAGGGTCTGAGATTGGATTTGAACTCGAGTCTTCTTAACTACAGGAACAGCACTCTGAGATCTACTATGCCACCTAGCTGTCCCTAACCCAAGGTCTCTCATAACTAGACTAGATTTTGTTCTGGAGCTGAGCTCAAATGGGCCATTTTCTCTCTGGTTCATTGGCTCTGACTAGAGAGTCTCTGGAAAATTCTCAGTTAAACTCATAGCAATCTTCAAAGTGAACAACAGAGTCCCCAGCTTCCAAATGTAGTAGGGCCCCTGACCAAGTTCCTCTAGTTCATCTGATGAATCATTTAATTGACAAACATTATTAAGACAGGAAATGGGCAACTTTGTAAACCTGGAAATACAAAAAAGAAAAGTATAAGACAGTCCTTGCATCACAATATGCAGCAAACACAAAATAAGATATAGACAGGGGAAATTGGAGGTCATCTTGGAGGGAAAGCCTGAGAAAGGTACTGGGCAGAAGGCAGAACTTTGGCTGAGACCTGAAGCCAGGAACCAGAAATGAAGAGAGAGACAACGTTCAAGAGGAGGGAATAGCAATTAGAAATATCCAGAGGTAGGAGTTGGAGGGTCTTTTTCAAAGAATTACAAGGAGACCAGTGTTACTGGACTATGACTTGTCCAGATGTGAGGTGAGGAATCTCTACCTCAGGGTATTGGCAGTGTCAGAGAGAAGGGCTGGTTGAGAAATATTAGGAAGGTAGAAATGAGAGAGTTTAGCAAGTGATTAATTATAGCAGGTAAGAGAAAGAGAAGAATTGAGGATGTCACTAAGGTTAATGAGACACAGAGGTCAAGAGGTATTACATTTTTGTCCCTTTTGTCCCTTATTAAAATATGAGACCTCAATAACTCACATCCTGAGTGACTACTCTTTAGATGTCAAGCATATGAAACCAAGAGAGGGTCATTCCCTGATAGCAAAGGAAATATTTTTTAGAAGTGTTGGAGAGGCAACAGAGTGTAATTAATAGGGCAGTGGACCAGAATGTAGGAAAACCTGGGTTTGAATCCAACTCAGATATGCACTTAGCTGTGTGATCCTGAGCAAGGCACTTGACTCTTTGCCTGCCTCAGTTTCCCATCTGTAAAATGAAGGGAGTAGATCTGATGACTTGCAAGCTCTCTTTCAGTTTTAAATCTATGACCCTAGGATCACTCTGCTGTTTCTTTAGGAAATATGACGAAATTCCTCCATCAACTTAATGGAATTATAGGGTGGATCGGGCACACCCCACATAATGGCCTTTTAAAAGCAAACCAGTCAAAGCAATTTGGAATTATGTAAATAAAGCAACGAAAATGTCCATACTCTTTGACTCAAATATTCCACTACTAGGCATATGCCCCAAGGATGTCACTGACCGAAAAGAAAGGCTCCATAAACAACCAAAATATTTCTAGCAACACTTTTCAACATAGCAAAGTACTAGAAACCGAAAGATGTCCATTGCCTGGAGAATAACTAAGCAATTCATGGCACCTGAATATAGTGGCATATTTCTATGCCTATGTAGTTACATGTGTGCCTATGTAAGATATGTGTGTCAACACAGGTTGTGTCAATGTTTGAGTATAGCTCATGAATAGTATAGATACTTCTGAAATCTGAGTCAAGTTAGCTTGTGGAAGGTAGGGAGAGGCAGGGAGGTCCCAGGAACATTTCAAGGCTGAATCCTCTTTTCATCATTCTCTGTAATGGATACCAGACTAGAATTATATCTATCTGCCTCCCTCAAATATATCCAGTCTAGAGGCAGGTTTTGAATCTCTGATCTGAATGGGGGGAGGAAGAAATACAATTCAGAAGGAAAGCTGATTCTCTCTTCACCCTTAAGAAGAAGGGTAGTCCGAAGTTTCCATCCCCTGCTTGACTCCTCAGCTGATTCTGGTTTCACAAGAAACCATCACAAATAGCAAAAAGTGAATAAATCCTTTTATCTAAGAAAATAGCAAACAGAAGTTGGAATAACAGCTTAAAAGATATTGGAATATATGCAAAAATGAATGACTTCTTTAGAGAAAGAGATCTCAGCTCAACCAAGAGAGAAAGCTCAAGTTCATTTAAGAAGTTTCCTTATTAAAAGGTAGAGTTCAACCATCAAAGCTTAGATCTTCATCACTGAGAGCTAAGAGGTTTTTTTGTTTTTACATAACAAGGACATAGGGTAAGGTGCACCAGATATATACACTCAACCCTTTTGCAATCAGAAGTGAGACTCAAATTTACCTCACCTGCAGCCCCCTCTCCCCACATCCCTGGGTAGAAGTACTATTGAGGTTCAACCAAAGTTTCTTCCTCTCCCCCCACCCCAACACACACACACATTCATTCTGTCCTGGGCTGTTTGAAGTAGAAAGAAGAAATGGGCAAAAATTTTGCCTTGGCTTGAAGACAAACTTTCCTGTTCCAGTCGATTTATCCTATGGTGACTAGGAAGAAAGATGAGTTTTAACATTGGAACTGTGTTCTTTTAAGTTCTTAATATAAAGTTGGTTTAAATTGTCTTTTACATTCCGCAAGTTTTTATCACATTTTTAGTCTCTTATGGGAAGGAGCAGTTGATTATAGGCCTTCCAAAAACCAGAAAAATGCACCAGTCTCTGAAACTCCATCAGAACAGTGCCAGTAGGCATGTTCAAAAGGGTGATTACCCTCATATGCCTTCCAAAAAGAACCCCAACAACCTATAATCTCATATTATTGAGGAATTTAGGAAATTAATTGAGATTTACATGATCACATTGCCCTTACAAATTATTATTGCCTATGATGGTTGAAGACTGGATTTGAATCCAGGATTTCTGATTCTTAAGTAAGCATTCTAATCATTCCACTGCCTCATAGTGTGAAGATCTCTAAGGTTGCTTCCAGTTCTGAAGTGTTTTATCTAAAGTCTTTTCCTAGAAAATAGGTATGTAGATACACCATTGGTAGAGCTATGATTGGTCCAACCATTCCAGAAAGCAATTTGGAACTATGCCCCAAAAGTAAACTGCTTGTGCCTTTTGACCCAGCAATAATATTAGTAGCTCTACTCCAAAGAGATCAAAGAAGAGGAAAAGGACCATATAAACAAAAATATTTATAGCAGTTCTTTTGGTAATTGCAAAGAACTGAAAACAAAATGGGTATCCATCAGTTAGGGGATAGAAAAAATTATGGCATGTGTGAATGCAATTTGAAACAATGAAAAGGAGTGGAACCTGGGAAGACTTGTAAGAACTGATGCAGGATGAAGTAAATAGAGCCAGGAGAACAAGTTATGCAATAAAAACAACATTTTTAAAGATAAATAACTTTGAAAGACTTGAGAACTCTGATCACTCAATTCTAAAGGACTTGTGATGGAAAATAAAATAACACATCCAGAGAAAGAACTATGGAATCTGAAGGCAAACCAAAGCTTACTATTTTCAGGTTTTTAAATTTGTTTTATGTTTTGTGGTTTTTCTTCCCCTCTCATGATTATTTTTCCCTTTTTGTTCTGATTCTTCTTTCACAACATGATTAATATGGAAATATGTTTAACACAGTTATACTTGTATAACCTGTATTAGATTGCTCTCTGTCAGAAGGAGGGGAGAAGGAAGGGAGGGAAGGAGGCAGAAAAATGTGAAACTCAAAACTAGAAAAAAATAATTGTTGAAAACTATCTTTGTATGTGGTTGGAAAAATTAACAAATAGGTTTAAAAAAAAAAAAGAACTCTGATCATTACAAAGACCAGGGCTTATAAGGACCAGGATGGTGAGGTATGCTACCCACCTTCTAACAGAGAAGTGACTAGAATTAAGAAGCTTATTTTTTTTTAAACTGTCCAATGTGGAAATTTTTTTTTTTGCTTGAATATGTATGCTTGTTACTTGTTAGAAAAAGAAAAAGGTTTTCTTTTTTCTCCATTCTGGAATAGGGATATTGATTTGGATGAGGGAGGACAAATTTGGGGATCTTGCACCAATGCCAACTCCACTACCAAGGTGAGGAGAGGAAATAGATTTATAATTAAAAAAAAAAAAAAGTATCTCCAGGTTCTGACCATTCTATGTTCTAAGTTGTCTCCCAGTTTGTTCAGAGTTCTAAGGTCCCTCCCAAGTCAGACATTCTATGTTCTTTAGTCCCTTCCAGCTCTCAATTTCAGGACTTTGGTTCTGGCAGGACTGTCGGGTGGACAGTCCTATGCCAGTTGAGGCTGAGGTCCCATTTGCCTACCCGCCCTCACCCTGCTTGTCCCCAAGCCTGTGTCCCCCAGGATCGGATAGGAAGGGAGAGATGGAGGAAGACTTGGGGGCCTGAGGAGGGTCCTTGGCCTCTCCTCCCCAGTCCAGGGCCTCTGTCGGGAAGGCAGCCCAGCAGGGCTGAGCCCAGAGCCACAAGACAAATTGATTCTTCTCTAATTGGCTATAAATAGCCAACATTCTTTCGGCTCCTGGCAGCTCCCGGCTGGGCTTGCTTCACATTCTGTTCACTTCTGCGGTGAAATTTAACACGGCGGCGGCTGCCTCTAGTTGGTGCCTTTCCCCCGGCCTCATTCTTTCTCTTTTTTCCTTGCAGGCGTTTCCTCTGTGGGGAGAACGAGAAGTCAATAACAATGATTCCGCTCAGTCGGCAATTTCCAAGTATTTGGGGTCGGCTGGGCTGGGGCTGGGCTGGGCTGGGCTGGGGCAGGGATGTTCACCACCCGCCCTGAGGGGAAAAAGCAGCCCGGGTTTTGGCAACCGCTGGCCCCAGCCCGGAGTCACTCCTCAAGGTTCCGGGTTCGAATCCCCACTAAAGAAGATGCAAATAAAATAAAGGGGAAATAAAGGAGAGCCTTGGTGGAAGACCCTTCCCCTGCCAAAAACCAGTGCCCCCCGCAAGTGATGGGGCAGTAGGGGAAGCTTGGGGGTGAATGATATGAGAGGCTGACTTATTCTGACTTTTTTTGAAACAAATAAAATCTTGCCTCTGCTATATTTCACAGTTACAGGGTTGGAAATGACAGTCGCAGCCTCTGTTACAACCTGCAACTGAAGATTTTCTAATAATAGTTAGCATTTATATAATGCTTTGCAAAGCTCACGACAACCCTAGGAAATAAGTGCTATTATTATTAGTTTCATTTTAATATAAATGAGGAAACTGAAGTAGACTGAGATTAAGTGACTTGCCCAGGGTCATGTTGAATTTGAACTCAGGTCTTCTTGACTCCACCTCCATTGCCCTATCCATTGGGCTCCCCCACCAAATGGTCATCCAGTCTTTGATTGAGGATATCTACCAAGGGGAATGGAAGCAGTCTTTGAATTTCCACTTCAGTCTTTTCTTCTATCAAACTTGAATAGGCTTCTCTGTACCTTCTACCCATTGGCCTTCAGGCCAAGCAGAACAATGCTAAAACTCTTTTCCATAGGAAAACTTCAAATACTCGAAGACAGTGATCATGTCTGCTCCAGATCTTCTCTTCCCCAGGCTTAACATCCCCAATGATTCTCCTTGACTGGGGGAACCCTCAAATCAGTTTAGGGATAGGATGACAAAAAATTATTCTAAATCTATATGCCAAAAGACACCAGTTACATACATACACTGGTCGAGAAGGAAGGAGGCTGGGCCAAGCTAGGGCTGGAGAATTGTAGATAGATGAATATAATTTAGAAGTAAAGTAAAGTCCCAATCTGCTAGTAGATGAATTCCTTCTTCAACATTTTCTAATGATTTTCCACTCAGTTATTTCTGAATGTTATTTCTATTTTCTTTTCCATTGTGAAAAACATCCAAGAAAACCTATAATCTGGATTTGGGAGGAGGAATGAGGAGAAGAAGACAAAGAAACGTACCAAAAGCAAGCATCAAAATATGTCAGCAGCAACTGAAAAAAGGGCAAAGATGGAGAAAGTGAGGCAGATTTCTGAACCCTAGAACCCAAGCCTGCTCAAACCTCAGTGAAACTGGGTCTTAGTGTGTGTAAGGTCAGAATTCAGGAATCAAAGAGATAAAGAAACAATGTCAGGAGTTCTTGGCCAGGGGGCTCTTGAGCTTGGTTTAAGAAACAAACAAAAAATTTGATAACAATTTCAGTTGAAGTGATTTTCTTAGTAATCCTATGTATTTTATAAATACTTTTCACAGTTTCCACAAGAAAATGGGTCCATAACACAAAGAAAAGTTAAGCACACTCAGAGAGGTAAAGATTATGAAGCTAAAGTCAATCTTTCCCAGCTCTCAAGAAGAGCTGGAACCCTGGACAAAGGTCACTTGAAAGAAGGCCTAAGGGTTAGGGCTGGACTTTTCACAGGGTCAGATAGCAAGTATGGGGGTGTTGTCTCAAAAGGCTCCTATGCAATTGCAAGTCCCTGGCAAAATTGGGGCCAAACACAGAGTTTGGGATCAATGTCTACAGGTTAAAGTCAGTCAGGAATAAGCTCAAGGACCCAAGTTGGCATCCAACAGGAATGTGTTCAGATACAGGCCAGGGTCGGTATTTACAGTATGATCCTGGCAGGAATGTGCTCAGGGCTCTAGCCAGGGTCAGTGTCCATATTTTACAGCTAGGCATGAGGACTCAGTGAAGAAGCTGAGATCCAGACATCTAGAATGTCTTGGAGGCAGCCAGTTCACTATAACATCACCTGAGTATAGCTATTATTGCCTCGGTTCCCAGCCTGTTGCATTAGGACCTCAGAGGTCATGTCATCTAACCCTTTAACAGCAATCCCTAATGATTGATAATCCAACTTCTGCTGGTGAAACAGGATCCAGAGCCCTAAAACTATCCATTCCACTTTTAAACAACTTAATAGCTAGTCAAAATCTGCTTCTGCAGCTTCTATTCATTGCCCTGATTGCTGTCCTCTGGGACAAAAACAGAACATCCTCCGCTTTTCAACTATTTGCACAAAGTTTTCATGATGACCCTCATAAACCTTCTCTTCTCCAGACTAAACAATTTCAGTTCTTTAGCCAGTCTTTACATAGCATGATGATGATGATGATGATGATGTTTTGCCCTTTATTATCAAAGAAGACCATGATATCAGGGAGGTGCTGTCATGATATGCATGTAAATTGGATTTGGGTGAGGGGGTTGCTGTGCAATGTCACCAGTGTCACTTTTTCCTCCAGAGTCATCTGGGTCCAGTGGCCAGACATGAATCATGTCAAGTGGAGATGACTCTGGATGTGAGCTAATCAGGATTAAGTGGCTTGTCCAAGGTCACATAACTAGAAAGTGTCAAGTGTTCGAGACAAGACTTGAACTCAGATCCTCTGACTTCAGAACCAGTGTTCCACTGTATCATCCAGCATGACCATCCGAATCACCCCTCTCTGGATGTTGCCTAGATTGTCAATGTCATTCCAAAAAAAAGTGATGCCCAATATTGACCTAAATACTCCAAATGTGGTCTGAGAAAAGCAGAATAAGTATTAATAGGACTATCACTTTCTGTATTCTAGATGGTATTCCTCTCATAACATTGCCCAAGATTATATTGGATGTTTTGGCTACCATAGCCATTAGCTGCCATTGTTGATTAGCTTCAAACTTACTGAACACTGAAACCAGAAGCCTCCTTCACATGACATGTTGTCTTGCCACGATTCCCCCATCCTGACTTTCTGAAGTTCACCTTTGAAATCCAGTAAAATTTTTACCATTTGTCCCTCTTAAATTTCATCTTATTAAAATCAACCTAGTATTCTAGCCCAATGAGTTATTTTGAGATCCTGACTCTGCTATTCATATAAGCTGTCCCTCCCAGTTCCATGGAAGCTGCCAACTGTGTAAGCCTACAGTCTATGTCTTTATTCAAACCATTGATAAAAATCCTAAACAGCACAAGGCCAAGAGTATTTACCTGGATCACTCTCCTAGAGACCTCCCTGCAGTTTAACACCCAATCAATAATGATTACTCTTTGGGGTCAATCATTCAACCCTTTCTAAAAATATTATCTATGTGGTCCATAAATCTCCATCATGTCCACAAGGATTTCACACAAGAGACTTAGTCAAATGTTTTAAAGAAATCTAGAAATTCTGTTTCTAAGGTATTCTTATGATTTTCTAGTCACAAAAGTCTAATTAAGTGTTTACTGAAAATTCAAGTTAGTGGTTAAGTGATACAGTGGATAGAATACTTAAGGTAGAATCAGAAAGATCTGAATTCAAATGTGGCCTCAGACACTGAGCTTGTGATCCTAGACAAGTCACTTAACCTCTGAACGCCTCCATTTCCTCATATGTTAAATGAAGATAATGATAGCACCTACCTCCCAGGGTCGTTGTAAGGATAAAACAAAACAGTATTTGTAAAGAACCTTACAAATCTCAAAGCACTATACAAATGTTGGTTATTATTATTATTTTATTTTAACTAGGCTTTTGATTCTGCATTATGATACTTTTATTCTTCCCTGATTGATTCTCTATCACATTTTCCACAATGTGATTGTAACCTTATCCTCTCTCCTCAAACTTCCTACGCCCCTCCTTTCTACTCCTCAGTGGAGGATCTCATTTCCTACTTTACTAGAAGCCATTCATCATTAGTTCCCCCTTCCCTGGGCTAAAGTTCAAAATCCTTTCTCTCTTTCCTCCTTTGCTTCAGATTCAAAGCAAAAAGAGGTCCTTCTCCTGGCCAACATCAACCCCTTCATTTATACTCTTGATGCCATCCCTCCCTATCCCCTCCAAGAATTTACTGCTTCATTAATTCCTCTTTTTCTCTCCTCTTCAAAATTTCCTTATTCATTTACTTTCTTCATAGTCCATCAGTATACCAGGTCTTCACTCAAGTTATCATCCTATACCTCCTCCATTTTATAGGCCAAATTATAGAAAGTGTTTTCTATATTCACTGGCATTATTTTCTGGGCTATTATTTCTTTTTTTCTTTTTTAGGTTTTTGCAAGGCAAATGGGATTAAGTGGCTTGCCCAAGGCCACACAGCTAGGTAATTATTAAGTGTCTGAGACCGGATTTGAACCCAGGTGCTCCTGACTCCAAGGCCAGTGCTTTATCCACTACGTCACCTAGCCACCCTGTGGGCTATTATTTCTAATTCCCTCATATTCGGGTTTCTCATCCCACCACCCAACCAGAACAGGTTTACCAATGATCTCTTAATTGATACATTCCATGGCCTTATTATTTCAGTTGACTTCTATGCAGTTTTTGATACTGATGATACTGTTGACTCTCCTTTCTCTTGGTTCTCCTACCTGTCTGACTATTCCCTTTCTATAACCTTTGTGATTGAGTCATCCTTTCCCCACATACTCTGGAGAGCATTCCCCCAAAGTTCTATCTTAAGCCTTTACTCTTCTCTATATATTATCAGTTCCCAAGGGTTCCATTATTATCTCTATGCATTTGACTCCCAAACCTAGTCCTATTTCTTCTAAACTCTAATTCTATGTCATCCCTGTCTGCTACTTACCTCCTCCTGGATGCCTTTCCTGGATATCTCATAGGCAGCTCTAACTTAGTATGTTCAAAAAAAAAAGATCATTATAACCAAACTCCTCTAAATTTCTCTATTTCTGCTGAGAATACTAGCATCCCCCAGTCAACAAAGTTTATCACATTGGAATCATCCTTGATACTTCCCTTTCTCACATTCCCTCTCCTCCCCCACTATATCCAGTCAGTTGCCCCACCTTCATAGTTCTACCTCCTTGATATCTCATCCATTTCCTTCTCTTTCCCCACAGTCTCTACCTTAGTCCGTATCCCCTTCATCTCTTGCCTGAACCATTGTAATACTATCCTGATTAGTCTCTTTTCCTCCACATGGACCCAAAATTGACATTTTTACCACAGAGAACTGATCATGTCACTTACCTATTTAAATATCTTCAATGGCTTCCTACTTCCCACAAAATCCTTAGCCTGACATTGAAAGCTTTCCCGATTAGGACTGCCCACCTAGCTTTCCAATCTATTCTACATTATTTCTTCAGAAAGCAACAATCATTTTGTTTCTATCTTTATATCCCAAGTGTCTATCATAGATTTTTCCCCCCAAAGGAAGTACTTAATAAATTATACATGTAATTGAACAAAGTTGAATAGCAATTCTATCCAAAAAGGAAATGAAACTAGACTGGCACGATCTGTTATTGATGAACCCAAACTGATTCTTAGTGGTCAATGCTATCCTTTCTCAATAATCAAAAACCACAACTTTAATGTTTCTAAAATTTTGCTAGAAATGGAACTCAAATTTGATCTGTAGCTTGAAGATTCTTCCTTCTTCCTCATGTGAAAACTAAAACACTTACCATGTTTTAGTTCTCACCCATATCTAGTGCTGTGGACAATGCTCCCAATGTCCACAGTCTTTCAGTAACTGCAATCATGAGCTCCAGGTAGTTTAGTACCATAGGCTGCCATTCTTCTAGGATTGGTGATTTGAAGAAGTTGAGGGCAGCTAGTGTTATCTTAGACAGCAGCTAGGTGGATCAATGGATAGAATCCTGGGCTTATAGTAAGGAAAACCTGAGTTCAAATCCACCTTAGACATTTACTAGCTATGTGAACCTAATAAGTCACTTAACCTCTGCCTTAATCTACTGGGGAGGAAAATGGCAAATCACTCCAGAATCTTTGCCAAGAAAATCCCATATGAGGTTGATAAAGTTGGGGACATAACTGAACAACAATGACATTATCAGTTCCTCACTTACCCTGGATTTCATGTTTCCCTTAGTTATTTTTTTATCTACTTTTCCCACTAGGAACTCTAATCCATCCTCCATTTACCCACTAAAGTGATTTTCCTAAAGTGCCGGTCCAATTATGCCATCCTCCTACTCAGTAAACTACTGTGGCTTCCTGTTGTTTCCAGGAACAAATATAAAACCCTCCTACATAACCTAGACCCTCCTACCTTTCCAGTCTTCTTAGAGAACTCTCCCATTCAGTGACTGGACTTCTGATTGTTGGTTCATGAATGACACCCTATCACTCTGCCACCAGTATTCTCTCTGGCTGTTTCCTATACCTTTTCCCTTCTCCTACTCCCTCACAACTGATCTCCATAGTTTCCTTTAAGTCACAACTAAAATCCCACCTTCTACAGTAAGTTTTTCCCAATCCTATTTAATTCCATTATCTTCTCAATGTTAATTATGTCTTATTTATCATATATATAGCTTGCCTTGTAGATACTTGTTTGCATGTTGTTTCTCCCTTAGATTTTAAGTTTCTTAAGGGCAGAAACCATCTTTTGCCTTTTTTTTTTTTGTTCATATCGCCATTTCATTTGTTTTTCAGTTTAGTGTCATTCTCCATGACCCATTTGGGGTTTTCTTGGCAAAGATACCATAATGGCTTTCCTTTTCCAGCCCATTTTACAGATGAGGAAACTGAGGCACATAGCATGAAGTGACTTGCTCAGGGTCACACACATAGTAAGATGTCTTCCAGGAGGCAGAGCCAAGATGGCGACAAGAGCAGATCGTGTCTTAGGCGCTCTCTCATAAAACTTCTAAACTAAGGACTCTAACTAAATTTTCAAGAGACAGAACCCACAGAGGGACCCAGTGAGGCAGTTTTCCTACTCAAGGTAACCTGGAAAAGAGCAGAAAGGCTCTGCTCCCAGGGGTTGGAGGGGAGGCCTGCCAGCGGGGTGGCCCGCCAAAGCGAAAGAACTTCAGCCTCCCAGAGGCAGTCCCAGGGTGCTGGGAGCCTCTGCTCACAGCAGTGGGGGAGGTTCCTGACCTATGGCCCAGGGAGCACCAATCACAAATTGGGAGAACAGCAGTGGAGGGGGGGGACCTCTGCCAGAGTGAGCATGTGAAGCCCAGCCCTCAGGGCACACAGCAAGCATGGCCAAGGCACTCCAGATCCAGGAAACAGAAGCAGGCAGAGACAGTTCTGGGGTTCTGACCACATTCAGATCCTGATCACAGTCTAGGTCCCCCCATAGAACAGCAGGCCCCCCCAACCTCAGCCCCATGGCAGAGGGGGGTGCATATGGTCATTCACAGACTAGGAGGGAGGACAGAGCCTTGCACACTGAGATCCTTGTGGGAGTGTCCCAAAAGCTCAGGAAACACCCCCAAAACATACAAAGGCTGGGAAAATGAGCAAGCAGAGAAAAAAGAGGAACACCATTGAGAAACATTTTGCCTGTGAGCCCAAGAAGGATCAAAACACTCAGTCTGAAGATGAGGAAGCACAAGCTCCTGCATCTAAAGACTCCAAGAAAAACAGAAATTGAACTCAGGCTATGACAGAGCTCAAAAAAGACTTTGAAAATCAAATGAAGGAGTTAGAAGAAAAATTGGGAAAAGAAAGGAGAGAGATGCAGGAAAAACATGAAAATGAAGTCAGCAGCTTAGTCAAGGAAATCCAAAAAAAAAAATGCTGAAGAAAATAGCATGCTAAAAAACCAGCTTAGGTCAAACGGATAAAACAGTTCAAAAAGTTATTGAGGAGAAGAATTCTTTGAAAAACAGAATTAGCCAGATAGAAAAAGAGATAAGAAATCTCTCTGAGGAAAACAAATCCTTCAGACAAAGAATAGAACTCAGGGAGATTGATGAATTTATGAGAAATCAGGACTTAATACTTCAAAACCAAAAGAATGAAAAATTAGAAGAAAATGTGAAACATCTCATTGAAAAACACAACTGATATGGAAAACAGATTTAGGAAAGATAATTTAAAAATTATTAGAATACCTGAAAGTAATGATCAGGAAAAGAGCCTTGACATCATTTTCAAAGAATTACTACAGGAAAATTTCCCTGATATCCTAGAAGCAGAGGGCAAAATAGAAATGGAGAGAATACACAGATTCCCCCCAAGAAAGAGATTCCAAAAAAACCAACCCCTAGGAATATTATAGCCAAGTTCCAGAACTCCCAAGTCAAAGAGAAAATATTACAAGCAGCCAGAAGGACACAATTCAAATACCATGGAGCTGCAATCAGGATCTCACAGGACTTAGCAGCAACTACATTAAAAGCTCATAGGGCTTGGAATATAATATACCGGAAGGCAAAAGAGTTTAGGATGCAACCGAGAATCAACTACCCAGCAAAACTGAATGCCCTCTTCCAGGGAAAAAGATGGACTTTCAATGAACCAGGGGAATTTCAAATGTTCCTGTTGGAATGGCCAGAGCTGAACAGAAGGTTTGATCTTCAAATACAGAACTCAGGTGAAGCATAGAGATTGGAGAAGGGGAAAATATGAGGGACTTAATGAGGATGAACTGCATGTATTCCTGTATAGAAAAATGACACTGATAATACTCATATGAACCTTCTCAATTAACAGAGCAGGTAGAAGGAGCTTTTATAGATGAAGCACAGGAGAAAGCTGAATTTGAAGATAAAATATGGTGTAAAAATGGAGTCAATAGAAAAAAAGTAAATTTAATGGGAGAAAGAAAAAGGAGAGGGGGAATAGGCCAAGATATTTCATATAATAAGATTTTTCTTTATTACAATGAGCTATTTCAATGATATGGAAGGGGGAAGGCAAGGGGGAGTGGGGGAATCTTCACTCTTATCAGAGGTGGTTAGGAGAGGAAACAGCATATATACTCAATGGTGTACAGATATCTGAAGTAAGAAGGAGAGGGGGGGATGGGGGAAGGGGGGGATGTAAATGAAGGAGGAGGGGATGGACCATGGGGGAAAGTGGTCAGATATAACGCATTTTCTTTTTTACTTCTTACAAGGGGCTAGGATTGGATGGCCTGTCCGGGACCATAGGGCCAGGTGGATACTGGGCCTAAGGGGTGGTATGGGGGCTCGGGTACTCTTGGCCCCAGGGCCAGGGATCTGTCTGCTGCGCCACTCATCTACCCTACAGCAGAGTCAGTGAAAGGAGAGAGAAAATATAGTACATGGTAGTGGAGAAATACGAAAGGAGAGAGTTGCGATCAGCAATGGCAACAGTGGAAAAATATGGAAGTAACTTTTGTGATGGACTTACCATAAAGAATGTGATCCACCCATGACAGAGTTGGTAGTGTTGGAACACAGACTGAAGCACATTTATTATTATTATTATTATTATTATTATTATTATTATTATTATTATTATTATTATTAGGGGGAGGGTTCAGGGCAAATGGGTCTGGGTGGCCTGCCTGGGGCCGCATAGCAGGGTGATCGTTGGGTGTCTGAGGACCCAAGTGCTCTTGGCTCAAGGGCCAGTGCTCTGTCCGCCACCCAGCCACCCCTACTATTATTACTATTTTATTTTATTTTAGGTCTTTTTTTTCTTTTTTTGGTTTATGCAGGGCAGTAGGGTTGGGGTGGCTTGCATGTCACATGACTGGGTGATTGTTGGGTGTACGGGCTGGATATGGACTTGGGTGCTCCTGGCTCCAGGGCTGGTGCTCCATCCACTGCGCAACCTGGCCATACCTACAATTATTACTATTATTTTTTATTTTTATTTTTATTTTTTCTCTCCCCTTTACTTTATTGCTCAAGTGAGTCTATATTTTTGGGAGGAGGGGGTATTTTGTTAACTCTTAAACAAGAATATTTTATTAATGTATAAAAAACATTGTTTGTACAAAATGAGAATAAATAAATATTAAATAAAAAAAAGATGTTTTCCAGGCTCCTTGCACCACTTAGCTGACTCAGCATTTAATAAATATTTATTGATGTCTGGAAGAAAAAAACAGAAGCACTTGTTGCCATCACCCTCTCAGATAGCAGGTAGTGGTACTGATTGTTTGTGATGATGATTGTTGATCTTTGTAATCAAAGACCATAACATCAAATGGATGACATGCACATTATGTTGATTGCAGTGAGGAAAATGTTGTGCAAAGACACCCTTCTTGATGTCTTTTCCAGAATCATTTTTGCCCATGGTCTAGTTTAAAAAGAAACAGAACTTCTGGTGATGGCCTAGATGCTGTGGGAATCCTTAGTCTTATGGATGAGGATCCCTCCCATATCAGCAAGGCACTATGGCACTCCAATAATGCCAGTCAAAGTACCAGTATATGAATTTCTGGTGCCAAATTGGTGACAACCCAGAACATGGAAGTCTGACTCAAGATGGTCTTATGGTCAGTATGGGGATTTTATGACACCAGTCTTTCACCAATAAGGTCAAACTCTCATTAGTATGGTACAATTTGATGACAAGCATTCAACAGTCAGACAAGGTTAACCTGTCACACAAAGAGCTATGCTGCTCAGTTCTGCAACCCCACTCTCCTGGTTCAAGCTCACCAGACTCTATAGGAGCCCTTTCAGAGTGGCCCTGCCCTTTACAAAGAAAAAAGAACCCCCTTGGGGCTCCCATCAACTTCTACAAGATCAGTCACATCACCTCACTGGACACCCCTAGGTGCCTGTCTCTGCCACTCTAGATTTGGGAATCTGAACCTGATTCTTTTTCGATTGGCCCAAGAACAACAGAGGCCATCATTAGTCCCTTTAGAATGGCACTTACCTGTCTCTCAGGACCAAATGACCCATGTTCAGTTGCTGTCCACATGGCAGTCCTATCCTTTCTTTGATCTTCCTTGTCCAAACATAGCCAAACATTAACATTTTTACTCTCCTCTACATGCTTCACCATCTATGGTTCATTCTGGATGTTAGTTCTTCTTCCAGAAGGACTATGATACTCATTTTTTAAATTAATCTTTCACTTTTGGTCCTTGATTCCATCTTCTATTCATATATTTAAAAGCAGAAGCAGGTTGGACACAGTCTTCCCTTAGGAAGGTAAGAGAAAGACTCACTTCAATGGGTCAGAGCTTCACATTGGTGAATGAGAACACACTGGGTCTATGGGTCTTAAGTCATTTATCTTGGATTTATACATCTTTGTGCACACATTTGCACGTCCACATATGCTATATATTTCTATCCTTGCATGTGTATACATCGTGCTAAGAAACCACCATTGGCTCCCCACCCAGTCATCTTCCACTAGGTTGGCTAGCCTGGTAACAGAGTTACCCTCAAAGGCCTCATCAAGGCTGACTTAGCATCTTTAGTCATCTTTACGAGTCCTCCACTGAAGCTCTAAGTACAGGGGACCAGGGCCAGCACCCAACTTTATGGGGACTGGAGAAAAAGTGCTGAGATAGTGATTCTGGTTTGTCATTGGAAAGTTAGGTCCTGGGGATCTCAAAGAAAGTAAAATCACCTGGCAAGGCTTTAGATATCCCAGAATTCCCAACTTCCTCTCCCAGGCAATGAATGGGGAAATAAGGGGGATTCCAGTAGGAAAAACATGGTCCCATAATATATTGAAATTCAAATGCAGATCCAGAGATCTGCCCTCTAGGTCCCAATTTCTCTCTCTTACCAAAGTCTTATATTCTTTTCTAGGATCAAATCATAAGCTAAGGGCCAATAAGAAGACAAATCCCAATTGATGTGGTACAGAAAACACTCTCCTTAGTAACTTCCAAGGAAATAGGTAGGCAAAGCCCTGCTCAAAAGGAGGCCCTACCTATCCCTAAAAATCCAGTGCTTGGGTTATTGTCTCTGGAAGACCCCTCTGACTATTTTCTTGTTATCTGGAGCTGATCTCCTGACTCTCTCCCATTATCACTTCAACTACACTGCAAGAGGTGAAAGATAGCTTCTCCTAGGGACCCCAAACCTTAGTTCTCATACTATCTTTGAAATACAGGTATCCTTAAGATCCCTCTAGCAAGGACTTCCTAGCCCATATTTCCATAATTGATACATGAGTGCCATATTGGTATTGTTCGTGATGCCTATTGCCTGACCCCGGCCAGCTGAGGGACTAAATGGTCAAAGATGTTTCAGGACTAGAGATCTCTTTAAAAAGGAGAATAATAGATAAAAAAATAAGACTATACTAAGTACTGGAGTTAGAAATGGTACAGGATAGTCCTTGTCTTCAAGGAGCTTATAGTCTAATGAGGGACAATATGCAAATAACTATGTACAAATAAGCTATAGACAGAAATAATCAACAGAGGGAAAACAATACAATTAAGGGGGACTGAAAAAGGCTTCCTATAGACTCTATAGTATAGAGGATGGAATTTAAAGGAAGTCAGGGAAGCCCAGAGGATGAGATGAGGAAGGAGAGAGACTATTAGCACTTTACCCCAGTCCCCATAAAATTGGGTGCTGGCCCTGGTCCCTGGAAAACAGTCAGGAAAAAATACCCAGTCAGGAACTGGGGTTTTCATGGACCTGGGTCCCTGGATTAAAGATCACCTAGGAATTAGGGGAGATACAGAATAGAAAGGAATGAAGGATCCAAGTTCTAAAGGCTTTGAACCCCACATAGAGAAGTTGAGAGAAGGATGGGTTGGAGTGGAGAGAGTCTTGTGGTAGGCAGAGTTACCAGCAACTACCAAAGTCCAGACAGGAGATAATGAGACCTTGCCCCAGGGAACTTCCACAAGACACTGTCCCCTTCTCTTCTCCATCACCTGGTTTCTTCCAATGACCTCTTAAAAATCCCACCTTTCCATTGATTTACTGGAAACCTTTATTGATGCCCTTTAATCCCGGTGCCTCCCTATGATAGTTATCTATTTATCTTGTATTTATATCTTGTTTGTAAAGATTTATTTGCATATTATCTCCCCCTTTAGTTTAGCATGTGTCTTCTTGGGCCTTTTTTTTGTATGCCCATAACATAAGAGATTTACTGACAAACTCCATCAGCTCCCCAAATTTATTTGCAGATTAGTCCTATCCGTGGTCCCCTAAACACGCTGGAGCCTTATGGGGCTGGAGAACCTGGGGTTAGAAGGCACTCTGGCAAAGAGTTTAGAACTTGGAGAGAATGGAAGGGAGATGGGGAAGAGGAGTTAAGACTAGATCTGTGAGAGAGTTGGAGCTTGGGGAGAGGAGGCACGGGGGGGGGGGGGGGGGGGGGGGGAGCCAAGGAGCTTGAGGGGATAGGAAAGGGACCTAGAAAACTGGAGGCTCCAGGTCCAAAAAGGGCTGAACCCAAGGACAGTTATGACCTGGGGAGGAGGGAGCTAAGGCCTGAGGAATGAGACTAAAGAAGATGGATCCAGAAAGTGCTAGGGCCTAAGGCCTGGAACAGCTAGAGGGGTTGGGTGGAAAAAAGAAGGTGGGGGAGGGGAGCAGAACTGGAACCTGGGTGGAGAGGCTAGGACCACGTGGTACCAGAGGCCTTGGGTTGGGCCTGAGGGCAAGAGAATCTGGAAGGGCTAAAGGCCCCATAGGTTGCTGGGGTCCCAGAGGGGGAAACTAGGAGGGGGAAGTTGGCAGAGGGGGTTACATCTGGAGCCTAATAAGACTCATAGCTTCCACCCCCACCCTGGCCAAGCCAGTAGGACATACCTGAGGTTTTCGAGTGGGCGCTCCCTCCTTCCCTGTCCTTCAAACAGCCTCCTACCCCCTTTTCCAGTGTGCCTGTCCAGCCACATCAGCATCCAAGACCCTCCCCCCACCCCAGTTCAGGGCCCTGACTCAGCGACCTAGTTTCCAGGATTTTTCCCTGAAAGAGAAAATTGAGGCCCCCTCTTCCTCACTCCTGCTACATACTCTTATCCCCAAACCTGTAGCTCCCACCATTTTCCCTCTTCTCCCATATGTTTTCCCCTACTTCCCCAACACATACAAAGTCAAAACTGGATGAGGAGACATGGAGGGGGGGGACCCAAAGCCCTGAAAAAGGGGAGAAGAAGGCCCAGACTGTGGGGTCTTCTCAGGGTGACCTGCTCTGGTAGGAGCCCTATCATGAGGTAGACAGGGAATGATCCATGAAGCAAGGCCCTAAGTAAGGAAAAATGGAGGGTCAAGAATTCAACAATAAATTCAGAAAACATGTATAAAGGACTTGTTAGGGACAAAGTTTTGTAGTCCATGCTAGGAGAACAGAGATTCAAGTGTTCTTAAGCTCAGAGATAGCACTGAGAAAATGACTGTGGCCATTTTGTGCAAAAGAGATGGAAAGGAAAGAGACTGGAGTTCTGTGATGGTAGGAGGAGTGTTCTAGGAAGAGAAACAAATAGATTTCCCAGGTCAATGGAGTAGCCCTTAGGTTGGCCAAAAAACAGCTCAGGAAGCCCTCCCCTGAAGATTCCTCCAATTCTTTTTTCTGCTCATCTCTTGGTTTTTCTCAACCCCCAAACCTAGCCAGGAACTGAGACATCTACATCCCTAGAGAAACAGTCCAGACAAGCCTAGCAGTCCAGAAAGTACAGGGAACAGTAACTTCATTACCCTAAAGGCTTCTATTAGCCTTTGGGACAATGTCTAAAGAATGATCCCGACAATATTCTTTAGTTTCTCCAAATTTAGCCCCTGATATATGGGCTATCAGAGTCATCTTCCCAAAGTCCCATTCTGCTTACAAACCTTTCCCCGATCAGACACTTTCCCTGGCTCCCCGTTTTCTGCAGGGGAAAGTCTAGGTTCCATAGTCAACTTTACCTTTCTTGTTTCAACTTCCTTACCTATAAGAGGAAGACATAGATCTACATCTATAATCCTTACTTTGCAGAATTCTTTCTGAGTCTCAAAAAAAGATGATGCACATAGTGTTTTGCAAACCTTCAAGTACTATCAATTATTATTGTTCTTAAAAATAATCTTAGGGGCGGCCAGGTGGCGCAGTGGATAGACCACCAGCCCTAGAGTCAGGAGTACCTGAGTTCAAATCCAGCCTCAGACACTTAATAATTGCCTAGTTGTGTGGCCTTGGGCAAGCCACTTAACCCCAGTGCCTTGCAAGAAAAAAGAAACCTAAAAAAAAAAAATCTTGATGATGGTAACTCACATTTTTATATCACTTTATGGTTTGCATGTATTATCTCATGTCATTCTCATTACATCACCTCCATGAGGTAGACAGGACAGACATCATAATGTCCATTTTACAGATGAGCAACCTGAGGTTGGAAAAAAAAAGAACACTGAAGGGACAACTAAGTGACTTGGTGAGGGGACAGCTTGTGGCTCAGTGAATAGAGCACCAGCCTTGGAGTCAGGAGGACCAAAGTTCAAATCTGGTCTCAGACACTTAATAATTACCTAGCTGTGTGGCCTTGGGCAAGTCACTTAACCCCATTGCCTTGCAAAAACCTAAATAAAAAATCGCCTAGCAGTGTAACCTTAGGCAAGTTACTTAACCCCTTTGCCTTAAATAAAATTTTTTTTTAAAAAAGAAAAGAAAAAGAAAACACTGAGTGGACCATAGACTCTTACCTATTAGTAAGGAAGGTAGAATTAAAACTCAGATCTTCTAATGGGCCCATGCCCATTATTCCCACTCAGCATGTTCCTTCTCTCTCCTAGCATTCAAGGCCCTTTGGAATGAAAATGAATGGACTCCATATATCCTGTCTTACTTAATCCCCCACCAAGAGACATTCATCATTCCATCATTTCTCAGTTGTGCCTGTCTCTCCTTGTCTTTCTCATCCTCCTTCAGAGTTGGCTGGTGTCTGGACTCAAACTTACAAGCCAATAGGGACAGTCAGGGTAGAGGGAGCACGTTATGGGTGGTAGAGTTGAGCTTTGTCCAGAAGAGGAGTCCATAACCAACCAGAAACTGGGAAGACTAGATCTCTAAACCTAGTTCCATTTAGCAAACATTTCTTAAGCATGGTTACTTACTCAACCCAAGATCCAAGGCTGAGGAATCATGTCTAGATACATTTGTAAGAAAGGGGCAAAGCAGGACAAGATCAATTAGAGATTTCACATTCAGAGTAGGATTTAGAAATCCTCTAGATACAGGGTAGGGAACCTTTTTCTGCCAAGGGTCATTTGGATATTTATAAGATCATTCTCAGGCTATATATGGTCAAATATTGAATTAATTCACCCTTAAAAAGTATCTAGATTTATTGAATTTCAAGTCCCACTTGCAGTTGCCTTGACAACATCAGATCAATACAGCTTATAGGTTGGAGGTTTTCCATCCCTGTTCTAAACCAACCTCCCTATTTTAGAGATGGGGAAACTGAGAAAAGAAATGCCTTACTCAAGGTCACACTAGATTGGAAGTCACAAGTTCTGACTTCAAGTCCAGGAGACTTTCTACTGTATCAAACTATTAGGATTGACTGGATTCAGAAAGAATCAAGAGCAATAGCTATAATAATTATACTCATAACAATATCTGATTTCTATATGGTACTTGCAAAGTACTTTACAAACATGATTTCATTTGTCTCACCCCAACCCTATGAGACAGTCACTACAGGTATTATTATCCCCATTTTATAGAAGAAGAAACTGAGCAATATGGCAAAATACAAAGAAAAATGGATGGGGGTGGCTAGGTGGCACAGTGGATAGAGAGCACCAGCCCTGGACTCAGAAGGACCTCAGTTCAAATCCAGCCTCAGATACTTAATAATTGCCAGCTGTGTGACTCTGGGCAAGCCACTTAACCTCATTACCTTAAATAAGTCATTTTTTTTAAAGAAAGAAATGGATTTGGAGTCAGATGGATCTGACTTAAAATCCTGACTCTGAAACCTATTACCTATCACTTATTCTAATTCTCGGCATGCAGGGAATAGAGCAGGGGGGTTGGAGTCAGAAAGATCTGAATTCAAATCCTGCCTTTGATGCTGTGCGATTCTGATTCACTCAACCTCTATCTGCCTCAGTTTCCTTAACTGCAAAATTGAAATAGCATCTACTTTCCAGTCTTACTATGAGGATCAAATGAGATATTTGTAAAGGACTTTACCCACTTCAATTCTTTCACTCTTCTTTCCAAAGGGGTGAGAGAATACCTTATCCTCAAAAAAAAGAATGAATTTATGAATGATGCCCCAGTGAAAGGGTCTTTGCTGGAATTTAAATGTAAAAGCTACAGTATTTTGAAAGCACAATAAAATATCCACCTCTGTTTAAAATGTAGACAATTATTTCAGAAGCCCCTGAAGGTGCCCTGGCAGGGTATCTCCTTGCCTTGGACCTGGTCTCCCTGGTTTTCCCAAGGGGCCATGGTAAGGGGTTGATAAAGGAGTGGAGAAGTCTGTCAACCACCCCAGAACTACTGGCCTTGGGAGAGGGATGGGTTTAACAGGCCTCCTTGGTGGCGCCGTGATCTCTTTTCCAGGCCAGGAGGTGCAGACACCGTCGGGGGCCAAAGAGCACATTCCGGGGAGGGAGGCAGCCAGACCAGAGAGAGAGGGAGGGACCAGGGAGGGGGCCAGATGCCTGAGGCCTAACTGTGTGTGGGGGGGAGTGGGAGGGGGCTGAGATTCCTGGCCTTGGGGAGATGAGGGGTACCCTCTGGGGAAATGAAGAAACCTTCCTAAAGTTGGTTCTATTGCATTTTCTATTCTGAAATTTGGGAGAAAGGACTGAGGAAGGAAAGACAAGGGATTGTAGAGGTTGGAAATCAGAGGATGGGGGATGGAGGAAATGGAAAATGAGGGTGCTGAGGAAATGGAAGTGGAAAGAGCTGGAGGGACAGAGGCTAAGGAAAGGCTGGTAGTGGGGCCTAGAGAATAGAGAAAAAGGCATAATATTTCCAGAAGAATATTCCCAAAACTGAGTCTACTAACCTAAGGAATGGGGGCAGAGCAATGAGATAGGAGGAATCATAAGCAAACACTATTCCCTGGAGCAGCAGAGTTGGACTTCCCTCTTCTTCTTGCAACTCGGAGAAAAGGAGGGGGTGGAACTTGGACCAGAAGTCAGCTGCAAGTGCTTTCTAAATGATGGGCCCCTTTGCCAGAACACTTCATAAAGCTACTCCCGGCTCTATGCCATCAAGAAAAGAGAGTCCATCCAACTGGGCTGTGGTCCCAGGAGCACCCCCTCCCTCAAACACCAACATTCAGGCTGCTGACTCCCAGAGAACCAGCTACCCACCAACTCCAGACACAACTTCTGAAACCTCTCTCTTGTGCCCTGCCCCTTGCCATCACCAGTCCTAGGCACTTCCCCCTCCTGCTTCCTAAACTTAAAACATTGCTCTAGACTATCCTCCCAGCAAGGACACTGCCATTACTCCCCAGCAAGGACACTGCCAGCACCCTCCATCAAGAAAACTGTCATTGCACCCTAGCAAGTACATTCCACTGCCCCCAAGCATGGACACTGCCATTCCCCCCTGGTATGGACACATTCATGCCCCACTCCCAAACACGGACATTGCCATCACTCTCCAACACAGATACAGTCACAGGTCCCCAGTAAGAACACTGCCACTGCCCCCCAGCATAGACATTGCACTCAACTCACAGCATGAACACTGCCACTAGCCTCCAACTATCCTTCAACTCCAATCCTGACAGGGTCACAGAGTTTCAGAGTTGGAAAAGACAGAGGGGCTGAAAGCCAACCCATATTTGAATAATGTGGAGTGCCTGACTTAGAGTCAGAAAAACTTGATTTGAAATCTTGCCTCAGACACTAGTTGTATGATCCTGGACAAGTCCTCTAACCTCTCTGCCTCAGTTCTTCTATCAAGGTGATGATGATGATGATGATGATGATGATGATGATGATGATGATGATGATGATAGGGCATGATAATAGTACCTTCTTTCTTGAGTTTTTGTGAGATACTATATGAAAGCATAGAAAACATAAAGGTTGATTTATATGCCAACTGTCAATATAACAATAATTGTTATTATTATTAAGCTACAACACTATCATCATCTCTAGTGTTTAAAAGCAGTTTAGGCTTGCAAAGTATTTGACCAACATCATCCCCTTTGATTCTTACAATTATCCTTTAAGATAAGAGATATTATGATTCCCATTTCACAGATGAGATAACTGAAGTTGAGAGGGTCAGTCCCTTAGCCAGTAAATATCTAAGGCAGAGTTTGAAGTCAGTCTTCCTGACTCCACAAGCAGTCCTTCAGTTTATGCTGAAGTGGGAAGAAGCTACTACTTTCAGAAGCAGCCTGTTCCATTTTTGGCTCACTCTTATGATTAGGAGGAAGTTTTTCCTTACCTCAAGCCTAAATTTGCCTCTCTTGAAACAGCCATCCCTTGCTCCTGGCACTGCCCTCTGGGTTCAAGAAGAACATTGTCTAATCCTTCTTCCATGTAACAACCATTCAAATACTTGTTCCATCCCTCCCAAGTCAGACACTACCCAGACCACTCCCCACTGTCCCTAGTCAACCTCCAACTATAGTCACTTTTCCTTAACCCCTGTATGCTGGCCTTGCCTATCAGTCTTCCAACTTTAGGACCCCCTTTCCATTATCAGGAAATTTCAGGAATAGCCTGCTATCACTGACCAATATTAGGCACTAATGTTGGCCACCTCCCAAGCTCAGAACAGAACCCAACTAATCCCTAAATCTAGGCCCCATTGCCAATTACCCCTCCTCTTCCCAAATCCTAGTTACTGTCCCCCCAGACAAACCCTGTCCATGACAAACACTTCCCCTAGCCATCTCCAGCCCTGGAATTTCCCTGACCATCCCCCAAATCTGAATACTGTCTCCAAGCAACTTCCACATCAAGCCCTCCCCCCTAGTGCTGAATCCCAAGGACTTCCTCTCTTCACTGAAATCCAGACATTTTCCCTGACTTTTCCATGTCTAGGAACTCCCTCTAACCTTCCCAAACCCCTGCCCTGTCTCCTATTAGCCCTTAACCCTAAGTATTATTCACACCCAGCCCAAAGGCCTTCAGGACTATCACAGCCTCTCCTTAATAATGGGCACTGCCTACAACTCTATCCCAATTCAGAGGACTGCCCCTAACCTCAACCCCAGACAGTGTCCCCAGTTATCCCCAACCCCTGTCTCTGCACTCTCCCCTCCAATCCTGGGGACTGTCCCTGACCACTCCCCAGGACTGGGCATTATCCCCAGACACTCCCCAACCCTAGACACTTCTCCCAACCACACCCCAATTCCAAGCACTGCATCACTCTCCAACCACTGGCACTGACCCCACCTGGCATAGTGGATCAAGTACAAGACCCGAAGTCCAGATGACCTAGGTTTGGATCCCACCTCAGACACTTACTGTGTGACCCTGGATAAATCACTCACTTCTCTGAGCTGAAATTTTCTCATCTATAAAAGAACACTTAGTGCCCCAGCTATGTTGCCAGGACATTTAAATGAGAAGATGTATGTAGGGCACTTTTAAAACCTTAAGGAGGGGCAGCTAGATGACACAGTGGATGGAGTACCAGCCCTGGAATCAGGAGAGCCTGAGTTAAAATCCTGCCTCAGACATTTAATAATTACCTTGTTGTGTGACTTTGGACAAGTCCCTTAACTCCATTGCCTTGCAAAAACAAAACCCTTAAGGAGGGAAAGAAAATATGTAGCAACCACTATATGTCAGATATTCCTCATTTACAAAAATTACGTCATTTGATCCTCATAATAACTCTGTGAGGAAGGGAAGTGCTGTTTAACAGCCAAGGAAACTGAGGCAAACAGAAAGAGGCTACTTTTGAATTCAGATCTTCCTGACTACAGACTTAGCCCTGTGATACTTATCTGTTTGAAGATGACAGACAACAAACATTTAGTAAGGATCAAACACTATGCTAAGAACTGGAGTTATAAATACCAGTTAAATGAAAGACCCTGACCTCAAGAGCTTATATTCTAATGGAGAAAGACAACACATAGAAGATACAGATAAATGAGAAATTATTATTACTGTTAATATTATTATTATTATTCATTATCACAGACAACAGACACATTCCCCAAACATAGACACTGCCTAGGACCACTTCCCACAAGGGCACCAGTCCTAGACAAAGATACTGTCCAAGTGCTGGGCACATGTCCTAAATATTTCTCAACCATGAATGCTTCAACCAGCCACTTCTCAACCCCAGAAATTGACCATGACCAACCTAAATCCCCAGGCACTGACCAACCCACAATGTAAGGCAACTGAACAAACCCACAGCTAGACCCTGGCCTTCATCACAGACCATCTTCACTCTTCCCCCTTCCCGCTCCAGTCCAGGTACTTTCTTCTCATTCCAACCTATAAGAATTGACACCCCACAAAGATCCCCAACCCTAAGTACTGCCCATTAATAGAACTGAAATAAAATGCCTCAAAAATGTGGAAAATGACCTTCAACCATCCCTCAGTCAATTTTCTCCAACCCTGGCCACTGCCATCATTCATCTTTCAACCACCTAGCAATAATAAAGTCCATGGCCTCAGATATCTGTAGAAAAATATGTCAAGTCTGGGCAGATGCTTAGATCACACATCTAGTAAGAGAGTGATAAGAGAAACCAGCATCCAGTAGGATCAGGTTATGCCTTATTTAAGAGGTGGCATTGAAACTAAGCCTTGATATGACTCCTAAGAGAGGAAGGTGAGGAAGGAGTTAATTCTAAGTATGAGGGACAGCTTGAACAAAGGTATACATAGAGATGGAAAAGTGAATATCATGGACCAGAGAATCAAAAGTGCACAAGGATGAAATACAGCAAATTGAGGAAGAAGTGGTAGGAAAGAATGCTGAATATGGAGTCTGAGGACCTACGTTTGAGTCTTGACTCGTACTTACTACTCCTGGGATCTCAGCCACGACTCAGTTTTCTCATCTGTAAAATGAACAGGCAGGACTAAAATGACTTCTAAGGTTC
Organism: Macrotis lagotis; assembly: GCF_037893015.1. Taxonomy (NCBI): domain Eukaryota; kingdom Metazoa; phylum Chordata; class Mammalia; order Peramelemorphia; family Peramelidae; genus Macrotis; species Macrotis lagotis. Next base: position 637,867,560 of record NC_133666.1, on the reverse strand, counting down.
CCTCCAATTCTAAATCTAATATTCTATGATCTTATGATGCCTGAAGGAGTCAAAATAACTTGAGTTCAAATATGGCCTCAGACACTTAATAGCTATATGACTCATTTAAACCTATTCCTATCTCTCTTTGTTCATCTCTGCAATAGGAATAGGAATAGCCCCTACTTTCTAGGGCTGTTGAGACAACAAAGTGCCTGACACAGTCGGTGCACAATTAGCACATCTTTTCTTCCCATCCTCCCATCCCACTTCACCACTGTCCCCTGCCCCATTGGGTCTTACAGAGCCCAAATCCTCTTTCCTGTGATGGCCCTTCCAGTCTTTGAACCTGGTTCTCATGCCCTATGATAAGGGCTAGGTTTGAGCCTTCTCTTCTCCCAACTAAATATCACCAGCTTCATCAATTACTACTCATATAATATGAATTTAAGAATTTTCACCATCCCTTGGATGCTCTCTAATATATCAGAGTTCTTCATAAAACTGAACACAGTACTCTTGGAGTACTAGCATTTGAGATTTGGAATTGAAAAGGACCTGGGAAGTCATTGAGTTCAATCCCCTCTTTTTTACAGATGAAGAAACTGACTTCTACAGAAGTGAACTATACAGGGTTATACCACCAGTAAGGATCTGAGACATCAGATCTTCATGTCAAGCCAAGCATGATGGGGAGAAGCAGGTAGACCGGAATTGGAATTGTAGAGTCACTCCCAAATCAGGATTTCAGAAGCTGGAGGCAAAGATGTCTATAATCAAATAGTATTTATGAGAAATTGAGATTAAGGTCAGCAGGAACAATATGGAAGGGCTTTAGCAGTTCTGCAGCATCAACATCATTGTTGGCCATTAAACATTTATTAAGAGCCTACTCTGTTAAGAGCTGAAGATACCAAGAAAAGTGAAAGACAATCCCTGCTCTTGAGGAGCTTACAATTTAATGGGGAGACAACAGAGAATCAACAGAAAAAAAGGCACCAGAATTAAGAGGGATTGGGAAGTTTTCTCTAATGGGAATGATTTCATCTAATGGGCGAGGAAAGTGAGACCCAGAGTAAGGAACTGTCTGACCCACCCAAGGTAGGACTCAAATTCAATTTTTCTAACTTCTAAGCAATCTTCCCCCTGAATGACTTGAGATTTTAGCTGGGACTCAAAGGCAGAGATTGCTGAACCCAAAGAAGCAAGATGGAGACCAAGCTATGAATTTTGGGGAGTACATTTTATTGCCAATGACTATGTGGGGATACCTCCTCAAAACACATAGCGTTCAGAGAACAAGGTTTTTATAGTATTGGGAGGGGTGGATTGTGAGCAAGCAGGATACAGAAGCAGAGACAGCAGTTAGATAGATTTCCTTGTCAGACTATTACAAACACATGCAAACATATGGCCTAGTATAGATCTTTATGTTTTAACATGTTTCTCGAGACAGAGGGAGTCACATATTCACAGGCTTCCCACAGGTTCAAGGCGAGTGGAATTTACTATCTTATGGTTCCAGGTACATCTGGGGGAAGAGGAGGCAGTCTTGGGAGAAAGCAGGAATTTTACAGATACAGTATAATGATTAGGTTAACAAGAGCTCTTTGTGTATCTCAGTCAAATTTATGGTATATCTCATGACCCCCCAGAGTCAAGCATTTGGGTCCTGTCAGATTATTCTCAGACCCAAAGGCACCTAGCCAAAGTTATATTTCTGAGGAGTTTCTCCAGACCCAGAAAGGTGTCAAGGACCCCTTCTATACAGGGATTACACAAATATTGATATTGTACTTCAAGATGAAGAGGAAGAAGCGTGGGGGATAGCTTGGAGTTCTAGAGTTAGGAGACTTGGGTCATTGTATCACAAAGTATGTGGGGAAATGATTTAGTTTTTGCTTTTTTGGGGGAAGGAGGAAGAGGTGAGTATGCTGGAAAGGTGGGGATGGGTTTTACTGAGTTTTGAACATTAAACAGAGAATTTTGTTGAAGGGAAGTCAATGAAATTTGTGGAGTGGGGGAGAGGAGGAAATATAATTAGATCTGTGCTTTAAGAAAATCACTTTGATGGGTGAGAGGAGGATGGAGTGGAGCAAGAAGAGACTAGAGGCAGGCAGCCAACCAGTAGATTGCTGCAATAGTTCAGAAGATGAAAGCCTATACTTGGGTGGCAAGAATGTCAGAGGAAAGAAAGGAACATATTTGAGAGATATTACAAAGGTAAATTCTACAGGTGTTGGCAACTTATTGTATATGGGAGATGAGAGACATGAATTGCCCCTCTTCACATACACTTTGGCCATATAAGTTCCCTATATGTATGCCTACCTATCCCTGAATTCCATGGGTGTTCACTTTTTCCATTGACATAGTACAGATTTGTGAGAGAGTGTGCCTGAAGGTTGAGGTTGGAGATGCTTTCTTTATATGCCCTTTCATGTTTTTGTATAATCACTGCCATGTGGTCATTTCAAACTGTACTTCCTGGAGGCATCTCCAGGAAAGCCTCCAGGAGGCAAACATGTCCAAAACTGAATTCACTATCTTCTCCTTAAATCCTTCCCTTTTTTATGCTTTCCCAACTCTATCTAGAGTACTATCATGATTCCAATCACCCAAAACCTTGCTATAATACAAATCTTGAATCCTCCCTCTCATTTGTCTTCAGTTGTTTCCAGTAGTTTCCAACTCTTCATGATCCCATTTGGGGTTTTCTTGGCAAAGATACTAGAGCAGTTTGCCTTTCCTTCCTCAGATCATTTTACAGATAGAAAAACTGAGGCAAGTAGGAGACTTGCCCAGAGTCACAAATTTTATAAGTGTTTGATGTTAGTCTTGACTTCAGTCTTCCTGACTTGAGGCCCAAAGCTCTATCCACTATACCACCTAGTTGCCCCACTCTCATTCATTCTATCTCTAATCTGTCAACAAACCTTACTATTTATTCCTTCACAACATTTCTTATATATGTCCCCTTTTCTCTATTCACACAGCTACTATTCATCAATTATTAATGCGGAGGATTAAACAAAAGCTGGAAATACTCAAAGGAGAGTAAAGTGGACAGTTTTTTGGATAAAATTAAAATGTTTTCCCACAAACAAAATCAATACAAATGAAATAAGACAGGAAATAGTTAATTGCTTTGAATAAAACTTCTCTGATAAAGGACTGATGTGCAAGATATAAAAGGAATTCATTCAAATATATAAAAATAAGAGTCATTACCCAACAGATATATGATTAAAAGATATAAACAAGCAGTTCTCAAAAGAAGAAATACAAACTGTCAAAAACCATCTGAAAAATACTCAAACACACTAATAATAAGAGGAAAACAAATTAAAATAATTCTGAGATTCCATCAGAATGGTAAAGCTGATTTTTTAAAAATACAGCTTTTTGGAGAAGATATGGGAGGACAGATACACAGGAGGAGTAAGCTTAAGAAGACAAGGAGGATGAGAAGGAAGGCAAAGGAGAAAGAAAGCTCAATGAAATATTTTTTAAAATATGGAAGAGGGTGGAAAGCATATTCAGAGGGAGACGCAGACAAGTTGTGAAAGGTGATGCCAGGACATGTAAGTGAATTGCATTTAAGTGTGGAAAAGCTGTGCAAAGTCACCAGCCTCAACTTCTCCTCTGAAATCATCTGGGTCCAGATCAGGGTGACTTAGGCCCTGAATACAATGGGAGACACTGATCTTTTTAAGTTAGTCTTTAACAGGTCTCAGTTTGACTGAGATAGTGCTCATTCAGTGGTTAAAACTAAGAAAGAAATAAAGCAAGGAATGGCCTCTTTTACTTAGTTAAAAAAAAAATTAATCTGAGTAGGGAATACCCTCAGGGTTTCTTACCAATTGCTGTTTACATTCACTCTGAACCAAACAGGGTCCAAAACAATGATCCAGTGGAGCTTCACCTGGGACCTATTGTTCCTACCAAGAGACAGATTGGATAGAGGGAATTTCTCTCTTTTCCTTTACCCAGGTTGATTTGTAGCTAGTAGGTACAGATGCTGTACCAAGAAGAGTCAAAGAGGAAAGAGTCATCAGAGAAAATTCAGAAGAGACTAGTTATGGAAGAAAAGAGCGAACCCAGGAAGTATAAAGTCAAGCAGCCAAAAAGAGCAGACCTATAGAGCCCACTTAAGTGACCTTTCCAGAGGGGACACCTTGCCCAGAAAGAAAAAGCATAAGGACATCAAAAAAAAAGGACAATCTGATCCTTCAGTGCCAGGGGTATGAACTGATTAGGCTACATGCAACCTTTATATATACTAGTACTCTTCCTACTGATGCTGTATATATCTGTGAGAGAATAAACCCTAGGCTTTTGGGGAGAATGTTATGTAGCTATCCTTATAATAAACAGCCTCTTAGTAAATACTTCATATTTTTATGTCCTATCTTATTCCTCACAGGTTCTTGTGAAAGCATTTAGAAAACCTTATCTTATGACTCTTTCCACTTCCAAAGAAGATAATCCATGGTCTGGAAAATCTGGAATGAAAATGACTAATAAGGATTCAATACTAGCAAAAAGACATTGAGATGGAACATTAATATTGAGAGATTTCTTCTAGGAAGTTATGATTCTCTCCTATGATGAACCAAACACCTAGTATCAATTCCGTCATTCCCCAAAGAGAGTGTATGCAAGAAAGAAAGAATCACAGAAGACCCCATTCAATTCATTAAACATTTGCTAACTATGTGCAAGGGCACCAGGTCCGGGAATAAAAGGACAGAGAGGCTAGAAGTACAACATCAATATAGATGAATAAATGAAGGAACTAAAATGATCATCTAGCCAGACCTCATAGATAATTCAATGAATGATGAGCATAATAGATTTTAATAGAGATTTTTACAGAGGTCTGGTATCTTCTGTTCTGAGTAGTAACTCTCCTAATAGGCTCTCCTAGAAAAAGATTACCTGGACAGAAAGAGAAAATAGATGAATAATTTGGAAAAGAAGTCACAATCCTGGCCCAGATGTGTAGTATTGCAATCATGGGGGACTTGATAATCCAGATAACCAAGTTCTCTCTCTCTGCCTAAAGCAGATAGCAAATCATTTTTCAAATATCCTTAATAACTATTTTTTTGGCAAGGCAATGGGGTTCAGTGGCTTGCCCAAGGCTACTCAGCTAGGTAATTATTAAATGTCTAAGGCCAGATTTGAACTCAGGTACTCCTGACTCCAGGACCGGTGCTCTATCCACTGCACCACCTTACCGCCCCAATGATTATTTTCAATGTGTCATTTATACATTGAAAGTGTGAAACTTCAGAGCAGAGACAAGATGGTGACATAGGGAAGGCCTTGCCAGAATGAAGAAACTTCAGCCTCCCAGATACAGCCCTGGGTCACCTGGGAGAAGTCTCCTGACTTACACCCAGGGGAAGCACCAGGCACAAATTGGAGGATCAGCAGAAGGGACCTCTGACAGAGGGAGCACACGAAGCCCAGACCCTAAGGGCAGTTGCAGCAGTCAGCATGGGTCAGCTCAGCAGCAGTGGCCACATGGCAGCCCAGATCCAGGAAACAGAAGCAGGCATGGAGCTAGGAAGCAGGAGCCCCTAAGCAACTGAGCCTAGAGTACTCAGCCCACCAAAGGCAGGGGAGTGGAGAGAGACTTCAAAGGTCTGTCCTCTGTAACTGGAACAGGACTCTAGGGCTCTGACCACATTCAAATCCTGATCACAGTCTAGGTTGTCCATAGAACAGCCCCCCCACCTCAGTCCCGTGGCAGAGGGGTACACTTGTGGTCATTCACAGACCAGGATGGAAGTCAGAGCTTCACACACTGAGATCCTTGGGGGAGGGGTCCCCATAATACTCAAAAGCTCAGGAAGCACCCCAAACCAGGCACAGGATAGAGAAATGAGGAAACAGAGAAAAAAGGAACACCATTGTGAAGTACATTGTCTATGATCCCTAGGAGGTTCAAAATACTCAATCTGAAGATGAGAAAGTACAACCTCCTGCATCTAAACACTCCAAGAAAAAAGGAAATTAGGCTCAGGCTTTGATAGAGCTCAAAAAAGATTTTGAAAATCAATAAGGGATCTAGAAGAAAAATTGGGAAAAGAAATGAGAGAGATGTAGGAAAAACGTGAAAAAGAAGTCAACAGCTTAGTCAAGGAGATCCAAAAAAAATGCTAAAGAAAAATAGCATGTTAAAAACCAGCTTAGGTCAAATGGATAAAACAGTTCAAAAAGTTACTAAGGAGAAAAATGCTTTAAAAAGTAGAATTGGCCAGATGGAAAAAGAGATAAGAAAACTCTCGGAGGAAAACAAATCCTTCATATATAGAATGGAGCTAAAGGAAGCTGGTGACTTAGCAAGAAATCAAGACACAATACTTCAACACCAAAAAAATGAAAAATTAGAAGAAAATATGAAATATCTCACTGAAAAAAACAACTGATCTGGAAAACAAATTCAGGAAAGATAATTAAAAAATTATTGGGATACCTGAAAGTCATGATAAGGAAAACAGCCTTGACCTCATTTTTAAAGAATCCCTACAGGAAAATTGTCCAGATATACTAGAAGCAGAGGGCAAAAATAGAAATTGAGAAAATCCACTGATCTCCCCTGGAAAAAGATCCAAAATAAACAACCCCCAGAAATATTATAGCCAAGTTCCAGAACTCCCAAGACAAAAAGAAAATATTACAAGCAGCCAAAAGAACACAATTCAAATATCATGGAGCTGGAGTCAGGATCACACAGGACTTAGCAGCAACTACATTAAGGGCTTGTAGGGCCTGGAATATAATATTCTGGAAGGCAAAAGAGCTTGGAATGCAACTGAGAATCAACTACCCAGCAAAAGTGAACATCCTCTTCAAGGGGAAAAGATGGACTTTCAATGAACCAGGGGAATTTCAGTTGTTCCGGCTGAAACAACCAGAGCTGAACAGAAAGTTTTACCTTCAAATACAGGACTCAGGTGAAACATAGAGAGCGGAGGAGAAGGATAAAATATGAAAGACTTAATGATGGTGAACTGCATGTATTCCTGTATAGAAAAATTATATTGATAATACTCATAAGAAACTTCTCATTTAATAGAGCAGGTAGAAGGAGATTTTATAGATGAAGTACAGGAGAGAGCTGAATTTGAAGATATAATATATTGTAAAAATGGAGTCAATGGCTAAAAGGGAAATGTAATGGGAATAAGAGAAGGGAGAGGTGGAATAGGCTAAGATATTTTGTACAATAAGATTTTTTATTGCAATGAGCTATTGCAATGATATGGAAGGGGGGAGGCGAGGGGGAATGAGGGAACTTTCACTCTCATCAGAGGTGGCTCAGATTGGAAATAGTATATACACTCAATGCGGTATAAACATCTAGAGTAAAAAAGAGAGAAGGGGGACAGGAGGAAGGATGGGGGTGTAAGTGATGGAGGAGAGGGTGGATTGTGGGAGAGAGTAGTCAGATATAACACATTTTCTTTTTTACTTCTTGCAAGGGGCTGGGATTGGGTGGCCTGTCTGGGACCACAGGGTCGGGTGGCTGCTGGGCCTTAGGAGTGGTATGTGGGCTCAGGGACTCTTGGCCCCAGGGTTGGTGATCAGGCCGCTGGGCCACTCAGCTATCCGACAGGACATTTTAGAAAAGGGACAAAGTAAAAGGAGAGAGAAAATATAGTATATGGTAGTGGGGAGGTATGAATGGAGAGAGTTGTGATCAGCAATGGCAATGATGGAAAAATATGGAAGTAGTTTTTGTGATGGACTAATCATAAAAAATGTGATCCACCTGAGAGAGCTGGTGGTGTTGGAACACAGACTGAAGCACATTTTTTTTTCTCTTTCCTTTACTTTATTTCTCATGAGAATCTATATTCTTTGGGGGGAGGAGTATTATGTTTACTCTTAAACAAGAATATTTTAGTAATTATTAAAAAAATCATTTGTACAAAAATCAAAATTAATTAATTAATTAAAGAAAAGAAAGAAACTGTGAAACCTCTTTAGTGCCTCTCATAATGTCTGTAACATAGTTGCTTCTTTAATTGAATTTAGAAATGGAAACAAAGCAGTTTAGTGGTTCAGTGGAAAAATCCACTGGGCCTAGAATCAAGAAGATCTGAATTAATTCCAGTCTCAGACATTTATTTGTTGTGTGACACCAGGCAAGTCACTTAACCTCAATCTGCTTCTATCTGAAAAATGTGAATAAAGTGAAATAAAAAAGGGGAAGAGGGAAGGAAATATTGATCACTAGAACATTATGATTTTATCAAAAACATATCATACCATAGTCATATGAAAAATTGCTCTAAATCATTATTTATTAGAGAAATGCAAATTAAAGCATCTCTGAGGTACCACCTCACACCTCTCAGACTAGCCAATATGAACAGAAAAGACAATGATCAATGTTGGAAGGGATGTGAGAAATCTGGGACACTAATACATTATTGGTGGAGCTGTGAACTCATCCAACCTTTCTGGAGAGCAATTTGGAATTTTACCCAAAGGGCAACAAAAATATGCATACCATTTGATCCAGCAATTTCACTACTGGGTTTATACTCTGAAGAGATTATGAAAAAAAAGTAAAAGCATCACTTGTACAAAAATATTCATATCAACTCTGTTTGTGGTGGCAAAGAATTGGAAATTAAGTAAATGTCCTTCAATTGGGGAATGGATTAACAAACTGTGGTATATGTATGTCATGGAACATTATTGTTCTATTAGAAACCAGGAAGGATGGGAATTCAGGGAAGCCTGGAAGGATTTGCATGAACTGATACTAAGCGAGGTGAGCAGAACCAGAAAAACATTGTACACCCTAACAGCAAGATGGGGGTGATGATCAACCCTGATGGACTTGCTCATTCCATCAGTGCAATAATCAGGTACAATTTGGGATAGAAATACCATCTGTATCCAGAGAAAGAATTGTGGAGTTTGAACAAAGACCAAAGACTATTACCTTTAATTTAGAAAAACAAACGTTATCTTATTATGCAATTTTGCTATCTCTTATACTTTATTTTTCTTCCTTAAGGATATGATTTCTCTTTCATCACATTAAGCTTAGATCGGTGTATACCATGGAAACAATGTAAAGACTAACATACTGCCTTCTGTGGAGGGGGGGGGGAAGCAAGATTGGGGGGGGGGGGGGAGATTGTAAAACTCAAAATAAATAAAATCTTTCTTAAAAAAAAACAGGCCATATATAATAAGCAAACCTTTTTTGACAGGGTTAAGGCTTTGGTAGACCTAGAGAATGTGATAGATTTTAGCAAAGCATATGAAAAATGTTTAATGTTATTTATCATTCTATTTAGATCAATAGAGGTAAGCTAGACAATTGGTTGGTTCTTGTGGTTAGCAAAGAAGTAATCATTATTGAAGAAGACCAAAATTATCATATTTGAGACAAATGACAGTGTGTACGACTGTGACTCAATGCAATCTCAGAATTCACTATCACAGGTTGGGCACAAATAGTCTATGTGAATACCTTGTTGGGGGGAGGGGGTTACTCTAAACTTATGGGTACTCAAACTTCCTTTGAGTTGCTTCAATTCTGCCTTCCTCATAGAGTGTAGCACCCTCACTGATGAGGGCATGCCATGCTGGACTGTCTTGTGCCAGTGTCTCCCTTGCTGCACAATCAATTCCAAAGTTCTTAAGAGAAATCTTCAGGATGTCTTGGTATTGCTTCTTCTGACCCCCTTGTAAGTGCTTGCCCTTGTGGGAGTTCTCCATAGAATAGTCTTTTGGGCAAGCGTACTTTTGGCATTCTAACATGACCTGCACTCTCTGCAGTAATGTTGCTAGGCAGTTTAACTTGAGAAAGGACCTCAGTGTCTGCTATTTTCTCCTTGGAACACAAAATGTCAGAGCTGGGAGAGCCCTTAGAGATCATCTAAACCATACCCTTGAAAGTTAAGTCAAAAATAAGTACCTTCCCATTACAACTCAAGATATCTGCAATCCAAGACTATGTGATAAGTTCAAATGTTGATTCTTGAGTGTATTTGTCAATTCTATCCCACAGCTAGCATTGTGCCTGATACAAAAGAACTGCTTGGGGGGGGGGTGGCTAGGTGGCTCAGTGGCTCAGTGGATTGAGCACTGGCCCTGGAGTCTGGAGTACTTGAGTTCAAATCTTTCCTCAGACACTTAATTACCTAGCTGCATGGCCTTAGGCAAGTCACTTAACCCCATTGCCTTGCAAAAACCTAAAAGAAAAAAGAAAAAAAAGAAATATTTGTCTATTGCCTAATCAGATAACTGGTTGACTGGTCAGTCTAGTCCCATCCACAGTCCCTGAGTCTGTGGGCAAACTCTGTGCCTCCTCTGGTCCTCATTTTCTTCCTATGTAAAATTAGGGCATTCAAAAACCTCTAAGGTCTTTACTAGCTCTGGTTGTCTATCTTTGATCTCCTAAAGCTCAGGAAGTTCTGATCCACTTTCCATTCAGGGATAGTGAGAGAAATGACCTGAGGAGATTAGGACAACATGTGGGTAATTGTGGGAGCAGAATAAACCACACTGACTCCATCTTGTGACTCAATTCTGGAGCTAATTCAATGCCCTTTCTAATTAATTGTGGTTCTAGTTCAACATCTATCTTGTGAGAAAATCTGATTCAATTGTGGGAATTGGAACAAAATCTTATTGCATTGTTTAAACCTAGGGCAGCTAAATGGTACAGTGGATAGAGCACCAGGACCTGAATTCAAATATGGCCTCAGACACTTACCATTTGTGTGATCTTGAACATGTCACTTAACCCTGATTATCTCACATCCAGGGCCATCTCCAGTCATCCTGATCCATATCTGGTCACTGGACCCTGAGGACTCCAGAGGAGAAAGTGAGGCTGGTAACTTAGCACAGCCTCCCCCCTCACTCAAATCCAATTCACATACTTGTCATGGCATCAACTCCCTGATGTCATGGTCTTCTTCAAGAACAAAGGACAGTCATCATCAGTCCTGCATGACTGAGAAGCCAGTGAACCTCCTCAAGAACCTAGGTTAAGCTTACCAGAAAGCCAGGCAGGTCCAAAGTTTGATGTGAGGAGTTTTCCCACAATTGTACATCTGAAGCAACCCACATGTCTTATTTGAAAACTATCCCACTTTGTTTGGGGTGTCTATCTATTCAATGAAGTTTTATTTTGATTTTTTTTTAAAATAAAGCCTCTAACAGAATCTGGAAAAAGAAAAAAGAAACCTAGTCTATATTGATCAATCAATCATTGTTTCTATGTTCCTTTGACTGTTTACAGATATTAAGGGGGGGGGGAATGGTACAACTGTTTTTTTCTAAATTCAGAGACTTGAACCTATTCACTTTCCCCCTTCTATCTTGGAAAGTCCCGAATCTTTTATCCCATTCGAAGTCAGCTTGCCTACTGTTGTATTGTTTCCTTTAATTAACTTGTCTTATTTTATCGGATTTAATGGATAAAAGTCTGTCATCCCCTGTATTTAAGGTAGTAGCAGTTGTTATCCTTCAGTACTGGAGAAGATCACAACATCAGGAAAATGATATCATGACTTGCAAAGGATATAGAAGTGGGGGGAGGGAGGCATTGTGCAAAGAGGCCATTCTCATTATCCCATATGAGTCTAGTGACCTATACAGATCAGGATAGTTGATGATCTGGGGGGAACCCGAACCTTTCAGAGTCAGGTCTTTCCAAGCTTAAACTAAAGAGGTCTGGTCCCAGTTTGTTGAGTTGCATTACTTACCTTCCATTACTTAATAAATCGATATGCTCAGAAGATCAAACCTTTCATTTTTCATTCCTAGGTTCACTGCCCTTCGCTGGGTGCAAAACTACGAGGGCTATACTCTCAACTCAGAACAAGCTACTAGAACCTGAAGCAATAGGCCCTTCCCTTTCTCCTTTCCCTTCCCTTCCTTCCCTTTCAGGCCAGCTGATATTTGCTCTAGACCCCATTCACTACCTAGGATGCAGTCCAGAATAAGCAGAGGCTCAGCCAGGTCAGTGGCTGCTACTGTATTCAGGGCAGCATTTCTATTCAACAAGTGTTTGCAGAATGGGGCCACTGGGGGAGCTCTGCACATGTTTGTCTGTGTGTGTGCACGTGTGTCTGCTCACAGATTCACACATGTGGACATGAAATACTGGGATGTCTAAGACTGAAAGGGTCTTGGAGCCAAGAATGTTAGTGTTTGAGGAGACCTGGGAATACCAGACCTAGAAAGAACCTTGCAAGAAAGAATTTTAGAGCTAGGAGGGAAGTTAGACCATAGAATATCAAAGCTGAAACAGACAAAACTGATAGTGGAGAGGAAGTTAGACCATAGAATATCAAAGCAAAAGCACATAAAATTGATGGCAGAGAGGAAGTGAGACCACAGAATATCAAAGCAAAAACACACAAAACTGATGGCAGATAGGAAGTGAGACCATAGAATATCAAAGCAAAAACACACAAAACTGATGGCAGAAAGGAAGTGAGACCACAGAATATCAAAGCAAAAACACCAAGTACCATAGAATATCAAAACAGAAACATACAAAGCTAATGGCAGAGAAGGGTCTTAGAACTCAAAATGTCAGCTCTTGGAGAGATTCTAGAATATAAAACAGAACATCAAAGCTGAAAGGGAACTAAGAGACTATTTATTTCAGCACCTCCTCATTTTATAGTTCGAGGTAACTTAGAAAATCAAATGATTTAATGCCAGATCAGGACTAGAAGTCAACTCCTGACTCCCAATCAGAGCTAAAACTAGTGCCAGATAACTGAAGTTTTAGCCTAGGAGACTAACATGGTTTGAGGTTTGAGGTCAACTTCCTCTAGACTAATTTTAAGGCAGTCTGTGCCTATTGGCATCCAAAATTCCTCCACCAAAAACATGCCTCACAATTTCTTTATCTGGTCCTGGAATATCACCCTTGCAGTCTCATTTCCATGCCATTCTTCTCCTAGAACCCACCATCTTTCCCACTCTATAGAGTTGGGGCTCAGGCTTAGTTCTATGAGCAATGAGATACACCCCCACTTCTTTTGGACAGCCCGTTACACTCCACTGAGGCCCCCTTTAATTCCCATTCACTCCCAATTATTTTTGTTCTAGGTAAAAAATTCTTAGTTACCAGTCTGTTACCAGTCAAGGGCTCTATTAGACAGACATGTGTTTACAGGACAGTAAGGGGATACGTGACTATAGGTCTTATATTCTCTTCTATAGGGATAATCAGGTATATAAGTGTGTGCAGGTCCTTAAGTACATGGCTATGGCCATCTGTGTTTCCAGATGGACCTTTAGTCTGAACACCCCACCCACCCTACCACTGGAGGTCAGGGAAGAACTTGCCCTAGGAGAGTTTTGGAAGGACAGAAAGAAGAGAACAGGACTCCTTATCCTCCTATCTCTGGTTTGATGGTTGGGTCAAACATCCAAAATCAGAAGAGACCAGTTCAAAGAGTTTGTGATAGGAAATCTAGTTTAGAGTCTCAGATTTTTCCTAAGTTCACTGTGTGACCATAGATTTCACTTAGTTTTCTCATCTATAAAATGGGAATGATACTTACACTCCCCATCCAACCTTATATACCACCCATCCCAAACAACCCAACAAGACCCCTAAGCCACAAGTTTATTAATGAAGCATTTAATCATGAGCACCTAGTTATTTCCACCCTCCGGATCACCAAGCACCAAATGAATGAGCCCTATGGTCCCACAATAGGGAATTCAAATGTCTCAAAAATCAGTTCAGTCAAGACTGAACCTAGCCCTCTCCCACCCTCTCCACCCCCTCCCCACAAAATGGTCAAATCTTTTCCATGCACCCCTACCCTAGACTTCAGGGAAGGGAGCCTTAAAGAGACAGAATTCAGACCTGAAAAGGTCATTGCCTTTTCAAGGAATGTTAACAGGACAGGAGATAATGGCTGATGTAGACAGGAGTGACCCAACAGAATAAAATGTTGGAAGCAGGGCTGGTCAGCCCAAAGGAAGAGATGATCAAAGAACCAGGCAATGGAAGGGCAGGGAGGAAAGGATGGGAATATGAACCTTAATGCACCAACTCCTTACCCTAATCCCTTCTTCTGGTCAAGGTCCCCAAGACCTCCCACAACATACCTCTGGATGAAATGGAAACAGTATTGTATCTTAGAATCAGAAGACCTTGGTTTGGGGCCCAGCACTGTCACTTTTCAACAGTTTGAGTTGGACAAGTCACAATCTCCCTGACCCTCAGTTTCCTCATCTGTAAAATGGGGAAAATAATACTTATACTTTATCTATGTCACTGGTCTGTTGAGAGGGAAAATTTCTTAGAAGCCTTAACAGACTGAAAAAAATAGAAGATATTTTTCTTTAGTAACCAAAAAAATGGTGCTTGGGGAGTGGGGGAGGTGGTCCTCCTCTGGAAAGGGTAGCCAGCTCACATCCCTTCTTCCTCTGATGATGAGCTGAGGAGTCCCCAGCTGCCCCCCATGAGGAAGGGTGAGACTATATAGGAAAATGTTTGCCTTGGGTCCTATATCCAAGATGATCAAAGAGAAATCCTGGGGATAAGGAGTACACTGGACTGGGGTGGATGAGGACAAGAGTTGAAGCCCACCCCTTCTTCCTCAGTACTATTAGTCTACTGTTTACCAATTTTAGGAGTTCCCTTTGGCCTACAGAGTTAAGTTCAAATTCCTTTTCTTGGCATTAGAAGATTTCTGCCATCTGATCCATCCAATCACTCCAACTTTCTCATATTCTTCCCTTCTACATGCTCTTTACTCTAGCCTAACTGGAAAACTACAAATCCCTCCTTTCCCCCTCACCAAAACCACACTCTGTGTTCTTCTGGGCTATACACAGAATACCCTCCCTCTTTCTCTCTGCCTATGGAATTCCAACACATCCTTTAAAACTCAGTCAAATTGTCACCTTCTCCAGGAAGTCTTCCTTGAGCTTCCTGGTTGGTAATGGACTACCCTCACAGACCTGATATAGCACTTGGCTTACCCTTCAAATAATACACTTATCAAGTAATGAATACTGTGTATTATACTTTGTTTGTTTCTTGCCCCTTTAACAGACTATGTGCTCCATGAGGGCAGGCAGGGACTGTGTAAAATGAAATTTTTCCTATTCTATTCCACTTAGCACAATGTCTCACAAATAGCAGAAATACTCAATGTATATTGGATTGACTAGAAGTGGGGCCCAGAAATCCATAGTCACCAGCTATTGTGTGGCACTGCCAGGAGGATGGGGCCAAAGATGCTCTGGGACCCTGAAGCCCTGGTACTAAATTTCCTCATGGGAACAAGTCTATAAATAGTTATCTGAAAACTTATCAAACACTGGCCAATTTTTGCCCAGAGAAATGATTTTGACATTGCTACTATAGGGAAAGACTAGGCAAGACTAGGCACTAATTCCATACTCCCAAGAATTCCAGAGCTAAAATGGGTCCTTAAAGATCATCTCACTTTTACAGATAAGAATACTGAGCCCAAGAGAGTTTAAGTGACTTGCCTAGGGTCACACCGTGAATCAGCCACAGAAAAGACTGGAAGCCAGTTCTCTTTCCAACATGTCATACTGCATTGTCTAGTGCAAAAATTAGTTTCCCAAGGATTCACAAATGAGTTAGCAAGGCTGAGAATAGAAGCTGGGTCCCCATCATCCTGTTCAGGGTTTTTCTTCCAATCCCACACCATCTTGGTTCTGTTCCTTTTTTCACAGACGGGCCCCTTCCTTCTCTTGATCTAGCCCAAACTAGCCCTGAGATCTAATACCAAGGGGCCTGTAGTATAGTGGGTAGAAGTGGAGAACTGCTACTGCTTCTGGGGGGTGGCCTCTAGAACTCAGGCAAAAATGAGTTAAAAGTTGGCCCAGTAGCTAACTGAGATGTGAAAGATAGGAGAACCCTCTTTACTCCTCAAGTGGGGTAGGGGTGGAAGGTACAGATAGTCACTTTCTCTTAGTCCCCCCCATGGAAATCTAGACTTTTTGCTACGCAACAAATAGGGTAGGGGAACTGGATAATGAGTGGAGATTGAGCTGGGGTGAAGGTAAAAGAAAGGTGGGAGCTGATGATACCCCTAAGATGTCAGAAAGTCTCTCTAGGACTGGGGGCTTTGAAGTCAGAAAATCTTTCTAGGGTTGGGGGTTTTAGAGATGGGAATGAGGGTAGAGGGTCATCCCTGGGGCCAGGGATCTGAGGGTATTCCTTTGCATCAGGTGTTATCATTGGGTTGGGAGTTCGGAGGAATTTCCTTGGGTTCAGGGGGTATCCTCAGAATTCTGGGTCAAGGTTTCAGTTCCTGCCCCAGGCTGGAGCACTTCCATCCTCCTTCGGCGTCCAGGAACTCTACGAGTAGAGGAAGGAGACAGGCTTCTACGTCCAAGTCCCCCCATTTCACGGCGTATATCATCCAATGCAGTCCTAGGAGACTCCAATAGCCTCTGGAAAAGATTCCGCTGGCCAGCTGGCCGTTCCTGACATTGGAAGGTCACAGCTATGCCTACATCTGCTTTCATCTCTCTTGAGAAGCCATCTGAGGTACCATCAAAACAGCGACCAATGGCAATCTCTTTGGCCAGGCGGGGATTCTGGTCTGTCACTGTGTAGATGCCATAGTTATGGCCCAAGGGATCTACAGGAGCAATCATGGAGAAGCCTGTGGTGTCATCAGTTGGGGCCACTGGTGGGTGGCGAGCCAGGTATTCCCTCAGGAGACTGTTGACAGATATGCGTCGGCAGCTACCCTGGGGTATCAAAGTCACCAGGGTCCGGTCTGACAGGCGTTGGTCAAACAACATTCCACTACATTTAAATTCCACACAGGCTGCTGAATTGCCAGGATGTTCCATATCCCTCACACTGCGTGCATCCCGAAGTCCATAGAGTTGGCCCTGGGTGCGAGGATGGCTGCCCCCAGCATTGTGAGACCTCACCATATATTCCTGGGGCCCCTGTATCTTGACCTTGATGAAGCAGGCACGGAATTCCTGGGGGTTAGGCCACCAAGAGAGGTAATCACCAGTCCAGGAAGCTAGTTCACTCTCCCGGAAAGGGACTACATTATACTCATACTTGTCTGCCTCCACCCGGGAGAAACGGAAGTGATTGGCTGTCACTGGAGCATCTTCACACTCACGCAAACTTCGCCAAGGGTAGATGGGGCCTTGAATCTCATCCAAATTGTTGGGGTTGGGTTTGGCCAGATTAATTCGGAAACCATTCTTCTTCAAAGCTGGATCATCATGATCTGTCCTTCGGTAGTCCAGTTTGCCCAGGTAGGGCTGGGTCACGCCCACAGTCCCTGGATGAGGCTGGGGACTAGAAGGTGCAGGCTCCAGCTCCTCACCCCCGAGGGCAGCTGTGATGTAGGCAGTATATGCATCTGCCCTGTCAGCATCACAGAAAGCAGGGAGGCAGGCTCCATTGGGGCCAGTGACAGTACTGTCAAAGCGACCCCAGGCACGGGGGTTGGCAGAGTAACCCGGGGCAGGTTCCAGATTGACTAGGGTCACCACCACCCCCTCCACTTGTTCACTGGGTATAAACTTGTCATTGATATAGGCTCGCACCTTGACAAAGCATCGACGACGCTCTGGCACATCTAAATTGAAGAGGCGCCGTTCTCGGATTTCCACATTTCCTATAAGGAATGTCCTCTCCTCCCTCCGGACCCGGTGCCCAACTGTCTCCATGTGAAAGTTACTCTCCTCTTCCCATAATCCAGTAGTTGGATTTAGGGACCACAGCTTCATGTCCTCAGCATGCCCAGCCATGTGGATTTGCCCAGCATCCACACGCACCTCCACTGGTCCTGTCTGTAGCTCTTCCCCAGAGCCTGCAGCTCGCAAATCCACTAAGAACATGCCGTAGGTTCGCAGTGGGGTCAGTTCCCCATTGTCATCCACAAAGTTGAGGTCACTAGAAGCAGCACCTGCTGTGGCAAGATCTCTTGGGTCCAGGAAAGTAACACTGGCCTGTACAGTCCCGTTATAGGGCTTTCCATTCGGATAGTAGAAGACATTGGCTGGCATAACAATCTCTCCTATGGGGTCCTTACCTGCTTCTGTACCCAGGGGAATGCTATTGCTTTTACCAGTGTCCAAACTGATGGGCTCCTTCTTCCGCATGACCTTTACTTCCTGGTAAACTCCACCTCCCCGAGGGTCAAAAGGCAAGACTTTGATTGCATCTACAAACTCTTGATTTCCATCAATGAAGGTCACAACAAGGCGCTCAGTGGCAGGGGGTACCTCGATGGTGAAATCACCTTGATAACCAGTGAAGCCTGTTTTCTCTTTCCCCAGAAGGATCTGGGCAAAGCGCAAGGGTTCCTCAGTGTCAGCAGCCACAACTCGGCCCCTCACCAGTACCTTAGGGGGTGTGCATTTCTCACACCCACATTTGGCCACCACTTTCACAGGCAAGACATAGCCTGCACACTGGATTTCTCGACTTTCTAAGCGGCTCACAGAACAACATCGGTCACCAGACTCCCCACACCGAAGGTTGGAGCCAGGTCGGCCAGGACAGCGGGTATCAGGACAGAGACCCACATTATAGAAGGCAGATCCTGAAGCAGCCTGGTGGCAGTCATCTGGCAACCTGATAAGATGTTCAAGAGGCTGAGGGTCACAGACCTGCTGTCCTGGAGCTGGGGGAGAAATAAGTTAACAGGATCAGGGGTTTAGATTGGGATCAAGAGGCCAATCTGGGGCTGAGGGTAGGGTTAGGACAAAGCTTCATTCTATATTCAGGGTCTCAGACTAGGACTAAGGTTGAAAACTATGTTTGGGCCCAGACTTAGGGTCCATGACTTGAGAAAGTGGGCTCAATCTGAAACTGAGGTGAATTCAGCCTAGAAAATGAGTCAGGACTGAGTCTAGAATTGTGACTGGGGGCTCAGTATAGAACTAAGACCTCAGTCCAAGGTCAGGGTAGGCAACTCAAATGAGTTGAATGAGTTGAATGAAGATGGAAGTTTCAGTTCAAGGTCAAGGATAGAGATGCAGTTCAAGGCCAGGACTGGACAAATCCAGGACTGGACTCAGAAGCTCTACTATGCATATCCAGGAAAGAATAAATTTTTTTGGCTCCTCTGCTTTTGGAGAGCAGCTCACTCTGGGGAAGCATGATCCCCTTCCCCTTTACTCTTCTCTACAGCTTATCCCCTACTGATTTGTTTTCCTGTGGGAAAAATCAACCTACTCTGGGGAGCATGATTCCCCAAACTCTCCCACCTTCTTCATACTTCTTTTGAAACTCTATCTTAAGGGCAGCTAGG
The DNA here is from genome assembly GCF_037893015.1 of Macrotis lagotis. Lineage (NCBI taxonomy): Eukaryota > Metazoa > Chordata > Mammalia > Peramelemorphia > Peramelidae > Macrotis > Macrotis lagotis. The sequence continues at coordinate 637,848,286 of NC_133666.1, read as the reverse complement.
TGGTGAAGTGTTTAGAGCACCAGCCCTGAAGTCAAGAGGACCTGAGTTCAAACCGGGACTCAGACACTTAATAATTGCCTAGCTGCGTGACCTTGGGCAAGTCATCTTACTCCATTGCCTTAAATAAAAAAATTTTAAAAAAGAAACTATTTTGCTGCTTCTCCAAAGAACTTGTGAAATTTTTGTAGTCACCTGTGAACTTTATATAGTAATCTGTGAACTTTTATAGTAGCTTGTAAACTTTTGTTCAACCTGTGAATTAAAGTCTGAGCCTTTCTTACCTCCCTGAAAAAAAAAAATATAACTTTTTTGGTACCTATCCTCAGAAGATTGAATGCTTACCCTGAGCCCACAGTACCCAACAGGCCCAGTTCTCAAAAACTTCCCTAAAAATTTTCCAGCAGAAAAATTCCTTCTTAGGGGCAGCTAGGTGGTGCAGTGAATAGAGCCCCAGCCCTGGAGTCAGGAGGACCAGACCCAGAACCTCTAGTTCAAATCTGGCCTCAGACACTTAATAATTACCTGGTCTTATGACCTTGGGCAAGTCATTTAACTCCCCACTGCCTTGCCAAAAAGAAAAAATTCCTTCTCTCCCTCTACTATAACCCAAATTTCCCTCCTAGGGGAATTCTAGTCTGGTCCTCTCCTGTCCAAACACACTAGCTCTAGGTCCAGAAATTGAAGGGAGGGAATGGGTCCCAGGAAGGACAAAAGATGCTCACCCAATACAGTCAGGACAGCAGTGTTGGACTTGATGGTACCAGCATCACTGTTGGCTTTGCAGTGGTAGGTGCCTGCCTGATCCAGGTTCAAGTTCCTGAGAACCAGGTTGCTGTCATACTTGTAGACTTTCCTGTCCAACAGGCTCCCATTGTGATACCTGGGGAGTAATGGAGGAGGGAGTGGATCAGCTGGGATTGGGAAAGAGAAGGGACATAGAACTGAGGCCATCATGGCAAGGGACAAAAGGAGGAAGGAGGGGCTCCTAAACCCACCTTATTGACTCCCCAGCCCTTGTCTTATCTCCTAGGTGATTAGATGGTTGTCAGAATGCAACCTACATGGGGGCAATTTTTCACTTGTGTGAATATTTCACTTGTGTCTTTAAATCCCTAGCACTAATGCAGTTCCTAACACTTAATGGGCTTAAGAATATCTGTTGATATGCCCAAAGAGCAATAAAACAGATAATTACCTTTGATCCAGCAATACCAATATTAGGCCTATAGCCAAAAGAAGTTATAAAAATTGAGAAAAGTCCCACATGTTCAAAAATATTTATAGCAGCTCTTTTTGTAGTGGCAAAGAAAGTTGAGGGGATGCCCAATAATTGGGTAATAGCTGAACAAGTTATGGTACATGAATGTTAAAGAGTACTATTGTTCTATAAGAAATTATGAGTAATTGAACTTTAGAGAAGCATGGAAAGAATTACATGAATAGATGCTGAGTGAAGGAAGAAGAACCAAGAGAACATTGTACACATTAATAGCAACATTGTGAAATGATCAACAATAATGGATGCAGCTCCTCCCAGCAGTTTCAAAGATCACAGACAATCCTGGGAGACCTGTCATGGACAATGCCATCCACATGGGGGGTGGGGGAAAATGGGGACACAGAATTTAAATGTATATTATGTTCACTTTTTTAGAACTTCTCTTGTTTTTTTCTTCCTATCTCGTGGTTTTCTTTCTTTTCCTTTAGTCCTAATTCCTCTTGCACAAAATGATTAATATATAAATATATTAAATACAAACAGGCATGTTCAACTTTTACCAGACTATTCACTGCCAGGGACAGGGAGGAGGGAAAGGAGGGGGATGGAAAAAATGTATAACTTATACATTTGCCAATGTATGAATGTTAAAAAAAATTATCCTAGCATGAAAATGGAAAAATAAAATGTCAATTAAAAAAATCTGTTGCCTTGATTTGAATGAACTCTCTCTGATTTGTCCCTCTTCTTCACTACCCATATACAAGCAGTTGATCAGACCTGTCATTTTTCTTCTGAGACATCTCTGATATCCCTTCTCTCCACTCCTGTGATCATCGCTTTCATTCAGACCCTCATTACTTATTTCCTGGAGAATTCTGATATCTGCCTGGTCAACTGGATTCACCTTTCTCTTCTCCAATCTATCCTTTACAAAACTGCTAGAAATACCTTTGTAAGATTCAGTTCCAATCAAGTCACTCCCTCTGCTCAAAACTCTTCAGATGCTCCCTATTGCCACTAGGGGAAGAAAATGAAAAATCCTTAGACTTAGCCCACATTCAACCTGTTTGGCTCCAATTTACTTTTTGGTCTTATTTCATGTCACTTCCTTTGACATCCCCTAAGTCCTAACCAGAATAGACTCCTATCCATTCCCTCCCTGAATACAATACGTGATATTTGGAAAGTGTTTATCAGTGTCTAGTACTTAATACATATTTGCTTCCTTCCTCTTCCTTTCTTCCTCTCTCCCTCCTTCCTTCCTTCCCCACCTCCTTTCTTCCTTCTTCTTTCTTCCTCCTCTTCCTTCCTCTTTCTTCCTTCCTTCTTTCTCTCCTTCTATCCCTCTTTCTTTCCCTCCTTACCTCCTTTCTTTCTGTCTCTTTATACTCTAGCCTGAGAATACCTTCCTTCCTCATCTTGACTTTTGATATCTACACCCTTGCTTCAAGTCTTAGCTCAGGGGCTACCTCATCCAAGAAGCCTTCCTAGATACTCAGATAAAAGTGTTCTCTTCAACCTCATGTTCCTAGAGTATTTTGTCTGGATATGTCCTTTGTTCTCAGCATTTCCCTTTCTATTATATTTATTTCTGTTCACATTATGCTCCTACCCAAAACCCATTAGAATATAAGGACCTTGAAGTCAGGGACTGTGTCATTTTTTCCAAGTTTACTTCCCCAGCACCTAGTGTATAGTAGACGTTTAATAAATGTCTACTGAATAAATGGCAATCAAGGACTAGAACCAGGGTTTTCTGACCCTAGGCCCATTTCTTCTACTAACACTGATCATGTCAAAGAATTAGCCATCCAAAGTCTTGACGTAATATGAACATTCAACAAAAGAATCCCTACTCACAGGAGGCACTTCCTATTCACTGGCTCAGAGTCCCCATCAGTCCTATCAGCCCCTATCCCCAAGACAAGTTTTCCAAGGAAATATGGGACATGTCACTACTTCTTGTCTGCTTAGCAGTGTCATGCTTATCGACTTATTGATTGACTGATCCTTAGGTGGCTTTTGTGAATCAGAGGAGAGAGGGGTTGGAGGAGGGGGATACATGATCTAATTCCCTTCTTATAAGCTACAGAATTCTTGGAGTCAACAGTGTGGCATGGAGGTCTCACTCTCCTAACTACCCCCACTGTCAAAAGCTCACATGATCTTGAGTTCTTTTAAGAGAGGCAGAGGTCCCTAAAAAAAAAATGCCCTGTTCAGATCATATCTGGAGTACTATGGTCAATTTGAGGAGCCACAGTTGAGTAAGGGAGGAAATAAACAATTGTTAAGCACCTTCTGTTTATCAGGCACCACACTGAGTATTTTACAAATATTATTCCATTTATACATGTATAACCTATATTAGATTGTCTTCTGGGGTGGCTAGGTGGCACAGTAGATAGAGCACCAGCCCTGGAGTCAGGAGTAACTGACTTCAAATCCAGCCTCAGACACTTAATAATTACCTAGCTGTGTGGCCTTGGGCAAGCCACTTAACCCCATTGCCTTGCAAAAAACAAAACTAAAAAACAAAACAAAAGATTGCTTTCTGCCAGAGGAAGGGGGGAGGGAGGGAGGGAGAAAATGTAAAACTCAAAACCTTGCAAAAAAAGATTGTTTGAAAACTATCATTGAATGTAGTTGGGAAAATAAATAAATAAGATATAAAAAAAAAGCCAAACAATATCCCATTTGATTTCTCAAAACCATCTTGGGACATAAGTGAGATGATTATCCCCATTTTATAGGTGAGGAAATTGAGTAAGAGGTAAAGTAATTGGCCTAAGGTCATAAAGCTAGGAAGTATCTCAAGTCAGACACTGGAAGTTTTTGAACAGTTGCTGTCTAACCACTCCTTGGAGATATGGTGGGAATATTCCAGGTATGGCTAGGATGAGTGACTGCTGGGGTCTCTTCTAGCTTTGAAAGTCATTCTGTGATTCTAAATCGTAGTTAGAATTGAAGAATCAGAGACAGTAATGTTTGAAGTAACTTTAGGATCATGCAGTCTCATTCTACAAATGAGAAAATTTAAGCCTATAGGGGAAAAAGTATGCCTTATAAATTGCAAGGCTGGGTCTGGACTCCAATTCAGTCTGTCTTCTGAATCCAAACCCAGTGCTATTGCTTCTGGAGCACAATTTCTCCAACAGGTGAACAGATATCTGAAGGATATTTGAGAGGTTGGGCAATTCAGAAACTCCTCTTTTGTGGGGATAATTTTCTGAAAAAGGTTAAGGAGGGAGGGGGAGTTACATAGTTCAATAGATTAGAACACCAGTCCTGGAGTCAAGAAGACCTGAGTTTAAATTTAGCCTCAGACACTTACTAATGGTATGACCTAGGGCAAGTCACTAAACCCCAATTGTGTCCAAAAATAAAATAAAAATTAAGAAGGGGAGTTAGTTCACCAATAGTATTTCTTAGGCACAGGGGTGCCAAGGGCTTTACAGCAGAACATCACATGTTGTCCAGCCTCTCGGATCCGGGATTCTGGCTGCTTCACTAGATAGGGCTTCTCTGGGGAGGAAAGAAGGGGTTAAAGGATAGAAGGCATAGGAAGGCTAAAAGACCCAACCCTCCCTCTACAGCAGTCTGCTTAATGTAACATGATTCATTTTTAACTGGTCCTAGTTTTTTAAATGGAGTTCACCAGGTAGCAAGTCTGATTTCATCCATGAGGGAACTAGTCCAAAGTTCCAGAGTGAGCCAGCCCCAGAGACTGCATCAACCCAGTCATCTCATTCCTTTCCCAGTGACCTAGATCAGTTTTCACCCTTTTACTTCCTAGGACTTTGCCCTGGGCACCTTGAAGGACCCCTCACTTGCCCCTCCTTACCCAGAGTCTGGAGAACGACCATGACAGAGGCTGTGGTGGAGTTGTTGGCCACAGCCTGGCCAACACCTTGTGCGAAGCCCTCCAGCTGGACACTGACATTGGTGTGGCCATTGGAACAGATGCCAGCAACTCGGAAAGTTCCATGGGCATCTGTGGTGGTCAGGATGGGTTTAGGGCGACCCTTAAGGGTCACACGGGCCCCAGGCAGAGGCCGACCAGCAGGGGTGACCACAGAACCCATGAGAACATGATCCTGGCAGACACAGCCACTGCAGTTCTTCCTGGCTACACCTGGGCCACAGTTCCATCGGCAACCTGGAAAGATAGCCTGAGACTGAGGACTGTCTTAACTCCCAGTACCCAATGACTATGCCTTGGGGAGATGGGGATGGAAAGAATAACAGGACAGGGAGCAATGGGAGTCTAGCCTCCAAAGAAAGAATCCTCCCTCTACTGGAGTCCCAGGGAAAGAAACAAGAAGAAGAATAAGACAAGATGTACCCTTGCCTCAAACTCTAGAAAAGAGCTGCCTTGGGTAAGGAAAGCATCTCTAGCTGGGCCTCCATTGGAGAAAGAAAAGTATATGGAAGCCCTGCAGTATCTGAATCAACTTCCCCAAAGGCTAGAAAGAGCCTTGGGTCTGAAAAATGAACCTTGAGAAGGATTCAAAGGCTATAAACAGCTTCACAGATTTAGTATCATAGGCATTATCTTTAGGGAGAGGGCTTTTAAAACATGGATACTCAAAATACGTCTTCCACAGACCTAGGCCTGGTGGATGGGGCAAGAGAGAAGCTCAGAGGGGGGGGGGGGAAATGAGGAACTCAGTGAAGGGAATGGGTGTTTAAGGAAGAAATAGGAGGCTCAGTGAAGGGGAGAAATTCCTCAGGGCCAGCTCTAACAGGGACAGAGAGGGCTGCATATACAAATGGGCCCAGCCACTTTGTAGCCAGAGGAAAGAGGTGGCCAACCCAGCTTCATTGACTCAGAACCTCCTGTCTTTCTTTCACTACCTCCTCTCTACCACCCAACCCCTCCTCTTCCAAATCCTGGCACTTTTTCCATAGAAAAGGGAAATTTCCACTGGAAACTATTCCTGCACCAGGCCAGCCCCAGTAGCTCTAAACTCAGGGGCCCAGAGCTGAAGGCACCTCCAAGTCCAGACAGAGGGAAGTGCCCCCACCTCCATCCCTCCCCACAGTTTTGTGTGAATCTGGAGAAAAACAGTCAATGAGAATTTGAATACCTTGTATTTCCCTGACCAACTCCTCTCTGAGCAAAAGAGAAGGGGTAAGAGGCATGAAGAAAGACCAGTTGGTTGACCCAGGTGTCATCTTCTACAGATGTACCACCTTTACTTTTTAAAGGGTTCTCTACATTCCACTGTTTTAGGACCCTCCTACTTTCCTTCCCACTGCCCCCATTCACAGTGCCTAGGTACAATACTTCTTCTGTCACACACATACCTCCCCCAATAGCTAGACACAGAGCAATCTCCAAACACCTGGGCACAGTACCTGGACATGGTGGCCGCACACATTTCTGAGCTTCCACAGAACGTCCTATACAAGAGTCTTTCTTGGCACCCTGGCAGAGCCGGCGGCGGAGGCGACGACCTGGCCCACAGCTCCCAGAGCATGACCCCCATGATCCCCACTCACTCCATGAAGCACCTGGAAGATGAAGGAGAGGTCACAGGTCATCATGGGCTAGGCCTTGGCAGTTCCCTTCTGAGTCACATAGGAGAGGAACACAAAGAAGAAATTTCCACATTTTTAACCTTGCCTGTTAAAGTAGCAGAGAGGATCTGGAACCTGGCACAAGCCATGGGTAATCAAAACAATTTCCCTCCAGTTTTTGGAACATACACACCATGGAATGGTGTTTCAGGAGCTACTTCACCTTCCTGTTTTGTCCTTAATTTTCAAAGAAGACCATAACATCAAGGGAGATGATGCCATGACATGCACATGAATTGGAGCTGAGTGGAAAGGTGCTATGCTAAGTCACCAGCCTCACTTTCTCTTCTGGAGTCATCTGGGTTCAATGGTCAGATATGAATCAAAACAACTGGAGATGGCCCTGGATGCAAGGTAATCAGGGTCAAGTGATTTGACCAAGGTACAGCAAGTAAATGTCAAGTGTTTGAGGCCAGATTTGAACTTAGGTCCTTCTCACCTCAGGGTTGGTGCTCTATCCACTGTACCACCTATAGATAAATATCTAGGGGTAAGAACACCAAGCTGAGAGCTGTGAAGATCTGCTTTTAGGTCCCAGTTTCCTACTAGCTGTGTAACTTTAGACTTCTCTGAGACTATTTTCTTCATCTGAAAAATGAGGACTTTAAATATTCATGGTTTACTCTATATGGTTGAAAGCATCAGAGATGGCAGTGGGCTCTCAATGGCTCTGCTGGACTCTCTGCCAAGCTGGTGTCCATGGACCAGCCCAAGATCAGAGGATTGGCCGTTACCACTGGAGAAACCCTCTGCTAAGGTGAAAGGGGTTGCCATCTGCACCAACAGAGGCCAACACCAACATCTTCACAGTTTCCTAAACCATTTATTTGCCCCCCAAAACAATAATGTTTGTAATAGATTTCAAGCTTTTCCTCTCACAATGCAACCTATGGGGCAGGTAACCCCAAGGAATCTACAGATGATAAAAAAGAGTTTCAATTAAAGAACAATTTATAAGATATAGTTTGTGGATATCACAAGTTTGAATTGCCTTGCAAGAAAGAGTCTTAATGTATAAATTCCCTACACATCATAGATAACAAACTTTTAGAGATATGTATTGTAATGGTTTTAAACAAAATTGAAAATAAAAGACTAAACAATTGATTACAGAAATGTAAGCAAAATTTGTTAAAGATAATTAACAAATCAATAAGCTATTAGAGGAAAAAAAGAGTCTTGAGGTGGCCAAGAGTGAGTGGCAGCTTGTGGATCCTAAAGGCCGAGGAGGCACTCACCTGAGCAAAGAGGGGCAGGGCAGGGCTTCTGTTCTTCAGATGGTCCTGCACACGGAGGTTGCTGAAGAAGCCAGAGGGGCTGAGGGCCAAGACATCGGCGCTGGCGAGTCTGGATCCCACGACTCTGGACCCCACAGGTTGATTGACTACAGGGACTCCAGGCTGACCAGGCAGACCAGGCCACTGGTTCTGGTGGAATGTGAGAAAAGCTAGAAAGGGCTGAACTTCCCCTCTTCCTGAAGCCCAAGTTTTCCTAAGTCTGCCTTTCAGATAAGGCTGGATCCTGAGGAAGTCTTCTACCCAATTTCCTATAACAATAAACCCAGTTGTCCTGCCACCCCTCTCTCCCCATCCCCAATACTGGAGGATTCAAGAGAGGGGAAAGAGATGTGGCAATGAGAGAGAAAGAGACAGAAGGAAACAGAGAGGAGGAAACAAAGAGACAAGAAATAGTTATGGGATGAAAACGGACACAAAGAAAGAAGCAAAAAGAAACAGATGCTGACAGATTCAAGGAACAGTGGAAAGAGAAAGAGAAACCAGGAAAGAATAACAGTCAAAGAAAAAAATAGAGAAATTCTTGCTCTGGACCTGGGCTACTTGGCCCAGAGGCAAGAGACAATAGACTCCCAGTTGTAAAGAGCTATAATTAGTGTGGGGAGATCAGAGCTTTGCCCCCGGGCACTGGCAGCACTGTACTCCTTCTACAGTACAAAAACCACTAGACTTAGCACTTAGTTAGCAAGAATAATTCGTTAAAACGTGGAGCTGCCAGGAAGGCGTTCCCTTCCCAGGGGTTTGTAACACAAAGGAGTTCCTCCCCAGTGCAGCCCCTTCCCCCAGAAGTGACTTCCCCGAGTTCTTCCCTCAATCCCATGCCCTTTGTCCCATTGCTAGTTCCAGGCCTGCCACTGTGTAACAGGGATCCTCAGAAGGTTCCTTTGTCCCTCTCCCATTCCCCCCCATTTCCCCCCCATCCCACAGGGATGTCCAGACACTCACCCAGTGGGCATTTGAATCGGACATGGTAGTTGGAACAACTCTTTCCTTCGGGCTGCTCCCAGTTGAGGCACCAAAAGCCCCTCTCAAGACTGTAGTGCACCCGTTCACCCACATCAGAAGGCAATTCCCATTCAGTGGTCCGAGCCTCCAGGGCCAAGGGATGGGCACACAATCGCTCACCATAGTAGAATCGAATAGCCTCCAGGCTTTCAAAGTCCCCATCCCCACCAGGGTGGTCCACATTGAACCAGGATGTCCACTCTGCAAGGCCATCTGTGGGGATAGAAAATGGCCAAAACTAGAATCGGGAGCGACAGAGAGGGAACTGAGGTACCTAGACCATCCTGCCTGGTGGGGTGGCCAAGAATCAGTCAATCCAAAGCGTCAGCCCCCCCCTTCAGCTCCAGCTTCCTCCACCCTACCCTGACATGAGATACAAATTGAGTTGGAGTCCCCACTTAGCCCCTTGATTAATTGTGTGAAGTTCAGCCATCCAAGTCTCATCTGCCAAAATGAGTGTCATATCGGAATCACACAAAGACGTGCTGTGCTTCTTATTGTTGAACAGAAAAATCACAGCTTCCAGGCGTGTGCTCCTCTCTGGTCAGGAAAGGACAACTGAGATGGTTTCATCAGTCAGTCTGAAAAGTTAGGATCCTGGGACATCAGGAGAAGCCTGGGCCTGCTACCTCCAAAAGCACTCTTAAGGTTTTCAAAGCACTTTCCATGAGGCAGTTACTATTATAGTCTCCCCTTTAGAGATAAGGAAACTGAGGCTGATGGGGATTAAGTGATTTGCCCAGGAGCACCTGACTATTAAGTGTCTGAAGCTGGCTTTGGAATCAAGTCTTCCTGACTCCCAATCCAGTGCTCTACCTGCCAAACCACCAAGATGTCTAGCTTGGTTGTGTTCATCCACCTGGATATTTGTGGTGTCCAAACTGGAGAGTTCGAGATCAGAATCCCAGTTAAGGGAGGTTTAATGCCTCCAGGACTGAGGTGTGGACTGGGGAGAGAGACAGCCCTTGTTCTAGAGAAGGTTCTAGGGGCATTGCCAGTCTCAAATCACCCAGAGGAAGATATTCTTGTCCTAGAGATGTCAGCAGGGATGGGAGGGAACAGGGTTTCTCACCTTTGCACCAGTTCCTCTCCCAACCAAGCCCAAGGAAGCTCTAACTATGAAGAGGGTTGGGATGGAGGGGAGGGGACTCACCTTCCAAATGGTCCTCTGGGTAAGACACATGCCTGGTCACCTTCCCCTGAGATAGACTTGGAGCAAGACTGGTTCCTTGGGCATCCTCCTTGGTCGGAACCTCTGTGAAGGGGGAATACAACTATTTATTGGCTCCTGTGTCATTGTCTTCACCCAGCTGCCAGGGAGCAGTGTTCACCATTACAGGTAAACAAAGCTAGGAGTCCAAAGAATAAAGAAGAGAGGAGAAAAGATAAAATGCCATCTTTTTTCTGGAATTCTTCTCCAGTCCCTCTTAATTCTAATTCCCTCCCCCAGCCAATTATCTCTTATTCATGCTGTATATAGAATGCTTTGTATATTTTAGCTTGCATGCTATCTCTGTCTAATTAGAATAGTAAGCTCCTCCAAGGCAAAGACTGACTCTCAGTGCTAAGCATATAAGTTATTCAATAAATGCTTATTGATAGGTTGGTTGATTATGCCTCAAAGGTCTCCAAGACAGGGCGGCTAGGTGGCATAGTGGATAAAGCACCGGCCTTGGAGTCAGGAGTACCTGGGTTCAAATCCAGTGACAGACACTTAATAATTACCTAGCTGTGTGGCCTTGGGCAAGCCACTTAACCCCATTTGCCTTGCAAAAACCTAAAAAAACAAAAAAACAAAGGTCTCCAAGAGTGTAAGTGAAACCCTTCTGGATGATGACAAGGAGAAGTGGGCATGATAGGGAAAGAAGTTAAAGGAAAGGTACTTCTGGCTTCTGGGTTCCCTCAGGTTTTCTAATGCCTTAGGGGGAGAAGAGAAAGAAAAGGATAGACCTCAACCAGAGGGAGAGAGGGAGGCAACTTCTGTTGCAAGAATAGCTTCCTCTGGAGTTTCAAGCCCAAGACTTGATAACCCAGGAAGATGGAGAAGGAGCCTGGTTCCTAAGGATACGGGTGAAACAAAAGGAAATGGGGAGCAGTAGGTGGCACCATTGTCCTGGGCAAGAAAAGACGAGATGGGGGAGAACACTGAGTCCCTACTTCAAGTTGAGTGTCCTCCAAGGGCTCTGTCCTGTGCCTTCTTCTCTCTCCCTCTTCTATACAAATTCACTTGGTGAGCTCATTAGCTCCCATAGATTCTACAGTCTTCTCTTCATGCTAATGATTCTCCAATCTCCTTATTCAGCTTCATCTTATCTCCTGATCTCCAATCTCATGTCCCAACTGCCTATTAGACATTTTTAAACTCAAAAATATTAGCTAGCATTTATATAGCGCTTGCCATGTGCCACAACAACGCTTGGAGATAGATGCTATTATTACTCCCATTTTCAGATGGGAAAACTGAGTAGACAAAGGTTACATGCCTTGACCACACAGCTAGTAAGGTATCTGAAACTAGATTGAGCTCAATTATGCTCAAATGGCACCTCCTAGTTACCATGTCCAAAACATAACTAACTCATCAGCTTTGCCCTATCGTCTCTCCTCGTCCCAACTTTTCCATTACTGTCGAGTTTACCATGATCCTCCCAGGCACTCAGGCTTGAAACCTGTCATCTTCAATTCTTTACTCTAAACCCCATCTCCATAACAACTCATAAGTATTACCTTTTCACCAAAGACACTGCAGGTTGACTACCTTCATCACTTTGTACCTAAAGCCTGCTGACTCATCTCCCTGCCTCAGATCATTCCTCACTCCAGTCCATCCATTACCCAGCTATTGAAGCAATCTTTCTAAAGCACAGGTCCAAATGAACAGAGTGCTCACCTTGGAATCAGAAAGAACTGAGTTCAAATTCAGCTTCGGGGGCAGATAGATAACCAGCCCTAGAGTCAGGAGGACCTGAGTTCAAATTCGACCTCAGACACTTAATAATTACCTAGTCATATAACCCCATTGCCTTGCAAAAACAACAACAAAATTCAGCCTCAGACACTTACTAGCAATGTAACCCTGGGTAGATTATTTAATTGTTCTCTCCCTCGGTTTTGTCATCTGTTAAGTGGGGATAAATAAATGGTACCTACTTCCTAGGGTTGTTGTTAGCATCAAATGAAATCATTGTAAGTGTTTTGCAAATCTTTCAGCACTTTATAAGCAATAGTATTTTAATGAGCAAGTTATTATAATATTCACCTATTCAATATACTTTGTTTATATCTATATGTGAATGGGCTGTTTGCTCTGATAGAGTACAGTAAGTTTGTACTCTTATTTTTTTCTCTCCGTATCTAGCACTTACTTAGCATAGTGTCTGGCACATAATGGATAATTAATAAATATTTGCTAATTGGTCAGCTGATTAATTGAAAACCCACCCTCACTTTATAATTCCCAGACCATTTGAACATCAACTGAAGAAGGAAAAAAAACCTTAAGGAGATGAGGGGAACCAGATAGCTTTTTTCAAAGATCTGCAGAGCAGGTCTGTGGATAATGGATAAGACCTATCACTTTGCTCTGCTTGTCCCCTGAGAACAGAACTAAAAACAAATAAAAATGACAAAAAAATCAGATATAAATCTTGACTCCAAAGAGTAACCGCCTAATCATGACTATGGTTCCCAGATAGAACTGCCTTAGGAGGTGATGGAAGTTGGATGACCTCACAGGGATCTCACACAGGTACTTCCAAGTTCAGGTATCAGTTGGATGAGATGACCATTGGATTTCCTGCCACTTCTGAGATTCCATGAGTTTGAAATTCTTGGAATGCCTGGATCCCTTTGAGCTCCATTAGGCTCTACTCTAATGGCCTTTACCCCATCCCCATGTTTGAGCTCCCAATGTGAGCTCAAAGAGTAGACATGGGGTCTTCTCCATCACTGGTTCTCTCCTAGGCAATCAAAATCCAGAGAAAAAACATACAGGCAGAAAAACAGACTGCTTAGTGACCAGGGGTTGAACTGAATTCCTCCTAAAAACTCCTGACTTTGCTTCCACCTCCGCAGGCAAGATGCCTAGAGACAACTCTCTTCCAGGGAGGACACCAGGCGGGGGCTGAAGGGAGAGGGCAGTGGGGTTGCTTTGGCCTGGCTGGCAGAGTTGAGCCCAGCAAGGCCAGTGAGTCATCCCTCGTTCAATAAACACTCTGTCTCCATTCCTGGAAACCTTGAAGGCTTGGGTCTGGGGCTTGGGATTTTCCGGGGCTTCTAACTGAGCAGGGACCAGAACTGGGAGCGTCCCACTCCTGGGGAGTGACTGTCATACTAATCCATTAACTCTCTGTGACCCAGGGCTTCCTGGACACAGACTCATACCATCACTATGCAAAAGTAGGATTGGGGCTCCAAGGATTTTGAGATGGAGAAGGTGGAAACAGAGGAAAGCAGCAACAATAACACAGCAATGATGATGGTGGTAGTGGTGGTGGTGGTGATGATGATTTTGATAGCCAGTATTTACCTAGCACTTCATAATTTGCAAAGCATGATCCTCACAACAACTGTGGGAGGTAGGTATTATTATGATTATCCCCATAGTACAGAAGAGAAAACTGAGAAAGGCAGAGAATAGTGATTTGCCCAGTGTCACAAGCTAGGGTCTGGGGCTGGATTTGAACTCAGATTTTCTGCCTGGAAATCCAACATGCTAACCACTGAATCTAGAAATCTAGCTTCCAGTTGCTTAGGGAAAATATGTGAACAAGAGACTAGATCCTTCTAGTCTCCTCAATGCAACCCACTAGCTATCATCCAGACCCTAATGCCCAGGATTGTTCTAGAGCTACTTCTTTTCTTCTAAATACAAAAGAATGAATTGTAGTCTTATTTCAACTCTAGCCCATGTCTCCTGCCAGATTCTGCCCTTGTGTTCTGGTCCCTAGTCCCATCTTCTTTAAGCTATTCTGAACTCAACCCTAAGAAAAGTAGAAGTCTGAAAGACATAAAGGGGAAAGAATAGATGTAGGGAATGTGAAAAGGCACTGTTATATGGAAAATACAAGAGTTTATAGTCAGGAGACCAGAGTTTCAGGGCCAACTCTGCCACTGAGTGGCATTTTATAGCTAAGAAAACTAAATCAAGAAGTGGTTACACAGGAGCATAGCCAATAAATATGCCAAACATCACTTGCATTCAGATCTTCTTCACTCCCCAGCATTCTACCCACTGCAATACCAAACTGGCCCTGTCTGTACCAAAGCTTCCTGATCTATTAAATGGAGACAAGATTTAAACAACCTATGTTATAAGAATATTGTGGAAAATCAGAGGGGTCCCAGTTCACTTTTGGCATATTCCTTTCCCTCTCTAACCCTCAGTTTCTCATCTGTAAAATGAGAAGGACTTGAAAATGAATATTTAACCCTCTGAGCCTAATAGATGAAACACAATCAAAAGGAGGACTCGGGGACACAACACATGGGCTTATGCTGGTGCTGAAAAAGGGGCTTGTGTAAGTGATGCTACCAGTGATAGTAAGAGATAGTAAGGGAAAAGTAAGGTCTGAAACTTCCCTCTGAGAGTATAGAGACATTCAAAGGTTTAAACTGTGACTGATGTTGTTGAACAAGTAATCAAGGTTGGAAACATCTGTAACCCCTAGCTGCCTCTCATACCCTGTGCTGAAATACAGTGAGACTGAACTTGGTCATAGGTGTAGACTACAGCAAGAGTTTCCTCTCCAGGCTGCTCTCCTGCCAATCTACCCACCACCACCCCTTGTCCTGTCTTCTTCTAAGGTCTCTTATTCCATCCTGTCTTATGTAGTTAACTTTGTACATACAGCAAACACCTATTAGACTAGAAACTTCCTGATAGCAGCAGGCTGGCTCTTACTCATTTCATAGCACCCAGTACATTGGAGGGATCAGTAATTCTGACCAAAGATTCTTCAGCATCTAGTCAACCCTCTTTTGCTGAGAATCTCAGATCTGAAAAGAATCTGAGAAGGTTCTAAAGAGACATCCCATCCAGGGCAGGAATTTTCTATCTGATCTCCCTACCAAGGAATCAGTCAATCTTTGCTTAACCACTCCAGTGATGGGGAATAAACTAGCAAAGGGATCCCCCTGAGAAAGAGAATAAGAAAGGGGATGGGAATGAAATCGGCAGAGCCTAGTTTTGTTCTTCCGATGCCATGGGAAATCTGAACACCTTTCCACAGGACAGTCCATTGGACAGTTGAAAAAGAGAGCTCCCTAAATCTTCTCTTCCCCAGGGTAAATCCCCCTGATCCTTTCAGCAGATCCTCACAAGAAGAAGGTGAGGCAAGACCTCTCACCATTCTAGTGAATTTCCTCCAGACATGCCCGCAATGTCGAAGGAAGAGCTGAACGCAGTATTCCAGATAGGGTGTGACCAGAACAAAGGACGGCAGAGTCTAGCTCCTTCCTCTCTCTGACCCCTGCACATTGTACAGCCTAGATTTGTAATCATATATATATTTTTTTCCCTGACATGTCTCAGTCTAGGTTTTGCTTTGTTTTGGTTTGGTTTTTTTCCCACATGAACTGTAGTTAGGCAAGCATGGCATGCATCTATGTCTCCAAATTTGACAAACGTATCATCGATGACTTTCCCCAAGGGACCAACCAAAATGTTGTTTGGACCAAGGCTCTGGAATAGAACCCTTTGACAGACTCCAGACTTAGCCTCCTTTCTTCTCTCTCTCTCTCTCTTTCTCTCTCTCTCTCTCTCTCTCTCTCTCTCTCTCTCTCTCTCTCTCTCTCTCTCTCTCTCTCTCTCTCTCTCTCTCTTCTCTTCTCTTCTCTTCTCTTCTCTTCTCTTCTCTTCTCTTCTCTTCTCTCTCTCTCTCTCTCTCTCTCTCTCTCTCTCTCTCTCTCTCTCTCTCTCTCTCTCTCTCTCTCCCCCTTTGTCTCTGCCTCTTTCTCTTTCTGTCTCTGTCTCACGCTCTCTTGTCTGTCTCTTTCTCCCTTTGTCTCTGCCTCTATGTCTGTCTCTATCACACACACACACACACACACACACACACACACACACACACACACACACACACACTTCATCTCTCCTTGGTTCGAAGGTAGGAGGGAAGGGAAGATAGCTGGAGGGAAGGAGGGGTCGGTGAGGGTAGCGATTATCCATTCTGCACTTCAGTTTCCTCATCTGTCAATGGAAGGGTTAGAGAGTAGCTCTGGATGTCACGAGCCTGCGGAGCCGCAAAGAGCTGGACCCCTGGGAGCGAGAAGCCGGAGCAGAGATGTCAGGAGGAGCTCCGGAGAAGCGCAGGGAGAGGTACGTGGAAAAAACGTTAAGGAGGGCTGAAGGGGGGGATCGAGGGGAGCGCCAAAGGAGGCACGAGGCAGGAGGTCCAAGCCAGCGGCAGTCGGGTCGCTGCCCGATTGACCCCAGTCCCAGCCCGGCCCCGGGGCTCGCGCGCTGCTGGCGTCCTCCTGAGCAGGACCAGGACCGGGGCCGGGGCCGGGGCCGGGGCCGGGGCCGGGGCCGGGGCCGGGACTGAAGCCGCTCTCTCACCTGGGGCTGCCGCCAGCTGGGCAGCGGCGAGGCACAGCCAGAGGAGCGGCAGGAGGGCCGCCATGGGCCGGACCGGACCGGGCTTTGCGTCGGGGCGGGGGGAGGTTTGGGGGGGCAGCTGGGCGCGTCTCCAGGCGGTCCCAGAGAAGCGGCACCTCCTCTCCGCTCCTGTCCCGTCCCAGCTGTGCTCCGCCGCGCGCCGCGGTACCCTGGGCACCTCTGGCCGAGCCCCGCCAGTTGAGCGCTTTTCCCTACTCCCTCGCCCGCTAGCCCCGCCCCGATTCTCCCCCCCCCCCCCCCCGTTAGGGTGGCTCTGGGATGCGGGTGTTTTTTTTCTTTTTTTCAAAGTTGTTCGTTTCAGAAGTTTCACGGTTCAAACACCTCCTAGCTCCCCCCCGGGGCGGGGGGGGGGGGGCGGGCATAGCCTGGGGAGGCTGGAGGGCTCATGATCTCGGGTTTCTGCCCAGGGAACCACTGCCCACTCCCCACCTCCAGCTGGCTGTGTGGCCCCAAGCCCCTGGCCGAGGCTCTCTGGGCGGGTGCGAGATGAGCGCGCCCCACCTCCGCCGCAGCCTCTCCGAAGCGAGGCGGGGGCTCTCAGTATCCGCTGGTAGGTTGGGATGAGAAGGAGGTGGTACTGGCGGCTGAGGAAAATTGCAGCTGTTCTTCCACGTCCCACACCAAGCCCTGGCTTGGTGGCCCTCCCCTGCTTGGCTCTGCCCCACCCCACCCACCCCCCCGGGACAGGAAAGAAACTTTGGGGTGCAGAGCCGCCTTCTCCTTAGACACAAGCCACCTGCAGGTGGCTTGATAAGACGAGTAGAGGAGAAGGAGCCTGGGTGCCAGGCCTGCCCCAAAACTTCCTAACTTTGAGCTTCTAAGGGAGGCATTTCAAAAAGAATTATTGATTCAAAGATCAACGACTCACTCTCATTTTTCATAAAGATTAGTTTCCCAATGTCACACATCTGGGAAAAAGTTGAACTTTGAACCTAGTCCCTCCAACATCCAACTCAAGTGTGAGCTCCTCCTTCCTTCTTGTTGTTCATCCATAAAATAGGATAATAATCCTTGCACTTGGGGGCCAAACTCATAAGGAGCATATTTCTCCCAAGAAACAGGAGGCCTTCCCTGAGCCAATTTCTTAAAGCTGTAAGGGCATCTAGATGGCACAGTGGATACAGCACCCACCCTGAAGTCAGGAGAACCTGAGTTCAAAGCTGCTCTCAGATACTGTGTGACCTTGGGCAAATCACTTGTAATCCTGATTACCTCACATCCAGGATTTTCTCCAGCCATGCTGATTCAAATCAGGTCACTTGACCCAGATGGCACTGGAGGAGAAAGTGAGGCCAGTGACTTAGCATAACATCACCTCCCTGATAGCCATGACCTTCTTCAAAAATGAGGACAAACATTATCTTCAGGCTGTAGAGCCTTTGGTGAAAGTCTATTGGCTACTGATTAGCCCTTGAATTAAACTCCTTCCTCTGATACATTCTGGCAAGCTCTATGAACACGGACAAGTTCTCAAAGACAGTAAATGACAAACAAGTGGCCAATCTGTACCTGTGGAAGGAACTTCCACAGTGGGATTCTCCTACAAAAAAAGTCATGGAACTGAGTCAAAGTTAATGCAGTTGTAACAATACTTGTTGAAAAAGAGAGCCCTTTATGGCTGTGTCAAAAATGAGAAAACTTTTACAAAGGAATGAAGAGAAGAAGGATTCCTCCTCAGAAATAAAAGCAGGGATGGCTAGGTGAGACAGTGGATAGAGCACCAGCCCTGGAGTCAGGAGTACCTGAGTTCAAATCCAGCCTCAGACACTTAATAATTACCTATCTGTGTGGCCTTGGGCAAGCCACTTACTTAACCCCATTTGCCTTGCAAAAAACCTAAAAAAAAAAAAAAAAAAAGACTTGGAGAACCTGAAAACACTAGAGGAACAAGAGCTTTTACATATAGGAGGGCAGAGTCCTGTACCCAAAGACCTCTGTTCTTCTCCCGACTCCTTCTGACTCCAGACTCCAACAAATAGGGTTTTTTTCTTTTTTTGTGTACATTTTGGAAGATCATCCCCTTTGAAGACTTAGGCAAAGTTTACAGATAATGACAAACCTCAGGTTGGTAAAGTATATCTGTCCCTTTCTCTTTCATCTTTATTCTGACTATGGAAAAGATGTATCACTTCCCTCAGTTCAGCCTCCTCCTGGGAATGAGAGAATGACCCATATGTTAACTAACCACCTGCTTCAGAGCTACCAAGACAACCCAGTTCCTTATTATCCTGTCCATCTCAGGGCAACCCCAAGCCAATTCCAAAGTCTTTGCATTCAGAAGGTCCTCCTTTATGTCAATCCCTCTTGTTCTATCCCTTAGGTGTCCTCTGAGGCAAGAAAAATTCCATTGCAGCCTGGTGGGTCTGAAATGATTAATGTTTATTTTTTTTAGGGAATGGGAGAAGCCCAAGGGTTTCCTTTGCTTCCCAGTCTCATTACAGAGCCACCACACATTCTGTGCCTGGGTAGCCAGGCAGATTCAGGTGGAATTTCTTCTGCACGTCATCAGGAACAAATCGTCCAGCCACAAAGTGATACTTCCCTGAAAACCGACCAGCACATTTCTTTGGTGCAGCCAGAGACACCAGAACTTCAGGGCTGATCCCATCTTCACTGCCCATCTCCACATCCCATCCTGTTTCAGGAGGAAAGAGCAAAAGGGAGCGAGGATGAGTTGTTGAACCCCTCCCCAACCCCCCCCCCAGGATTCTACCCCCATCAAATAGTCCAATAGGGTATAAGGGGGGAGGGGGAGAGGGGAGGGGGAAGGAACCTGACTGGTGAACCAAGTGACCTAGATTTTTAGTCCTAGTTGACTTCTATGACCTTGGACAAATCATTTTCCTTCTCTGGGGTCTCAGTCTCCCCATTTGTCAGATAAAGGGACTAGAGAAGACATCTCCAACTAAGGTGTATTTCAGCTCCAACATTGTTAAGAGAAAAAAAAAAAAGACTTCCTGAATCAGTCAAGGCTTCAAAGACAATCCCTCTCTGAGAAGGATCTCCTAGTACCATACCTTCCAGGTTAAGCTTTTTCCAAATAAGTCCCAACTGGAAACAATTCTGGAAAACAATTTGGAATTATACTTTTATTAAAAATCACTAAGCGGGGCGGCTAGGTGGCACAGTGGATAAAGGACCGGCCCTGGAGTCAGGAGTACCTGGGTTCAAATCCGGTCTCAGACACTTCATAATTACCTAGCTGTGTGGCCTTGGGCAAGCCACTTAACCCCATTTGCCTTGCAAAAAACCTAAAAAAAAAAATCACTAAGCTCTACATACTCCATGACACAGCATTACTGCTAAGAGGTATGTACTTCAAAGCAGTCAAAAGCAGAAGGGAGAGCTCCATGTATATAACAATTTTCATAATAGCACATTTTGTAATTTCAAAGGACTAAAAGAAAAGTGGGTATCCATCAATGAGTAATTGGCTAACCAATTTATGATATAATGGAGAATTACTGCACCAGAAGAAACAAAGACTTCAGAGAAACTTGGGAAGTCTTGTACGAAGTAATAAAGAATGAAGACATCAGAACCAGAAGAACAATTTACACAATGACCCTCAATAACATTAAGGAAAACAACTCAAAAGATTTCAGGACTCTGACCAAGAGAGTGATCCAACTGTGGCTTCAAAGGACTGATAGAAAATTGTATATTCTACATCTTGAAAAAAGAACATGATTTATTTTGCTTGTGAATAGAAACCGAAGTTGGGGCCAGGAAGTGCTGAGCCTGAATCACATTTCAGATACTCAGATATATCCACTATTAGTTATTTGACCCTGTACAAGTCACTTAATAACTTGAAGTCTGATAATAAGAACCTAAATCTCACTATGTCCCTAAGCTGGATAAAATGGTTTGTCCATCATTTTCCAAGCTGACCACATCAGGAAAGTGATGTCATAACAAACATGTGAACTGGATTTTGATTAAGAGGTGCTATGCTAAGTTACCAGCCTCACTTTCTCTTCCAGAGCCATTTGGGTCCAGTGGCCAAATATAAATCAGGATGGAAAGAGATGACCCTGGATGCGAGGCACTCAGGATTAAGTGACTTGCCCATAGTCAACAGCTAGTAAGAGTCAGGTGCCTGAGGTCAGATTCAAACTCCTATCCTCCTGATTCAAAGGCCAGTGCTCTATCCACTGCCCTTGGATAAAATGAGATCATGTATCTAAAGTACTTACAAAACCTTTACATAAATATATAGGTATAGAATTATGTGTATATGTATATTATGTATATACATATACAAATACGTATATATGTATAAATAGATATAAATGGGAGGGGAGGGAATGAAGAGTCACTAGGCAATGAGATTGATTTTTACAAAGAAAATAGCATCAATAAAAGCAACTGTTAGATTATGTCCTTCCTCTCATGAAGAAGTTTTGGGCTATGGTTGCAGTCTCTGGGTCAGTTTTTCTTGCTTAACAGTTTTTCTTTGTTGTGAAGCAGCTGGTGGGGGGAGTGGTATTTGGAAGGGAAAGTGGTGTAATAAACAAAAAATTTAAAATAAAATAAAATACTGTATTAAAAACAAAACCCCCACTGGTTGAACTCCAGATTCCAACACAATTCTTGGTGCTGTTCCCTCTGATGGAGGCAGCAGAGGAAGTATGTCTTGGATTTCATGGAGATGGTGGAATGTGAGGGGTCCTTAATGGTTATACCTGCCCCCAAATGCCTTCCTTTCTGGGCTTGCTCCCCTCCTGATCTGGCATTAAAAGGGCTGGTCCTTAAACCAGAAAGGCTATCTCAGAGAAGTCCCAGGCAGGCTGCACCTCCTAATAATCATTGACATGGAGATAGATGGATAGATAGATAGATAGATAGATAGATAGACAGACAGATAGATAGACAGACAAATACTACACACACACACACACACACACACAAAGTTTGCAAATGCTTCACTCACATACTATCATTTGAACCTCACATCTCTTTGAAGTAAGCACCATCAGCAATACTGTTTCCATTTTACAAATGAAGACACTGAGGCACAAAGAGATTAAGTGACCTGCTCTTTCTCTAGATGGAGAAGGGGCCCTGGGCTCTGCTCTGGCCCATTCCCATTGACAAATGGACAGATTAATACAAGGTGAAGAGAGCTGTCCATCTGAAAGGTTACAGGGAGTCACAGATGTAAAAGGGGCCAAGACAGCTTTCCCCATGTGCTTCAGAAGGGCTGGAGAGCAGACACCTTATAGATTATCAGAGCTGAAAAGGACTTGGGAGATCCTATAGTACAACTGAGGCCTAGAAAAGAGAAGTGATTTGTTCAGTCACCAAAATCAGTAGCGGAGAATTGTAGTGTCATGGAATTAGAAATAGAAGATACCTTAGAAATCCTTGAGCCCAAGTCCCTCATTTTATAGTTGAGAAAACTGAGAAAAAGAAGTGAATGACTTGCCCAAGGTCATGGTAATCACTGGCAGAGACAGGATTTGAACTCTTTTAACCCCCATTTCACCTTTAGGAATCCCTAGGGAAGGAAACCTTGCGGTCTCTCTGGGAAACACAATCCAGACCCTTTCTTCATTAGGAAGTGCCTCAGGAGGTCTAACCTTCAGTCCACGTTCCTGACACCCTCTGAGGTCTATTTTTCTCTACTCAATGCCAGAGGAAGGATCATGAGTTGGGGAAAAGACACAAGCTAGGTCCCCTCCCATACATACACCATGGGTACTGGCTGGCTTGCTCCAAACCTGGCCTCTGGTACATTTATCCTGGTGGGAATTTTCCCCTTTCCATCTGGGACAGGGGCTGTTTGTTCTCCCCCTTACTAGATTCCTGCTTAATGGCTCTAGCAGACGGGACTGAGGCGGCAGCCAGGCCAGCAGGGTGTTTGCTCAGTTACATCATGTCTCCTGCTTGAGCCGGGCTAGCCGAGGCCCAGTAGCAAGCGGGCACGTGTTTATCCTTTTGGGCCTGAGCACCTGCAGAGGGTAGATGTCTTCTTCCCCTCCCTCTACCTGTGCCTCAGGGATGCTGAATAGCTAACACCTGAAGCACAGGAGCATCCATAGCTTTCATACACACACATACACACACTCGGTCCTAGCCATTGCCCACTGGCACTCCAGACACCATAGTCATAGAATTTGGCCCTGAAAGTACTTGCCTGAGGGAATGTCCAAGCTGACAATGGGGATCTTGACCAGCTTCAGCGTGGCCAGGATGCTGGTGCAGGGCTCTTTGACCTCCCCAGGCTCTGCCCCGGGTCCCAGGATGGCATCAATTACCAGGCTGTAGGCATCATTGATCAGTTGTACCTGTAGGATGGGGTGATCAAACCAAAGTCAATTTTCCTCAGCTCAGGAAAAAGAGAATAGGGATGTTGACCAAAAAAATCTCCTTTCTGGAGTATCTAATATTGTTGGAAAGGAAACACTATTGTGAGAGTGAGGATCCTCATGTTGACAGGGTCCTTCCTCCTTGGTCTCTCTCCCTAGACTGCCCCCAAGGCCTCTGGCACCCAGGGGAGGGAAGGGAAGGAAGGAGCTGGATATAAGGGCCACAACTGGGTTACTCTCTCCCTCTATTTCCCATAAAGAATGATCAGTGGGATCCCCTGCTGCCCAGTTGACTGCCTGTCCCTACATATTCACTGATGAGAGTGTCAACTTCCATACAGCTGTGCATACACACTTACATATCTGGAACCTGTATGTATCCCTCCACTAGCTGTATGAAAGCCTACCCGCCAAGAATGCATATCCCCACACCCACTCTACCCTCCACATGTGCAAATATATAAATAGAGACACCCTTCTTCATAAAATTGTGCCTCCACTCCTCTTTCCACCAAAAAAGCCACAACCCCAGGCCCAGCCAATCCACCCTCCCAATTCCAGAACCTAGCAGAAAGGGAAGTTTGGAGGGGAGAACCCACCAGATGCTCCCTTACCCTACCTTTTCATCAAGGTTCAATGTTCATTATACTATCAAAGAAGCAAACTCATAAGCTCAGACAGAAGAAGGAAACAGGAATTCACAGAAAGTTGGGGTGAGAATCAGGAGTACCCTAGTTTCATCCATGTGGATAAGTGGGAAGGGGATGAGAGGACCGAGGAGGAAAGTTACCCTCTTCTCTGGAGCAGGGACCACTTCAATCTGCCTACATCCCATATGGGTCTAACAGGATGCACGCAGGCAGGTTGAGGTGCCCCTTGACCACAAAAGAATTCCCACCCACTCATGGAGCTGTTTCCTACACCCTAGCAATCAAGAAGTTCCACATGGAGTCATCTCCACTCTGGTCCAGGACTCCCTAGGAAGTCAGTCATTAGCTTGAAAGGTAGCTGAGGAAGTCCCCAGGGGACAGGCATGGTAGGAAACCCTCAGGACCTGCTTAGCACACCCTCAAGGCTTCTCTGGCCATCCCTTTAGCCCTCCTTCTGCCTTTCCCTCCCTCTGCCATCCCCCTCCTGTCTGTGGTGGGCGCCAGGCGTGGCTGTGGGTGTCTGTGCCCCTGAGGTGGCCGGTGTTCTGAGGTCACATGCCAGAGGCCGCCAGAGGAACGCAGAGAGGAAATGTGATTCAGTAATGCCTTTCCCAGTCGTCACCACCAAGACTGCAGCCCAGGGCCCCAGAGAGCACTGTCCTCCCCCCGTCCTGGGGCCCGTGTGGCATGTCATAGATGATGGATGAAGTGTCCATCTTCCCCTCCCTCTGTCCTGGGATTCTGGCCTAGGAGGGAGGGCGACTGGAAACTTGAACCTGGTCTGCTGAACATACCTGCCAGCATAGAGTGGGGACAGGCAGGGAGACACTCCCTATAATTCCCAACCCAAATCAGGTGAGATCGTTGCCCAGCTTGAACCAGTCCCTCCCATCACCTCCCTACCCCAGCAGAGCAGTCCTACCAGAAGCACAGGCCCCTTGGGGACCAGGAAGCTTCTCTAAGGCCCTACACCCAAGGAAGACCACTCCTTGTCCTGCCCTTCAGCAGCGACCACCTGATGACTGACCTCAGTAGGGAGATAGGAAAGAAAGGGGATGTCCATCTTCTCACACTGTGTGGTGAAGTCCTTGGACAAAGAGTCTGAAGAGCGTTTGGGGTAGAAGATGGTTGGCTCGTACTCCTGGTGGGAAAAAGGTCAGGGAAATCAAGTCCCTGGGAAAACCTGGGGCCTGGGAGTTGAACATTGGTGGGCAAAGGCAGGGCATAGGCATGCTATGTCATCCCTATACTTGGCAGGGACTCTATGAAGTATAGGGAGTGACTGGTATATAAATGGGGAGGGTGGATCCCTTGGAAGTGACCTGGGAATTAAAGCATGACAGGTCAAGCATCAGAAGGACCCGCAAGCATCCTTTAGCTCACCCTACACCTCAAAATTGGTCATCAAGCCTCTGCCCAGGGATGGAGAACTCATAACCTTTCACAGCAGACTTTTGGACAAAAATTTGTCTTTATGTACAGGTAGAAAATCTGCCACTTTGAAACTTCCTCCCTTTGCTCTTAATTCTAACCCCTAGGGTCAACAGAACAAAACTAACTCTTCCTCCACAAGACCATCCTTCAGCTCCTTGAAGACATCTCTTATCCATATTAAGCAATTCCAATTCCTTCATCTGATTCTTTTATGATGCGGCCAGTAGTCCCCTTGATATTCCCTCTTCTGGATGTGTTCCTACTCATCAATGTTCTCTCTAAAAGTCAGTAGCCAAAATTAAACAAAATATTCCAGATGTCTGGTCAAGGCAAGGAACAGTAGGGCTGTTGCCTCCCTAATTCTGGATATCATGTTCTCCCTGTATTAGCTTTAGGTTTGGATACCACCATGTTACATTGTTGACTTATAGCAAGGTCACAGCCCAATCACATTTCTAAGACTTTCCCAGGAAATCTGTGATGTAGGCATGCCTCCTGCATTCTATCCTTGTGAAAATGATTGTTTGAACCTGTGTAGAATTTTACATTTATCTCTTCCATTTGACTCAAGACCTTTTGGGATCCTATCATCTAGCTTAGCCCTTCTAAATGTGTACCTTTCCTGGGGAATCACAAGGAATAAGAGGAGGTAGTTTTAAAGGGAAACTCTGGACATGACTGGAAGATTTTGAAAGCCGCCCAAAGATGACACTAGGTTGTCATAAGAATTCTCAGAGAAGTCACACCGGGGGCCCTAAGGTTTCTCAGCAGCACTGATACCTACGAACACCCGAAGATGTCGAGCACACACCAATCCTATGGCCCCATTCTGCTCAGGTCCACACACTACCAGTACAGTACGTTGCTTCCGGGAAAGGGCAGCCAAAGGAAACACCTGGAGAAGAGGTGATAGAGTGAGTCTTGATGAACCTTCCGGGACCCACAGTCCTCCTTTCTAACCCAACACTTCATGCCCACCTGCCTCTCTTCACCCCCCCATTGTACAGATGGGGGAAACTGAGGGCCATAGAAAATAGCAAACTCAAGATTTCACAGTAAGGTAGCATCTATACTTCCTTTTGTCCCTATAAGGAGATCCTTAGGAAGCAAAATCAAGGCCAAACATCCTACAAAGTTGTCTTTATATGCAATGGCATTCCATCCTGAGTTTGCTATACATCTCACCAGTCCTCAGGATCATGTTTATGAATCACGATCTTAGGACAGGGGCTACAGAGGGAATGCCTTGAGACTCAGATTCTAGCCTTTACTCTTTTGGCTATCTTGCTGCATGAGCTGAAAAAGTCAGCTGAGGAAACATGGAAGCAAGAAGATGGCAGTGGTTCAAATTTTACTTTAGACATAGTCTAGCTGTGTAATCTTTGGCAGGTCATAACCTCTCTTTGCCTAGAAAGTGAAGGAGCTGAACTCATTGACCTCTTAGCTTCCTTCCAATTCTAAAATCTATGATTCTGTGATCTCTGGGTCACATTTTCTCCTTCTATACAATGGGGAGAAATGGGTAAGCATGACAGATATGAAGGGCCAGGGACAGAAAGAAGGGAAACAGTGTTTTAGGGCAATCAGGAAGGAAAAAGTCTCTCCAAGGCCCCTAATCAGGTCAAGATGGAGGAATTGTTGCTCATGATCAAGATCTAAGAGACTTCAATTCCACTTCTGGCTCCGACATTGACAACACGACTTTGGACAAAGCATTTTCTACTCTGGACCTCAGTTTCCCCATCTACTTAGTGAGAGGTGGGACTTGACTCTCCTCACTTGCAAATCCTATTTGAACTATTATTATTAGTGGCAGCAGTAGTAATTATTGCTAACACCATCATCATCCTTGTACTTCCATGGGGTGCAAGCCATTAGGATTATAGAATGTTAGAGCGTGGAGGAATCTTAGAGGCCACATAGGATTTTATAGATAGGGAAACTGAGGCCCATAACAGGGAAATGACTCATACCTAAGAGTAAATAACCAGCAAGTTGCAGAGCCTCAACCATTCTCTAACTCTGAGACCTTTGGCTTCAATTCTTCCTGGCTGAAAAATCTTGGGGAAGCCATAGGAGTCCTCTAAACCTCAGTTTACCATAAAATGAGGATGAAAATAGCCCCTAGTGATTTTGAGGGGGGGGCGTGCTCTGAAATCCTTAAAAGGCTATATAAACTATAATTATTATTAATTATTCTAAGAGTCTTTCCAACTCTGAAATCTGATGCTCTTAAACCTTCTAACTCTGCCATTCTATAATTTTTATAATCCAGATTGGAGATGGAAGGGAAGGAAGGGGGAACAAAGAAGAGAAAGGAAGTTGCTTAGATCCCCTTCAAGGAATAATAGTGCCTCTTCATAGAGACTTTACAGAGACAGAATCTAATCCCTATAGCCTGAAGGAGACACTCTTGGGTTGAGATTTACCTAATGCCCCTTTAGCCACACCCTCGGGCAGCTTACTCCCTGACATGGGGGAAGAGAGAGGGAACAGCCCAGAGATGAAGGGCCGAAGTACCTAGCCAGCCCTAGCCCATCCATGACAACTGATGCTCTATTTAGACCCAGGAACCCCGAGGCACGGGGAGCGGTGGCCTGTTCCTAACTACCCTCGCTCTGTACGCCCATCCTATTATTCTCTCCTTGCTGTGGGTAAGGGCCTCCTGCCAAGCCACAAAAGGAACAGGTCTTGCCTTTCCAAGTCAAGCCTCAGTGAACGTTTATTTATCTTAAACTTGTTTGCCCGGCCTTGTGAAATCTGGTCTTTTTTCCATACCCAAGGGCCATCAGTCAAGAAGTCTGTACCCAAAAGCCCATGTAGCTGATGAAGACAACCAGAACACTCTCCTCCCTTAGAAATGGGAAAGGTGAAAGAGTCATTAGCATATACTAGAACAGAATAGAATACCGAATGTCAGAGCTGGAAGGGACCTTAAAACAAAATACAGAAAGTCAAAGTTGGGAAGAGCCTTAGAACACAGAATATCAGAACTGGGAAGGATCTTAAAACACGGAATATTGGAGCTGAAAGAGACCTTACTGACTAGCACCCACATCCTCCAATTCCCAGGTCAGAACCAGGCCCCTTCTGCCAAAAGATGTGGAAAATTCCTAGTTATGACTGAGTTTTCCTCCTTCAACCCCAACTTTGCAGTTTTTATAAGCCTAGATTTTAGAGGGAAAGCTCATGTTTCCTTGTGAATCTTCCTGCTAGGAGAGCCTTCAGTCTTAGTCATGTCTCCACCTAGCCAGGGTCTCTCCTGCCTGAGGGGGAGGCAGTTTTTCAGTCTATCCTCATTGCCCCCATCCTTCTGATCAAGGCTTGGCCTTGGTTCTTCTGACACCAGGAGCTCCCACTGGGTGGAGAGAAGGGAGCAGATGCCCAGGAGCAGAAAGACCTTAGTCTTCTTAACCTAAAGCTTTTGTAGCAAGGAAGGAGAGGAGATTATTTTAGGGACCTACTGGAGGAAACAGAGGAGGTGACTAAAGAGGACAAATAAGATAGTTTTTCCTAGGTCTGAGAAACCCAAGCCAAGGTCAACATCTCCCCATCAGAGGCAGAGTACTGATGGACAGGGTCTCTGCCTCATGATCAAACCCTTAGAGGTTCCCAGGGGGAAGAGGGAGGAAGGCATAGGTGAGAACTTTACCTTGGTCACTGCCACAGCACAGGCGTACCCACACATCTCTGCCAGCTGCTGCCGCCCAAACCGATAGTCTTCAATGAGCTCCTTCTCCATGGCAACAGCCTCTACCTTGCTGGGAACCAGGGAAGAACACAAACAGATGGAGAGTCAACCGGTGAAACAACTCAATTCAGCAAATGTTCTTGTGTATGTTTATATGTTTGTCTATAGGCTTGCTTATATGTCTGTGTGTATGTGTGCACATATATAAGTACATACATATACATGCATATGTCCATGTGTAGATGTATATGTGTCCTGGCACTTATGTGTCCATGTGTAGATTTATAAATGTCTGCCTGTATAGTTATAGATATGCCAGTCTGTATATTTGCATGTGCCCATGGGTATACTTATATAGGAGTTGGTATACATACTTGCATGTTTCACGTGTGTCCATGTATATATTTGTGTGTATCTGTGTGTATACTTGTGCACACTTTCATGTGTCCATCTGTATTTTTGTCTGATGTGTATACTTATATGTGCCATGTGTACATATGTCCATGTGCCTGTATGTGTACATGTGTGTTCATATGGATGCTTAAATGTGTCTATCTGTATACTCATGTCAGTATGGATCCTTTTATGTGTTGGTGTCTACAACTTGTGTCTGTGTGTGCTCTATATGTATATGTGTGCTTATGTGTGTGTCCATCTGCATACATGCATGTGTCTGCATGTAGACACACATCTGTGTGTGCCTGTGTGTGTCTGTGTATATACTTATGTCTCTATATGTGTACTTGCATACGTACCCATTCATGTATACTCATATATATGAGCAGTGCACACAAGTCTATGTCTGTGCATGTATGTATGTGTATACTTATGTGTCAATGTGTATATTTAGATGTCTGTGTGTATACATGCACTTACATACACATGATGTCCATGTGTATACATCTATACATATATATAAAATGGCTGTGTGCCCTTAGATGTGCCCATGTATATACTTATGTTTCAGTGTGTGCTTAGATATGTCCTATATACATGCATGCATACAACATCCATGTCCTTACATGTGTTTGTGTGTATGCTTCTGTGTGTACTCATGTATACACTTACATGTGTTTTTGTGTCTATACTTATTTATGTCCATTTATGTCCCTGTTATCTCCTCAGATGAAGTGTAAACTCTTGCAAGGTAAGGGCAGTTTTCACTTTTCTCTTAGTGTCCCCAGAACCTCATACAGTGTCTGGCATACAGTAGGGACTGAATAAATGCTTATTGACTGAGAAGGACCTAATGTGTGGAGAGCCCTGAGACTCAGCAAGGAATCAGGGAAGACAAAAAATTCAGGACAAACCAAGTCTCTTCCCTTTATTCATTTACTGGTCATATAGAGGCTAAGATCCCAAGCACCCTGAAAATGTCCTGCTCTTTGCCAAGACCACATGGACAGCTGAGGCTGGTGCAGAAATAACACAATATGTCACAGAAATAACTAAAACAAGCAATATTATGGGATTAATGCAGAAAAAGGATGCAAAGAACCATGCCAGGTCTCTAAAGAAAAAGTAGGTACCAAATGAGGCATCCCCACTAATATTCCTAACCTCGAGAAGCCCATCTACAAGAACTACTTCCACTTCTCACAGTTCTACAATATAGCTTCTGACTTCATCATTCACCCAAAATTGCTCTTTCTAAAGTTATCATTGATCATATTAATTGCCAAATCTAATTTTTTTCTCAATCATCACCTTTCTTGGTCCCTCTACAACTGCTAACACTGTCAAAATTACCTTCTCCTTGATTCTAGAATTTTGTGACATTTCTCTCTTGGTTTTTCTACCAATCTGACCACTCCTCTGTCTTCTTTACTGGATCTTTATCTGGTCACTGCTAGTGGTAGGTGTCCCATAGGGCTTTGTCCTGAATCTTCTCCCTCTATACCATTTCTATTGGTGATCTCATCACTTCCTTGGATCAATCATCATCTTATGCTGATTCTCCAACTAGTTTATCCAGTCCTAACCTCTCCTAATTTCCAGGTTGGTATTTCCAATTGCCTCTTGTTCTGGATATGTCCCAATAACATCCTGAATTCAACATGTCCAAAATTGAACACATTATCTACACCACCACCCCCCTAAACTACTTTCTTTATACTACCACAATTCAGAACCCAAGTTCATCCTCAACTGCTCACTCACTCTTCTAATTTGTTATCAAGGCCTGTCGATTTAATCCTCCTCTGATTTGGTCATTATCCTGGTGCATTCCCTCATCACCTCACACTTGGACCAGTACAAAAGCCTTTTGGTTGGATAATCTACCAAAAAGACTCCAGTTCACCCCTCTATTCAGCTCCCATCCAATAAACTCCAGAGGTTCCCCATTGCTCTCAGGATAAATTCAAAGTTTGGCAAATTCCTTTGTAAAGTGACCCCACTACTTTCCCAATCTTCTTACACCTTACTGCTCCCTTCCCCACACAAATATGCTGTGATTCAGGGCTAATGGCTTCCTTGATGTATCTTGAACAACACAACCTCTTTCCCTAATTCAGGTATTCTCATGGCCATTCCATGTCTAGAATTCTCACATCCTTACTTTTTTGTCTTAGGGTTTCCCCAACTTCCTTTTAAGTTCCAGCTAAAATCCCACCTTCAACAAGAAGTCTTCCCTCCAGCTAGTGTTATCTCCAATTTATTCTGTATGTAGCTTGTTTATACATAGATATATGCATGTGGTCTCCCCTCATTAGAAGACAAGACTGTCTTTTGTCATAATAATTTTAGTTTTCCATAAAGTATCATACAGTAAGAGCTTAATAAATACTTGCTGACTTGATTTGATATTAGGAAAAACACTCTAACCATTAGAGCTGCCCAAAGTGGGTTGGGCAGATTAAGGAAGCAAGATTTTGTCTCAACAAAGACTAAGTGACCACTAGCTGGCAGGGTCATCATCAAGGTAGGGATACTAGGACTTTGTCTCAGGTCAGAAAATTTAGAGGATATCATTGCACCTTTCTGGGACACAATCTCTTTCCTTTCCTATCCACCCTCCCTGGTCCTAACTAAAACTAACCTTTCCACATGTATCCTTTATCCCATTCCTCCAATTTCCTTTGTCTTATGCCAATTTAATGTCTTCCTCAATATGCTTCCTTCTCTGTCTACAACCATGCTGAAGCTAAAACTCTGCTGAATGAACTTTCAGAGTAGGCAGAACCTGGAGTCCTTGATCTTGGTCTGTTTGCTTTTTTGAAATCTTTATTTCA
This sequence comes from Macrotis lagotis, assembly GCF_037893015.1. Taxonomy (NCBI): domain Eukaryota; kingdom Metazoa; phylum Chordata; class Mammalia; order Peramelemorphia; family Peramelidae; genus Macrotis; species Macrotis lagotis. The sequence goes on along the minus strand of NC_133666.1, from coordinate 637,816,244 downwards.
GGATAATTTATTTCTTTTGTAATCCTGCATGTTTTATTTTATGCATTTAAAAACATTTTTCTGAGAAAAGTTCATCTAGCTCCCTACATCAAAAAAAAAAAAAAGGTTCCCCACCCTGGTAAAGAGATTTGTGATACAAACAAGATGAACCACCTCTGCCATAGAAGACAGTGCTAGACCTGGAGGCAAAAAGACCTGGGTTCCAGTTCTGCCATTTATACTTTGGAGCTGGGTAATCACAGACAAGATACTTTACCCCTCTGTTTTTCAGTTACTTCATCCATAAAATAGGAATACAGCTGAAATATCCACTTCACAGGATTATTGTAAAGACTTAAATAACATATAAAGTATATTTCAAATCTTAAAAGTGCTGGAGTCAGCTTGAACCAAATCAATTATAAAATTTTCAGGGTGAGCATTTATTTATATCTTGGAAATTGGCAAAGGCTATAAATTAAGGCTTGATTTAATGTTTTGTTGATTATGTAGATTTGAGAAAGGGATAGTTAATAATTAATGCAAATTAAATTTAAATGTGTGTCATGGAGTATATTTCATTCTTCTCTCCATACAACTAGTTATTAAAACATTTACCAGCACATGTGAAGTTCCACATGGAGAGTGAGGATCAAAAGGTCTAATCCTAGCATTATACACACAAAAAAGGATGTCAGAAGAAAAAGAGATGGAACTAGGCTTTGTCTATGGTAGATCACTTTGCCTCTTCATTTGCAGAGAAAAATCAAAAGAATCTTGGGACAAGAAAACTTGGGGGGGGGGGGGGTCAAATGCAGAGTGTCTTTTGTTGTTATCAATCAAGCACTTATGAAATGCCCACCATGTGCCAGGAATGGTGTGTGCTGGGCATACAAAAAAAAGAAAGAACCAGTCTCTGCCCTCAGGGAGCTTACATGCTAATGAAGCAACTTTGTAAATAACTAGATACATTCAAGATATATTCAGACAGAATGAAAGGTAATCTCAAAGAGAGAGGTATTAGCAGCTGCGGAGGGGATTAGGACACACAAGGAAAGGCTTCCTTGAAAAAAGGTAGGATTTGATTTGAATCTTGAAAGAAACCAGGGAAACAGAGGTGAGGAAGGAGACTCCTTCTAGACTCCTGGGAACAGATCATTCAAAGGTAGAGAAATGGAAAGTAGGATGTTGTGTTCTAGCAATATCAAATAGGCTGTTATAACTGGATCATAGAGGGTAAGGAAGAGAAGAAAGTATAAGACTGGAAAGTAGAAAGAGACCAGTTATAAAGAGCTTTAAATATCAAATAAAGGACTTTATAATTGATTCTGAAGGGGAAGGGGAACTCCTAGGATTTATAAAGAAGGAGGAAAGACATGGGCAAACCTACATTTAAGAAAATCACTAAGACTGCTACGTGGAAGATAGATTGGAGTGGAAAGAGATGCCAAATCTTGGAATAATGAAACAGACACATTAAAATTTGAGGATGACTGCCCTATCCAGCTGGATGGATTGGGTTGGGAAATTTCAAGTTGGTACCTTCTGGCTATGCTATCTGAAAAACTGCAAAACCACAAGATGAGGAGAGGTGGGTTTGGCCAGTCTAGAGGAGACCACCAAGGACAAAGATTATGTGTAGTGCTGATGCTGCCTCTCTGCTTTTAACACAATCAGTCCAAAACTGAGTGAATCTGCAACCAAAATCAAGGCTTAGATTTGAGAAAAAAATAAAAGGGGTTCCATTGAAAGAAGTGTTTAAGGGGCAGCTAGGTGGTGTAGTGGATAAAGCACCAGCCTTGGAGTCAGGAGTACCTGGGTTCAAATCCAGTCTCAGACACTTAATAATTACCTAGCTGTGTGGCCTGGGGCAAGCCACTTAGACCCATTTGCCTTGCCAAAAACTTAAAAGAAAAGTGTTTATAAGTCAGATTGCAGAGAATTAAGAAGAGGATAAAAGAGAAGTGCAGGCATTGAATATAATTAGTTTCCTCAAGTTAGGACATGAAAGAAAGAAGAGCTATAGGAAAATATATAGCAAAGATGGTAGGACTGAATATTTTTTAAGGATAGGGTAAGTCATGGGCGTGTTTGTAAGCATCATGGAATGAACACTGGAAATAACTAGTGTTATTTTTGAGTTGTTTTTAGTCATGTCCTACTCTTTATGATCCCATTTGAGGTTTTCTTAGCAGAGATACTAGAGTTGTTTGCCATTTCCTTCTTCCACTCATTTTACAAATGAGGAAACTGAGGCCAACAGTGTTAAGTGACAGATTTGAACTTAGGAAGATCAATCTTCCTGACTGTAGATCCAGCATTTTGTGTAGTTTTGGTATCACCTAGCTGCCAGTGGATAGAGAATAAAAATAAAGAGTAGGGATAGTGAGAGAAAAGATAAGATGGAATGAAATCAAGTGGGCCTATAGTAGAGTTTGCCTTGAATGAGATGATTTTTTTTTTTGGCCTTCAATTTCAAAGAACACCACAATACCATGACAAATGAATTGGAGTGGGGAGGTTGTGCTAAGTCATCAGTCTCACTTTCTCCTCCAGAGTTCTCTGGGTCCAGAGACCAGATATTAATCAGGATGCCAGGAGAGTCAATATCAAGTGTCTGAGGACAAATTTGAGCTCAGGTCCTCCTGACTCCAGGACTGGTGCTCTATCCACTGCAGGAAAAGACATCTGAGTGATGTCAGGTGAGACAGAGTGAGAGTTCACCAAGAATGACTGTGTGTGTGTGTGTGTGTGTGTGTATCTGTGATATGAGGTAATATCCTAAGCAGAGAGCGTGGAGGGAGAGGTTGCTATGGGAGATTTAAAGAGAAACAAAAGCAGTGTGGAACCACTGTTGTGTGTAGCAGGGGATTGTGAATCCACCTCTCTGAGGACTCAGGCAGAAGCCACAGGATGGAAGCAGAGAAGCCCCATAGTCTCCAGTCCAATGGGCACCCCCCGCAGTGAACAGCTGGAACCATAGGATCAGAGCCCAGGAGACTTGCAGGAAGCCAGCTCACTGAGAGCAGTTTGATGACCTCTGTAAATCTCTACATTAGAGGAATGAACCTCACCCCAGCTGCACATGCTATGTTTGAACCTCTACATATTACTTATGTGTGCCTCCTGTCCCCCACCCCCATGACTATGATAGAGTATGCCACAGATTTATAGGGGAAATGTTTTATTGCTACTTTTCTTATTACACCCTTTGGCAAAGTGCCTTTGTTTAGAACTAGGTACACTGACTGGCTAGCAAAAGTAAACATCCAAGAGGACTCCTGAGTCATTCTTTTGGGAAGAATACAAGCCAACAGGGTAACTTGAACCTGGAATAGCTTGGGGAGATTGGTGATAAGGGAAGAGGATAAGGAGAAAAAAACCTCATGTTTGCAATAGGGTGAGGATAGTCCTGGTGCTACATAGATAACAGCTATCATTACTCTCCTTTAAACTATCATCTTAAATTATCGTCTTCTCTCTCTCCCCCACCCCTACACTGCCAAATACCTTGCAAATCTTGTCTAGAAAGCAATGGTATCAAACTCAAATAGAAATAGAGGCCACCAAATTGCAGCCTTTCAGGCTACAAATTGACTTAAATTTGAAAATGTAATATTACCTTTCCTTTGTTGTATTTTTATTTTATTGAATATTTCCCAGTGACATTTTAATCTGTCAGGGTGTGTTATCCCTGGTCTACACTACTACTCATTTTTCTCTTATTCTTCAAATGCCCCCTTAAATAGTCCTTTCCTTGGACCCTTGCTTTTCCATTTGAATCATCCTCCCCTGTGTATCAGTCACTTATATATTTGTCCTTCATTCCTTTAGATTTTGATAACCTTAGAAGCAGTGTCTCTGTCATTTATCTCTTGACACCACCAACATTTAACAAAGACTTTACATACAGGTGTGTAGTAGTAAAGATTTCTTGAACTGAACAAATCATTTTAAGAGCTAAAAAATAGCCTAGAAAAAAAAGATATAGTGAGAACAAAAAGGGACTAGGGAGATCATCTCTTCCAACTGCCTTAATTTTAAATATAGGAAAATGAGTCTCAAGGAGGGGAAATTACATGGAAATTACACAGAATCTACCTTTCTTCCTTTCCCAATGGAGGACACTAGCAGAAATCAGAAGCAGAGGAAGTCCTATAGTTTCAGTTTTGGAAAAGATTTCAAAAAACATCTAATCTGAACTATAGCACTCAAAAATCTCCAGTGAAGGGGAACCTGCTATCTCCAAGTCATCCAATTATACCTTTTGATATCTTTTGTGTTAGAAAGTTACTCCTCACATTGGTATGGAGTCTGCCTCTGTAAACTGTCATACATGGTGTACGACCAATCATCCGAGTTGCCCTTCTTGTGGATAAAGACCAGCTGGTCAACTTCCCTCCTAAACGGGTTCCCAGGGGCGGCTAGGTGGCGCTGTGGGTAGAGCACCGGCCCTGGAGTCAGGAGTACCTGAGTTCAAAGCTGACCTCAGACACTTAATAATTACCTAGCTATGCGGCCTTGAGCAAGCCACTTAACCATTGCCTAGCAAAAATAAAAAAAAAAAACTGGTTCCCAGAAAACAGTGCTCCAAGATGGGGACTTACCAAGACACTGAAGAGCAGGACTATCATCTCCCTCATTCTAAATACTATTAAAATAACCTAGGATTATTGCATTCACTTTTCTGACACATTTACATTGAGCTTATGGGTCCCCAAAACACTCAAATGGTTTTTCTAAGAATGTCTGCCATGCTTCCCCCACCTTCCCCAAACATGTGAGGAAGATATTCTGAACTCAAATGAAGTAATTTAAATTTTCCCATTATACTTTATCTCATTAGACCAAAGTCCATTCTCTTGTGTCAAGATCATTCCAGTTCATCACTATCCTCCAGGGGGTTAACTGTCTCATTCAGTTTTGTGTCATCTATAAATCTAATACTTTAATAATTTGAATGAAAGGGGTGGCTAGGTGGCACAGTGGATAGAGCACTGGCCCTGGAGTCAGGAGTACCTGAGTTCAAATCCAGTCTCAGACACTTAATAATTACCTAGCTGTGTGACCTTGTGTAAACCACTTAGCCCCATTGCCTTGCAAAAACCTAAAAAAAAAAAAAAAAAAAAAAGATAACCTAGGCTAATAACCTCATTGCCCTGCAAAAATCTTAAAAATAATTAATAATAACAACAACAATAATAATAATAATTTGAATGATAGAATAGAATTAAGGATCTTTTCCTGGGGCACACTAATAGATGACATCAGTCCACTGATGGCTGCTCTTTGGGGTTGAATCTTTCGATCAGTTATTTCACTTCATTTTACCATTACATAATCACTCTATAGGGTCCAAAAAGTATTATATGAGAAACTTTTTCAAATGCCTTGGTGACATCCAGAAGTGCATTATATGTCTACAGCATTCACATGATCTACCAATCCAGGAGTCCTGTCAAAAAAGGAAATGAAGTTAGTTTGGTATGACTTATTCTTAATATATATTAGCTCTGGTTGATCACCACACTTCCTCTCTTAATGTGCAAAATCAAGGTTTTTTTCCCCATCATATTGTCAAGTTCAGTGGTCTATAATCTATAAACTCTGCATTCTTTTTTCTTTAAAAAATAGGGCTTGGTTCTTTTTTACTCTTTTGGAATCTTTCAAAGACCACCACCAGCAGGCTGGCAATCACATCTGCCAATTCTTCCAGTGCTCTAGGATATTGCCCTTCTTAGTGTGGTAATTTGAATTCAAAGAGAGTGGCTGGGAACTCTATCATCTTCCTCCATCTTGAGTTCCATTTCCCTGTCAAGCATTTTTGTTCTATACCTCTAGCCTAAAGACCATTATTATCAGTAGATTAAACAAAAACCCAATAAGATTTAACTCTGTTGAGTCATTCTTAATTGTTTTGTCCTCCTTAGACTGTCCCATTCCTTCAGATCTTGGCCCTTTTGTGATTTTTTTTCTTGTCCCTAACATAGTTTTTGAAAAAAAAAATCCTTCTGTTCTCTTTTCTGTATTTACATCATTAATCTTAAACTTATTCTCTGTTTGAATGTTTCTGATACTATTCTCATAGGATTATGCTAATATTTTGTAATCCTGCTGAGTTATCTGTACTTGCTTCCACCTATTTTTTTTTTTAAATCTAAATTGTTGGTTGAGTTCACTGGGCATCCACATCACTCCTTTCCTTCTCAGTAGATTATCTATCACCCTTAATAATTTCATTCTTGGAAGCTTCCTGACCCTCTTTGCCAAATAATCTATTAGTAGGATTCTGCCTAACCATTCTATATGAACACTTTGAAAATACTTCCCACCAGGGGCGGCTAGGTGGCGTAGTGGATAAAGCACCGGCCCTGGAGTCAGGAGTACCTGAGTTCAAATCCGGCCTCAGACACTTAATAATTACCTAGCTGTGTGGCCTTGGGCAAGCCACTTAACCCCATTTGCCTTGCAAAAACCTAAAAAAAAAAAAAACCTCCCCCCCAACTCAGTGGGCATGGCAGATTCTACCCACCTTTCTTCCCTCTATCACAGTGGAATAACTACTTCCCTACAAGATTCCAGTTGTTTCTAATATAACAACCAGTTCCAAAGTCTCAGAACCCTTTGGACCTTCTTCTGTCTTTTGAAAGTATTTTGAGGGGCAGCTAGGTGGCGTAGTGGATAAAGCACCGGCCCTAGAGTCAGGAGTACCTGGGTTCAAATCCGGTCTCAGACACTTAATAATTACCTAGCTGTGTGGCCTGGGGCAAGCCACTTAACCCCATTTGCCTTGCAAAAAAACTAAAAAAAAAAGTATTTTGAAATTATCATTAAGGCAAGTGAAGATTTAATAGGTATTTTGCTTAACATTTGTTTGGAAGAAGGAAGCCTGGAGCAGTAGAAAGACTTCTGGGTTTGAGGTCAAATGAAGAAGCTCAACAGCTAGTTCTACCTGTATGATTTCAGAAATCATTTAACTTTCAGGGTCTTCTTCAGTTTCCCCATCTATAAAGTAAAGAGATTAGAATAGAACAGAAGTTCTTTTTTAATTTTACTTATTTTATTTTGAACTTAAGAAACAGAAGTTTAAAAAAAAAAAAACAGAGGTTCTTAACCTGGAATCCAGAGACGAGCAAAAAGTCTGACTTTATGGGGTCCAGGGGAAAAAAATAGATTTTTATTTAAATAAAATTGGTTTAAGAGGGTTGGGAATTCAGAGAAGCCTGGAAGGAATTGCATGAACTGATGCTGAGCAAGAGGAACAGAACCAAAAAAACATTGTACACCCTAACAGTAACATGGGGGTGATGATCTACCTTAATGGACTTGCTCATTTCATTCATGCAACAATTAGAGACAATTGTGGGGTATCTGCAATAGAGAATACCATTGGTATCCAAAGAAAGAATTGTGGAGTTTAAACAAAGACCAAAGACTATTACCTTTAATTTAAGACCCACTTTTTTTTTGGTAAGGCAAGGGGGATAAGTGGCTTGCCCAAGGCCACACAGCTAGGGAAATGTTAAGTGTTTGAGGTCGGATTTGAACTCAGGTACTCCTGACTCCAGGGCCAGTGCTCTATCCACTGTGCCACCTAGCTGCCCTATTACCTTTAAAAAAAAGGTATCTTATTATGTAATTTTTCTATCTCTTATATTTTGTTTTTTCCTTAAGGATATGATTTCTGTCTCAACACATTCTATTTTGATCATGGAAACAATGTAAAGACTATCAAATTGCTTTCTGTGGGGGGTGGGGGGTGGGGGGAGGGAAGCAAGATTGGAGAAATTGTAAAATTCAAAAAATTTAAAAAATAATTGTTTCCTTTGTAATACAATTTTTATGCATTCATCAAGATTCTATGATGTCTAGAGGTTTCACCCTGAAAGAAGTGATACAGGAAAAGTTAAAGAACCCCAGACCAAGATGCCTTCCCACTCTGAACCTCTCATCCCTATTCCCCATTACTAAAATCTCATGCCTCCAATACAGGTATGTAACTTGTTTCCCAAACTCTTCCTGGGGAAGCTAGAAGGGGCTATAGAGACTATCTCAACTCCTTCATTTATAAATGAGAAAACTGAAACAAGAAATTGTCCACATCACATAAGTACCGATGAATAGCAGTCTCAGGATTGTCATTCAGGTCAAATTCAGAGTTTTTCCTTGGGCTCAAGGTAACATAGGATAAAAGCAAAGCCAGGGCTAATACTTGAGTCCCACCATATCTAAGTTTCCTATTTTTTGTATGACACATGCTGAAGAATCATATACTTGGGTGCCCACATTTCAGTATAGCAAGTATGGCAGAGCCAAGAGGAACAGAACTAGGGGCAAATTTTCCCTAAATTCTCCTTCCTCCATGGGCCTCAGGATCCTTGACCCCAAGGGCAGAAACTTTGAGAATCCTTGGAACTCTGAAGGCTCAGAATTTGAAGCAGGAAGGCTGATGATGGAACCAACTTTTCTCCCAAGCTCCTTGTACCATCTTAGCCGAGATGTTACTGCCCTCTTGTGGTTCCATTCATTTTATTCAATGGTAGCACTAGAATAGCTCTATCACAGCAGGACTGTTTCCTAAGATGATAAAAATATCAGCTACAAGAGCCCTTAAAACAGAATGTCACTGTGAAGAGGGCCCTTAGAACATAGAAAATCAGAGCTAGGAGAGCCCTTAGAACATAAAACACAGCTTCTCTAGTCCAGGGATGCACATATGTTTATACAGTAGGTCATCTCATCAGAAATTTGCATGTCTGGATTGAATTAATTTAATCCTATAATTAATTACAGTCAATTGCAATTACTAATTGATTTAAGCTTGTTACCACAACACCTGGCATCAGTTACTGGTTGACTTGAGTGTGTAATTAGGTGCTATTTGCCTATTAATTAGATTTAAAATGTTTTTTGCTGAAGATCTGAGGATGACTGCACCCTAGGGTCAAGCAGGCTACATCTGTCCTGTGGCTCCTCTTTTGGATCTTCTGGGATATAATCCAATGTCTCCATTATATAGCTGAGAAAATTGAAGCACATAAAGATTTTATTGTCTCCAGTCACAAAAGAATTGGGGGAGGCAGTAGAATCTAGACTAAAGCCCCTTTGTCCAGGCCCACTACAATGTAGTTATACCCAGGGCTTCAACTGACTGGCAAACAGAAGCCAGGTAAAAAGAAATTTCCAGTCAAGAATGATGCACCTCAGGTGAGAATGCTATCCTACACAATCTCATTACCATATTACCAGTCCTTTTACCCTTCCTTCCAGACAGACCTGTTTCCTATCCTACCCTCCCACTCAATTCAACATTCAATAAGTATTAAAGGGGCAACTAGGTGGCACAGTGGATAGAGCACTGGCCTTGGAGTCAGGAGTGCCTGAGTTCAAATCTAGCCTCAGACACTTAATAATTACCTAGCCGTGTGGCCTTGGGCAAGCCACTTAACCCCATTGCCTTGCAAAAACCAAAAGAAGAAACATACATATATATATATATATATATATATATATATATATATATATATATATATATATATTAAAATACTTTCTTTGGATGAGACTCATACTTTTCTATTCCTGAAAGGATAGAAAAATTGGGAATGGAGGAAGCCCAAGGGAGATTACACTGAAACAAGCAAGTAGGTATCAATCAATCAATAAATACTTATTAAGAGTCAGATATGTGGTAGATATCATTATGAGGCAGTACAAACAATGAAATAATCCCTGTTCTGCAAGAATTTACATTCTAACAGGGAAGATAAATATATGTCTAAGCATATATAGAAAAATTAAAATTAAAATAGCATTTACATAGTGCTTTTAAATTTTGCAAAGAATTTTACAGATTATATATGTGTATATATGTATATAGACATGAACATACATATTGCACATACTCACAAACATATTTTATATTTATACACACACACACACACACACATACATACATATATCATTTGACTCCTTGTAAGGGAGGTGCTATTATTTCCATTTATAGACAAGAAAACTGAGGCTGAAAGTGATAAACTCATCCAACCTGAGAAGGAATTTGCACTCAGATGTTCTACTCTACCAACTTCTCTACCTAGTTCCAATAAAAATGAGGTATCTAGAGAGGATCCAGAAAGGCTCCATGTGGAAAGCTGAATTCTAAAAGAAGAGAGGAATTCTTTGAGGAATGAGTATTTTATGCATGGAGAATGGCCTGTACAGATGCATGAAGGTCAGAGATAGAATGTCCTATGTGAGGAACAGAAGGCTAATTTGACTGTATAGAGAGGGGTGTGATATATATAAAAAAAAATGGCTAGAAAGATAAATGTCAAGAAACCAACGAAGGCAGAATTCTATTATGGACCTGAGGAAAAGATAGGTACTGGGTGAAAATAATGGGGACCTTGTCAAGGAATAACTCTACCCTCCTAAAGTCTGGGATGGAGGATGGGCAGGCAAGGTCTGACATGCACACTTGAATTTGGGGAGAAGGGCTTTAAAAGAGTTCAGGAAAAGGAGAGATTAGATATTATGGATTTATATTTCAGGAAGAGAAGTGGAAAATATGACTTTCTGAAGCCTCAGAATGACAGATGAAGTCTCCTGTGGCATCTGTTTGGAGGAAAGAGAACTGGATAGAGGGGTGGGTGTGGGTATGGGTGTGAAGGGGTATAGGGATGTAGGGAGGATTGGGGTGAGGGAGGCATGAAACAAGTAGGCCAGTAAGGCTGTACCATAGTGTATGTGATGGAGAATAGAATAATAAATCTAAGGTTGATGCCAGATTGTGAAGACTTTAAATGCCCAATAAGACTATTTTTGAGCCTGAAAATAACAGGGAGCCATTGCAGCCAAATATGAGAGGCATTGTCAAACCCATAATTTAGGGCTTTAGAAGGTTACTATCTATAAGGAATTCCTCAATAAAGTAGTTAAGGAATATAACAGTTCTCAAAAGAATAATTGCAAACTATTAATAAGCATGAGAAAGAGTACTTCAAATTGCTAATAAGAGAAATGCAAAAAGTATTACTAATTGATTCAAACTTATTACTACAACACCTGGCATCAGTTACTGGTCGACACTTCACACCTAGAAAAGAGTCAAAGATGACCAAAATGGATATAACCAATGCTGGAAGATCTGTGAAAAGATAGACATACTCAAATATTAATAGTGCAGCTGTGAACTGGTACAACTGTTCTGGAAAGCAATTTGTAACTATGCAAATAAAGCATATATAAAATATCCATGCCCTTTGATCCATTTACTCCAAGGCATTTATTAACAAAAATAACAGCATTTTCTGTGACAGCAAAGAGAGCTGGAAACAAAGCAGATGTCCATGGGTTAAGAATAGCTTAAACAAATGATGATATATGAATGTTAGTGTGCTATAAGAAATGACAAACTTGATGAATACAGAAAACCTGAAAAGATTTATGTGAATTAATACAAAGTGAAATAAGCAAGACAAGGAAAACAATAGGTATAATAACTACAATAATGTAAATGAGAACAATAACCACCACAAATCAATCAAAATGGATTGAGGTCAAAGAATAGAATTAACTTGATCCCAAAGATGAGATATGAAAAGATACCTTCAACATGTTCTGCATGACTGAACATGCATAACCTAAAACAAATTGCTCTCTATCTTAGGGAGAGATGGGGTAAAGGAGGAGAGAGAAAATTTGGAACTCAAAATTCTCAATGTTAAAAGTTGTCTTTATATGTAACTGAGAAAAAAAATATTTTTAAAAAGAAAAAAGACACTATCCCTGCCCCTTTGAAAAGGTTGAGGGGAAGAGTGAAGAAGGTCGGTCTACAAATATAGAATATTGTGTATATTATCAGGTTTTCTCAACAAGTTGATTTTTATCTGTCTTTCCTCTTTAGAAAAAATTCTATTATAAGGGTGGCTTCTCTGGATAGAAAAGGGACAGGATGGAGGAAGAGAAGGGATATAGGAAAAATATATGTGATGCAAAATAAAATTTATCATTGTTAAGAGAAAATAAAGGGAGGAATGTGAGAAATACGGCGCAGGTAGAATAAATCGCACTTGGCAAATGACTGGCTGTAGAGAGTGACAGTACAGAGGATTCCCAGTCATGGACGTTGAATAAGTGGGCATATTATGATGCCTCTAACATAGAACACCACCTTACATTTTGAGATTCCAAAGACCATGAACCATTCAACTTTAGAACTCTTTTATCTGTCCTGATAGGTGAATGAGTACAAATTCATATAACTTACATAATGGGGTCCAATCAATCACCAGGAACCTGGGACAGCCTGACCTCTTGCCATCTTCTCATCCTCAGTCAGCTACTTCCCTAAGTATCCACCTCTTCCTCTCAGAATGGTCATCAAACCAATGCCACCCTTGTTAATAGAAAAGTTGGGGCAATCTTTAACTCTTCCATCCCTGTGAAATCTTAGACCAAAATTCCCTTTCTTGGACACCACTCCCCTTTATGTGCTATCTCCTCCAATTAGAATGCAAGTTGCTTGAGGATAGTTAAGTCTGTCTCACTTAAGTATTTTGTATCCCTAGAACCTGGCACAGTGCCCTTCATATAGCTGAGAATTAATGTTTTTTTTAATCCATTCAGATTAGAAGAGGTATGAGTTAGGGAGTGATGATTTCAGTTTTCAATGCTAATGGAACATTCATGTGGAGATGTTCAGTGGGGAGAAGTTAAAGTGACTCTTGTGCTTACTTCAAGAGAAAACATACTAACAATGAAAACCATCCTAAAGTAAAATGAGTTGCTTCCAGAGATGGCAGATTCTGCTTTCCTAGAGGTCTTCAAGGAGGGTAGAAAAATTTCTTATTGGGAATACAGAAAGGGATTTCTCGTTCAGATAACCTCTGATCCAATTGATAACCAACTGAGCTTCTATGAAGGAATGTGAATTTTGAGGATAGGCCCAAGGAATAGACTACCTAGTACCAAACTGAGTGAGGGAAGGGGTGGGTGGTTAAGTGGGAGGGAAGGGGAAGAGCACGTTCTTCCCCCAAGCTAATAGTAGGTTAGATTCTTTGCATCAGTCAGCACCTCTTGTTCTCCAGAGTCTGAAAGGGGTCATTTGTACATTGTTCATCTCCTGTCTAGCTAATTAAGGGGATTGGTAGCAGCTGTGTGGCACTGGCTGGGCCCCAAGGACCAGCTCATGGGCTCATCTTGTGCCCATCCTGCCCAGGACAATGAAAATCCCATTTGTCAGTAATTATAAGCCACCCTCCCAGCTCCGCCCCAACTCAATTTGTGATCATGGACAAGTCACCTCCCCTATTCAGTTTTCCCCATCTCTGAAATGAAGGGAATGAACTAGAATATCTAAGTTTTTAACCTGGAGTCCATAAATTGGGGGTGGGGTTACATATATTTTGATTATTGTATTTCAATGTGATTGGTTTTCTTTTTAATCCTATGTATTTTATTCTATACATTTAAAGACATGATTCTAAGACATCTAAAGACTTCATCACACTGCTAGGTCCAAAAACCCCAGCCCCTGAAAACACCTCTAATATTCTATCAATTAAGGGACTCATACTTATTGAAGATTTGGATAATTCCCCCCTTGTCCTAAAATTCTATGAGTATCATCTCAGGTCTACTTGTTCTGAGCTTCTGAAGCTGATGTTCTAAAGTGCAGTACTTTTTAGACTTGGATCTAGGTACCAAAGACCATGAAGGAGAAAAGAAAAAGGGAGACATTGCTAGCACATAGGGTCTAGATCACAGCCCAGGTGCCACTGAAAAAAGAATAGTAGCAAAAGATAAATCTTGCTGACCACATCCTCAGGTTCTCTTGTCTTTCCAATCTCTCTAAGTAAGTTGGAAGGGCCTCTTAGGATTTGGGCAGCAGACTATCAGAAGGTAAGGAGAAAACAGAGATGGAAATGATGATGATGGGTAGTGAAGACAGGTCCTTTTCTCTATAGTAACAGAAATTCCACTGAGAAATGGCTCCTAAAGAGGCAGCTCATGTTTCTAGTAGATTTACATTTGGTTCCAACCTTTCCCTCCCTTTGACTTTCATCCAAAAAAGATCCTGGGAATTGAAATAGACCCCTTGAGGAAAAGCTCTTTCCTCAGTAGACCTGTATCTGAAGTCTCTCTTTCTGAGGTTAGGAAGCAATAATGTCTGGGGTAGGGAAAGCTCCCCACTTGAGAACTAAGTGCTTTGGGCAGCCAAGGGTCAGAAGAGATTAATAATGACTACTAATAGCTTCAAGATCTACAATGCTTTGCATTTATATGGTGTTTCTCCATCCATTATCTTTCCATCAGCCCTGAGACATAGCAACATTGATTCTTCCCATTTTACAAAGGAAGAATAGAGACCTTAGCAGAAGTGACTTATTCCCCACTCACACTGCTAATAAATTCAATGTCCTTCCCTAATGACCCCACAAATGAATTTGTGGCTATTGGGTGGGATGGGAAAAGAGGGATTTAATTTATTCTGTTTGGTTCCAGAGGACAGGACTAGGGTCATGGAGGCATGGGGTGGGGAGGGGAGGGGGTGGAGAAGGCAGAGGTGTACCAGAAGAGGTTATAAGGAGAAAAATGTTGGCTAAAAATAAGGAAGAACTTCCTGACAAGCTGCTCCAAAATGAATCTGTTGGAGGAGAAACTGTAAATGAATTGACTGGAAACAGGGTGATCAATTAGATGGCTACTACATTAATCAATTAGATGGCTACTACATTAATCTCAAACATGAATGAGGATGCTTGTACCAAGGAGAGGGGACAGATGTACCAAACGGATTTTTTGAGGGAGTAAAATCAATGAGATTTAGCAGATGATTGGATGTGAGGGGGTGAAGATGAAGGAAAATTTTAAGATGACAGGTTCTGAGCCTGGGTAAATGGGAGAAAGGTGATGTCATCTGAAACAGAGAATCTGGAATAGCAAATTTGACAGAAGTGGGGGAGGGGGTGATGCTGAAATCAATTTAGGACATTTTGAGGAATCACAAAATTAGAGCCACAAAATCTCAGCTGTTCCACTAACTAGACTAACTGGGCAAGTCACTTAAGTCACTCTAGGTTTCACGTTCCTTATATATAAAAGGAGGAGGTTGTACTGGTTGACCTCACAGGTTGATTTCAGCTTGAAATCTATGATCTTAACTCAAACCAAATGTGAGGTGATGCTTTCCAGAGACATCCATCAAGGGAAGTAGAAATCCAAGACAGAAGCTTAAAAATAAAAATCAGGGAATCATCTACTCAGTAAAGTCATGGGCATGGATGAGATCACCTAGAAAGAGAGGATTACTAACCCTTATGGGGCATCTGAACTTGGAGAGCAGAATGAAGATGAGGAAAGGAGAGCATAAAGGGTCAATTCAGTGGACAGGAAGAAGAGTCATTGACCACAGGCAAGGTGCCAACCCCCTTCTCCTGGTGGGCTTCTAAGCCAACAGGGGCTGCTAGGTGGCGTAGTAGATAAAGCACCAGCCCTGGAGTCAGGAGTACCTGGGTTCAAATCTGGTCTCAGACACTTAATAATTACCTGTGTGGCCTTGGGCAAGCCACTTAACCCCATTTGCCTTGCAAAAAAAAAAAAAGCCCTAAAAAAACCTAAAAGAAAGAAGCCAACTTCAGCAGGTGCAGCAAGAAACCTCACCTTTCCAAGTTCTTACCACTTAATCGTCCCACTTTTCCCAGCCTCCCTTCTGAATTTAGGTTGGAGGAAATAGAAAGGGGGAGGGGAGGAATGATGGAAATTGAGAGAGCTGAAAGCAACTGTTTGCTCCTGCCTCCCTTCCCCTCCCCTCACTTTGTTCCCAAAAGTTCCACTCTCTGGGGGAACAAAAGAAAGGGAGGAGCAGGCCGACAGGAGACAGTACCATCTCACCAGCTCTTCCCTCAGCCAATTTGGGAATCATTTCCCTGCTTAAGTGGTAATTAAAGCACTCACAGGGAACCATGGGGGGGGGGGGGGAAGAGATATGTCGCTGGCACTTGAAAAGCCCTGGTCTGGAAGTCAGTCAACAAGAATTGATTAAGCCCCATCATGTGCCAAATATTGGGTTAAGTTCTAGAGATCCAAAGAAAGGCAAAACTCAAGACCCTGCCTACAAAGAGCTCACATTTTAATTCTCAACATGCAAACAACTATGAAATGTGCGAGATCTATATGGGGTAAACGAGGTCATCTCAGTGAGCAGCTACTGGCATTCAGAGCATTCAGGGACAAGGAAAACCTCCTTGCAGACGGTGGCATTTTAGCTAAGGTCTGATGACATCAAGGGAAGCCAGGAGGCAGAAGTGAGCATTCCCCATATGGGAGACAGTCGGCTGTGGGAAGGCACAAGAGTTGGGGGTCAGGATACTTTGTTTTCTTTTCTTGCTGACTTTGATTATCTTGAAGGAATCACTTCCCCCTTTCCTATTCCACTCCAAATCTGACCAACCCCAATATCATCCATCTCTCATTCTCAAAGTAAGTTTAACCATCCTCAGTCTGTGGCCCATCAGGAATGACACAAGTCACCCTTTCTTTATCCATCCTAGCTGATGTTCTGTGACTCTGGAATGTGCAGACTAGCTCAACTGCAGTTAGAAGGAAGAAGTTTTAGTGGTGGTAAAGGTATCCGTGCTTGAAGACCTGTGGAGAAGGTGGGATCCCATGTGAGAACTGTGGGGGAGGCAGAGGCGGGAGCTCCTAGGGAGCAGGAGACAATGAAGCTTCATGGTACACGTCACCAGCCCTCAAAATAACTATAGGTGGGGGGTTGTAATTCAACCTACGCAGGGGAGAAAGGGAGGCTGTAAGTGAGGGTGGGGAGGGGGACTGGGAATTCCACTCCTGGTTCAGCTCCCCAGGCAAGGAGATCAGCTCATTCAAAAGCCCTTCCCACTGTGTCTGAACCCTGCCTGAGTCCTCTACCCCACCAGATCCACAAGAACAGAAGCAGCACAGATCAGAAGACTCGAGTTCAAATCTTGTTTCTGATGGTTTTTACTGTGTGACCTTGGGCAAGCCATTGAATTCCATGGAAAATGAGAGAATTGAGGAGGTCCTTTCCATCCCAATGATCTCTTCAGCACCACCTCAGAGAAGTGGATCAGCTTGGGTTCAAAAGGTCAGCATCACCTACCTCCACTTGAGGGCACATTTCTCTAAGTTCCTTTTCTAGATTGTTAAAGCCAAGTCTCTCAACTCATCTCTGAAAGATCAACTCTTAAATTAATGTGAGACCCAAGCCCTAAGTCTCTACTCCCTCAGCCCAGGCAGGTAGGTGACACTTGGAGTTAAGACTATAGAGTTCAGTCCTTCCTCAGATATTTAGCTATGTGACCCTGGACAAGTTAATGTCTCTGAGTCTCAGTTTCCTCAACTGCAAAGTGGGAATAAGCAAAGCACCTGTCTTACAGGGTTGTCTTGAGAATCAAATGAGAACATTTTAAAGAGTTTTTGCTAAACCTGAATGCTAAGCATCCCAGTGTTGCAAGGACCTCTTTTCTCTAAAAGGTTTCCAAGTTTTCTTGCAGGTAAATACCAAGGGAGCAGGTTTCAGGGCCACATGTCAGAACCACTTTTCTGATGCATGATCCTCACAACAGCTATGTGATGCTTAAAGTACAGATTGAACAAATGAGGAAACTGGGGCCTGGTTAACATCATGATCAAGCAAGATTCGATTATCTCAGGTTTTCTGATTCTTTCCTTTATAAACCTTCCAAAGTGTTCCAAAGAGGTGGGAGCAAGGTAGTGGATGGACATCATGATGTAATAGCGTACATGGGTGAAGGGTTGTAGCCATCAGAACATCCCTACCTGGACAGCTCCTCATTCATCCTGGGAGGAAGGAATCTGGTCAGTAACTCCTTCCTCTAAAATAATTCCTCTGTCACACCTTCCCCCACTCTCCCCAGCCCTGAATTTTATCTCTGCTTCCTTCTGACAACAGCATCTGTTTAGCTTATCATGTAACATTACAGAACTTGGATCTCATTCTATAGGATAGGAAACTGAGGCCTAGAGAGAGAAAATAACTGGTCTGGATCATCTTTGCATTCTGATACAAATCAACAAACATTGTTATTTTTCAGACACTGTGTTATCCAGGCAGGGGGCTCAAAGAAAAAAGTAGTTATCATCTGGAGAGAAGGTAAAAGGTAGGAGTCTGGACTCCCTGGTGCTGGGAGGTTTCTCCTTGGAGGGGAAAGGGAGAAGAGGAGGAGGGACTGTAGGAAAGAAAGGTAGCTAACTGAAAGCTGATGGATAGGCAATCCCACGTTCTGTCTCTGGTTCGTCAAGAGAAAGCTCAAAGAAATAACTCCTGTGCCTCTGTCAGCTTCTCTCCCCAGTTGACTTGGATGATAGGGCAGGTATCTGGATCAGGGCCCTTTGTCTTGCTGTTTCCTCCCTATTCTTTAAATTCGGGGTTTATAGACTCACCCTCTATCCATTGGACTGATGATTTCCACCAGCTGCAAGACCTTTCTGAATTTATATCAATCAGGGCTGGAATAAGGTTTGTAGGAGAGGGACCAGCCACCCTAGTGAGAAGGCTATTAGGCCCTGAGGGAGAGCTCTTAAGAATCACTATTCCAAGGGCTCTGGATCCTGGGGGGGGGGGGGCGCCTCGGAAAGCCTCCAGTCCGGTTACCAATATCCCCCCATCCTGACTCCTGGGGTGAAGGGGAGGCCCCAGGGAGATCAGGAAGTTGTCAGGGATGGGCTCCCTCACTCCCCTACTAGGAAACACCAGGGGGCTGAGACCGGAGAGACAGCAGCAACAGCAGTTTCCCAGGAAACGGGTGAGAATTCTGGGAAGGAGGGAGAGGAGGAGGAGGGACCCCCAAGTAACAGCAGACCAAAAAGCCCTGAATAGAAGGGTAAGGGGGAGATTGGTCTCCAGGAAAGAGGATCCCCATGGGAAGGGGTTGGGGCTAGCAAGTGGGCAGAGGAGTAACTGAAACTAGGGCCGTCACTGGGAGGACAGTTATGAAGGGGAAAGAGTTCAACGCCCCCCTCTCCCCGGTGTGATGGACCCGAGCCCACTCTAATTCTCCTTGAGGCGCCCCCACCCCCCCTTGAGGAGGACCCCCGTCTCCCTCGTTCTCCCCCCCACCCAGCCTTGTGTGCAAAGGTGCTGCTCCTCGGGGGGAAGGACCGGGCACTGGACCCCGCAGGAAGCCCCCCCCCTTAGTTCTTCGGGACGAGGTCTGTGGGCCCCACGCCTCTCCCCGGGAAGGTTTTCGGGTTGCCGCCCCCCGCCCCCCCGGGCATTATTAGACCCCCGGGCTCCCCCGGGGGAGGGGCGGGCTTAGTTCCCAAGGTCCGGCGGGGGGCCAGTGCCGCCCCGCCCCCGGCCCCCCGCGCGGCGGGCGCCGCTCACCTGAGGAACCTGGGGAGCTCGGGCTGCGGGCCCTCGCGGGCTGCGGGGCCGCTCATGCCGGCCGGGGGCGCCTGCCTGCGCGGGGCTCCGGAGCAGTCTGCCGCCGCCGCCGCCGCCGCCGCCGCCTTTTATCCCCCCGCCGCCCCTCCCTCCTTGCTAGGGGCGCGGGCCGTGCGCCCCCCGCAGCGCGCTACTCCGGCCCCGGCGGGGCGCGGGGCTGGCCAGTCAGGAGGCAGCCGCCGCCTCGGGAGGCCTGCCGATTGGCTGCGGCCGGAGGAACGGAACCTCGGCGCCCAATCGCAAAGCCGGGAGCCCTTTAACCCTTTCCGACGCCGGCGCCGCCAGCCTGGTGAATGGGAGACGCTCCGGCGAGGCTGGGGCCGCGGGGCCGGGCTGGGGCCGCGGGGCCGGGGCTCCCGGGCTCCCGACGGGGGCCGCGCCGCCTTGGAGGGTCGGCTCCAAAGCACTCTCCGCGTCGCCCCGCCCCCAACCCTCCACCCGCAGAAAGGATGCAGGCTCCCCCTCCTATCCCGGCAGCGCCCCCATCCCGGACCCCGAATTTATCCGAAGGGGAGAATCTCATCAGAAGCCTGCAGGAGGGAGACCTCCCCGACGCAGCCCTTTCTCCCGCACAGCCCCCGGCCCAGTCCTTTAGCAAAGCCCAACCCTCCCACCTGATCTCTTCCCAACACTCCTGAGAGAACACCACCACTCTTCACTGGCTGGAATGAGTTTTTACCACCTTCCGTCTACACAGGCTGAGCTGAGCAGGGGCAGCAGGTCGGGCCAGCGCCAAGTCAGAAATCTCCACATCCCTAATAGTTTGGGGGAAGACAAAGCATCTCCCTAAAACAACTCTTAGTGAACGATACCGTTTCATTTACCATAACTGAGGCTTGGAAGACTTGCTCGAGGTTTAGTCACAACCCTATAAAGTATGGATTGATTTATGGCCCATGTTTTACAGATGATCATTTCTGTAGCACTTTGGGACTTAGAAAAATATATACTAGGTATCTGATCTTCACAGAAAACCTGTGAGGTAGATACTGTCTCCATTTACAAGAGGAGATACTGATGCTCAGAGATTACAATAGCCAGCAATGTGATTAGAAAATCGGTAAAGGCAGCAATGAGATTTAAACCAAAGTTTCTCAATTTATCCAAAGTTTTTCAGGACTGAAACAAGCCTTCTGAGATCATGAGTCCAACACCTTTGTTTTAGAAATGAGGCTATTTTAGGCCCAAATAGGTCCTAAGAATTGCCTGAGAAAAGCAACTAGCTGTTGCAGAATTTGAACCCAGATCCACTGACTCCAACTTATTTTCTATCTAGTTCAATCTTCAACTTTTTTAAGTAGAAATCCTCTCTTCAAAATATACCTACCAAGTGCTCCTCCCTATACACTCAAGTAACAGAACTCTTTCCATTATGGAACATCATTATTAGGAAGATTTTTCCATATTGAGATTCAATATACCTAATCTTCACCTTCCCCTAAATTATCCCTTTCCCACAGCATTTAAAAACAGTCTGCAAAACCCAATGGGATTGCCAAAGGTCATAGCAGTGAGAAAGATGGAGGGGAACACCTCAGGGGCCACTGACATCGAATAGCTAGATAACAAAGGGAAATATGAATGGGTAAATGCAAAAACCAGGAGAGGTCCCAGCAATAATACTAAGAGGAAATCTAAAGTGTGCAGAACATCTGGAAGCAGGCATGGCACCAGGGCTAGGGTCCAGGAGAGGGTACCAGGAAGTAGACCAAGCAGGAAAGAGTGTTGCTGAGATGATGGAAGCTAAGACAGACTCCAATACTAGAGAAATTTATAAGCCAAAGAACCATGATAGAGCTTGAGGACATAGAGCAGGTGTGAGATGAAGGCTTGGTCATAACAAGTAGTTTTACCCACCTCTGAGGTAGTGCAACAGACCAGTTCCTAAAATAATCTCAGGAAACAAACAGCCAAATTGATAAATTTTGGGGGTCAGATGCTCCCAGAAATTAACTTTATAGATGAAAGCTGTTCCAGAGGGAACCAGGTTGGTAGTTACTGAAGAGTATTAAAGGGTCTTGACCAACAGTATAGTATGTCCCAGGGGCTATAGTCTGAAAGTGAGCAGAACCAAAGTGAGGCCTCAGAGTTCAAAGATCATAGAAACAAAAGGGCCTTTAAGAGATTATATGGAGGGGCTGCTAGGTGGTGCAGTGGATAAAGCACCGGCCCTGGAGTCAGGAGTACCTGGGTTCAAATCCGGCTCAGACATTTAATAATTACCTAGCTGTTTGGCCTTGGGCAAGCTACTTAACCCCATTTACCTTGCAAAAACCTAAAAAAAAAAAGAGAGATTACATAGACCCACATCCTACCTTCATCCATTTTACAGATTAGATAACTGAAGGTCAAAAATGTAATTCAGTGTCACAGGTCAGAGCAGCCAAGCCTGGAAATGGAATCAGTCTTTTTGAGCTGAAAAGAATGAGGTCATCTAGTTAGCCCAAATCCTCATTTTAGATGAGCAAACTGAGGACCACAGAGAAATGGCTGTTCAAGGCCTCACATCCAATTAGACCTGGAACTAAGTCTTTGGATTTCCAAGATCAGCAATTTTTTTCACTCCAGTAAGGAAGTCATTGCATTTATAATCACAGTTTCTCAAGAGTTAGAAACATCTCTCTCCTCCCTTTCTCAAATAAACTTCTTGAAAAAAACTGTCTACTCTCACTGCTCTTCTTTCATTCATTCAACTCCATAATTATCATTAATTGCTGTTGTTTGTCCTTTGTTCTCAAAAAGGACCATAACATCAAGAAGGTGATGCCATGACTTGCAAGTGAATTGGATTTAAATGAGGCAGGGCTGTGCAATGTCACCAGCCTCACTCTCTGCTCTAGAGTCATCTGGGTCCACTGGCCAAATATGGATTAGGGTAACTGGAAATGGCCCAAACACAGTGGAAGATGCTGAGTTTTTAGGCTAAGTCTTTCCTAGGTCTCAATTTGCCTGAGATAATGATCATTTAGTGATTAAGGTTAGGAAAGAAATGAGGCAAAAAGTAGTCCCTTTTACTAGTCAAAAAATAAAAATAAAAACAGAAACAATTGCTATTTGTACTCACTATAGGTCATCAAAACCCAAACAATGACCAAGTAAGGCTTGGGCCATGACCTGTTGTTGTTCAATCAGTGAAAGACAGGGTGATTTGGGCGTATAAATTATGGTCCTTCCTGTAAATTCCAAGATATCTTTCAAAGTTTCAAATGATCAAAATTTATATTCCTTTAAGCTAAGCACCTACTTTAACATTAAACTGAAACTTCTCTTCAAAGTCACTAATCATCTCTTAATTGCCAGAATTAATGGGTCTTTTCTCAGTTCTAATCCTTCTCCTACTGGATACTCTCTTCTTTCTGGGTTTTTCATTCTAGACTACTGAGATTATTTCATAAATGTGAATTTTTTGAATTTGTAATTGTAATTGTATATTCGTTAAATATTCCCTCCCTTCAAATTTTCATTCAATCACTGATTGAAAAAATATGAATAGGATAAAGGTAAGAACAAACTGCTGAGGCATTTAATGCTAAAAATCCTTTCCTCCAAGTTTACATTAACCCTTTAACAACTCACTGGGTCTGGTCATTCAACTAATCCCAAATCTACCATTATATAACCCAGGGCTGTCCAACCTTACTTTTAAAAGTTTTTATTGAAATGACAAGTTGCCATTTTAGTGAGTAGCTCAACTTTGTTTACTAAACCATCTAGTAACCCACAGGGGAAGATAGTGTATGGAGAAAGCAAGATGTTCAGAAGCCAGTAGTAGTGAGGGGGAATTACAAGGCAGGAATCCCATACTGAAGAGGAGTCTATAATTCTACCACTTTTAACCAAGAGAGCTAACTTTCCAGATAGCTAATAGAAAGGAATCTATCAGCAGTCTACTTTTTCTCAGAATAAAATCCAGAATCAGAAATTTGCAAAGCTCTGACCAAAGGGCAGCAATTATAGTTTACCCTGAAACAGATCATTCTGGGAACACTGAAAGTTTACAGTTTCCCCAAACTGTCACTAAGATCTTGAAACTCAAAAAAAGGGAGCTATATACATACATACACATAGAGTTGGGTATAAAAATACATTTCACCCTACAGGAAAAATAAAGGGAAAGTGGGGAAAGGGAGAAATGGAATTAGAAAGAAGTCTACATTAAGGAAAAGATTAATGCTAAGAAAAACATTCAAAACATGCAAAAATATAGCTTGTGGGAGTGGCAAAGAATCTGAGGGGGTATTCATAAATTGGGAATGGTATATAAATGTGACAAAATACTATCATAAAGATCAACCATGACTTGTCCAGAGGACAAATGAAATATTCCACCCTCTTCCTGACAGTTTTTTTGGACACAACCAACATGGAAATTTGTTTTGATTGATTAATAATAGATTTTCTTGTGTTCTTAATGGGGGTGGGGAGAAATTGAAAGATGAAGGGGAGAAGGCAGATTCTGGCTGATTTTAAGATACCAGTTTTAAGATCTGGTATCAATATAATGATCATACATGATTCCAGAGGACTAATAATGAAACATATTATCCATTTCCTGACAGCACATTTAGGGTATAGAATTTGACATGTATATTTTTATATGTAGCCAATAATGGGAATTTATTTTGCTTGACTATGTATATTTGTTATGTTTGTTCTTTTCTTTTTTAATGGGGTTAGTGTTAGGAGGGAAAGAAAATAGATTTGTTAATTTTTTTAAAACACTTAAAATAGGGGGTTGGTACACAGATGTGGAATATTGTATTCATTTTCAAAAGAGGTCACTGCATTGCTAATTTGGTTTAATTTTATTACTTGATTAGAAGATGGGAACAACCTGGGAATGTTTGAAATTTAAAAACAAAACACATCAAAAAACTTTAGATGAAAAAACACAAACACAAAAAAAAAACAAAATCTAAGGATCCCTGACATCCAGCACTCCCTTGGTACACCAGGTTGATAATCTTGTCAGAAAAAGGAAATGAGCCTATTCTGGCATGACCTTTTCTTGACAAAGCCATGCTGGCCTCTACCAATAACTGCTTCCTCTCTAAATGCTTACAAACCATCCCTTTCATACATTTCAGACATTGCCAAGAATTGAAGTTAAACCCACTGACCTATAATTTGTAGGCTCCTCCTTCTTCCTTTTTTTTTCTATTGAAAAACATTTACCCATTTCCAGGTCTGTAGTACCTTCCTCCTGTTCTCCATGATTCTTCAAAGATCACTAGACACAGCTGCTTAGCAATTACCTCCACCAGTTGTTTCAGAGCTCTTCTAAGCATGATGACTTAAAATCAGTGAAGGCAACTAATTGGCCTCTCAGCATTTCTTCACTTATTCTGATTTTCAACTCTTATCCATTTTAGCCCTAACCTCCTCAATCCTAAGATCAACAGCAAAGCAAAATTCAAACATTTGATCTGCTCAACAAAGGATCTATCATTGCCTGATAAATCATTCTACTCTTTTCTTTGAACTTTTTAAAGCTATGTAAAGAGGTTGAGTATTCAGTGTCAGAATCAGACTTTGTGCTACAGGTGACTTTCTAACAGAACTATGACATTTTCCAAGATGAATCCTCATCAGACCATCGTCCCCCCTCTTCCACCCCAATATCCTCTTTCCAGATGCCCTAAAGAGGCCTCTTTTCCCCCTATATGGGAAGTAAGAACCACCTAATGCAGTGGTCCTGGCTTGGAGCAGGGTTATGGTGGCTGTTGGGCTGTAATGTAAACATTATCTGACTTGACCTCCCACTAGGGGCAGCAGAGTCTGCTGGTAAGATCTGAGATTACCCAAGAGGGCCAGTAAGAATGCCAGCTGAATTTGGGAGCTGAACAGAACTGGGGACACTTGGTAGAGTTGTCAGAGCCCAGTCCTGTAACCTGTCACTTTTTTTTTCTTTGACTTTGATATTTATGGTTTGAGTGCAGCCTTCAAATTGGTCTTCCCACTCAATGTGCCTTCCTCAGCTGCCATGCTAGCACTACTCTAACCATATCATTTTTCTAACTCAGTAAACCCCAGTGACTCCCTATTACTTCCAAAATCAAACAAAAAGTTCTTTCACCAAAGGCCCTTGCAATCCAATCCAATCCCTTCTAATATCTCTAGATTTTTCACTAGGTATTAGTCAGTTTGGTCAAACTAACCTTCCTGTAATTCCCCACCTATCATACACTGTCTCCTAGCCCCATTCCTTTCACTTCCACCTCTTAAGACTCCATGACTTCCAAGGTGGCCTTTCTCAGAATCACTAACTGCTAGTCCCTTACCTTCTGAGATCACCTTCCATCTTCTCTGAATACATCTTGAATAATGGTGAAATGGGGATGATAATAATGCAGTACCTTCCTCCTAGAATAATTGTGAGGATCAAATGAGATAAAAAAGCATGTGGTACCAGACCTGGCACATATAGGCTCTATATAAATGTTATCTACTTTAATGATTATTTTTTTTTAGCTTTTACAGGGCATTGGGGTTAAGTGACCAGCCAAGAGTCACACAGCTAAGTAATTATTAAGTGTCTGAGGCAGGATTTGAACTCAGGTCCTCCTGACTCCAGGGCCAGTGCTCTATCCACTGCACCACCTAGTTGTCCCTATACCCATTTCTTTACCCTTAGAATGTTAACTCCTTGACGACAAATTGTTTTAGCTTTCCATTTTATTATCAGCACTCAATGTTCTATCAGTCGATCAACAAACTTTTGTCTTATTAATTTTTATTTATTAAATTTTTGTGATTTTATTAATTTTATTGGTCACTTACAAACATTAAGAACTGAAAGCAGCAGATATCAAGTGCTCAATTAATATTCGCTAATTCAAAATCATCTTTCAACTCTTCTGTAGGTTGAGGGCAGGACACATTTTCGATTTTGTTTTTGTATCTCTTGTACATGGGTATACTGCATTTCATAGAGCAGGCACTTAATTTGTCAGCCCTTAGTTATCTTCTACTTATCTTTAAAATCATTTGTCAATGAGTTAATTTCCTTTGCATCCTCATCAATCTCTAAACAGTTTCCACCTTGAAAACAACCTCACTGAATTCCTAATTTTCAAAATAACTTTTTAGGAGCTTCCCAGGTCATTGATTGCTACCTCTTTTCTCTGACCACTGAAATCAGATCTCCCCCCCCAAGGAAAGTGTGTGTTCAACTACTCTTGCCAAGGTTCCTCTCTCTCTCTACTACAGATATTAGGTTCCTTCTTGGTCAAAATTTAGCTTACTCTTGAATATACTCCCTGGTATAACAACTACAAATAGCAGGCATTCTTCAATAATGGGCGTACTGCAACATGCTTCACACTTCCTAGGCACCATCTTCTCTCATGGTGAATGAAGACTGAGGGATTGCTCTACCACAGACTTCTCATGCTTTGGGGAGGTGTGCATCCTTGGGAAAAGAAGTATACATTTTATTAGAATTCTCTGATAGAGAACTGGACTATTCAGAGCCCTAGCTCCCATTTATGATCCTAGCATACATTTCCAGGGACAGCTTTGGGGACTGTAACTGCAGAAGGAAAACAGGACTGAACTGTGGGATTCTCTAAACCAGATCCCAGCTCTGCCCCTAATTCACCAAGTGGCCTTTGGTAAGTCACCTCCCTTTCTGAATCTGTCTGTCCCACTATGAAATAAAAGGATGGCTGAGTTCATTTCTAAACACTCTTCTAACCTGACTCCCATGACTTTCTTGAGCCAGAAGATCTACAGACAGTAAGGTATTCTTCAGAGTAATGCAAACCAAGTAAGCCACAAGCAGGTTTAGAGACCCAGGTTGCTCTACAGCCAGTCCAGTCTCCCCTCCTTTGCCCAAGCTCCATGACAAAAATGCCTAGTTCACTCTTTCCAACATCTAGGGTGCCAGCAGCTGCCTCAGACAGTAGTGAGGCTTCTAGATCTGGAGAAACCCACAAGGGCAGAGAAGAAACTCAGTCCTTCCTCCCCCAACCAGACAAAAGAAAAGGTAATCAATCATCTTATGCAAAGATAGGAGAATAGAGATCATCTTACCCAAAGTGAGGTTTTCCCCCCCTCTCCTCCCCCACCCTCCCAAAAGATTATCAGGGTTGGACATAAAGAGGATTTACTAAAGTATCATCCCTAGTATAGAAGGATAAGAACCTTAGCAGGATGCCAGTGCCTCCCAATTCCTGGACCAGCAGAGAAACAGGAAAACTAAGTTATCCATATTCCATATTCTCCAAAGACAGATAATGAGAACATCAGAAAGATGAGCTAGGAGAGGTAGGGATGGTAGTGATGGGGAAATCTATTTTTTGCTATATCAAGATTTTCATATGGGACAAGGCTGGGTTATCAGTCTATGACTGGGATTGGGGTCACTATGAGTTGTGTTTCATCCAGGGGAAATATTAATGACTCCAGAATTGAATAAATATGGTCCCCTAGGGCAGGAAAGAGGCTCAGGTTTCTACTATAATAGCAAGACATGTCCCTCCCTCTCCTCAAACACACATACACAAACACAGATTTCCAAGTGAACCTTTAATCTCTCCAAGGGATGGACAGGTTTTGGCACACCTTTAGGTGTACCACATGAAGCCATAGTTAGCGTGGACCCGCTCCTCATTGGTCCGGAGACTATACAGCTCACCCAACGTTGGAGGCACCCATCGGGTAGTATGGAAGACAGATTCACCCACCTGAGGAGAAAGAGCTGTTACTGTGAATTCCAACCTCTGTGGAAGATGACTGGCCCCCAATCAAGGGATACCTATATACCTGACTCTACACTTGCCAAACTCAGGCAAATATTACCAGTCCCCAGCCCAAATGGATACCAAATGGAGTCTACACCACAGTGAGTGGACATTCCTACACTCCTGGTTCACCAAGGGTATCCTAACTGGGATATCTCTGAAACTCTGCTGGTTTTGGAGTCAGAGGACATGACTTCAAATCCCAGCTGAGCTGCTCACACCCTGGGGAGCTCATTTATTCTCTCCGGGATAGTGTTTCTTCACCTGTAAAATTGGAGGGAGCAGTTGGAGGACCTCTCTAGTCCTTTCCAGCTCTAAATCTATGATTCTCTGAATCTTACCCAACCCTCAGCCCCACAAACTTCTTAACCTCTCTTCTCTCCTAAGGCTGTTAAGGAAAAAAAAAAAAACATTTTGGGAGTCATGAGCCTTAGTCCTACCATCACCACCAAACTTGCAGGATGATCTTGGACTACCATTTCTCCTTCTCCTCTTTTATAAAATAGTATTAACAGTAACAAACAATATTAACAGAACAGAGTCAGCCTGGGATGCCCTAAAAATACCTTCATTATGTTGTGCATGACTGCACATGTCTAACCTCTAACATACTGCTTCCTATCTCAGGGAATTGGAAGAGCCCTTAGAAGCTGGAATGGAAGAGGTGAAAGGGACCTTTGAACCCAGGATGTCAAGAGCTGGAAGGGAATCTAGAGATCATCTTTTTTGACATCATCATTCTATAAACAAAGACACTCAGTCCCAGAAAGAATAATGGATTTGCCTAGAGCCACAGAGTCAAATAAAGAGACCACTTCTAGATCCTCCCACCCAATTTAAAGGAACCAACCTTCCAGCCAGGAACATCTTTCATGATTATAGCCTCTTCCTCCAGGTTCTCTCTCAACATACGAAGCTTCCTTCAAACAAACAGACAACAGTTAGACTCTATAGCCCAAAACTAACACAGTATTGCTGGTCCCTTTAAATAATCTCTGTGTGGAGAAAAGGGGAGATCTGGTAGAGAAAGGGGCACCTAAACCTGGTCAGCCAGTTTGTCCTCCTACCTGTCCTCAATGGGAAAAATTTCCTTCCTAAGGAAGGCAAGTGGACAGTATCTGGAATCCCTGTTCTCTGGGAGTTCAGAGGGACAGAAAGAATTTTCTTTGTAATTTCCAGTCCCATCTTCATTTTATAGCTATAGCCACACAGAAGGGGAAAAAACAAAACCAGTAAAATCTAGAAGTCTCATGCTAGTTGAAATAAAAATCTCAACTATTTAGATAAATTTAATCAATCACAGGCAAAATAACACATTCAGTCTGAGATAGTACCAAAAGAGAAATCTCTGTGTCAAGGCCAGTCCTTACAATAGCCTTCTTCTGGGTTGTACTGAAGGTATCACACTTCTGGGTCTTTTCTTGTGCCAGGATCCTCCCACAGTCCTGGAGACAACCCCCTCAACCCTCTAGCCATGGTCCTCCTTCTCCCTGGTAAATCCTTCTCCTATCCCCACCTTCAAGAGATTCCTACCTCCGATCCTCCTCTGCCTGCAACAGTGGCATCAATGCAATTCGGGCTTCCAAGTCTTCAATCAGCCACCGTCTACAGCAAATATAAGCAGAGAGTTAGGTGCTAAGGGCTGCCCTGATGTCTCTGAACAGAAGTAAAACTTCCTGTGAGACCTCAGTCCTCTGACTGCTAAAGATACAGCTAGAACCAAGACACACTCCACCCCAGCACCTACAGAATTCTCTCCACCACCCCCCACACCCACCCCGACTCACAAGGAGGAAGTGATGTCACTTAAAAGTGTGGGGTGAAAGAACAATAATTCCAAGTGACTGTAAAACAGTGAAGTCAAAATAGATCCCTGAAATCTCTTCCTGCTCTGCCAGGCACTGATGTGTGTTTCAAGATGCCTTTCAGTTTGTTCCCAGAGAGGCCACCAAAGTGAGCTCTCTCCCTACTTTCCCCATTCTAGATTCTCTCAATTTCCCTGATCTCTGATAGATTATTCCCAGAGAAGGGGAATCCCAGAAAAGAACACACCCTATGCAGATCACTCATGGCTTATCATAGGAATGGTTCCAGGACAAGCACAGCCTATCAATTAAATGAGTGGGACAGCCATGGTCAGAAATACAGAGAAATGGGCTTAGTCCATACACCAAGAGAGTCCATACACCTCAAGAGAGGAACAGGTAGTTTCCAGAGGAGGAATTCCAAGTTATCTATCAATAGTCACATGAAAATATCCTAAAACACTAATAATTAGAGAAATTCAAATTCCATTTAACACCTATGAGATTTTCAAAGTTGACTTAAAAAAAAAGAGAAATGCTGGAGGCATTGTGGAAAAACAGGTACAATAATGTAGTGTTGGTGGAGCTTTCAACTGGATCAGACATTCCAAAAAGAAATTTGGAACTGTACCCAAAAAATTATTTAATTATGCATATCCTTGACCCAGTTATATGCCAAAGAGATCAAAGAATTAGGAAAAGGATTCATACACACAAAATAGGTGGCACTGTGGATAGAATTCCACGACTGGAATCAGGAAGAGCTGAGTTCAAATTTGGCCTCAGACACTTAGTAGTAGCTGTGAGCAAGTCACCTTTTTTAACTCTAAATCCCCATCTGTAATGATAACAACACTTATCCTCCCCCCAGGGCTATTGTAAGGAACAAATGAGACAATAATTGTAAAACACAGTAATACTACTATTAGCCATGTAATTCAAGGAGGCCTAAAACAAAGGGAAAGTTCCCATAAATACAAAAATAGTGCTAATAAGAGTAAAATTTAAAAATATATTTTATACTATTTTTGTCTTTATATCACCTATATCCCCCTCATTCCTCTCAGGAAAAGAAAGATATAAAATAATAAGTTCAATAAAACTAACATATCTTTTTTGCTTTACCAAACTTTTTTTTTTTAGTTCTTGCAAGGCAAAAGGGGTTAAGTGGCTTGTCCAAGGCCACACAGCTAGGTCATTATTAAGTGTCTGAGGCCAGATTTGAACTCAGGTACTCCTGACTCTAGGGCTGGTGCTCTATCCACTGCACCCCCTAGCCACCCCTAACACATCATCTTTTTTTTTTTTTTAAGATTTTTTGTAAGGCAAACGGGGTTAAGTGGCTTGCCCAAGGCCACACAGCTCGGTCATTATTAAGTGTCTGAGGCTGGATTTGAACCCAGGTACTCCTGACTCCAGGGCCGGTGCTTTATCCACTGTGCCACCTAGCCGCCCCTTTAACATACCATCTTGATGATGTTCATCTTTCATTTTCAAAGACCATCACAGAGAGGTGATGCCATCACAAGCATGTGAAACATATCAAAAAATCCTGACATATGTAGATTCCACATCCTTGGACTAATATTTTTAGAATTGATTAACAGTTAGTATCTTCTCATATCTCTTCTTTAAAACCAAATTTGTAGGGGTGGCTAGGTGGCACAGTGGATAGAGCACCGGCCCTGGAGTCAGGAGTACCTGGGTTCAAATGCAGTCTCAGACACTTAATAATGACTGAGCTGTGTGGCCTTGGGCAAGCCACTTAACCCCGTTTGCCTTACAAAAACCTAAAAAAAAAAAAGTCTTAAAAAAACCACCAAATTTGTTCTTTCTACTTTATGATATTCTGTTCTATTATTTTGTAGTGGTTATTCTATTTACATTGTTTGAATTGTTGTGTATACTGTTTGCCTGGCTCAGCTAACTTCATTTTGCACATGTTCATCTAAAACTTCTCATGCTCCTCCATATTCGTCATGTTCACTGTTTCTTAACAGTCCTTTACATTCACATACCACAATTTTGTTTATTCCTCAATCTATTTTGTTTCTAGTTCTTTGCTACCACTAATGCAATATATTTTGGTATTTATGGAGCCTTTTTTGGAGGGGGGGAGGGGGCTTTTTGCAAGGCAATAGGGTTAACTTGCCCAAAGTCACACAGCTAGGTAATTATTAAGTGTCTGAGGCTGGATTTGAATTCTGATCCTCCTACTCCAGGGTTGGTGCTCTATCCACTGTGACACCCAGCTGCCCCAGAGCCTTTCTTTTTGTTAATGACCTCTTTGGGGAATGTCTAGTAGTGAAATCTCTGGGTCAAAGAGTATGGACACTTGAGTCATTTTGTTCATATAATTCCAAACTGCTTTCCAGAAGTTGTACAAAATCAGCTCCACTAACAATACAATGGAGTGCCTGTCTTTTCATAATTCCTCAAACATTGACTATTCCCATTACTTGCATCTTTTAACCAATTTGTATAACTTTTTTTGTAATAGCAAAGTGGAAAGAAAGCAGGTGTGTCCATCAAGTAAGAAATGGCTGAATAAACTGTAATAGTATATTAATATAGCAGAACAATATTAACACCATAAAAATGACAACTATAAAGAATTCAGAGAAACTTGAGATTTGTATGAATTGATATAGAACAAAATAAATCAAACCAAGAGATTAATTTATAAGACTATAATAATGTAGAGGACAATAACAATGAAAGACAAGATCTCTGGTGAATGCAATGTTCAACAACCATTTCAGAAGATTGATAACGAACACTCCCCTTGTTTCTCAATGTCAAGCAATTCTCAACTTTAGGCTTGAAATAAAGCACACACATTTTCAAATATAACCAATATGCTGATTTGTGCTGCTTGACTAAATTCATTTACAACATGGAGTATTCTGCTGAATGGAAAGGAATCAATGGGAAATAACATCAAAACAGAACATTAATAAAATATTTCAAAAGAAAAAACCTATAGCAGACATCTTTAATGTCACATCACTGACATGTACAAAGAATAAAATAAAATAAAGTATCTGATTTTAGTAGAGTAAAATGTAGTCTCCCGGGTTCTTCAACCAAGTTATTTCTCCTGCATATATTTATATTATATAGATTCCTTTACAGATACAAGAGGGATGACTTTGCTCAATGATCCTCTGATTGACAGTGACACATAAAACAAGGTATTACATATAATCAAAGGTTTTCTTCATTGTTTCAGGAAATAACTAGCATAGTCTGAATAGGCAGGTGAATCACCTCCAGGTGATTTCTCTGCAAATGACATTCAGAACTTCATACAGTTAGCATAAATACTGTAGTATTGTAAATGAAATTAACAGTCACCTGAAAGTTCAGTCTAACAATTCACACAAGAAAAAAACAAGTGGATAAAGAAAACTTATAAGTTCAAATGTACAATTAAATGGCAGGTACATATAAAGCATTCTGGATATACACTTCAGACAAAAAAAATGGTCTAGATCCAGAATTACATGGAAAAAGGAAAGCAGGTTACATAGAATATTCCATGATGTTTTCAATGACCCCAAGCTTCCTACCAAAAAGAAAAAAACTATCTATCAGAACACAATAATCTCCCCTATACATTCCCTTCTTTTATTTTTATTTTTTTAATTTATTTTTTTATTCTCATTTTGTACAAATGTTTTTTTACATTAATAAAATATTCTTGTTTACAAGTAAACAAAATACCCCTCCTCCCCCATGAATACAGATAGACTTGCTTGGGCGAAAAAAGTAAAGGGGAGAGAAAAAAATTAAAATAAAAAAAAATAATAGTAATAATTGTAGGTATGGCCAGGTGGCTCAATGGACGAAGCACCAGCCCTGGAGCCAAAAGCACCCGAGCCCATATCCAGCCTCGTAAACCCAACAATCGCCCAGCCATGTAACATGCAAGCCACCCAATCCCCACTGCCCTGCAAAAACCAAAAAGAAGAAAAAAAAAAAGACCCAAAATAAAATAAAATAGTAATAATAGTAGGGGTGGCTGGGTGACAGACAGAGCATTGGCCCTTGAGCCAGGAGCACCTGGGTCCAAATCCGGCCCCAGACACCCAAAGATCACCCTGCTATGCAGCCCCAGGCAGGCCATCCAGCCCCACTTGCCCTGCACCCTCCCCCAAATAATAACAAAAAATGTGCTTGAGTCTTTGTTCCAACACCAACAACTCTGTCATGGGTGGATCTCATTCTTTATGATAAGTCCATCACAAAAGTTACTTCCATATTTTTCCACCGTTGCCACTGCTGATCGCAACTCCCTCCTTTCTTATTTATCCACTACCATGTACTATATTGTCTCTCTCCTTTCACTCTGACTCTGCTGTAGGGTCGTTGACTGGCTCAGCAGACAGATCCCTGGTCCTGGGGCCAAGAAGCCCTGAGCCCCCATACCACCCCTTAGGCCCAGAATCCACCTGGCCCTATGGTCCTGGGTAGGCCTTCTAATCCCAGCCCCTTGCAAGAAGTAAGAAAGAAAATGTGTTATATCTGACCACTCTCCCCCCATGGTCCATCCTCTCCTCCTTTATTCACATCCCCACCCCTTCCCCCTGCTCCCCCCCTCCTTCTTACTCCAGAAATCTATACCCCATTGAGTATATATGCTGCTTCCTCTCCTAGCCACGTCTGATGGGAGCAAAGATTCTCTCATTCCCCCTTGCCTCCCCCCTTCCATATCACTGCAATAGCTCATTGTAATAAAAAAAATCTTATGTGAAATATCTTGGACTATTCCCCCTCTCCTTTTTCTTTCTCCCATTCCATTTCCCTTTTTTTCCTATTGATTCCATTTTTACACCATATTTTATCTTCGAATTCAGCTTTCTCCTGTGCTTCAACTATAAAAGCTCTCTCTACCTGCTCTATTAACTGAGAAGGTTCATATGAGCATTATCAGTGTCATTTTTCTATGCAGGAATACATGCAGTTCATCCTCATTAAGTCCCTCATATTTTCCCCCTCTCCTCCAATCTCCATGCTTCACCTGAGTCCTGTATCTGAAGATCAAACCTTCTGTTCAGCTCTGGCCATTCCAAAAGGAACCTTTGAAATTCCCCTGGTTCATTGAAAGTCCATCTTTTTCCCTGGAAGAGGACATTCAGCCTTGCTGGGTAGTTCATTCATGGCTGCATTCTAAGCTCTCTTGCCTTCCGGTACATTGTATTCCAAGCCCTATGAGCTTCCAATGTAGCTGCTGCTAAGTCCTGTGTGATCCTGACTGCAGCTCCACAATATCTGAACTGTGTCCTTCTGGCTGCTTATAATATTTTCTCTTTGACTTGGGAGTTCTGGAACTTGGCTATAATATTCCTAGGGGTTGGTTTTTTGGGATCTCTTTCTCTGGGGGATCGGTGGATTCTCTCCATTTCTATTTTGCCCTCTGCTTCTAGAATATCAGGACAATTTTCCTGTAGTAATTCTTTGAAAATGATGTCAAGGCTCTTTTCCTAATCATGACTTTCAGGTATTCCAATAATTTTTAAATTATCTTTCCTAAGTCTGTTTTCCATATCAGTTGTTTTTTCAATGAGATATTTTACATTTTCTTCTAATTTTTCATTTTTTTTTGAAGTATTGATTCCTGATTTCTGTTAAATTCATCAATCTCCCTGAATTCTATTCTTTGTCTGAAGGATTTGTTCTCCTCAGAGAGTTTTCTTATCTCTTTTTCCATCTGGCCAATTTTGCTTTTTAAAAAGCATTCTTCTCCTCAATAACTTTTTGAACTGCTTTATCCATTTGACCTAAGCTGGTTTTTAGCATGCTATTTTCTTCAGCATTTTCTTTTTGATTTCCTTGACTAAGCTGCTGACTTCATTTTCATGTTTTTCCTGAATCTCTCTCCTTTCTTTTCCCAGTTTTTCTTCCAACTCCCTCATTTGATTTTCAAAGTCTTTTTTGAGCTCTGTCATAGCTTGAGCCCAATTTCTGTTTTTCTTGGAGTCTTTAGATGCAGGAGCTTGTGCTTCCTCATCTTCAGACTGAGTATTTTGATCCTTCTTGGGCTCATTTGCAAAATATTTCTCAATAGTCTTCCTTTTGTTTCTCTGCTTGCTCATTTTCCCAGCCTGGGCCTGGTTTGGGGGTGCTTCCTGAGCTTTTGGGACACTCCCACAAGGGTCTCAGTGTGTGTGGCTCTGTCCTCCCTCCTGGTCTGTGAATGACCATAAGCGCCCCCCTCTGCCACGGGGCTGAGGTGGGGAGGCCCTGCTGTTCTATGGGGGGGCCCTTGACTGCGATCAGGATTTCAATGTGGTCAGAGCCCCAGAGTCCTGTTCCAGGGGCAGAGGACCGAGCTAGCAGTTTCTCTTTACTCCCCCCCTCAGCTCAATGGGCTCATACCCTGGGGGCTCCTGCTTACCGGCTCTGCCTGCTTCTGTTTCCTGCTCTGGGCTGCAGAAAGACCATGCTGCTTGCTGTGTGCCCTGAGGCCTGGGCTCCATGTGCTCACTCTGGCAGAGGTCCCCTGCTGTTCCCCACTTTGTGCTGGTGCTCCTGAGGGTGCAGCTCAGGAGACTCCCCTGCAGCTGTGAGCTGAGACTCCCAGCGCCCTGGGGCTGCCTCCGGGAGGCTGAAGTTCTTTGGCTCTGGCGGGCCACCCCTCTGGCAGGCCGCCCCTCCGACCCCGGGGAGCAGAGCCTTTCTGCTCTTTTCCAGGTTACCTTGAGTAGGAGAACTGCCTCACTGGGTCCCTTTGTGGGTTCTGTCTCTCGAAAGTTTAGTTAGAGTCCTTAGCTGATGAGTTTTATCAGAGAGCTCCTAAGACTTGATCCCTTCTTGTCGCCATCTGGGCTCCGCCCCTATACATTCCCTTCTAAAAAATAAGTTAGTCAAGCAAAAGAGATTCATTTTGGCTCTATCAGAAAATGTCTTTTGTAGTTCTGATTCAACAGTTTTATCTCAGAAAGTATGAATTAGTATAAGATCCATCATATGGTTAATCTGTTAAAATTATATTTCTTTACAATGTTTTAACTAAAGTAAAAAATTGTTTTTCTAGTTCTACTCATATACTACATCAACTCATGCAAGTTTTCTCAGGTTTCTCATCTTTCATGGTTTCTTATAAAACAATAATATTCTATTATGCTCATATACTATAATTTGTTCAGTCATTCTCTAATTGAGAGGCTCCCTTCTTTGCTTCTATTTCTGTAAGAAAAATTGATGACATAAACATTTTGTCCTTCTGAATAATTTTCCTCTTTCAAAGATATTAATGGTATAGTTCCAAATTGGGAAGCTGCCATTTCAAGTATCTATGGGATTTCCGGGAGTGGAGCCAACATGGCCATGCAAAGGTAAGAAGCTCCTGTAGCTTTTCCCAAAAGAACTTTAAGTCCCTAAACAGACTCTAAAGTGACAGAACTTACTTAAAAAAAAAAAAAAAAGAGTAAAACAAATTCTCAACTCAAGATATTGTGGAGGAACTTCAGTAAAAGTCTATCCCAGGGGCGGCTAGGTGGCACAGTGGATAGAGCCCCGGCCCTGGAGTCAGGAGTACCTGAGTTCAAATCTGGTCTGCCTTGCAAAAACCTAAAAAACAAACAACAAAAAAAAGTCTTATCTCACATGGGGAAAAGGAGAGTATAGGCCAGCACAGGGGCAACACGCAGGATTGTGTTAAGTAATCCTAATGCAGAGAATGAACTACTGGGCACCTAAACACCAAAGGTAATGCCATAGGCAAGCAGTAAGCCAAGGGACAAACTATCAGATCCAATACAAAAAGCTTGGAACTGTGTCCTCTTTGCCCCAGGAGCAGACTTCAAATCAAAGAGAAAAAAAAAATGCAAAATCATATAAGTTACTCTTCTGAGAGGGATGATAAAAGCACCATTCTGGGAAATGAAAAGCAGTGACAAAATGCCCACATATGCAGCCTCAAAGAAATTTTCAAATTGACATCAAATTCAAAAAGCTCTTGGAAGAAGATGAAAAATAAAAACCAAAGAAGAGGGGAAGAAGAAAAATTGGATAAAAATGAGTTATGGAGGAAAATTGACACAAATGGAAAAAAAGAAATTCACTCCTTTTAAAATAAAAATGGCCAAATGGTTGATTAGAAAAATGCAAATTAAAACAATTCTGAGTTACCTCACACCTACCAGATTGGTCAAAATGACAAAAAAGGAAAATGATTAATATTGGAGACAATGAGAAAACTGATACTAATGCACTGTTGGTGGACTTGTGAACTGATCCAACCATTTTGGAGAACAATTTGGAATTATACCCAAAAGGCAATAAAACTGAACATGACCTTTGAGCCAGAGATACTACTACTTGGTCTATATCCCAAAACAATCATAAAAAGGGGAAAAGACCCACATGTACAAAAATATTTATAGCAGCTCTTTTTATAGTGGCAAAGAATCGGAAGTTGAGAAGATGCTCATCAATTGGGGAATGAATAAACAGCTTAAGGTATATGATTCCTACGGAATACAAATAATGAGTGGATGAACTTTGGAAAAACCTAGAAAGACTTGTATGAACTGATACTGAGTGAAACAAGTAGATTCAGGGGAACATAGTACTATTAACAGTAACATTGTGAGATGATCACCTCAGCAGTTCAGTAATTAAGGATAATCCTGAGAGATTTGCTATGGAAAATGTCATCCATATCCAGATAAAAAACTAGAGTCTGAATGCAGAGAGCCAAGCATACTAAATTCACTTTTTTTTTTTTTTAGATTTTTCAAGGCAATGGGGTTAAAGTGGCTTGTCCAAGGCCACACAGCTAGGTAATTATTAAGTGTCTGAGGTCAGATTTGAACTCAGGTACTCCTGACTCCAAGGCCAGTGCTCTATCCACTGTGCCACCTAGCCACCCCTAAATTCACTTTTAAATAATACTTTTATGTTGTTTCTTTCTCTCTCATGATCTTTTTTTCATGTACAACCTATATCAAATTGTTCACTGTCATGAGGAAGGAGAAGGGGAGGGAAGGTGGTAGAAAATTGTGGAACTCAATAGCTTGCAAAAGGACAAATGTTAAAAACTATCTTACCACATAAATGGGGGGAAATAAAAGGGGGGGAAGGAAATGAGTCTTTGAAAACTTAGCAAATGTGATGGCAAAGGTCTACCTCAGAACTTTTGAATAATAAGTTGGGTGTCCTGATCAATGACACAGAGGGAGTCAATAGAGAGAAGTAGTTGTTCTGTAAAAATTTCCATCTTGGCTGTCATGGAAGCAGACTGAGTGGCACTGAAATACAATATCCAATGATTTCTCTCTCATCACACCCAATTTGGAACAAGGTACAACATGGAAACAAAGTAAAGATTGAGGGGAAAATGTAAAACTCAATATCTTTAATAAAAATTTTTAAAAAATCCACCTTCTGCAAAAAAAAAAAAGAAAGAAATACAATATCCAGAATAACAGTATGTCAGCAACAGAAGTCAATGCTATTCTACTGCAGATACCTCACATCCCTGCTCCGGCTACCATGAAATTGTAAACACACTGCTCCACTATTTCTCTTTGTCTCTTTATTTTTTGATTTTAGGTTAATGAGTATAGGAGAAATAATTAACCCATTTTCAACTCTGTGGATTCAACTTGTCAGAAGAACCATAAAAGTTCCAGTAACTACAGCCCACAACCACCTAGTAGTCACAACAACCAAGCCCAGGGAGAAGCCATTCTTGAAAAATAGTCTTGGGGCAGCTAGGTGGCGGCTAGGTGGCATAGTGGATAAAGCACCGGCCCTGGAGTCAGGAGTACCTGGGTTAAATCCGGTCTCAAGACACTTAATAATTATCTAGCTGTGTGGCCTTGGGCAAGCCACTTAACCCCATTTGCCTTGCAAAAACCTTAAAAAAAAAAAAGTCTTAACCCAGCCTAACAAGGTACTTGAAATTAGAAAGGTGTTAGGGGTGGCTAGGTGGCACAGTGAATAGAGCACTGACCTTGGAGTCAGGAGTACCTGGGTTCAAATCCGACCTCAAACACTTAATAATTACCTAGCTGTGTGGCCTTAGCCAAGCCACTTAACCCCATAGCCTTGAAAAATCTAAATAAATAAATAAACAAACAAATAAATAAATAAGAAAGGTGTTAAAAGAAAAGTGTATTTCTGGTTTGGGAAACCAATGATTCTTGATATTTGTTGTTCAGTCATTTTTCGGTTGTAGCTAACTCTTCATGACAATTTTCATGGCAGACACTGGAGTGGTTTGCCATTTCCTCTTCCACACAATAAGCAAACAAGGTTAAGCAACTTGCCCAAAGTCACAGTTAGTGAAATGTCTGAGGCAAGATTTGAACTCAGGAAGGTTAAGTCTTCATGACTATCCACTGTGTTATCTGGCTGCCCCTTATACTGGTTCCTGCTATACTGTCAAACTTTTTGATGTTAAAAAAACAGTAAGGATTGCAGTAAGGAAAAATCTCTTTGGGGGAAGAGTCAATATAATCTATTTGCTGATTAGAGGAGGGTTAAGAACCATGCAGGACCTTGTCACATTGATCTTTCAAAGGCAGACACCATAGTTGGCAGGAGCATCATTAAACAGAAGCAGCTGCCCCATCCTAAGTTAAAAAGACCAATAATAATACCTCTGACAGTTACTGTAACTAACAAAATAGCATCACAGTCCCATGTCCAGATTAATGATGGACCTAGTTCTCAATTTTTAACTTCCCCATAGGGCATTAACTTGTCTGAGGGTTTATTACTATCTTTAATGGGCAATAATATGTCCCACAAATAATTGTAGGCCATGGGAGGCATTCTATTAATCATGACCTCAGAGACCACTCCCCAAAAAATCAGTATAAATGAAGATTCTCTCTGAACCCTCAAGGCTCTTGACCAAGCCAGCCATCCTTCAGTGTATTCCCCATTACTGGATTAATGAATGCTAAGGTTCAATTGTACATGACTCTCTTATGGCAGAACTATTAGTAAACTAGGCAAGATGCCATTTGTCTAGTCTTAATAGTTAGGGACCCTCTGGGCTAACAAAAGAGGCATAGACAAAAGATCTAGGCCCATTATGACAATGTAATAAATCATGAACAGTCCAAAAACAGAACTTTCCTGCATGCTACCCATCTTTTTAAAGGGACTACCTTGCATCACCCAACTCATAATGGATAATGGGTCATTCTAGAGGATGAGTAATAATACAGCCACACATTATCTAATCAGTAGCAACTAGGGGTTTCCTCAGATGACAAGGAAGTCACAACCAATGCTTCAAGTCTTGGTCTTCCAGGGAAACCAACTCAGCCTATGTAAAGCAGTTATCATTCCCAACACACACATTTGTACCCAAGGGATTTTGCTCCAGATCCTATGACTTAGGGAAAATAAGTCTGGGGATAAATGTGTCACAAAGCAAACAACATGAGAGAATATCACTGACAGTTAAATGTCAGATTCGCATCAGTTAGAAGAAATTCACTGTGTTTTCAATGTAAGTCACAGGCAGTTTCTCACAACGTGAGTTACTGATACTGCCTTGGATACAAAGTGCCTAGAGACTGTCTTAACAAACCTGTATGTCCAGGGGTTGCTCCAGACCCCTATCAGGAACCATATACAACAAGCTTACTCTCCCCATGCAGGGGATAAGTCATCAGTCAGCTACATTTGTGTTCCTTATTTCAGGATGACACACTCAGAGAGAAAAACTGATGGAACCTGGGTCCAAATAAATGATTTGGGGCTGTGGATGAAGAAGCCAAAATCTAAGTTGATTGATGGAAGGTCCTTTAGAAATCATCCACCAAATTTCCTCAATTTTTACAAATTTCCTCAATTTACAAAGTAAATAAAGAACAGAAAGGGAAAACAATTTATCCAATGTCATATAAAGTAAGGATTAGGGGGAAAAGGAGGATAGATGAAAACATCAGGAAGGAAGGAGAGAGCAGGTAGCATCTGAAATCAGTAAAGACAGTATAGCTAATGACCATTATAGGGATCTAAGGTCTCACCTCAACATTTTGGCCATCAGATTGTGACATGAGTTTAGCCACAAAGGATCAGTATCTGGCACCTACCAGACAACTTCCCAGAGTGTGCTATATTAACCAGTGCAGGAAAAGGAAGATCAGGACCATACCTTCTTTCTCGGTTCCACTTCATAATGCCCCAGTGGCCAAATAACAGCGTCCCAATGCCAATAGCAAACATGCTATAGCCTGGAAGGGAAAAGAGAGGGAGGGAAGGCATAGAATAGATGATGATCTTCATATTAGAGCCCAAGGCAAACAGTCAAGATGTTTTTGTTGATATGCTTTTGATTAATAAAGGAGGAAGTGTCTAAGAATCAGACATGATAGCTGGGCCCTTAGAACATAAAAAATAAGATCAGAGGAGGACCTATTAGTATAGAAAGGATTTAGAACAGAAAATATGTATCCGTGGAAAACAAGCTCTCAGTATAGAAGGGCCCTTAGAACACCACAGAATATAAAGTCAAGTGAGGACAAGATCTTAATTTAATAATAATTGAAACTAAGATTACACAATTATTTCAATACAATGTCTCTCATTCAATCCTTGTAACTCAATATAGAGAGTCATTTTTTTTTTTGGTCTAGATTTCAGTGTAGAAAACTGGGTACATAAATTCCCTCCAATGAAACAAATGTCATTCATCTGTATTTTAAAATGCCTAAAGCATTAAATACAAAACCTATTAGAATTTGTCAGAGGCAAGATTTGAACCCAGGTCTTGTTGACACCCCCCCCCCCCCCCCCCCCCCCGCCCCAAGCTAAGTTCCTATCCACCCTAACTACCAGACAAAGTACAAATAGTCTCTAGTACAATGGATTAGGAAGCTAGGTGGCAAAGTAAACAAGACAAAAATAATCAGAGAGCCAAGTCAGGAAGATCCAAGTTCAGTCTGACCTCAGATACAAGCTAGACACTTAACCTTTCTCTGCCTCAATTTCCACAACTGTAAAATGAAGATAAAAATAGCAGCTGCCTCAGAAAGTTGTTGTGGGAGCAAATGAGACAATATTTGTAAAGAACCCAGCTTTATAAAATGTATTTAAAGCACAGCTAACACTACATAAAGTTAGTTCTTTATCTTTATCACCATCATTGTTATCAGCAGCCCTCCATGCCTGGAATGCACTCCCACCTTATTGCTATCTCTTGGAATCTTGTTTCCTTCAAAACTCTACTCAAGGAACACCTACAAGAAGTTTTTCCTGATCTCACCAGCTGCTAGTGCCCTCCACCCAAAGCATTCATCCTGAAATTCTCTCTATAAACTTATCTGAGTACATCATCTCCTCCAATAAACTCTAGGGTCTTAGAGGCAGAAGCATTTCATTTTTTTTTTGACTCCATATGCCCATTACCATACCTGGAAACTGAGACAAGCACCTGATAAGTATCTGGAATTTGTAATGGCTGTTTAGCCTGGGTCTCACTCCTGGATCAATGCCAATATTGATCAGAACAGGAACTGAATTAACTAGCTCTTTCTAAGGCTTCTTCATTGCCTCTGGTTTGCGCACAAACCCTCAATGGATTTCAGCACTACTGTAGCACAACCTCAGCTTCAGGTTCCCCCAAAAAATGATGTTACCAGCAGGCATCATACTCCAAACAACAATTGTGTGGGGACTAATTGATCCCTTTTTTAACAAATGAGGAAATAGTTTCAGAGTGGGGGAAGATGAAAACAAATGCATTGAAATAATTCAACATTCCTCCAAGTTGTTAATTCATTACTAATAACTTGGGCTTCAAGGCATTCAAATAGGCCTAATCCCTACCAAATTATATTAAGTGCTTAATTCCTATCACTTCTCTCTTGTACTGATGATAAAGTTTAGGCCACAGAATCCTAGCTACCTTTTTCCTAAGAACTCTTTGAAAAGCTACACATCTAAAACCTGGGATGTGAATCAAACCATATCTAGTTTTTCTGTTTTGAGCACACATTCTGATCTGGGGCAGTCGCTTTCTATACAAGTTTTCACCACATTTCTACTTCAGCAACTAATTCCTCTTACTGATTAGAATTAAGTCCAGAAATACAGTTCAGCTTGCTGTTTTGTCTACCAATTGAAGAATGAAATCATCATTGAGAAGTTAACAAAATTCAGCAGCAGCCCTGCTTCTGGCAGATACATCTGAGACCACCCTATCATTTCAAAAGAACAAGTCCTTCCCTCTCTTCTCCTGTGCAAGAAGAGTACTGTGT
The DNA here is from genome assembly GCF_037893015.1 of Macrotis lagotis. Classification (NCBI taxonomy): domain Eukaryota; kingdom Metazoa; phylum Chordata; class Mammalia; order Peramelemorphia; family Peramelidae; genus Macrotis; species Macrotis lagotis. The sequence continues at coordinate 637,772,041 of NC_133666.1, read as the reverse complement.
ATTATTACCCTGACATATTAATTTTCTTCCTCCATTGATCCTCACAAGAATGGCTCTCAAACAAGCTTTTCTTCTCTCTCCTCCAGCTCCTGGATTTCTCCAAGAATATAATTTTTAATATGTGATGCTGCTCTGAATCCTTTTAAAACTAATTCTGTTCTCTCTGAATAAGGTATCTTCTTCCACATCCAAATTTATGTTATGATCTTCATTCACCAAATCTCAATGATACCTTATTGCAGTAAATATTTATCAAGCACTTACTAAGGGGGGGGGTGCCATAGAGAGTAGAGTGTCAGACCAAAAGTCAGGAAAGGAAGGCTCACCAGATTTGGCCTCGGACACTCACTTACTTGCTATGTAACCCTGGACAAGTCACTTACTGCTGTTTGCCTCAATTTCCTCATCTGTAAAATAAAAGCTGGAGAAAGAAATGGCAAATCTCCGCATCTTTGCCAAGAAAACCCTAAATGGAATCACAAATAGTCAGACAAGACTGAAAAAACAACTAAATGGTAAAGTTTTATAGGTAAAAAAAAATTAAAAATCCCTTGCTCCTAAGGAACTTACATTCTACCAAGTTAAACATGCAAAAACATTGGTAAATTTAGCTATTATTGTCATCAGTTGTGTCTGACTCCTTTTGATCCCACATTTGGGGTTTTCATAGCAAAGATATGGAGTGGTCTGCCATTTGTTTCTCCTATTTTACAGATGAGGAAGCTAAGGTAAGCAGGGTTTAAATGACTTGTCTAAGATCACACAGCTAGTAACTGTCTAAGGCCACATTTGAACTCAGGAAGATAAAGTCTTTCAGACTCCAGGCCTGGCACTCTGTCCACTTTCCCTCCTAATTGCACCACGAGTTAAAACAAAGTATATAAAAACAAAACTTACAAAGTAATTTCAAGACTATGCCCAAAAGAGCATACAAGGCAACTAGTTGGTGCAATGGATAGAGTACCAGCCCTGGAGTCAGGAGGACCTGAGTTCAAATCCCGCTCCAGACACTTAATTACCTAGCTGTGTGCCCTTGGACAAATCACTTAACCCCATTGTCTTACAAAAACAAACAAAAAAACAAACAAAAAAAAGGACCAATGCAACCTCTGAATCCCAAAGAAATCATAAAAAAGGGAGAAAGGACCCATGTACAAAAATATTCATTGAAGCTCTTTTTATAGTGGCAAAAAATTGGAAATTGAGGGGATGCTCATCGATTGGAGAATGGCTAAACAAGTTATGGTTTATTAGCGCAACGAAGCATTATTATTCTGTAAGAATTGATGACCAGGTGGAATTCCCAAAAAACAAGATTTACACGAACTGATGCTCAGTGAGTTGAGCAGAACCGGGACAATATTGTATACAATAACAGTAACAGTGTGATGTTGAACTTTGATAAGACTGAGCTCTCCTCAGTAATACAATGATCGGAGACAATTCCAAAAGATTCATGATGGAAAAGGCCATCCACATCCAGAGAAAGCAGATAGAAGCATACTATTTATACTGTGCTTTTGCTTTTCTTTATCCTAGTTCTTCCCTTTGTTCTGATTCTTCTTTAATAATATGACTAATGTGGAAATGTTTCTATAACCCATATCAGATTGCTTGCCATCTAGGGGAGAGAGGGAGTAAAAAATTTATAACTCAAAATCTTACAAAAATAAACGTTGAAAACATGTAATTGGAAAAAAAGTAAAATACTAAAAAAAACTAAACAAAAAAATGAAAAAACTAACAAAGTAATTTCTGGATGGGAGGAATATCAGCAAAATGTGGGAAAAGAAGGCACTGGATCTGAACTTTGAAGGGGGAAACTAGATATTCTAATATATTCTATATATTCTAAGGGTAAAATTTAATAATATTTTAACTGCCTACTATGTGGGAGGCACTGTTGCTAAGCTTTGAGTATCCAGGGACCTCTCCCTGAGAATGGGAGATCCCAAATGCAATGCACTCTCCCCATAAACTCCACAAATGTCCCTTGGGGAAGAAAGAATTTCTAGAAAGTCTATTAGTTGCCAAGGACATGGTACAAATATTCATCTGAGCCTTCCAACAAACCTAGGAAACATGCTATTATCCACATTTTATAATTGAAGCAGACAGGGGATAAGACATTTGCCTGAAAATTACACAGCAGTAAGCATCTGAGGCCAAATATGAACACAGGTCTTCTCCAAACACCTCTGAACCAAAGTTTAATTCATCTATAAAAGGAATTTAACTTATGTAGATCTTTAAAATGCTCCTTTTGAACTCTTACTACCAATGAATAGCCTTAGAAACTGACCCTATCCCTCAAAAAATTATAACTCTCTTCATTTTCAAAATCAAACCATATGAAAAAGCTACACTCCTTGCCTCCAGTTTCACATCACAAAACTACCTTTTGAAGCTTTTCTGAAATAGATGTTCTGCAGGCATCATCAGGACCTAAAGAGAACTTATTCCCTTTTGCCCAAGCACACTTGAATTTACCTATAACTGTAGGGTACTATCATTGTTTCAATCATACAAACTTCAGTGTCATCCTTAACTCCTCACTCTCATTCCACAAGGTCAATTGTCTACCAAACCTTGTCATTTCTTTCTAACTATCTCAGATAGGTCTCCTCCTCTCTACTCATACAACTACCTTCATCATTCAAGTCTTTCATCACCTCTCACCTAGATTTTTGCAATAACTGCCTCCTAATTGTCTCCTTCCCCAAGTTTCTCTGCTCTCCAATCCATCCTCCACAGAGCTGTCAAAATGATTTTCCTTAAGTTCAGATCTGACCAGAACATGCAACTGTGTCCTAAACAGTTTTTTTTTCTTTCTCTTCCCTCCTCAGCCCCGCCACCAAGAGCTCTCTATTACCTGTAGGAGCAAATATTTTCTGTCAACTTTTAAAACTTTTCACAACCAGGACTATCCTACCCTACCTTAAAAATTAAGCACACTTGATGGTCCAGTCAAATTACCTCCAAGATTTGGCAATTAGATCACTGGTAACTTTAGAGAAATATCTGGAGTCAAGAGGGCCAGAATGAAAAGGCATGGGAAGTGGAAAGAAATAGAGGCACCTGGTCTAGATGCCTTAAGGTCTTTAACTGAGTGAGAAAGGAAAGAGAAATACAAGATTAAAGTTAATTGGAGTGGTAGGGACTAGTGAAGGTTTTTTAATAAAGATGGGTTTTTTTTAATAAAGACCAGAGCACAGGCATTAGAGAAAAAGCTTGAAGGTAGTAGTAAAAAGAAAAAGGCTGAAGATTAGAAAGAGAAAGCTGACAAATAAGAAGGCAATTAGCTGGAAGGGACAGGATGGAAACAAGGACACAGGTGGAGGTTAAGCCACATTATCAGAGACTAGAGGAAAGGAAAAGAGAATAAGGAGTGACTTCAGGGAACTTTAAGGAGAAGAGAAGGAACTCACAGCCAATGGCCTCAGTTTTCCAAATACAGAAGCAAGGTTGTTATCAGAAAGAAGAGAGGAGGAAAGTCTGGGAGGCCTGAGCAGAAATGATTTGCTATAGCTTCAAGGAGGATTGTGAAAGGAAATCATTAATAAAAAAAGGACTGCCTTGCTACAGTGAGGACTCAGTTGAGATTAGATTAACAAAAATGTAGTATGCCTAATCAGTACAGTTGCATGGCTCCTCTAGTTCTATTCAGCAGTATGTAAAAGGGAAAAAGGTAAATGATGAGAGGAATAGAGGTCTGGCATTTGGTATGGAATAAGCAATGAAAAGACAGGAAGGCCCAAAGACCAAGGTAATGAAACTAGAATGGTGGCTATGAGTGAAAATAAGAGGAATAGGGCCACACAGTGGACAGAATATATCCAGGAATCAGGAAGATTCATCTTCTGACCTGTTTGTCTCAGTTTCCTCATCTGTAAAATGAGTTGGAGAAGAAAATGGCAAACAACCCAGTATCTATGTCAAGAAAACCTCAAATGGGATCACAAAAATTGGGCATGACTGAAACAACTCAACAAAAAAAAAAAAAAAAAAAAAAAAAAGAATGTGCAGACTGTGGAGGCAGAGTAAAGAATCAGCAAATGATAGATTTTCAGGGCAAGGAAAAGTCAAAAGATCACTCCAAGGTGGAAAACATGGATAACTGAAAGGAATGAATTCTCTTTTAGTCATGCTGATTTTTACAACTTGAAATGTCTTACACAGTAGGTATTAGAGATTCTCAAAATGAGACTAGGGTAGGGATAGGTGGTGCAGTGGAAAGAGCGCCCCCTCCCCCCAGTCAGGAGTACCTGAGTTCAAATCCAGCCTCAGACACTTAATAATTACCTAGCTGTGTGGCCTTGGGCAAGCCACTTAACCCATTTGCCTTGCAAAAAAAAACTTAAAAAAAAGACTAGGGCTAGGGGATTCTAGAAATCATCTGCAAAGACATGACTTACAAAGTCAAATTTACCTCATTATGTTAGGATCTCAATTTCACTGTGCCTGCTAAAGAATCAAATGTCTAATGTTCTTATTGCTGTCTCTCTTATCAATTACTGGTCTTTTCCACATTATGAACAATATAACTCTTTAAGGTTTTCAAATCACTTTACAAATAATATCTCATGTTATTCTCACATGAGTTGAGGAAACAGAATGAGAGGTTAGGGTACTTGCTCAGGGGTCATACAGCAAACAGTCTGAGGTGGGATCTGAACTAGGGTCTTTCTGAATTTAGGTCCCCTGCTCTATCCACTTCACCACCCTCCTTGTCTGTTATACTTCACTAATGGCAGTATTTCCTATAGTAGTAGGTAGTTAACTAGGCACACAGGCAGTAGATAAAAGTGAAAGGAGAAATTCACTGAAGGATGCTGAGATCCTTGGGGCGGATAGGTGTTGCAGTGGATAGAGCACCGGCCCTGGAGTCAGGAGGACCTGAGTCCAAATCCTACCTCAGACACTTAATAATTACCTTAGCTGTGTGGCCTTGGGCAAGTCACTTAACCCCATTGCCTTGCAAAAACCTAAAGAAAAAAAAAGGATGTAGAGATCCGGTAATACCTCAAAGAGAGGGAGATCTTAAGGTATAAAAAAATTTTAATGTAAAATTTAAATAAATATACTATAAAAATATGAATATAAAAAATTTAAAATATAAAAATAAGGCAATGGATTCAAAGTTGCGTGACCTTGAATGTATAGACATATATAATATATACTTACACTTTCTAGGTCTCCGCTTCCAGACCTCACTAGACCCTTTGACCATTCACAGAAAATGGAACGGCTAAACTTTAATTGTGCAAATTTAAAATGCTTTTCACAAACAAAACCAAGTAACTAAGGTTAAAAAGAAAACAATCTTTTTTTTTGGGGGGGGGGGATATTTGCCAATAAAGTTTTCCCATTTGCAAGCTCTATGAAGCCCTGAATCTAATGACCTCTGAGGTCCTTTTCCAGGTGATAAGGTCTAACCAAGGTCCTCGGAATGACCTGTGATCTCCTTCCCACATTCATTTCTGCTTCAAGCCCTCCGGTTGGGACGGGCAAAGCTCTAAGCAAAAGCTTGTCCTCAGTTATGAAACCCCCTCCCCAGGCCGAAGCCCGTCCCATCTCCATTTTAAAGCCCGGGACTCCTCCATCTCCAGGGTCTAGGGGTCCTCGGTTCTCAATGGCCTGAGCTAGCTGGGTGTGCGGCCTGAATGGGAGGGAATGGGGGGGTGCCCTGGTGGCCGCTGGACGTCTCTTTGGGGTGCTCGCGGGTGGGTGGAGCCGGCAGCCAAGCACCGGGGGCCGTCGGGGCCGCTGCCCGCCGCCTCCCGCCGCCTCCCCCCCGGGCCCCTCTTAGTGAATCCGACCGAACGGGGGAGAGCGCGGGGCCAAGTCTCCCGGGGGAGGCCGGCCAGACACCGAGCGCGCCCCGCCACCCCCCGCGAAACACTGACCCGATATCCCCCGGCGGGGCAGGTTCCGCTTGTAATCGATGGGGCCGTAGCCCCCTGGCGGGGGCATGTCCTGCTTCACCTTGGACGCCGCCATCTTTCCGGCCCAAAACACTTCCGGACAGCGGGAACCCTGGATGGAAAAGGCCGGAAGTGGCGTCAAAGGGCGCGAGCACGCTCCGCCATCTTAAGAGTGGCGGAAGCACCCGGAGGAGCGCTTCTTAAAGGAGCGGATGCGCCCGTTGGGTGGGAGGGGGCACACTCTCGGGAGGGGAAGGCCCACCCGTGACAATACTAAGATCTTTTTCAAGTTTGCAAAACACTTTTTCCCCCGATGGATGGGCAGCTCTGTTAACCGGGTCAGGGGTGTCCAAGAATCTCCCGGGAGTTTAGAGCCCTAGGATTTGGAACCGCGGTTGACCTTGACCCCCCCAACCCCAGCGGGGGGTCAAGTTTCCACATCAATAAGACGGGGGGGGGGTCGGCCTAGCGGGCTGGGTCCGGGTCCCGCTGCCGCCGGGGGGCGGGGGGGGGTCCCCATCACCCGACTCTTCGGCGGCGCCCAGCCTCCCCTGGGGTCCCGGCGGGGCTCCGGTTCTGGGCACCCCATCTCTGGCTCGCCAGGGCCCCCCTCCCCACGTCACAAACCGGGCCCCGGCGCGCGGAGGCCAGAAAGGCCGGGGCGCCTCTCCGGAGCCCGTGACGCCCCCGGTCACTTCACAAGGCGGAAATTGTTACCCGGGCGATAAAGGGCGGCTGGGGGGCCCGGGGCAGGAGTGGGCACATGGGGGTCAAGGTCTGTGGGTGCCAAGCGCCATGGGTTAAGCCCCAATTCGAAATTCGGAAAACCCTCCCGACGCTCTCGCCCCGTCCATCATGTCTGGAGACAAACTCTTGAATGAGCTGGGCTACAAGCTGGGCCGCACCATCGGGGAGGGCAGCTACTCCAAAGTCAAGGTGGCCACCTCCAAGAAGTACAAGGGCACGGTGGCCATCAAGGTGGTGGACCGGCGGCGGGCCCCCCCGGACTTTGTCAACAAGTTCCTGCCCCGGGAGCTGTCCATCCTGCGCGGCATCCGCCACCCGCACATCGTGCACGTCTTCGAGTTCATCGAGGTGTGCAACGGCAAGCTGTACATCGTCATGGAAGCGGCGGGCACCGACCTGCTGCAGGTGGTGCAGCGCAGCGGCCACATCCCGTGCGCGCAGGCGCGCGAGCTCTTCGGCCAGATCGTCGGCGCCGTGCGCTACCTGCACGACCACCACCTGGTGCACCGCGACCTCAAGTGCGAGAACGTGCTGCTGAGCCCCGACGAGCGGCGCATCAAGCTCACCGACTTCGGCTTCGGGCGCCAGGCGCACGGCTACCCGGACCTCAGCACCACCTACTGCGGCTCCGCCGCCTATGCCTCGCCCGAGGTGCTCCTGGGCATCCCCTACGACCCCAAGAAGTACGACGTGTGGAGCCTGGGCGTCGTGCTCTACGTCATGGTCACCGGCTGCATGCCCTTCGACGACTCGGACATCGCGGGCCTGCCCCGCCGCCAGAAGCGCGGCGTCCTGTACCCCGACGGCCTCGAGCTGGCAGAGCGCTGCAAGGCGCTCATCGCCGAACTGCTGCAGTTCAGCCCGTCCGCGCGGCCCTCCGCCGGCCAGGTGGCCCGCAACAGCTGGCTGCGCGGCGAGGCTTGCTAGCGCCCACCTCGCGGGGGCCCCCCATCTCCGTCCTCCTCCTCCTCCTCCTCCTCCCCTCCTCCCCTCCTCCCGGGCCACGCGACCCTCACCCCCGACCCCGCGCGCGGGGGGCGGCACGAGGGCGCACCGGCGGGAGAAGAGCGGGAGGGCGCCTGGCCTCGTCCCCTCCGTCCCTTTCCTCCCTTCTCCCCCGCCCTGTCCCCCAATCCGGGGGCGTGCACAGGGGACTGCCCCTCCCTCCCCATGGGACCCACGGGAGTGGGGGCTGGGGCCGGGCGAGGGGCGGGTATGGAAAGGGGCATGTCCAAGATGCTAGGGACAGAGCGAGAAAAAAGGGGGGGGTCCTGCCGCGTAGGGAGCCCGGGGGAAGGGCCGTCGGCACGCCGGGCGGCGCGCAGAGCCCCTACTCGAAGGCGGGGCGCAGCCACGAGACCCGGAGGCGCCCCGTGATGGCCAAGACCGGCGCCGGCCCTCCCTCTACCCTGCTGGACCCGACAATAAACTCGCTCTCTTTAGCAACCCCTGGCTGTGCTCGCGGGATGGGGAGGGGGCGCGGGGGGGAGGGGAGCCACGCATCTGGCCGTTAAACCCCCGGACCTCCGAAGCGGGCCCCTTGCACCTACTTCTGGCTTTTTAGGGTCCTCGCCCCCATCACCACGCCTTCTGGCCGGCCGGGAAGCGGGTTGGGGGCAAAAAAAAAAAAAATAGAAACTCAAGAGCCAGTGGGGGGAAGGGGATGAAAAGGAAGGGTGGGGCACAGTGGGCCCCCCCACCCCGGGGCCCTTCCTGCCCCTCCTCCCGGGAGACCCGGAGCTCAGGAGGCAGCCTAAGGACTGAATGCCTTCGGTGTAGGTCAGGGACATGGAAAAGGGATGTTTCCCCCAGATCTGGGGGACGAGAGGAAAGAAGCTAAAGCCAGTAACCCCTAGGCCAGGCAACCATCCTAACCCGTTTACTCTCCAGCCTTAGGCCAGTCATCAAGCTCAGCAAGGCCTTACCTGTCGCCCATCCCTGAGGACGGCTAGATCCAGTCAAAGTTAGGGTTTTCTACCGGTTGGACCGAAAGACCAGGCTCAGGTTAGAGATGGCACAAGGTTTAGGGGGATCACTCTGGCCTGTTTCCTCCAATAAATAAATCAAAAGTTGGACTAAATCATCTCTTTACCAGCTTTGATGCCTTATGATGAGGAGCAACACAGAGGAAGGAAAGAGCCCGCAGAAAGCATTTGTGCCGTATCTCTTCAGACTGTTTCCAGGACTGTCAGCCCAGAAGTAGGGGAGAGTCCTAGATAGAATCTTCTGTGTTTACCTAGAAAAGGACCGAAAAGAAGTGAAGAGTTCCCATGGTAACCAAGTTTCCTTTGGCCCAAGGGCCACTAGATATTTATGGGACACCCATTGTGTTAATCAAGGTACCGGGAAACAAAACAATATGAGAACTATTCCCTGTGCCTCCAGTGAATCAAACGCTAATTTCGTGTGTTTTTGGCATGAGGATTACAAATTTAGAAGTAACAGCCCTCCCTCGCCCTCTGAGAGTTTAAATTTTACTTAAGGACATTATTCCCTAACTTTTTTTTTAGTTTGTTTTTTTTTTTTTTGCCAGGCAGTGGGGTTAAGTGGCTTGCCCAAGGCCACACAGCTAGGTAATTATTAAGTGTCTGAGGATGGATTTGAACTCAGGTACTCCTGACTCCAGGGCTGGTGCTCTAGCCACTGCACTGCCCCCAGATAGCACATTAAGCAGGCTTAAATTGGTCCACCTGGATAAACTTACTCTAGAAGCACCCAACCAATTAACAAGGCATTGAGGGCTAGACCTCTTTTGCAAAAGCTGCTGATAAATATATGAAGGATATATGCAAAATAATTAGTAATAATTAGTACTAACAGTTTAAAAGAATTAGAAAAGTCATCTCTTAGGAGGCTGAAGTCAAAGTGAACCTGGAAAATATGCTAGGGAAGTTGAGGGAGAAGTGAAGAGCCAAAGCTAAACGCTAAAAGAAACGAGAAGACAGACTAGAGAGAGAGAAAATAGCAAATAAATCCAAAGATTAAGATATCCTGACATCAGTTATGAAGGTTTTTCATGCCAGAGGAGTAAACACTTAAAGAAGACATTTACTGACTTAATTGAGATGTGAGTAGAAAAATATTGAGGGTCTGAAATTTGCAAGACCTGATAACTGATTGGATGCAGAGGTGAGAAAAAGTGAGGTGTCCTTAGCTTTCACCCCTGAAGGTTGGAAAGAAGTTTGGTGACCTGAACAAAACAAAAGTGAAAAAGGAGGAGAAGGCTCTGGGGGGCTTTTTGTGTACTGAATTGTAAGATGCCTTTGAGACATACAGAGTAAGTCATGATGCAAAACTATATCTCAGGAAGGAGATAAGGGCTGGATATGTAGACCTGGGAGTTTATCTGCATAGAACTGACAGCTGAAATCTGGAAACTGATGAATGTATATAGAGAGAAAAAACCCAGCAGGTGGAGTTTACCTGCTCAAAGGGAGCCAGATATAATGGACCAATAACAACTCTGGTACCTATTCTGGTCCCCTCTTTACAATCCTACCAAATAGGTCACGCAATTGTTGCCAATGAGTGAGTGCTCCAGAGCTATTTGACTCCCTCATCTTTCTGCACAGATACAATTAGGTGAAAAGGAAGCCTATAGAAAAATAAACAACAGGGAGCCCCTTATATTATTAGCTAGACATCAAATGAGTCAGTGGAGGAGAGGATCCAATCACCGCGACATGATTCCCTGTAGTTCTCATTGGCTTTTTAGAGGTAAGAGTTCCATCCCATCTTATCAAGTAGAGAGGGAAGAACTGGGTAAGTAGAAAGGCTGAGGCAATAGGGCAGATTCTGAGATCAAGGAGATAATGGGAAGACTAATTTACCTTGAAGTGGAGAAAAGCTATAGGAAATGAGGCTAGAAAGATAGAAAAGAACCCAGTAATAAAGAGCTTTGAAGACCGGGCTGAAGTGATTTTGACTAAAAGGTTGGCGTAACTAATATGGAACCACTGAAGCTCCTAGGGGGAGATATGTGCAAATTGTGTTTCAGGATAATTCCTTTGAGAAAATGTAGAAATTGATTTGGAAGGGAAAAAGACCATTTACAAAAACAATTAGAATATAAGTTGTTTGAAAATAGGGAGTATATTACTTTTTGTATTTTTATCCTCAGAATCTAGGGCCTTGCCAACTGATTAGCTATAGCACTTAAAATTGATTGACTTACAAAAAATGCCTTTTTTCTCCCACATTAGAGGTTCTTAATCTTTTTTATGTCAACTGCTTTGGCAATCTGATGAAGCCTATAGACCCCTTTTCAAAATAATGTTTTAAAATGCATAAAAGAAAACATGACAAAAGAAACTAATATTATTGAAATGCATCTATTAAATTATTTTTTAAAAATTCATGATCCTAGTGGATGGCTTCCCAGGGACCACCCTAGATGTGTCTAGGTCTGGCCCAGATCATGGCTTCCAGGAGATCTGAAATGCCCTCTCATAAGATCCTCAAAGAGATCAAGCTTCCATAGGTGATAGGTAGAAGAGCCAAAATTTAAATCTAAGACCAGTTTTCTTTCCCACCATGCCAGGTTTACTTTTGTGATATGGAAAGAGAATATACCTATCTGTAGCACATATTCCCTATAAATTAAAATAGATCATATTTCATTTCAGGTATTCTAACTTCTAACTTGCTGTTTGTTTTGATTGAAAGAGGATTAGGGGCTGCTTCTCAGGGTCACAAAACCAAGGAAATGGTCAAACTAGATAAGGGTAGGGAATTGAAGGTCCAGAAAGGATTAGCCCCCGAGATGGCTACCTCTTTGTTGTTCCTCATGTTCCCAGGCCCTCCCAATTTTTCCTCAATCTTGTAATTCTTTTCCCTAGTGTGCTGCCCAGGGACAACTTGGCAGGGGGGGAGGGTGATTTGCTGCCAGCTGCTTCTATGCACCCCAGGGTCCTCCTCTCCAGTCACCTTTGGCTCTTGGCAACTGGCCCAAAACCAGCTGGTTCCATTTTTGTCTAAGGCTCCAGGGGGATCCTCTCTGTTACACCTGTCTCAAAAGCAGGAAAAGAAGGAATTTTAACAATGGCTCTGTGGGCTAGGAATAATGATGACCTCAGTATCTACCCCTTCCCCCAGCAAGGCCAAACTATAGTACTTCCACCACATAAAATAAATCTTTCCCAGTACTTCTACTAGTTAGTTTAATTAGCCTTCCTTCCTTGAATAATATTGCATAGTGGGGACTGTTGTTTGTTTTGCCTTCTACTAACAAGCCAACAAGCATTTATTAAACCCTTACTTTGTTAAACTCTGGGAATAGCAAAAAGAAGAGACATCCCTTGATCTCAAGGAGCTTACACTCTACAGGAGGAAGACACATAAAAGGTAGTTTTAAAAGGTGGGGAGAAGGTACCCATCTGGGGTTATGGTGGAAAAAGAGGCCACATGACTGAAGAAAAATGGAGAAAACACACTGGCCTGGGTCTGCCCTTAAAATAGAGATTCTGGAAAGAACTGCCCAATTAGAGGGCAGGGCTACAGGAAGGCTGCAGAAAAGTCTGCTTGGGGAATGGTGGGGGGAAAGTTCATGTCCAGAGTGGAACCCAGAGGGAAAAAACTCCTCCTAATCACTTAACATAGTTTCTCAATCTTCTAGAGTCATCCATATCAAAGATCTTGAGCTGGAAGTCTAGTCCCCTGATTTTATACAATGAGCAAACTAAGACCCAGGGAAGCTCTCACATAGGTAGTCAGTGGCAGAGGTGGAATTTGACCCTAGAAACAGTCTTTTCCCTATTTATAGATGAGGAAAATTGACTCGAGAGGGGAAATGATTGACTCACACCAGTCTTAAGTGACCAAACATAGGTTTCCCCATTCCCATTCTTTCTACTCTATCACTTACTAGTTGTAGCTCTATACGGAGCTTCCTCTGCTACAGGTTATAGAAATGCTAATTCATCTGTCCACAGTGACTGCTATCCTACTTCCTATATAAATCCAAGTAAGAGTTAACCTAAGTCTTTGCTGCTGGGGCAGTCAACTTTTAATATGCTGGAATTTTCCCAAGACAAAGAGGAAGCTCCCCATAGAAAAGTCCTTTTAAAATAGGCTCCTTTCAAAGCATTAAATGGAGTCGTTTGTGTATTTTCTTCCACAGAGTTTAAGGCAATGGAACTAACTTCACCCAACCCTCCTGGGCCTCAGGAGAAGGGCCACCCTCTCCTTGCTGGTGACCCCTACAGCTGCAGACAACCATCTAAGGCAGGGGGCACAGTAGCACCAAGGGGACAAAAGGACATGGGCTCCTTCTGAGTCTGCTAGCCTTGCTTTCAAGGCACAGGAAATGGGAATTCCCCGCAATAAGTGGGAAAATTCAAGATTTGACCCCAGGCCTTAAAATAATCCAATACCCTTTTTAATATGACAGTACTGCCTCCTTCTCTGAAGTTCCTCTTTCACATTCACTCTTCTCTCTTAGAGTAAAAGCCCAGCCTCTCTCCCTTCCATTCCCAACTATGGGAATGTTTTCCTATAGGGTTAGGAAGAGGCTGTCTTTCTCTTATCTTGACTGTCCCCTTCAAATTACAGGGGAAATAAGGAAGAGGAAGGAATAGTAAAACTAATACATACTCCAGGTGTTTTACCCCTACCTTCTAAACACACAAGGCAGAATCTGATAGCCATCCCCAATACATAAACACACACACACACACACACACACACACACACACACACACAGAGGAACCAGACAGGAATCATTGTAGATACTCTTATCTTCAAAGAGGGACCAGGGCTATGTTTGTATTAGTGGAGCATTTGTTCACCCAGACCACAAAATCCAATTACAGTTTCTAAAACGGTCAGTCCTCAAAGGTCACATGAACTCGGATTCAGCTGGTCACAAATGGCCCTCCCATGATGCTCTCCAGTCAGTCCCCACTGGTTTTTGCCAGGCAGCTGCTCTCTTCCCCCAGAGGTGGTTGCATTGCAGATGCAAGGAAATCAATGGGGAGGCCACCAACAGGCCTGCTTTTCCCCTCTCCTTCTACAGCATCTTTCCTGGCTTCCTATGGGGAAGACTGGAATCCTTCCTCAGGAGGTCCATGGTAAACAACCTACCCCTGACCAACAAAGGCCACCCTCTGCCCCTTAAGCCAGTGATGCCTGACAATCTTGAAAAAAAAATCCTCTGCAGTCTGAATGTGAATAGGTATTATAGCAATAAAAAAAAAATTGGCAAATACATAGAGGTGTTTAATGAAAAGAGACAGAAATTCTGAACTTGAATTGCCTTAGTCACATGTGTTCCCTACATGCATGACTTATTATCTTTGAACTCTAAAATTGTTCCCACTTTTCTCATGAACTCTTGGTGTATTTGTGAGAGGCTGCACCCCAAGTTTTTGAGGGGCGATATTTTAGAGCTAATTTTTCTATGCCATCTTAGTAAACGTCTTTGATAAGAGGTTCTGTGAAGGTTTTTTACTTGTTCTTTGAAAAAGTCACATCTGGAAATGGATTCCAGGCCCCAGGCATTTTCACTGGCTATCTCCCATTTCTGGAATTCTCTCCCCATCCTGGTTGTCCTGGCTTCCTTTTAAGAACCAGCTAAAATTCTACCTTGTATAGGAAACCTTTCCTAATTCTAGTGCCTTCCCTCTATAGATTACCTTGAATTTCACCTGTATCTCATAATGGTTTGTATGGTATCTCCCCCCATTAAATTAGAGCAGGGATTCTCTTTGCTGCAATCCCAGTTGCTTTATTAATACAATAATTGGCACATACTACTTAACAATGCTTACTGACTCTCTCTGAAAGGTTCATCCCTGATCCTGTTGCTACATTGACTGGGAGGAGTAGATAATATCCCCAGCCTTCCCTAACACTAGAAAAACATGAATCCATTATTCAGAAGAGGGCTAATAAAATGGTGATGGACCTCGAGGCCATGCCATGTGAGGATAAGATGAAGGATCTGGGAATGTTTAGCCTAAAGAGAAAAGGGGCTGGGAGAGGAGGAACATGATAAGTCTTCAAATATCTGATAAAGATCCCATAGAAAAGATTAGTCACAGTCAACAATCATAATCAATACAGTGTTGGGATATTGTGAACTGGTCCAAACAAGAGATTTGGAACTATGTCTAAAGAGCCATAAAACTGAGTATACTCTTTGACCCATCAATACCCATACTAGGTTGTATCCCAAAGAAAACAAAGGAAAACAACCAAGATGTACAAAAATATTTAATCATCTTTTTTTTGTGGTAGCAAAGAATTGGAATTCAAAGGAATAGCCATCACCTGGGGAAGAACTGAACAAGCTGTAGCATATGATTATGATGGAATACTATTGTGCTATAAGAAATGATGGGCAGGATGGTTTCAGAAAAAAAAAAACTGAGAAGCCACATATGGGCTAATGAAAAATGAATGAGCAGAGCCAGGAGATCATTGAACAATAAGTGCAGTAACAATGATCAACTATGAAAGATTTAACTACTTTGATCAAGACAATTTCACAGTACTCATAATGAAAATTGCTACCCACCTCCAGAGAGAAATAATGATCACTGAGTGCAGCTTGAAGTAAAATTATTTTGCTTTTTTTTTCTTTGCAACATGGCTAATATGGAAATCTGTTTTGATGATTTCATATTGTTTGCCTTGAGCAAGAAAGAAAATGGAGTGAGAAAGAGAATTTGGAACTCAAAAAAAAATATTAAAAATAAATTTATTTTGAAGAAAATAAACCTAGTCAATAAACATTAATTGTTTACAATGTGCCCAACTCTGAGGTAAGCACCGGAGGGAGATACAAAAACAAAAAGGTTAGTCCTTGTCCTCAAGGAGTTTACAATCTGAAGGGGGAAGAAAGTATACTAAAGACATAGCAGTAAGAGAGGCACTCAGCAAGGGGATGGGGAAATGATTGAGAAGTCAGAAATCTAAAAGAAGTGCAGCTGACTGGGAAATTAGGAAATATATTGCTCAATCCTTCAATCAGAAGCTCCTGATGAGGTATAAATAACAAGGTTGATTGGATCTTGCAAAATTAGACTTGTTCTTGATGCTGAATGAAGTGAGCAGAACCAGGAGAACATTGTATACATTATCAGCAACATTGTGTGATGATCAACCATAAACAGATACAGCTTCTTTCAGCAGTAGAGTGATCAAGGACAATTCTAAAAGACGTGATAGAAAATTCCATGCACATCCAGAGAAAAAAACTAGAGTCAAAATGCAGACCAAAGCCTGCTATTTTCACTTTTTAGGTTTTTGCAAGGCAAACAGGGTTAAGTGGCTTGCCCAAGGCCACACAGCTAGGTAATTATTAAGTGTCTGAGACCGGATTTGAACCCAGGTACTCCTGACTCCAAGGCCAGTGCTTTATCCACTAAGCCACCTAGCCACCCACTGCTATTTTCACTTTTAAAAAATTTTTGTTTTTTTTCTTTTTTCATGGTTTTCCCCCATTTCTGATTCTTTTTTCACAATATGACTAATATAGAAATGTATTAAACATGATTATACATGTACAATATCAGCTTACTCAATGTCTTGAGTAGGGGAAGGGAAAGGAGGGAAATAATAGACTAGGAACAAAGGGTAGAAGTTTCAAAAAAGGGAATCTTTAGGTTTGATTACAACTGTATTCCCCATTACTTAAGATCTTTCAGTAAAGAAAAGGTGATCATCCAGGTTGGATAAGAAATTCTTTGTTGATTTAACATTTCTCCCTCCCCGCCTTTTTTAAATAGAGTACTGTGACTAGAGGCAAGATGATCTTGGTTGGGCAGCTAGGTGGCGCAGTGGATAGAGCACCAGCCCTGGAGTCAGAAGTACCTGAGTTCAAATCCAACCTCAGCAATAGCTGAGTGGCCTTGGGCAAGCCACTTAACCCTGTTTGCCTTGCAAAAACCTAAAAAAAAAAAAAGAGTTAAAAAGTGTCTTTAACTGGGACAACAGGGTAGCAAATCTGCCACCTTGAGGGATATCCAGTGGATTTCCTCCACCAAAGAGATACATGAAAAAGTTTTTATAGCTTTAGGAGAAGAAGGGGAAGAGACAGTATGAGGTGGTAAGACTTGGTTATGAAACCTCAGTGGTCCTTGGCTATCGGAGCAAGGAAACCTCCTTCATTCTGGCTTTCATTCCATTATTCCCAATGGAATGGGGCAAGGACATCAAAGATTTTGGGTCAGGTTCTCCCTCAAGGCAAGATCTCAGGATGGGGGCACCTAGGATATGGTTCAGCTCAACCTAATCAAGAATAAATATCTTGAGTAAGCATGCAAGGCATTACTGAAATTCTGACATTACAAGGAACATTTAAGGAAGTGGGCAATCCATAGTACGTTTGGTATTAACAATTTTGTTAACGTCAGCCTTGATGACGTGTAAGTCCTTCCTGATATTTCCCAGGTTCCCATGGTTCCCATTGGCTAAAGGCCAGAAAAGTTACATTTCACCAGTACCCTATGATTCCTCAGTAACCTTAAAGGGGTTGAGATCTAGCTTTTTGTAAATGTCATTTTCTCAGTTGTAGGGAGGTAGTTCCCTGAATCCCAATTCCATTATCCACTAACAGATTAGTTTTTTACAAAGAAATGCTTACTTCAGGAGGGATCATCACAAAAATACAAACCTACTCTCAACACATGAAAGGCATAATCCCTCTCCCTTTGCACCACAGTCTCTGGAAAGGGGAATAGGTTCAGAGTTTTAATAGAACAGTATGGATTTCAATTCCATGGGCTTGAGTTTCAGAGATTCAATGTCAGACTGGCCGCACCATTCCTGCATAGAACATTAGAGTTTTCTGAGGCCCTTGAGAATCAACTCCAGAACCTGGAACTGAGGAAGACAACACAGAACTGAAAAACACTCCCAGATCCATTTCTTGGAGCCAAGGTGTTCAATTCATGGTGTGCACATTGGTGGGGGGTGGCGGAGGGTAGGTTAAGGGGAGGGTTAACTTTGATCTTCACCCTCTAGACAAAAAAAATTTTTAATAGAAATAATCAAAAAGAGCAGAAAAAAAGCACTCCTGGGTCTCCCCTGTTTTAAAGACTAAAGGGGGCAGCTAGGTGTCATAGTGGATAGAGTATCAGCCCTGGGGTCAGGAAGACCTGAGTTCAAATGTGACCCCTCAGACACTTAATAATTGCCTAGCTGTGTAGCTTTGGGCAAGTCACTTAATTCCATTTCCTGAAATACATATTTAAAAAAAAAGACTCTGGCTATCAGAAGAGGCTACCCCACTCCCATGGTAAGGGATTAAAGAGACCTCCATGTTAGGCAATCTGGGCCTGCTCCAAAAGACCATTGGGGGAGCCTCCATATTAGACAAATTGGGGGACATGCCTCTGTGACCCAGATATCTAGTCGCAATCCCTGTTGCTGCACAAATTAATATCCCTAAAACACAAGTCTAATTGTATCATTCCCATGCTCTAAAATCTTCAAAGGCTTGCTATTACTTCTTAGATAAAATGCTAACTTCTTAAAGGTTTCTACAATCTCAATCCCAGCTGTCTTTTCACACCTCTTTCCCCTAGCCATAAGACATGATGCAAGGGACAGTTTCAGTGAAAACTGGAAAAATTTGTATAAACTGATGCAGAATAAAGTGAAAAGATATGAGAAATTGGACTTTTCAATAGTACTCCAAGCCAGCTCAGGTAATAAAGACATTAAACTTTTAAACTCTATGAATTCTTTCTCTAGGGCAATTTTGGGGAATAGAATGCTAGAATGTGGACACCTGTCCCTCTGTTCCCTCTGTTCATCACAAGATGAAAAGTGTAAACTTTTACTCCCAAATCAGTTCTGCTTCTCTGGGTGTCTTGATCCCCAAAGTTCCAGCTTCAAAATGGTTGGTTCATTTGGGGTGATGCCGTATGGTAACATAGGTTATGCCAGCAACAAGCCTCTTACCCTCCAGGTAGGGAGATGAGGAGACACTTTCCCTTAGACTCTTTTAGTATGGTTGACCCATTTATTTTAGTTGGGGATGGCAAAGCCATCACTGCTTTTTGTTCCTAATGTAATAGTGAATATCCTGTAAACCTATTTGGAAGTAACCAAAAAGATGGCAGATAGGAACTCCTAGGTCCATTGTTCTTCCAAAGAAATGGATTTCCTGAGTGAAATTTTCTTAACCTGCAAATGGTAAGTTTTTTTTAAAAACTTCTTAAGTCTTTTAGCATTGTCATGAGAGAGCTATATATAACCCTGGATTGAAATCAATAGGTCTAGAATTGAACTTTTGCTTTGTCACTAATTCATTTTCTCTCTTTGGCTCAGTTTCCTCATGTGTAAAAAGAATGGGTTGGATATGTCTATGACCCCCTAATTTATGAGTCTATAGGGAAGAGAACATAAATAAATTGAATTCAACAATCTTCATGAGACTAGACTTCCTCTCTCTATTCCCAAGGCTCTGGTTTTACAAGAAATTTAGTTCTCAGTACCCTAATCCACAGCTGTTTAGCATCTGGAAAGAAGCACCTCCTATTCCTAAGAGGAAGACAGAATTAAAAAGATTTCTGAGTTGCACAGGCAAAGCTGTCAGGAGTGCCTAAGAATCCAATAAATTCCCTTTGGCAGGTTTCCAACTTGGCAGCTTTGGGAGGAAGTACACAAGCCTCTGTGGTCCCCAATCTACCCCCTGTTGTTTGGCTGCCTGGGGTTACACAAACATAGGTGAATCAGAAGCCAACTCTCCCCATACTTGAGATTTCAGGTCAAGAAGTTCTTGTAAGGGTGCTTGAACAGAAAGAAGCTGGAAAATTTCATGAATTCCCCAATCAATTGGATGAATGACTGTGTGAACTTCTGTCTGGAGGAATATGAAGAGCATCTTCTACAGAGGTAGGTAAGCACACATGAGACTCTTCTTAGTTCTAAATGCCCATGCTGTTTTCAAGATGACTGGGGAGGAAGATGGAGGAGTGAAGGCAGGAAATCCCAGAAGCTCTCCCCCAGATCACTCCAAATGCCTTCAAATACCTTTAAACAAGGACTAATCAAATTCTAGAGTGGCAGAACCCACAGAAAGACTGAGTGAAACTATTTCCCAGCCCAGGACAATTTGGAAGATCCAGCCACAATAGCAGATTAGGAGTAGCCATTCAGCTTAACTCTTCTAACATGCCCCTCTAAACAATTTAAAAATAACTCCTCAAATCAAGTTTTGGAGCAGCAAAGTCAACAAGGTGTCAAGGTGACTCATTCCTCTGGCCTAAGAGATCTGTGGCAAGAGGGTGAAGGGCCTGTCCAGAGTCCACACACACTTTGGCAGTAAACAACTGCAATAGAAGCTAAGCAACAGCTTCAGGAATTTAGCCTAGAGAAAGAAAGGGGGTTGGACAACTGGTTGGAAAGAGATTACAGGAAGCCCTTTGTTGACACTAGGTAGAGTTGGTACTGATAGGCAACTCTATTGCCCTTATGCAGTTCTGGGTTATAGTTCCAGAGAGGAGAGGAAAAGTTGATGCTCAGTTATAAGGGAGCAGGAGTCCTGGTCACAGTATCAAAACAAAGAACAACAAAGTATTTGCAGCCACAGGGGACTAGGGATAATTCTTGGGTAAAGACCAGATCACAGACCTGGAAAGCTGTGACCATACTTCTCAGGATCACATCAACTTGGAAGCACCAAAAACTTGTAGACCTCCAGAATTAGTTATGAAAATAGCCGCATGAAAAAGCCTGGGGCTTGGGACAATGCCTCCAGGTGAGCAGAGTCCAATTTTAACAATAAAGTTCAAAGACAAAAAATAGGTTGGAAAAATTACCAAACCACAAAATAAAAATATGGATCATTTAAAAATCTTTCCCTCCAGGAACAGAAAATTATAACTTGTAAGTGGAAGGTACAGAAGAAGCAGATGTATGGTCCTACTCTCCCAAGATGCTAGATAAGGATAAAGTCAAAGACAATATTCATAAAACCCTAACACCTCTGTGGGAGAGGGGAATGTTGGATTCCCTAATCAACATGATGCTCTAATCAAGCCATCTAGTCAGTGAAGAAGGGACTTTTCTAGGGCAATTCCAGCTTTGGGAGTTTGAATTGAATCAACTTTGAATTCCTAAGTTTAAGCTTTCAGGCACTAGCCTCCTAAAGAGAGAAAGAGAGATTTCCTCAACAGTGCATTTCTTGGAGAAAGAAGATCACCTACAAAAGCTCCCTCTGTAGCTGAAAAACTAAAGCTATGTCATGATGGAACAGGGAAAGAAATGAGGAAAAGAGAGATCTGGACCTGGAGTCTAATAGACTGAGTACTTTATATGATGTTTTTTTCTATATCTGCATCTTATACATTTTCTGTGGGCATGAAGTAAAGTTTGTACTATATCTAATATCCATTTTACACATAAAGTACATGGTTCTCTGGCTGTGGTCCTCCATTCTTTTTTTTTTTTTTGTAAGGCAAACGGGGTTAAGTGGCTTGCCCAAGGCCACACAGCTAGGTAATTATTAAGTGTCTGAGACCGGATTTGAACCCAGGTACTCCTGACTCTAAAGCTGGTGCTTTATCCACTACGCCACCTAGCCACCCCTAGGTCCTCCATTCTTTAAGAGAACCAAAATGACATCATTATGTCAAAATCGAATCACAGTATGTTCGACTATGACTGGTCAGACCAGTGTGAGTTCAGAATGCTCTACCACAGTTTGTGCAGAGTCCATGTGAATATTTGGGATGGAGTCTCTGAATTTGTTCATCTTATGTTTCTTTTGAGTTACTTAATTCTGTTTTGCTCAGTACCTTCTCTGATGAGGGCATACCATGCTGGGAAGTCCTGTACTGTATTTCCCATGTTGCATATTCCATGTACTAATGGAGAGTGGACAAATCTTTGGAGATGTTTTTGTACGTTTTTGTGTGTTTCTACCATAGGTGGGATCCCTACCTGCTGTGGTAATCAGCAAGAGTTGGTAAGCAGACAATTTTTAGGTCACATTTTCTAGCCCCTTCCTCTTACCAGGAGAAGAGTAGTATGGTTTTTTGGGGTTTTTTCTTCTTTTTTTTTAGGGTTTTTTTTTTTGCAAGGCAAATGGGGTCAAGTGGCCTGCCCAAGGCCACACAGCTAGGCAATTACTAAGTGTCTGAGACCAAACCCCAACCCAGGCACTCCAGACTCCAGAGCCGATGCTCCACCCACTGCACCCCCCAGCCGCCCCCCCCCAGTATGGTTTTTAAAAAAGACTACTCCAACACCCAGGAGGCTGTTGAATCCCACACTTCATGAGAAGAGGACCCTATGGTCTGGACCTCCTGTCTACTAGGATTGTGACTACAGCTTCCAGTATCTACATCAGCTGTTTTATCATTTTTCTGGAAACCACAGGACTTTTGAAATAGGATAAAATGGTATGAGTGATGTCTTTTGATTTGTACATAAATTGGATTAAAGTAAGGTAGAGTTGCACAAAGTCATTAGCCTCCCTCTCTCTTCCAGCATCATCATGGTCCAATGGCAAGACAGAGTCAAGACAACTGTTGATGACTCAAGAGGCAGTGAATGACCTTAGCATCTTCCATGTCTAACCATGCCATAAGGGCTCCACGGTGCCTGCTTCAGCTGCCTTCATGGCCAGTGGAACAGATTGTTCCCATCTACTCATTCCACCAGGGAAAGTCTTCACATGCTTGAGGCTAACTAACTCACAGATGGGTTTGAGACCCTTCAGTGACCATTAACCTAATTTACTTGGGTGTGACCATTATGCATGCTACAGCTTCTTGGAGTCACAGGTGAAAGTTAGGTAGGTCAGGTGGACTCCAAAACTGGAAAGCTGCCCTGAAAAGGTCTCAGCAACACTCACAGCAGATGTTCTAGTCTTCCCTGAACACAACATGAATTACCGATAGAGGAGATAAGGACTCTCCCCCACCTATATTTGATGTAAACTAGACTTTATTTTGTTAAGCTTTTTTCAGCTTTATTTTGTTGATTTCTGAGTTTTACTCTGGGAAGGTTAGAGTGTAATAAACCAGAAGAAACAACTGGTTCACTAACCTCCTTGCTGTTTCTTGAACAAGATACTCATCTCTCAACTGCAGGCATTTTCACTATCTCCCATGCCTGAAATGTTCTCCCTCTTTACCTCAGCCTCCTGGTTTCCTTCAAGTCTAAACTTAAGTCTCACTTTCTACAGGTACCTCCCCTCTATCATCTCCAGTGGATCTTGCATAGATCTAATTTGTATACAGTTGTTCATGTGTCATCTCTTCCTATTAAACTGTCAGCTCCTAGAGAGCAGGGATTGTTTGTTTTTTGTATCCCAGTGAAATTCTAAGACACAGGAGATGTATTAAATATTTTGATAAATTGATTTGATTCTCTTAAATTCAAGGACCTTAGGATTAGAACCAGTAATATATAAGCTTATTGTCTTTGGGAGACCCCTGGATTATTTTACATACATGTGTGTGATTGTGTGTGTGTAAATGCATATACATAGATTCTTATGTTACTTGTGTGTATTCATGTACATATGCAATGTTATTTGTGGAACATATGCATTTGCTGATGGCTCAGAGAATAAGAATATCATAACTAGAAGGGACCTCACTGATAATCTCATTCAATTCTCTCATTATACAGAAAGGGGAAACTAAGGCCCAAAGAAGAGAAAGGACAAAGCTGGAAATAGAATTCCAGATGGAATTTTACCCCAATATTTTTTTCTATAATAATACACCAGTTCAGAGAGGTGATCAAAGTTCAACACATCATTTCTTTACTAGAAGTGAATGAAGTGAATTGCTTGTCTAATAGCAATAGTTTCCATTTTTAAAAATACTTTCTATAATAACTGCTCATTTGAGAAGGGGGAGATGCCCAGGCTGGGTGTTTCCATGCCAGTTAAGGGTTTGAAGCCACTGTTGATCATCAGCACAGGAGTTTTGACCTGCTCCATTTCCAACATAGGTTCACCCCTCAGACATCCTGGTTGCCTCCCTTCTTTACCCTTGCCTCTACCTCACCCCACCCACTCCGGGTTTCCCCATTTTAAGTGCTGGAATTAGTACAAATCATTGACTGGTTTAGTATATTGCAGCTCAGAATACTAAAGTCAAGACATCACTAGTCTCACTCATTCAAAGGCCATTTTTTTGCCTAATTTCTCACCTAGCCTTAATCATTGAATGGGCACTTTTCATACAACTGAGACCTAGGAAAGAACTTAACAAAGTTAAGGTCTCCCATTGCATCACCAGGTGTCCTATTCTATATTTTGCCATTGGATCCAAATGGTTGTGGAAGAGAGTGAAGCTAGTGATTTTGCATAATCCTGCCTCACTTCAATCCAATTCATTCATAAGACAAGACAGATATATACAACCCTGTCTGGCTTCATGTTGTTGTATAGTAAAAGTTCTATGACAGAGGTAGTACAAGTATCATTTTCCTCATTTTACAGATAAGGAAACTGAGGCACATAAAAGAAGTGTTTTGCCCTTTTTAGAGAGCTAAGCTAGTAAGCAGAAAAGTCAGAATTTGAGCCCAACTGTTGTTGGTCACTTCATTACTTCTATCAGTGGTCTGCTATTTCAGGACCCTCTGTGGAACCAAAGGTGTCTTTTCAGAGCAGCTCACAGGGAATTGAATGTTCCCTGCCCTATAGAATCGATGTATTATTCTACCTCTCTGAACCAACTATCCCTGACTTGAGATATAATAAATATCCAAATGGTCAAGCTCCTAGAGTAACTTTCCTAATGCTATATGCAGCTATCTTATGTTATTGTGGAACCTGGCTTTGGCTTAGGGGAAAAACAGCATTCAATAATAGTTTGTAACCGATGCTGTAATTACAGCTCTTTGATAACTCCAGGTTCCACTAGTAAAGGCTTTCAATATAGCTTTCAAACTGCTAGAGCAGCCAGCCTTTTGTGCAGACTGTGCTGGGCAAGTACTTTTTTTTTTTTAGGTTTTTGCAAGGCTAATGGGATTAAGTGGCTTGCTCAAGGCCACACAGCTAGGTAATTATTAAGTGTCTGAGGCTGGATTTGAACTCAGGTACTCCTGACTTCAGGGCCAGTGCTCTATCCACTGTGCCACCTAGTCCCTGAGTTTTGAAAGATCATAGTGAAGTGGGGAAACATTGGACAGAAAAATATGTTTTAAAATTAATCTACTCCCTCTGCATTGACTACGTACCTTACATTAACAATGACTCCCTCCCTCATCCAAGCTATGAGATGAGGTCAATGAATTTTTAGTAAAGTACCTTGCCTCCTCACTGGTAAGGATTCTCAGTATATCCCTGCCTTCAGGCACAAGACAAGTTCCTATCAACAAAAGAAAGGATCCCTGCCTTAACCTGAAAGGATTAAGTCTTGGAGCTACCTCCCCTTATCTACTTATTCCTAATTGCTTCAGCTCTACTCTCTGAGTTACTGAACCCATCAAAATATAACAATTACCTCATCCTCCTACCCCTTTGATAACTCACTCCCCCTCCTTTGGAAGGGCAACCACTCTGAGGGAGCATAACCCCCGAATAACCTTTCATGCCCCTGTATCCTTTTCTCTACTATTTATCCTTTGATTGCTATTATTCTTTTGAGAGGGCAACCTGTTCTGGGGGAGCATGATCCCTCAGGTAAACTCTCATTCTCCTGTAACTTTCCTTATTGCTCATTCTTTCATAGTGACTTATGTCATCTATACAGCTGCTGCTGATGACTGTCAACTGCCTTTATTCTTTCTTTCCCTTAGCTTCTGCTAACCACAACAATAAACCTTTTTATTCTAAAATTTCTTCTGGGGCAGAGTTGTTTTTTTACATGAATTCTTTTATGTTTTCCAAGAAACCTTTAGCCAGCTATGCTACCCCCACCCTCACATCAATAGAATCATAGAATTAGAGACTTAGAGTTTGAAGAGATTATAATATATGATTAAAAAAAAACTGGGACAGTAGCTTAAAGTGCCACAGTAAGTGACAGAGTCAGAATTTGAATCTAGGCTTTTACTCTAATCCAGGACTTTTCTCACGTACAATGCAGCTTCTTTTTACAGGTTCTCTATTACATATAATGCAGAATTTTAAGTTGCAAATAAACTGCCTCATTTCTCCCCCTCCAATCCATTCCCCACAGAGCTAACCAAGTCCATTCCCTAAACAGCAAGTTACAAATGGTTCCTTATTTGATCCCTATATTAGGATCAAGTGAATTCTACTCCTTTTCAGTCTCATTATACACCACTCCTCTGTTTGCATTTTGTCAAGTCAGGAGGAGGGAACTCAGGCCAACATCAAAATGATGCATAAGCTTGTTCGTTTATTGATCACAGGATACATACTTTTATACTGTATATTTACGTAACCAATTACATAAGCATTTTAGCAAGCATTTTTTTCACATGCATATCCTTGTGTATGTCTTAGGTGATTGTTTTAAGAACCAAACAGTGTTTTGATAAACAGAATGCAGATTGTTTTGAGAACCAAACAGTGATTTAATAAACAAAGTGCAGAAGGTAATTATCTCAGAATGTGCTATCTATCTGAGCCTGGGAATACACCTAGTTAGCTCAGACATGCAGCTACTCCCTTATCTAAGCTCTGAAGTACATCTTGCTGGTTAAAGCACATAACTATTTCTGTATTAACCCTTCATAGCTCTTAGCCTGGAACATATGTGACACAACATCTCCCCCTTTTCATTTAAAGGCCTGGGAGAGCATGTTTTCTAGAGATCTCTGACAACACAAAAGGATGCACGGTCCAAACAACAAGAATATAACAAGTATAAAGCAAATTACAATTATAGGTTTAACAATTGCCAAAAGCCAAGCAGGTAATCCTAAAGATTTTAACCAATCCTTAAAGAAATCTTCATGTACAGTTATTTTATCAAGATTTTCTTGTAACCTTTTGATTTTAGCATAGACTGAAGCACTATTATCTGAAATATTAAAGCAACACATGCCTTCAAATTCCTCACAACCATGATTATGTAATAAAATCAAGAAATCTATTGCAGCTCTATTTTGTAGTGTAGCCTTGCGAATGCTCTGTACTTCTGTAATTATATCCATTAAAGTCAAGGATGTAATGTCAGCCTGAGCTTTTGCCCAACATGCAAGTTTTTTCATGGTATTATAATTAATAGATGCCATTACCCCTGGTGTGAAAAAGGATGTGGCTACTGTTTCTGATACTGATAGAAATTAACATTTTTATTACAGTTGGAAGCCAGGGGAATGCTCCTTGTTTTCTTAGAGCTTCTGGAGAAATTAAGGTATGGTGTGGACACTAGTGCTAATTGGCCTAGGTAACAAGGTCCTCCTATAGGACACCATGGGAGAGAGCTGTATGCCTTATCTTCACATATCAAGAATACTCCAGGGGGTAATGACTTCGCTCCCTCAATTTGTACTTCAAGGAGCCCCCGTTCTGTTTTTGATAAATTCCAATGATGAAAATGCCCTGATACATTAGTGAATCGTTCCCACTTAGGGGAATCTCAAGGCACGTTTTCTTTAAAATACTCTAAACCTCCAAATATAAAAACTCCTGTGGCATTATAAAGTTGTGGGGAGCTCACAAGACTACAATGTGGGAGATGAGTGATATTCTCTTTTATTCCAGGGGGAATGCTCCACAAGAGATTTATTTCCTGTGGCTCCTGTGTAGTTGGTTTATTTAAAGCCTTTAATATAGCTCTTAATCTACAACTATTTTTCAGGGATGGCCAGGTATAATTTTGCTGCTTATCACACATACATGCACAAGAACTATACTGCTGAAAACTCCTACATATTTCCTTTAACTGTCCATAGTACCCTTTCAGTCTCTGTTTAATGTTCTCTGGGTCTAGGGGGATCCCTATGAAGCATGTCTTGCAGGGATTACCAGCTGATTTCAGGGAGATACACATTTGATGCTGTGGGTACTTAGGAATCAGATGAGTCACAAGAGCCATGGCGGGGCAGGATGCAAGCACCAGCAGAAGAAGTATCATTTTTCAGGTGAGGTTTTACCCACTTTGCAGGAACCCACTGTGGTTTCGATGAACCTGAAACAACACACGCATACCCTCGTCCACAGGTTAGTAACCGATAGGAACTGTCCCATTGGACAGTCTTAGGATCAAAAATAGAGACAGAAATGTCAACACTGGCAAAGTGTGCTGCGTTTTTTGAAAAGTGAAAGTAAAGAGGCTTGTTATCTGAGATGGAGTGCTTAGGGTTAAGCCAGTTCAAAACATAAATCACTTTGCTCACTATGTTATGCAGTGATCCCCCAACCTCAACCTTTTCTTTTAAAAACAAGGCTAAGTATTTCTTAACATCCTGATGAGCCCTGTCAGCGCCAGTCCTGCCAGGCAGACCAAGGCGAATGAGACGCGGACATGAAGCGGGGTGGGAGGGGGTTAAATCCTCCTCCCTCCTCTGCCAGCCTAGGGATGATTCACTGCGGCTGCCGACTCAAGTCCTCATTAAGTAGGAGAGTCGTTGTACTGCAGTCAGGGCAGGAGGCAACAATCATTCTCATCTGTGTCAGGGGCAGGTTGAAGGTTTTCACCAAAGCCTTGGCTGAGATGAGCAGAATGCAGCAGGGGGAGAGAGTGGAAGTGTGGCAGTGGCTGGACTAAGGGAGTGGAGAGGGGAACAGGATCAGCTTTCCTCCCCTCGGTCAGCCCCCACCCAGGCCACAGAGTGCAGGCGGAGTGCTGGCAGCCCGGGGCCCCTGATCTGAAAAGCCTGTGAGAGACAAAGGCTACAGCGGGAAGTTCTCTGGGGCAGCCCGCCTGCCCACCCTCTTCCTGGCCAGGTGGCGGTGGGGATTAATTAACCCTTTTTCTGCTAGAGGAGGCACATCCCGAACTTCCTCCAATTAGCAGTCCTTTCAGCATCAGTCACAGCTGGGCAAGCCCACAAACTTTCAATGTCATCATAGACAATTTTGCACAGTGTGCCATACAGTTCTGCCAGTCTCTGGGCTTCCTTGTTCTTAGTTTGGACTGCTTCCCATAAGCTTTTTCCCAGCTTATCCCATTTTTCCAAGGAGAAGAGTTCTTCAGTCTTAGTAATTATGCCCTTATCTCTTCCCCAGTGTAATATCCAGGAAAACTTCTGATCTCTTAACAGGCAGGTCATATTTTTTCGATAAATCCTCTAAGGTATTGAGCGCAGTGCGCTCCGTGGCTGATACAGCCATTCCCATCCCAAATTCCCTGACTCACAGGTCAGCGGTAGCCACGTCCGATTTTCTTCTAGCACTGAGTGAGGGGATGTTCAGCACTTCCCTACCAACTCAAACTGGAATGTCTTCTCCCTATTCGACTCACTTCCGTCACGTCGGGGTCACCATATGTCGAGTCTGGAGGAGGGAACTCAGGCCAACATCAATATGATGCATAAGCTGGTTCGTTTATTGATCACAAGATACATACTTTTATACTGTATATTTACGTAACCAATTACATAAGCATTTTAGCAAGCATTTTTTTCACATGCATATCCTTGTGTATGTCTTAGGTGATTGTTTTGAGAACCAAACAGTGTTTTGATAAACAGAATGCAGATTGTTTTGAGAACCAAACAGTGATTTGATAAACAAAGTGCAGAAGGTAATATCTCAGAATGCACTATCTATCTGAGCCTGGGAATACACCTAGTTAGCTCAGACATGCAGCTACTCCCTTATCTAAGCTCTGAAGTACATCTTGCTGGTTAAAGCACATAACTATTTCTGTATTAACCCTTCATAGCTCTTAGCCTGGAACATATGTGACACAACAGCATTTTTTTTTCTTTGGTTTTTGCAAGGCAATGGGGTTAAGTGTCTTGCCCAAGATCACACAGTTAGGTAATTATTAAGTGTCTGAGGTCAGATTTGATCTCAGATCCTACTGACTCCAGGGCTGGTACTCTCCCCTCTGTGCCAACTTGCTGCCCCTGGCCTTATGTTTATCTTGTGTTTGTTCTGTATATATTTATATACTGTTGACCTCTAAGGGTCACTGGGTGTGTCAACCTCCTGGAGGAAGAGATTCACATTTGCAGAGGTCTTGATAAGACACAAAGATCCTGGGTTTGGGAAGAGGCATCCCTCCTGTCATGTTCTATTAGCCTACCTCCTCCAAGTAGTATCTGATATACAGTCCCATCCTAAATTGAAGGTGGCTCCCTTCCTTGATGAAGTAGTTTCAAATCCTGCCTTCAGATAGTGGACTATTTAAGTACTACAGTCCCAAATTGTATCTTTGGGGATCTGGCTCTCTAGTCAGACTACCCCCCCCACATAATCTATATAAGTCTGCATAATCAGTAAATTTAGAGAAATATTAATGAATGTGTATTTTTTTAAAAAAATCTATTTGAGGCCCACCTTACTCCTAACTCAGTCATGTGCATTTACCTTTCACCCCCTTTCACCTCCCTGACTCAATGCCCAGGTACCAGGAAGAGGTTGACCCATCTCTTCAGGCTCTTGAGTCTCGCCAGGAAGAGATCTTAAAACGGTTATATGAATTGAAAGTTGCTGTTGATGGTCTCTCCAAGATGATACAAACACCAGATGCAGACTTTGATGTGACAAATGTGATCCAAGCTAATGAATGCACTACTTTAACTACAAGCATGGTAGACGTAGATTCAATGCTTGGGAGGGATCATGGAGCTTTGAAAGATATTGTGATCAATGCAAACCCAACTCTGCCTCTACTCTCCTTGTTGGTGCTACACAGCTTCCTCTGTGAACACTACAAGATATTATCAATTGTTCATATGCATTCATCTGTAAAGAATGTTCCTGAAAATCTTTTGAAGTGTTTTGGAGAACAGTCTAAGAAACAGTCATATCGTGAGTATCAATTGGGTTTTACTTACTTGGATTTGGAAGGATGTGCCAAAGCCCCAGATAAAGTTCAGTATTCAAACAATGTGTCCTCACTGTTTGGCCAGACACGTAATGCCCTTAATCTAACACTTATAATTGGCTAGATATGGCTCTTTTTCAGTTGAAAGAAGGCAGCAGTAAAGCTGTCTTGCGCTCTATGAACTCTGCTCTTGGCAGAAGTCCCCGGCTGGTGGGAAATGAACTCACTGCAGCAGACATTGTAGCTTGGTGTACACTTCAGCAATCAGGTAGCAATCAGGTAGTTCCAACCACTGTTCAAAAATGGATGAAATTATGTGAAAACTTGGCCTCTTTTAACATTGCCCTGAAACTTCTGAAGTAAATTCTTAGAATGCATCTTTTTTTTTTTTTTTTTTTTTTTTAGTTTTTGCAAGGCAATGGGGTTAAAGTGGCTTGCCCAAGGCCACACAGCTAGGTAATTATTAAGTGTCTGAGGCCAGATTTGAACTCAGGTACTCCTGATTCCAGGGCTGGTGCTCTATCCACTGTACCACCTAGCTGCCCCTAGAATACATCTCTATTTTTTTTTAGGTTTTTTTTTTTTTGCAAGGCAAATGGGGTTAAGTGGCTTGCCCAAGGCCACACAGCTAGGTAATTATTAAGTGTCTGAGACCAGATTTGAACCTAGGTACTCCTGACTCCAAGGCAGGTGCTTTATTCACTGCACCACCTAGCTGCCCTTCCCAACCCTCTTCCAACAGATATTAAGAGTCATTTGTACTGACAAAGAGCACTGTATTCAAGCCTGAGTTTGATGCACAGTAGAACTGATCTATGCCTCATTACTGAACTATACCTAAATAGAGAAGTCCCTGAAACAATGGTGAATTTATTATCTGCTTCTCCTTTCTGTTTTATTAATGCATACAATGAACAGAATTTATTACTAAAGTGATTCTCTGTACATTCTAAATTTCCTTACTTAGTTGTTTGTGGTTTTAATGATTTTTTCCCCCTAAATGAATCTATATTTTTTATTGTGTTCCTAGTTGGGGACATTTCTATAGTAAGTGTGGATAAGAGGAGAAATCTTATTTAACTAGTTAAGAAACTTCATTTTTTTTTGGTCTGGTGATCATAAGATCACCCTAAGGAGGCTCAGATCTTTTATGAATTTAGTAATAATCTGTATTTTTAAGTTTTATATCTTTTCAAAAAAAATATGGAAGTAGCACCCTTGTCTCTTAGAATAACATAACATATTTATAATTTAATCTATCTCCCAGCTCATTGGTTGGTTGGTTCTTGTCCTTTGTTATTGAAGAAAACCAGGTGGCACAGTGAAAAGAGCACCAGCCCTGAGTTCAAATCCAGTCTCAGACACTTTATTTAACTAGTTATGTGGCCTTTGACAAATCACTTAATCCCATTGTCTCATCAAAATTAAAAAAAAAATAAAAAAGGAAAAGACAAAATCAAATAGTCTTTCTTCATAGTGAGCTCCCAGCTGATAGTTTGCTTGGTATAGGGGACTTTAGGACCCTCCCTTGACCACTATGACATTGAATGGGGAGATCAGAGGTAGGGAAGGCAAGTAAAATCTGAACCCTGAGTCAGACATGGTCTGGAAGAATAAGTTCCACATAACACCCTAAGCAAACTACATGGCTCATTGCCTTGGGTCTGGGCATGAGTCAGTGCCATGGGCAGAGCACTAGGTCTGGAGTCAGGAAAACCAGAGTTGAAATCCAGCTTCAGATACTTTCTAGCTGTGTGACCCTGGGCAAATCACTTAACCACTCTAGAGTAGTCTGAAAGAGATGGACAAGACTGAACAACACCCTGGGGGCAAGGGCAAGTTACTCAAAGTTGTACTATGACTCTAAGATGAAGATAATCATCTTTGCATTAGCCTTTCTCCTGGTAAATGGCAAAGTAGTATAGTATATTACTCACCGTCCATGGTGATGAGATATGAGTACAAGAAAGAGTAGTTTGGTTTCTATTCCAAGGAAAAAATGTTAATCAGACATGAAGCAAGATGCTGTTATTGTCAACAATGTCATTGTCTCTTCCTCCAAAGTTCTCCTTGTGTTTCTTCTCCCATCTGCCCACACCTTTTTTTGGAGGGGGTGAACACAGAAAAGACAAAGAGAAAAGGTAAAGAATAAATCTGGTTGGAGCACAGGAGAGTTCAAGTTAATAAATTATAACTAACATACCCTTTCTCTTGTCTTTCCCCTCTGTTGGGAGGACTGACCTATGAAGCATTAAACTCCTCCCACAACTTTCCTTTTTAGAGAACTCCCAATATTTCTGGTTAAGTCCCTTTTTTTATAAGCAGCTCTGTTTGGCTTCCATTTCTGGGAAGATTTCCCTGCCTCAGATATTCCTTGGAGATCCCTCCCCAGTCCCTGCTTCCTTTTGTGTGTAGTCTTCCTCTAGTAGTCAGTAAGTCCTTGAGGGCAAGAACTATTTTTTTTTATACCCAAAGTAGGTGCTTAATAAATGTTTATTGGGTTGAATTGAACTGATTCACTTGCTAGTATCTTTATCTCTTTATCAATCAACATTCCTTGGCTCTTTTTTTTTAAACCAGACACTGGGGTTAACTGACTTGCCCAAGGTCACACAGCTAGGTAATTATTATGTGTCTGAAATCAGATTTGAATTTAGGTCCTCCTGACTCCAGGGCCAGTGCTCTATTCCCTGTGCCACCTAGTTGCCCCTCCACAGTTCTTTCAAGAGCAAGTTCAAAAGTCACCCTCAAGAAGATTTGCTGGTTAATAGGATCCTCATCTGATTCAATCCCTTTTCCTCCAGGAAATGGAAGCAATTTTCATTTTGCATTATGGCCTTTTATATTTGTGGAGACCATATTTTCTTTTTTTTTTTTTTAGTTTTTTTCAAGGCAATGGGGTTAAGTGGCTTGCCCAAGGCCACACAACTAGGTAATTATTAAGTGTCTGAGGCCAGATTTGAACTCAGGTACTCCTGACTCCAGGGCCTATGCTCTCTCCACTGTGCCACCTAGCCACCCCGAGACCATATTTTCATGAAACAAACATGGAAAAAAAAAAGCACTGAACTTAAAAGGAGAGGATCTGGGTTCAAGTCTTATCTCAGATACTTACAAATTTAAATAATTCATCAACCATCCACTAAGTGCAAGAAACTCTGCTAGACTCTAACATTATTAAATTAAGATAGTTTTTAACCCTCAAGGATTTCATAGGAGTGTGATTACATTGCAAATCTTAAAATATTAGGGTAAAAAAGAGTGGGGAGACTCATTAAACTCCTTAGAGTCCTGTTGTACAATATTAAGTTGTCAATTGCTCCTCAAAGACTATCATCTTTATATAATGCTATCTGATGAATTGTTATCTCTTCCTGGACCAAAAGTATCTTTGAGAGCAGGACAAGTTTTCCAGTTTTCTTATCACTTGTCTTCCTGAGCTTGATCTTGACTTCTTACCTATTGGCAAAGGTAAAAAGAAGGCTGAGGATGGTTCTAAAAAAGAAATCAGAGTTGTTTTTTTTAAGCCAGGAATATAGTTTGAAAGACAATTTATTAAGCTTTTTCAGTGTGGATCAGCTATATACACCAACAACAACAACAACAATAATAATAATTTAAAATGTGAAATGTGCACAGTAGAAATTCAAATTGAATGACATCTTTTTTTTTCTTTTTTTTTCTTTTTTTGTTTTGCAAGGCAAATGGAGTTAAGTGGCTCTCCTAAGGCCACACAACTAGGTAATTAAGTGTCTGAGGCTGAATTTGAACTCAGGTCCTCCTGACTCCAGGGGCGGTGCTCTATCCACTGCACCACCTAGCTGCCCCCAATTGACATCTTTTTTTAATTAAAAAAAAGATTTTATTTTGAATTTTGCAATTTTCCCCCCCTAATCTTATATCCCTCCCCCCCACCCCCATAGAAGGCAGTCTGTTAGAATGACATTTTTTAATTAGTAGGATCAACAGGTTTAAGGGAGAGGTGGCACCTGAAGTTGGACTAGTTGAAAGGGAAAGATTCCACTGTCTGAGATGCAGGGTGGGGCACAAAAATCCAGTCAAGGCATAGCTGCCATTTTAAGCAAATACACAGAAGTCAGAGCAGGGGAGGAGCTGATGGGGAAATGGCAAGTTGTCTAGGTGGCTGACAACTAAGACAGCTAGGTGACTCAGTGGATAGAGCGTGTCTAATTTTAAATTCAGTCTCAGACACTTGCTAATTGTGTGAGTCCAAGGAATTCATTTTACTCTGTTTGCCACAGTTTCCTCATCCATAAAATGAGCTGGAGAAGGAAAAGGAAAACCACTCCAGTGTCTTTGCTGCAGAAAACTCCAAATGGGATTGAAGAGTCACTGAAAGGATTGAACAATAACTAGTCTAGTTTAAAAACATAGAGGGGGGAGTGGCTAGGTGGTGCAGTGGATAAAGCTCCGGCCCTGGAGTCAGGAGTACCTGGGTTCAAATTCAGTCTCAGACACTTAATAATTACCCAGCTGTGTGGCCTTGGGCAAGCCACTTAACCCCATTTGCCTTGCCAAAGAATCTAAAAAAAAAAACCCAAAAAACAGAAGGGTGTAAAGCCTGAAATGGAAGTTTGAAACCATATTGTGGAAGGACTTGAATGTTATCAAGTATTTTATATTGCATATATATATATATATATATACACATATTGTATATATTATGTGTGTTGAGCCACTAGGAATTAATCAGGGGTTTTTAGCTTTCGGAATACTATAATCAGACTTTTGAACTAGGAAAATTATCTTGACTGTATTTGTAAGGATATATTGAAATAGAGGATTAAAGATAAAAAGAATAAATTATTTTTAAATATTTTCCAGAAAAGGGGTAAACAAGGGAGTGAACTAGGGTATTGGTTTTCTCTGTGGAATGGAGAGGTTAGAATTTTCAAGTATAGGGGAGGCTAGGTGGTGCAGTGGATAGAGCACCAGCCCTGGAGTCAGGAGTACCTGAGTTCAAACACTTAATAATTACCTAGCTGTGTGAGTGACCTTGGGCAAGCCACTTAACCCCATTCGCCTTGCAAAAAAAAAAAAAACCTAAAAAAAAGAATTTTCAAGTATACACAGAAGAGAGCAAAAGGAAACTCAAAAAAGGGACACATTAAATGTCTTCATTAAATTTAACATACACACAAATTGTACATAACAGAAGTTCACAGTTTTATAGTTTTATAAACAATATTCTGTTCTTGTGAAGCAACTAGAGTACTGGAGCTGGAGAAAGGAAGACCTGAGGATGACAGAGACAAAGACAGACATTATCTATGGACCCCTACAGGACATTGCCAAGACAAGATTAGTGAAAGCCTTCCCTGGCTGAGATACATCCTGCAGGACACAGAAACAAAGGTTCCTGGATATTTTGGGCCACCACTGCTATTCTAACTCATTCTATTTCCAGGGCTAGTCTAGAAACACCAATGTTTCTTTGTTTCCTTCTTGACTAGAACATCTTTTAATTTGATGGATCTGCCATCTCATCAACATGAATAGTCCTTTCAGTGGAGTAGATTGCAACTTATTCTTGTCCATGTCTTCTTTTTTTTAATTTTTTTTTTTTTGCAAGGCAATGGGGTTAAGTGGCTTGCCCAAGGCTACACAGCTAGGTCATTATTAAGTGTCTCAGGTCAGATTTGAACTCAGGTCCTCCTGACTCCAGGACTGGTGCTCTATCCACTGCATCACCTAGCTGCCCCTTGTCCATGTCTTTTTATAAATCCTCCCTGGGAGAACCCCAACATACTGGGTGAAGAATATCTGCCTACAAATATCTGCACCTTGTGTAGATATCAATGGAGCATACAGGCTATCCGTAGATTGTCTCTTGCTCTTACTAAAAATGGTCCCCTCCTTTTCTGGTCACACATCTCTTAGATGATATCTGAATGAGCAACTTAATGGTATCTCTCCCATAGATGCCTCATTACTGTAGTGTGCTGCTGCTGCTGATTAGATGGTTGAGAGGATGGTGGTCCCATAGAAATAAAGAAGCTGAGAAGAAGGGCAGGCAGTTGTCTATTTTTGCCTCAGGCACAAGGCTAGATAGTGTGTGCTGGAAGAGGACCAAAACAGTGGCCACAGGTCATAGGAAAAGTTATAATTGAGTAGTACAAGATTGCAATGGCTTGAGGGGAGAGTGAGGAAGTAGAGACAATGAACATAACTTGTTGGAAATTTGGTCACAATGAGGAAGAGTTTGAGGGGATAGCAGTTGTGACAAAGATCACAGGAATAGAGCTTCATGAAACTCATAGTCCATCTATTACAACCCCTTCCATCTCACCTAAACTATAAGCAAAAAACCACACTCTTGATCTTGCCATTACTCACAAATGTTCCACTCCCATATTCATGAACTCTGAATTTTCTCATCTGATCACATTGTTTTTCTATCTCTTTCTCTGTCTTGTAACCCCAAATCCTATTCTTTGTCCTCTTCATGAACTTAATCCCTTGACCTTTTAGTTCTTTCCCAGGTCATTACCCCAACACTATCTACACTCTGTCCCCTTCCTTTAACCTATTACTGAACCAATTCAACACTACAATCTACACTTCTTTTGAATTTTTTTGCCTCTGTAGCCTATGACCGATCTTGCACTATCAAGCTCAAGGGCCTGGATCTTTCTCATTTTTCACTGCCTTTACCTCTATTCATATGCTGACAAATGAAATTAGAGAAAGTCATAAAATTGTGCTGGATTCATTACAAATTTATTTAATCTGGGCAATTAGATGGTACAGTAGATAGAGCACTAGCCCAAGGAGCACTTGAGTTCAAATTCAGCCTCAGACATTTAATAATTACCTAGCTGTGTGACCTTGGGCAAGTCACTGAACCCATTGCCTTGTAAAAAAAAAGAAAAAAATTATTTAATCTCAAGTAAACTTTCACTGAAGCAAAGCAAGCCTCTCAGCTGAGAACCCTGACTCATGTTTGACTGAAAAAACTGAGGTCAGAGTTCAGACTAGAGCTACCTTTTCTTCACAGAGTTACCTCCTCTTCCTTCTTCCTCATCTTTCATCTTCTAGATGCCTTCTGCCATGATCTCCACCTTCATTTTTGCTTTATAAAATGAGGTGGCCCTTTCCCTTGTCAAGGTAAAACTCTGTACATTCACAAATGATCTCACCATGGGATTGTCCCTTTTCCATTAACTATTCTTTCATTAATCTTTGATCTACTATAGCATACAAATATGCCCAAGTCTTCCCTCAGCCTCAAAAATTCCTAACTTATTCATTTCTCCCTGCAGTTGTCCCACACATCCTTTTTATGACTAAACTCCCTGACAAGGCTACCTGCAATAGATGCCTTCACTTCTTTTCCTCTCACTCACTTCTGTAGTCTGGCTTTCAGATTCCTCATCAAAATGTTCTTTAGATTTAACCTTCTCTTTTATATATTAAATATAATAGTCTTTTTTTCAGTTCATACTTTTGACAGTCTTTGGTCGCTGTTGATCACTCTCCCTGACACTAGCTACGCTTGCAACTCAGGTGCCATCCTTGAATCCTCAGTTTCTCCCTGTCATATCCAATCTGTTGTCAAGATCTCATAACATTCCTCATATATGCCCCCTTCTTCCCTCTGACTTTACCATCAGGCTTCATCACCTCATCCCTAGACTATTACAATGCTTGCTGGTGGGTCTCCTTGCTACCAGGCTACACTCTAGTGCATTCTTTGCTTAGCTACCTAAGTGATCTTGCTAAAGCATGGGTTTGACCATTTTTCTATATTACCTTTCTATGTAATCAACTTCAGTGGTTCTGTATAGCCTCTGAGATTTAATATAAAATCTGTTTGGTGTTCAAAGTACTTTAAAACTTGATACCCTTTTGCAGTCTTCTTTCACATTATCTCCTTCCCCCTTCCTTGGGGAGTATACTATGCTATCCAGTGGCCCTGGTCTTCCTG
The DNA here is from genome assembly GCF_037893015.1 of Macrotis lagotis. Taxonomy (NCBI): domain Eukaryota; kingdom Metazoa; phylum Chordata; class Mammalia; order Peramelemorphia; family Peramelidae; genus Macrotis; species Macrotis lagotis. The sequence continues at coordinate 637,733,597 of NC_133666.1, read as the reverse complement.
TTTCTCAAAAAAGACACTCCACTTACTGACTTTTGATATTTCTGTTGGATGTCTGCAATCTGGAGGATTGCCCCTCTCTGATATCTTTCAAGTTCTAGCTAAAATCCCACCTTCTATACTTGGAAGCCTTTCTTAATCTTTAATTCTGGTGCCTTACCTGTGTTAATTATCTCTAATTTATAAAGCTTGGCTTTTATCTCTCCCCTTTGACTGAACTCCTTAAGGGCAAGAGCCATATTTTGCCTTTATGTCCCCAGACATTAATATGGTGCATGATACACAGTAGGTATTTAATATTTGCAGAATAATTTTTCAAAGAAGCAAACTGAAACCCAAGAGATTAAAAGACTTGCCACATACACTAAGGAGCACAATCAAAATCTGAATTAGGTCTATCTGCAATTCAGTACCATTGTGACTTGATGAAATTATTTTTTATTTTTTTAGATTTTTCAAGGCAATAGGGTTAAGTGGCATGTCCAAGGCCACACGGCTAGGTAATTATTAAGTATCTGAGGTCGGATTTGAACCCAGGTACTCCTGACTCCAAGGCCAATGCTCTATTCACTGTGCCACCTAGCCACCCCTGAAATTATTTAATAATTTTGATTGTTCATACTTTGAACTGAAGTTCACTCAAAGGCAGCAACATATTGCAGACAAGGAGTTATGAGGAAAAGCAGAGGACAAGATGTCATCAAAAAGACCAGGTTAAAAAAAAGAAAATAGGTTGGTCATATAGTACAAGTGTCAGAGAAAACCAGTGGTAGTCTATAAGTTCTTCTGATATCCTCCCAATGTCAGAAGAAAATGAGGAAGGTTCCCAGCATGGCAGCACATTGGGATGACTCAAAGTGGAGGATATACAGAGGAGTACATGGAAAAATGACACCCAGGATGCAAATCCTTTGGGGTTTTGTGATACTTGTCCAAGTGCTAAAAATGCTTTAATGGCATCTTAAAAAAATAAGTGCTTAACTTGTTACAAATATACTTTTTCTCTGTGATGACAAGCATGTGCAGTATAGGTTTGCTTCTGTAATTTCAAAACTATCAAGAACATATGCACAATCACTTTAGCATTCATTGGTGAACATGCCAAACTGATCATTTGTAAATTGTATTGATTTTGCATTTCTCAATTTTTCATCAAATTATTTCTAAGTCACAAGGGTTTGATGTTTGAGTGCAAACTTATTTCCAAAGGATGGTCAAATGGATGCTCATTGCTCCTTTTGCATTCTTCACCAAAGTAGTACCCTCATTCTCCTTTATATCTTTGCAAACATACCTCATCAGTTATCTAATCATATGTTCAAAACGTTATGAATGTTTTTGCTCTTGGTACACATTTGTATACTTGATGTGGATCATCACCAATATTTTGTAGAAACAAATCTTATATTGCTTTTCATTGCAGAATCAAAGCTGTTTTCTGATTTGAATTTATTCTCTGCTTATGTTATTCTTCAATCTGGCAAATTTTCAAATGAACTGGTTGACAAAACTGGTTAGTCATCCAATAGAGTTTGTGATAGTATAGCCAATATGCAATTTTTCCTTTACAAAAATTAGTTTATAAATAAACATTGTTTTAAAAATGAATCAATATATTCAATGGACTTTATGTATATTTATCATTTAATACAGTGCTTATCATTTATAGAAAACTAACTATTTTAAATTGTAATTTACTATTCATTTTTGACAGTTTGGTTAGGTGGATACAAATAAAATAATTTCATTCCTCAGCAAGAGACCTTGTAAAATTCTTCTACACATTCCACCATAAATTTGTATGAGCAAGCATTTTCATTTATACTAGTTTTAAATAAAAATACAGAAATCAGCTCTAAGTAGAGCTAGATTTAAGATTATGTTTGGTATTGGGTCAAATTTTTGCCTATAAAAAAATCCAGCATTGAAATTAAGTTTGTATATGAGTATGCTAATTGTCTTCTAACTTATATTTCATTAACTATTATTTCACAAAAATAGTCAACAAAATTTGTAAAATAAATTTAATATGAAGTCTTGCATAAGAATAAGTCAGGCTTTATATTGTACCTACTATTGCATTTGATCCACACAACAGCCTGAGGAGGGAAGCTCTAGTCTTACCCTATTTTACAGTTAAGGAAACCAAGGTAGACAGCAGTTATAATACATAACTTGTCTAAATCATACAATGGATAAGTATATGAGGATTTGAACTCAGATCTTCCCGAATCCAGGCTCAGTGCTCTATTATATGATCTGTCAACCCAGGTAACAGTAAGCATATGAGATCTTGTTGGATTGAATAATTCTTATAGAATGTCTAAAAAAATTTGTAATTATTTTATAATTTTACATTTTAGTTTTATAATTACAGAAAGAATGAACATTTATATTTTAAAATTACATGATGTAAAATTTATTTTGAAGCTTATTAGAACAAAAGTGACTGTAATTATAAGAAAGCATTATATTTAATGTATAAATCTAAAAAGAATGAGGAATATATTGAATTACCCTCGTGGTTCACAATACTTTTGGGGGGAGGGGCTTGAGGAATAAAATTCCTCATTAGGAATAAAAAATTCCCCATTAGGAATGGGGTTAGGATATGCATTGCTGGAGAGAACCATCACAGTGATAAGATCACAGACCCATGTGGCATTAAAAAAATAAAAACAGGAAGCAAGAGAAACATAAGAATGTAGGTAGAAAAGAAAGATCCATTACAGGGGAAGAGGTCATAAAAAGAAACATTTATTAAGTGCCTATTGTGTACAGAAAACTGTAGTAGGTGGGGGGGGATAGAAAATTTACATAAAATTTACAAAAAAAATGTTGTAGTCCAGAATGGGGACAAAACACCAATAATGATGATTATCATGCTCATTATTACATTGTAAATGCCTTAGAGCAGTGATGGCAAACTCAAATAGAAATAGGTGCCACTAAACCATACATCAGGATCCCTGTCAGCTGGTACATTGATTTAGAAAACCACATAAACATAATCTATATTTTACTGCATTTATATATATATATATATGTATGTATGTATATATATATACATACACACACACACACACACACACACACATATATATATATATATATATATATATATATATATATATATATATGTATTGCCTTAAGGTTTGCAAAGCACTCCAAATATCAAATTTGCAACAACATGGTGAGGTAGGGCCATTTTCCTTGGAAACAAGGAAACTAAGGCTAAGAGGTTAAATGACTTGTCCAGGGTCAAGTCATCTAGCTAGTATCTGAGGGTGAATTTAAACTCTGATCTTTTCATTCCCATATCACATATCACAAAGTGTTGTGTGAGATCTGAGAGTTATGGCAGGAATCAGGGAAGGTGTCCTGGAGGAAAGTGAAATTAAGGTTTTAAAGAATGTAAGAAAATCAGTGCAATTTTCTGAGGATAGTATTTCAGTTATTGAGATTAGTATGAAGAAACAGTATAGGAAGTAGTCCAGGAAATAACATGAGATAAGATTAGAGAGGTAGGGGAAAAAGCAAGAAACACAGCTCCCAGCCCACTGAATCACAGGAAATGGAGGAAGAGAGTAACAACCATGCATTGGAGCTGGCTCATACAGCTCCCAAGAGTAACTAGTTTAAATTTTCAGGGTGACCATTTTGATTTGGAAATAGGCAAGATACAAAACTGGGGCTTGATTTATTATTTTGTTGATTGTTTAGATGTAAGAAAACATTCCCAAGATTTTTTAAAGAAAAGTACTTAGGTCTGCTATAATTATTATATATAATTTCATTAACTGAGATTAAAACAAGTTTTAAGAGGAGTGTAGGCTGCTTCTTATGGTCTGTCACCAAACACAACAAACATTTGAAAGATACGAGTTGAAAGTCCTGAGTTCAAATTCAACCTTGGGCACTTACTTATGTGACCTTGGGAAAGTCAATTAAATTGATTGCTTCATTTTCTTCATCTGTAAAATGGGGATACTCATTGTACCTACTTTCTAGGGTAGAATGTGGGTTTAAGAGGAAATATTTGTAAAGAGCTTTGCAAACATTAAAATTCCATATAGATGCAACTCTATTATTATTTTTGTGAGTTTTTGTTTTGTTTGGACAGAGGGAGGTGACTTTAGGAAATGACACAATATTCAAAGAAATTGCTTAGCATAGTGCCTGTTACAGTCATGTTTCTTGTTCTCCCCACTTCTGTAAAATAAAGAAGTTCATCATAATAATAAAACTGATATTTATATGTACTTTGAGGTCTGCAAAGCCCTTTACATGCTTGATTCCAACTGATTTTCCCAACAACCCTGTGAGGTGGTGGGTCCTAGAGATATGATGACCCCCCCCCCCTTTACAAAGGAGGAAATTGAGCCTTGAAGATGTTTTAGTGACTGGCTGCAATAGACACTGGGTAGACTTGGGTTACAGACAAAGTTGAATGGTCACTAAGTGGCCAGCCCACTAAGCCAACGGGAACTGCCCCCAAATAGAGGACCTGGACCCAAGCCCAGGCACTTCAGAGAACATCAGGAAGGTCCACTGTAAAGAGGGTATAAGAGCTGCTTTTAGACCCCTTCAGATCTAGTCAAAAGAATAGAAGTCATTTTCATTCAGGGTTATTGAATGGAAAGATAAAGGAGAGCCTGGTGATTGTATTTTCAAAATAAAAAGTCAAAACTTGATATGAATACAGTGGTCCAGTGTGTTCCATCTGCACTGCAATGGAAAGATTCATCATCCCAGCAAAGCACTTTTCCATGGTCCTATAGCTAATAAGCACCAGAGGTGAGATTCAAATCAAGGTGTCTCCTAACTATCAAGGAATCTTTCTACTAACTTATTGTAATAGCTTTTGGACTAGAGGATTTCCCCCCTCCCCAATCATTTTATAGCTACATATCCCCATATCCTAGATGCATATAACCTATTTTCCTGGTTAAGAATGTAACCTATTCAAGAATTAAGAATGTTAGATTTTGGGGGTAGCTAGGGGGCACAGTGGATAGAGCACTGAAGAGTCAGGAGGATCTGAATTCAAATCTAGCTTTAGACACTTAATAATCGCTTAGTTGTGTGCCAGTCACTTAACCCCATTGCCTTAAATAAATTTTTTAAAAAAGTGCTAGACTTGCAGTTGAGAAGATCTGAGTTCAAATACTGCTTCAGTAGCTAGGTGACTCTGGGCAACTCACTAACATACATTACTTTCTGTGCCTCACTTTCCTCATCTACAAAATAAGGACAAAATATGTCTCATACTAGATGAAGTGGACTGGATTTAAAGAATTAGGATGATCTAAGGTTCAAATCTAGCCTCAAACATTTATTTGCTATGTGACCTTAGGCAATTCCCTTGACCTCTCTCAGGTCTCATTTGTAAAATGGAAATAATAATAGCACCTACCTCCCAGCGCTGTTACAAGGATCAAATGAGATATTTTATAAAAATAATCTTGTGATTTTATAAGCACTATCAAATGCAAAGTACATTTTTTTATTATTAACTGGAGTTTTATCTTATATTGCTTTGGTAGCGCATCCCCCCCAGATTTTTTTTTTTAACAAAACAGGCTTTGTTTCCCTCCTTTAAAAAAATCAATAACGTAATTTATTGTTTTGCTTCTAATTTGAGGCTTCTGCCTAAAAAGCCATCATTTTCCTTGGGCTAAGAGAGAAGGTTGATCCAATTCAGTCCTCTCATAGCTAAGAAACTTGAAGCATAGTGTGGGAAATGCCAGGACTTGATTTAACCTTCTCTACACACACACACTTTCTTCTTGTCTTTCATAGATGAAACCACAAAACAAGCATTTGGAAAAAACTTGGCACAAAGGGTTCTGAGTTCTTTGATGTTGTTTTTATGAAGAGAAACCCGGGAAGTTTATAGTGCAGGACCATCAGGAAAGGGAAGGAGGAAGACAGCAATGATTTTGCCTCACTGGGTGTGAACCTTATCCTATGGAATATTTAGAGTGAGGGAAGCAAGAACAGAATCAAAGATGAGATTTTTGGTTCAAATGCCATAGACTCAGCAGCATGTGGGGCTTTCTTTCTTTCTTTTTTTGCAAGGCAATGAGGTTAACTGACTTGTCCAAGGCCACACAGCTAGGTAATTATTAAGTGTCTAAGGACAGATTTGAACTCAGGTACTCCTGACTTCAGGGCTGGTGCTGTATCCAGTGTACCACCTAGAAAGCCCTGGGGCTTTCTTTCTACAGTTTTCTCAATAAAGCCTAGAATCATCTGATTCTGATGCTAGAAATGACCTTGAAGATCACTTTTACTCCTTAATTATTGTACCAGGATCAAATATTAATTCTTCTGGTATTTAAAGTCCCCCAAACCTGGCCTCAACATTTTTTTAAGTCGTATTTTATTTTATTCTCCTTCACATTCTCCAAGTATAGTGAAATTGCCCTTCATAGTAATACTTCTCATACACTACCTGGGTTCAAATCCGGTCTCAGACACTTAATAATTACCTATGTGGCCCTGGTCAAGCCATTTAACCCCATTTACCTTGCAAAAACCTATAAAATAAAATCCCTTCTTTTTTTCAAAGTTCTTCTCAAGCACCAGGTCATTTTTGAAGTTTTTCTTGATTCCCATCTGCTTATGTATCTAAAAGTTACCATATGGGGGGCAGAGCCAAGATGGTGGCATGAAGGCAGCATTTCCTGGGAACTCCTTTCCCAAAAAACTCCAAAAGCCATCAAATTATGACTCTAGCCAAAATTTAGAGGGGCAGAACCCACAGAAAGACTGAGTGATACAGTTTCCCAGTCCAAGATAACTTAGAAGTTCTGAGGGAAAGGTATGTTTCACCAGGATCGGGAGTTGGAAAAAGCCTCAGTTGTAGCGCAGCCCAGGAACAGTTTGAAGGGGCAGTGAGAGAATTCTGCTACACCAGAATGAGTGTGGGAGTGAGAAGCACAGGCCGCAGAACCCGCAGTGAGAATGGGAAGAAACCAGCCTGCACCTCCTGAGCACAGCCACAGGGAAGACAGAAGAAATTTCTCTGCTCTCCCTGAGGAGGCAGGACTGTGCTGTTTGCCCACACATACAGATCCAGCTTACAGTTTGGCCTTCCATACTAAGATAGCCAAGCAGGGCTCCTCCTTACAGCTCCAGGGCAGAGGGGAATGCTTTGGTCATCTACATATCAAAGCATAGGCAAGAGAGCATAAGACCTTAGAAGAATAAAGGTCCCAGTGGGGTGTCCCCCCCCCAAAAAAAATTCAAAGCCTTAGAAGTGCTGTAAATTAGTCTTAGGCTGAGGAAATGAGTAAACAACAGAAAAAGAAGAATCTGACCATAGAAAATTACTTTAGTCTCATGGAAGACCAAAACACATACTCAGGTGATGACAAAATCGAAGATTCCATATCCAAAACTTCCAAGAAAATAGAAAATGGGTTCAGACTATGGATGAACTCAAAAATGACTGAAAAGCAATTAAGGGAGGTGGAGGAAAAATTGGGAGAAATGAGAGCGATGCAGAAAAATCATGAAAACCAAATCAGCAGCTTGATGAAAAAATACTGAAGAAAAATAATATGTTTAAAACCAGTATAGGCCAAATGGAAAAAACAAAACAAAAGGAAAATGAGGAGAAGAATGCCTTAAAACAAAAGCAGAATTGGCCAGCTGGAAAAGGATAAAAAAGCTCTCTGAAGAAAATAACTCCTTCAAAAGCAGAATGGAACTAAAGGAAGCTGATGAGTTTGCAAGAAATCAGGAAAAAATAAAACTCTTCCAAAAAAAAGCCAAAAATTAGAAGAAAATGTGAAATATCTCATTGGAAAAACAATCAACCTCAAAAACAGATCCAGAAGAAATAATTTAAAAATTATTGGGCTCCTTGAAAGTCATGACCAGGAAAAGAGCCTAGACTTCATTTTTCAAGAAATAATACAGCAAAATTTTCCCTGAGATCCTAGAAGCTGAGGGTAAAATAGAAATTGAGGAAATCCACCAGTCACCTCCTGAAAGAGATCCCAAAAGAAAAAAATTCCAGGAATATTATAGCCAAATTCCCAAACTCCCAAATCAAAGAGAAAATTCTAAAAGCTGCCAGAAACAAACAATTCAACTACCAAGGCTCCATAATCAGGATTACACAGGATCTGGCAGCCTCTACATTAAGGGCTCATAGGAATGATATGATATTGATATATATGATATGATATTCTGGAAGGCAAAAGATCTTGGTTTACAACTGAGAATCAACTACCCAGCAAAACTGAACATCCTTTTTCAGGGGAAAAGATGGACTTCCAGTGAAGCAGGGGACTTTCAAACTTTCCTACTGAAACAACCAGAGCTGAACAGAAAGTTTGATCTTCAAGTACAGGACTCTGGTGAACCATAGAGGGGGTGGAAGAGAAGGACTAACTATGAGGAACTTAATGATATTGAATTGTTTGTATTCCTGCATGGGAAGAAGATATTGATAACTCATATGAACTTTCTCATTTATAAGAGCTGTTAGAAGAAGCATATATAGACAGGACATAAGAAGGAGCGGAATATAATGGTATAATATAGTAAAAAAGACGGAATCAATGAGTAATAAAGGAAAATACTGGGAGGAAGGGAAAGGAGATGAAGAAGTTAAGAAATTTTGCATAAGAGGCAAGAAAAAGCTTTTTCAATGGAGTGGAATGGGGGAAGGCAAGGGGGAAGGAGTGAGCCTTCATTCTCATCAGAAATGGCTCAGAGAGGAAATAACATACTTACCCTAGAGAAAAATGAGAAGAAAGGGATGGGATAAGGGGGAATGGGGGAAGGGGAGAATAGGAGATATAAGAGAGGGAAGATTGTGGGGGAGAGTACTCAGATACAACACACTTTTGGACAGTGCCAGGATGGAAGGAGAGAGAATAGAATAAATAAAAGTGAGGAGGAATAGAGTGGAGGGAAATACAGCTAGTAATAGCAACTGTGGGAAAAATATTAAAAGCAACTTCTCTGGTGGACGTATGCTAAAGAGAGCAGCTTACCCCAGAGACAAAGCCATTGGAATCTGAACACAGGCTGAAGCACATTTTTTTTCTCTCTCTCTCACTATTCTTGAGGTTTCTCATCTTCTGTGGAGGGGAGGGGGTTTATGTTTACTCTTATAACAAAATTATTGTAATAATATAAAGAAATCTAAATCCTTCACTGATTCCTAAAAAAGAATATCTTGTAGTTTTTTTATATACTTATTTTGTAAAACATATATGAGCACAGCCTCTCCCCATAGAAGGTTTTTGTGTTTCCAGTATCTTGTTAATTATTGAAAAAACAGACCAGGAAAAAATGGTTCTGCAGTACATTAGTAAGAGAGCTGGGACTCCAAAAGAGATCATGAAAATTTCTGTTTAGTCAGTAAACAATGATTAAGCACCTACTATGTACCACTGGGGATACAAAGAAAGGGGGGAAAAAGCAGTCCCTGCTTTTATGGAGCTTTTGGTCTAACAGGGGAAACAATATATAAACAAGTATGTATAAATGAGCCAATACTGCCATTTGCAAGATCTGGGGGAGTGTGCAAAATGGCTGGAATAAGTCTATCCCTCTCTGTTACAGGGAGGCAGAAATTGTTAAACCAGGAGCAATGTAATTTTTCTGGGATGAGGTTGGGCATGTTGGGTTTGAAAGGAGGAAGAAAGCTCAGGATATACCCAGCTGAGTTTGGAAAGGGCACTGTGTCTGTAGTTAGAAAGATTCAGATTCAAATCCTAGCTTGACCACTTCTGCTTATGTTACCTTGGACAAGTCACTCAACCTTACCTTCCAGTTTCCACATTTGAAAAATGTAGAATAATAAGTTATGTCTCTCACAGAGTTATTTCAAATAAAATATTGGTAAATAGCAAAACACAGCATAAAGGTTGATCGTTAATACTACTAAATTTGAACTTAGGGTCTTGAGATATATGCAGCCAGGTTATAGCCTTGATCTTTTCAACATTCACAAGAATTTACTTCCATGTTCATGAAATCTGAAATTCCTTTATCCAATCACAATACTTTCATCATTCCCTATGCTTTATTACCCTTGTGACTTAACTTTCTGCAGTCTCATTTCCCCTTTTCTTTCTCATGCCATCAATCTTGTGCCATCTGCATTCTAAGTCTATCCAGTTCTTTTCATTTTTAATCTGGTCTACAAGCTGTTGATAACCATATTCTCTAGGATACTCTTATTTCATGACATTTCTCTCCTGATCCTTCTTAATTTCCCTTGCTGGATCTTTTATATAATATCCAATAACCTTAGATGTCCCTCAAAACTCTTTCCAAATCTTGATTCCTTTCCCTCTCACTTGGTGACCATATTAGCATCCACAGGTTTAATTATCATTTCTATACAAATGATTCTCAAATCTATACATACAGCTTATCCTCCTGAGTTCTAGGGCTTTTGGACATCTCTAATTGGTTGTTGTCCCATAGACATCTCAAAATCAGCATGTCCAAAATTATCTTTCTACCCAAACTTTTCCCATCTAAACTTTACTATCACTGTCAAAAAAATACCACTATCCTCCTAGCTGGCTGGGCTTAACTATTCATTCCCATTCATCTCACATATTCAGTTTGTTACCAGATCTTATTTTTTCTACCTTTCTATCTCCAATTGGCACATATATAGTCCCTGAGAGTTTAACATCCATTTTCTTATTTGATCTTCACAACATTGTGCCATAGGTAGGACCATGTTCCTTGCTAAATTGAGGCCGCCCTTGAGGAGGTTAACTGACATTCTCAAAGAGGTAGTAATTGGCTAAACCAGGAATTGAGGTCAAGCCTTTTCTCAACTTTTATCCTTTCAGACTTCTCTGCATCATGCATCATTCCATATTATTCTTTCCAGTTGAAGATTCTTTTCTCTGGGTTTTTGTGACTCTATTCCCATGCTTCTCCTCCAGGCAATCCTTCTCAATCTTCTTCTCCCACCCTGGATTATAATTCAGATAATGACCCTACCTGTGAATACATTCCAAAGCTCTGGTCCTAGACTCTTTTCTCTAGTCTGTCTCCTTTAGTCATGGGTGTCCTCATCACCTCCTGAGAGATTAATGATCATCTCAGTGCAAAGGATTCACAAATTTAGGGATCTAGCCCACATTTCTGTTTTGAACTCCTACCAGTTGACTATTGGGAAATTTTAAATAGGTAACTAAGTTCAACATGTTCAAAACTGAACTCACCAAACTGACCCTTTTTCAAACTTAAATTATTTTTGTATACAAAATTACCATAATTTCAATCACTCAAGTTTGAGACCATGATATCATCTTTCACTTCCCTCAACCTACATATGCATTCAGTTGCTAATTCTTCTATTCTCTATCTCCACAGCATTTTTCAATTTCTCCCCCTATACTTCTAGAGCCTCCACTAAAACTCAAGTCCTTATTACCTCTCATTTGGACTATTTGAAAGCTCCCAATTGGCTTCCCCAGTATTAAAGTCTTTACTTGAATGCATTTTCTATATATGTGCCAAAGTGATAATCCTGTAGCTAGGCTAGGACTAATTTTATTACTTCCCTGCTAAATAAATCCTAGTATCTCTTTGAGTCAAACTATAAACTTGAGTATATACATTTACAGTCTTTCATATTTTGACTCAAACCTAGCTTCCTCATTTGCTACAAATTATTCTTCATAAACCACAATTCATCCAAACTGATCTTCTCCAGGGAAGTAAACCTGGAAGGTGCTCCCCTTGCTGTCTCTTAAAAATTCCAGGTTTCCCTCAAGGTCAGCTTACTGGCCACCTTCAGCAAAGCTTTCTTCCTTTCTTCCCAAATCACTGCCTCCTAGATGGTTTTGCTTTTGGATTTGTAGACCAGTGCTTTTTTATACACACATACACACACCCACATATATAAAAAATTATACAAGTTATTCAGCACACATAGTGGTAGGTACTTAATATAACTCCCCAACAAAGTAATTTGAACTTTTCTCACAACTCTGAGGGAAGTATAAGTATTACAAGAACAAATAGAATATAAGTAGTTAATCTAGACTTATTGACTCCAAGTACTTTCTGTATGCTTTTTTTTAATCATCCAACATGCTCCTTTCCTAAGGGCTCTACTGAATTTGAACAGCTCAATGGCAAAGTAAAACTTTAAAAAAGCATATGGAAAATATTGACTATAGGCTTTTGTTTTCTGTCATCAAGAGCAGACAACATTCTCTGTCCTTCTTACTTCTTGCTGGAGGAACTGGTCTTAAAGCTTAGAAAGGTATTTTCTGTTAAAAGCCAGGGGAATGCCTGTAATCTTCATTGGCTGAAGTAGATAATTCATGGTTATGAGATTCCCTTTTTAGGTTATGGGGTAGAATACAGATTACAGTAGGTTTCTTGGTAGATTGGCTTTTTCCCAGGAGTCAGGAAATCAGAATAACTTGGTTCAAAGGGTAGCTCTGGCTGTGTGTGGCTTGGGCCATTGCTCTACTTTTCTGGGCTTTAATTTTCCCATCTATAAAATATTGATTTACTCAGAGTTCTGTGAGCTTGCTTAACATTTTAATAGCTATATTTCAACATAACTGGTTTCCTTTGTAATTCATGCATTTTGTGGATTTAAAAATATTATTCTGAGAACATGTCCCCAGATGTCCAAAGGGGTCAAAGGTTTCCGCCAGATTTAAATCCCTCTATAATTTGATACTTTTGTCCATGTTTCATTACGAAGTCTTCCAAAAACTTTATAACCTTATGGAATTGTTTTAAAAGTATAAAATACATACATTGACAAAAGCAACCATCAAATTGAAATATAATCATCAAAATATTTTCTTAAAACTCTAAGGGTGGCTAGGGTGGTGCAGTGGATAGAGCACCTGCCCTGGAGTCAGGAGTATCTGAGTTCAAATCTGCCCTCAGACACTTAATTACCCTAGCTGTGTGGCCTTGGGCAAGCCACTTAACCCCATTGCCTTGCAAAAATCTAAAAAAACCCAACAGACTCCAGGTTTAGAATCTTGCTGTAGATAAACTTATCAATCCACAAGTATTTACTAATTATGATGATAAATTTATAATTAGAAAGCATCTTAAGAGGTCATCTAGTTATTTTTTAGAAGAGAAAACTGAGGCTCAGAAGTGATGTGATTGGTTAGCAAGTGCAAAGCCAGGATTTGATTTCCAATGGGGTTTTTTTTTGCAAGGCAAATGGGGTTAAGTGGCTTGCCCAAGGTCACATTTAAACTCCTAGATTTATTGACTTTCAAGTCCTGTCTGTGAGTGCCTTGGCAGAGCCAGACCAAATGATTTCACAGGCTTTATAACAGGTCTTTCCCCACTCTTGTTCTAGTCCAACCAAATTACTAAATTTCTATTTTTGTCCTGCACTTTCCCCATCCTTTGCCAACTATATTGTACCACTTTTCAGTCTCTTTCAATCTCCACTTGTTGAAATCCCACCCTTTTCTTCAAGGCCCACATTGCCCTTTGAATTCCTAAAGCAGTTGAGCTGGGACCAGACCTTTGCATTCATCTCACCTTCTCCTGTATCCTGATTATTTGTTTTTGTATTTTTAGATTGTGACCTCTTTCAGAACAGACCTCTTTCCAGGTTTGAGAAATAAAAGGTTAAATAAAAATTTGTATGGACTTCCTGATAGTGCTGGGGGAAAAGATTTAGATTTGGAGGCAAGAGTACATTGCTCCAGAGAACTAGATTTATAACCAGACCAGTATTCTTTCCTGCTTTATTTCTTACCACCTGTGTGAAACATTGGGGGACATTTTACTTCTCTGGGCCTATTTTCTCATCTATAAATGAGTCTGACTTAATGACCTTTAAGATCTTCTCTAGTTCTAAATCTATGATTCTATGAAAAGTACATCTGGTTTGAAAATTTCTTTTGGATTGTGATGTGTTAAGATACCTGTATAAATCAGCATCTGGTATTTTTTGAGTCATTGATAAAACCTCCTCCTCTTCTTGAAGCAATTTTACCTGATTACTAGCAATATGTACTATCTGTGGCGAATAGAACCTCTGAAGTCATTTAGTACAGTAAGGACAAAAAAAATCTGTCCCTGTAAACTTGCCCCTTGTTCATTTGGGGTCAAGCAGGATAGATTTAATCTTTGTAGCATGTATATTCCTTTAAATACTTGAAAAGTGCTAAAGTCTCAAGTAGTTGTCTTTAGTTCTTCATCCAGATCTTTGGCAAGAACTAAGGAACTACGATATGTAGCAGGATAAGATCTAGTCAAGGTCAATGCAAGAATTTTGCTCAGCCATGAATGCTCATAACAGGGGTTTTTGTTTTCTTTCTTTCTCAAAGGGCAACAGATGAGAGGGAGAGGATTTTTACTAATTGAAAAAAAAATGAACTCCAATGTCTCATTAAGGAAGATGGATGATTTTCTCTTGAGTTTAGTCAAATTGGCCCTTGAACAGTGCTAGCCTTCTAGTCTAGATGTTAGTACTTCTGCTCAATCTGCTGTCCCAGTAAAAAGAATACTTCTTAGCTTAGGTTTTGTTGAGTGGCACAGATTAAACACTGGCCCAGCCAAACTTAGTCTGAAAAATCTCAATCTCACAACACTGATCACTAGGTAATAGATTTTCTTGGGGATAGGGATCCAGAGCACTTAAGCTTCTAATATGAATCAGAAGGGCTAAAATTTGTGACAGTGGAGATGATACTCACATGTGATGAAATCTTGGAAAATGATATATACACAGAGTACAAAACAGAAGTAAAATACTCTTATGAGGGGCGGCTAGGTGGCATAGTGGATAAAGCACCCGCCCTGGAGTCAGGAGGACCTGGGTTCAAATATGGTCTCAGACAATTAATAATTACCTAGCTGTGTGGCCTTGGGCAAGCCACTTAACCCCGTTTGCCTTGCAAATGTAAAAAAAAATACTCTTATGAGCTAGAAAATGGAGAAAAACTAACTGGAGATCAGGGAAAGGGCAGAGATGAAGTTTGAGGGAAGAAGTTGTACCGAACTAGGTTTTAATAGGATGGGTAAAAGTTTTTAAGTGGAGAAGAGAGGGAAAAGTGAGACACCATTAATAATCTGATCACCTTTTAGAATGTGCCAGCAAAACTAAGGGCCATTAAAATTCTACTTTGATGCTTCACATGAGATGAAACTTTCTATTCTTGGCCAGAATATTCCATAGAAATCTCTATGCCTATGAGAAACTAGGATAATGGGGAAAATCTACAAAGATAGAATGGAACAAGACTGTGGGGGGACTTTAATAGAAAGTAAAAAAATGCAATTTTGATAGTCAATGAAGTGTTTTGAATAGGGAATGTCAAAAACAGATTTAATGAAACAATCTGAAAGAAATATGAAAGACAAATTCAAGGCAAGAGAGTGGATATGGGAAGGTTCATTGGGGTTATCAACTTGGTGGTAATTTGGGTTTAACACAAGGTGATATAGAAGCTGGACTGAGTATGAGCTATGGGAGGTAGAATCAATTAAGAATTAATTTATGGGAGGTATAAGATTCTGTGAAAGACTTAAGTGGTGATTGTTTTTGGCCATTTGAGAGAAATTGGTACAGAGTTCTGGAATCAATTTATGCTCATGGCTTATGCAGGCCATGCTCTTCTACTTGCATCCTCTACTCAAGACTTAACTCTTTACTGCTTGGGAGTCAATTTTTTCCTTATCATCAAGCTTTAGCAGATAAAGTTTGGGACATACATTTAAGAGGAAACCCATTCCACTATCAGTTTTAACAGTTTTAACTGCTTATTAGTTAATAAGCTACTATCTGCTTCCCATTAATCCAAATGGTCTCAGTTCTACTGAATCACAAAGAATACTGATGACATTAACCATGAAAATATTTTTTGTTTTAGGTTTTTGCAAGGCAAACAGGGTTAAGTGGCTTGCCCAAGGCCACACAGCTAGCTAATTATTAAGTGTCTGAGACCGGATTTAAACCCAGGTTCTCTTGACTCCAGGGCCGGTGCTTTATCCACTACGCCACCTAGCTGCGCCTATGAGAATTTTTTGACTTATTTGACCATAACTCTAATGCTTCCCTCAATTTTCTCTTCTCAAAGTTAAATATCTTGATAAAATCTTGATGATAAAAGTTTCTAGACCCCATCCTACCTTGGTTGTCTGTTTCTAGACTCATGCTAGTTTGCTTAAAACTGGAACATAACAATCTGCTTACAAGAGTCAGGGAACTAATTTTCCTCCAGTATACCAAAAAAAGCAAAACACCCCAAATCCCCAATACAGGTTTGAGTCCTATGAAATATTGATAGATTTGTCACAATTATAATATCCAGTGCCTTTCTCACAACTTACCTTTTATTTCAAATTACAGTTTGTTGGAGAAAAATACTCTTGAAGGACTGGATACCAAATCATTTTGAAATAGCAATAACTATCCATTTTTAAAAATACAATTACAAAAATTTCCTCAATATACTATATAGTTTCATTGCTGGGGAAACTGAAAAGCAGTCTGGCAGAAACTAGGCATAAACCAATAACTTACATCATTTGCCAAGATGGCTAATATGGAGATATTACAAGTAAGTTAGACAGGCATAGAACATATTTTCTATCATTTTATGGATAAAATAATCTATGAATAAGAGATAAGAGAATTATCAGATATAAAAGGGTAATTTTGATTATATCAAATTTACAAAGATTTGCATAAATAAAACTTATGTGGTCAAGATTAGAAAGAAAGCAAAAAACGGGGGAAATTTTATGAAGACTCTCAGAGAAAAAGCTGTATAACTCAAATATATAGAAAATTGAGTCAAATTTATAAGAAAATGCACTATTCCCCAATTAATAAATGATCAAAGGATATGAATAAGCAGTTTTAAGAAATCAAAACATATTCATATGAAAAAATGCTCCAAAGCCTTATTGATTAGAGAAATGCAAGTTAAAACAACTCTGAGGTTTCAGCTCACTTCTTTCAGAGAGGCTAAAATGATAAAGGGGGAAAAAAGATAAATGTTGGTAGGAACTTGGAAAAACTGAGACAATAAAACTGGTGGTGGAATTGTTAACTGATCCATCCATTTTGGAAAGCAATTTGGAATTATGTTCAAAGAATTATAAAACTGTGTATACCCTTTAACCCAGCAACATCACTATCAGGTGATCAGGCAAAAAGAAAAAGAATTTGTATGTTTGAAAATATTTTTAGCAGTTTTCGTTGTGGTGGCAAAAAACTGGAAATTGAAGGGATCTCATCAACTAGAGAATGACTGAATAAGTTGTGGTATATGATTGCATTGGAATATTACTAGGCTGTAAGAAATGATGAGAATGACTTTTAGGGGGCAGCTAGGTGACACAGTGGGTAGAACAATGATCCTAAAGTCAGGAGGACCTGAGTTCAAATTCGACCTCAGACACTTAATAATTACGTAGCTGTGTGGTCTTGGGGCAAGCCACTTAACCCCACTGCCTTACCAAAAGGAAAAAAGAAGAGCAAGAGAAAAGATCAAATGAGATTAATTTTAGAAAAAAATAGGTTAAAACTCATGAAAATATGAATGGTGTAATAATTAGAACTATATATATATATATATATCAATATCTTTGAAGAACTCTGAATGACTAAGTTTTTCTGAGTAACATGAACATTCAAATCAATTAAGCACTTGTGAATGGAAAATATTATCCACCTCCACTACCTATACTCCATAAATGGAAGTATGTATTGTATGGTTCCACATATATATCAAATTTTGACCTTTAAGTGGGGTTGGGAGGGAGGGAGACATAACCTGGATTCAAAATTAAAGAAAATAATACAATATTACAAAATAATGTAGCTTTTCCTTAACTACAATTTTCCATTAGTGTTCATTAGTACTTTTTATGAAACATTTAGTCTCGATAAGTATATTTACTTACTTGGATTTGTAACCTCATCAGAATGGGCATGCCATCCCCCAGGGTGAATTACAAGCCCTTTTCATGCCATCCTATACAAGACTCATCCACATCCATGTCCTTTACTATTTTTCTAATTCAGGAATTGCTATGGATGAAAAACCTAATCTGGTGAATGGGTCTTTCTGCACTTATCTTGAATGGTCCTTGCACATCATTTAGAAATATGCTAAAAAGTCATTAGAAACTTTGCTCCATAACTTTCATTAGAAACCAAGAGAACTTTTGTAAAGTTCAATAAATTTAACAACAGCAACAACAAAAACATTTGCTGTACTGGTTTAACTGTTACACTTTATACAAAAGTTACAAGTGAAGGTGGTATGCTACACATTTTATAAATTCTATACTGTGAAATCATTCTCAATTCAATTTTACAGAGGCTTTATGTTCATAACACAGAACCTGAGATATTTGTAGAATTTGATAATATAAAAGCTGAAAGGGTTTCTGTATACACATGAGAAAAATAAGTTCCAAAGTAAGGAAGGAACTTAATCAAGGTTACCAAGACACTTAGTGGCAATATCAAGCAGTACATAGTTCTCTATTCTTTCCATCAAAACACTTCTTCCCAAAAGTCAGATGAAGATAGAATAAAATGATCATTTCTTACCAGTCAACTCTATTCCCCCCCTTTTTTTTTGTTTTTTTTTGCAAGGCAAATGGGGTTAAGTGACTTGCCCAAGGCTACACAGCTAGATAATTATTAAATGTCTGAGACCAGATTTGAACCCAGGTACTCCTGACTCCAGGGCTGGTGCTTTATCCATTGTGCCACCTAGCCACCCCAGAACTCCCCTTCCTTTTTAAGAATACTATTGCACTATCAAAAAAGAATTCTGACTAGTAGAGCTGAAATACTGCTGAGAATGCTTCTGACCAAAGTTAAGAAAAAGAGCTGTTTTAGTAAACCTTACTAGTAAACCTTATAAAAATGTCAGGTTTTTCCATACCCTGCTTAGAACTTCAATATTACTTAGTTCAAAGATCCAAATCCAAACATGGCAATTGTAATTAATACTTTAACCCCAAACAGACCACAATACACAATGCTCCCAAATTTTAACAGCAGTTTAAACTGAAGTCAGGGCTTTATTTCATACATTCCATCCATCAGTCCATTACATGAGTTAATCATTGCCATTATTACTTAAAACCTGCAATCTCAAAGCCAAAGAGATTGAGATTGTGTCTGAAGTCCTTGTCTAATGTCTCTTCATGGTGTGGAAGTGACCCTGGATTCTTGAAGGCTGTGCAACTGGAGTGCAAGCTGGAAGGCTTCATGGATAGAACTGATGAACTGATTGCCTGTTGTTGTCCAAGGACAGGCTAATGTTCTCAGAGGCTGTGTCACTAAAAGACTTGCCATCAGGTAATTTTTTTCAGCCACAGTAATTCAGAAAGACCATCAACTAAGTAGAGGGAACTTGATCAACTTTGATAGAGGAAGCACCTATAGAGATGAAACCATGGATCCCAGAAATATGAAAGTATGGCTTGAAAGACATTCCTCTTTCTTCTTGGGTGGCAAAAAGTTATGGGGAAATGTCTAATAGTTTGTGGCTTAATCAACAAAAAGTGATGCGGCAAGTAAGGGATTTGGATTGCTGCTGTGCCTTCTCCTTAAAAATGAAAGTTTATGTCCAAATAGGGCACTCAAATCTTTAACCACAAGATGGTTTTATGTCACAGAAAAACAGATTTTTAGATCTAGAAGTCTTCAGAGATCAACTAGTTTAACTCCTCAATTTTACAGAAAAGGAAATAATCCCAGAGAGAAGTAGTTTTCTCCAGATCATACTATTAGTGAGCAGTATTACCTGGGACTAGAATTCTACTGCAAAGAAACTACAGAAGGAAATTACATTTCAATAGTTGAAAAAATTTCAGAAAAATAAATGAAAGATTATATACACATACACACATGCATTATATACAAATATCTTTCATTTATTTCTCCTAGAGAATGTGTGTATATATAAGTGACTAGTCATATATGTATATATATATATATATATATATAATACAGTGACATGTCTCTAATATATACACACAAGTACACATATGCATCCTTTGAAGTAAAATGCTACTTTAAATAATATTAAGCATTCTTGAAAATAATACAAATGAGGACTAGAGGGGTTGATTCTGCTGCAGCTATAGCAACAATCTTTTAATAATAAACAGTGTCCATCAAAGTATAAAACACTTCTCAATCAGTCCCCATCCAGAACATATAGGCACTGAAGCACAACCCCACTGATCTTATTTTCTGATTAATATAACTTTTAAGAAATGCTTTGTAATATATGAAAGCAGCATGGTATAGTCAAACAAGCACTGGAACTGAAGTCAGAGATCAAATTAAAATCCTGTCATTAATAGATGCTTGACCACAGGGCAAGCCATCTAATATCTTTAAGCCTCTGTTTCCTCATTTATAAAATGGGCATAAAAATATCTATCTCACAGGTATGATTCAAGTTAGGTGAGGTGTAAATGAGATAATGTACAGTGGTACAAATTACTCGAGACAAGCAATGGTTTTGGGTTTGTGCTTCTATTGACATTAGGCTAATAGAACATTTGACCTTGAACAAATGAAACCAGATTAAGCAGATTTTCAAACCTTCAGTTATTCGTCTCCTAGTTGAGTGCTGGATTTTGTGACCTACACATTTCATGGCTTTCTTGTGTGTTGTGGTTTTAAAAATGGATAAGGAAATGTGCAAAAGTTGTAATTTTTTTTTTAGGTTTTTGCAAGGCAAATGGGGTTAAGTGGCTTGCCCAAGGCCACACAGCTAGGTAATTATTAAGTGTCTGAGACTGGATTTGAACCCAGGTACTCCTGACTCCAGGGCCGGTGCTTTATCCACTGTGCCACCTAGCCACCCCTAAAAGTTGTAACTCTTAAAAGACATACTTCAATGATTCTTAGAGATATTACAACAGCTATTAATTTCATAGGATCACTAATGAAACAGGATCAAATGCCTTGAAGTGTAATGAAGTGTAAAGGAGGTGTAATAGAAAATAAAAACAATACCATGAACTGACAAAATGTTGCTGCAAAGCAGCCTCAATCCTCAGAAAACAAGAATTGACCTTTATGAGGTCCCTGGGAGCTGGGATATCGATTGCTTTACAATATGAAACAGGCTTTTTGAAGTTGGAAGAACAGCAAGATGACCATTGTAAAACAAACCAAAAAACCCATTTCCCCCTACTCCCATCCCCACTCTCAGCTTATATATATACTGCCTTTGCCAAGAGGGAAAAAATGCTTATCATAGGCAAGACAAAGACCAAAGAATTGAAGATTGGAGAAAGATAATTTTCACTGATGAAAATGAACTCTTTCACGCAAAGACATAAAGTTGTTAAAAGAAGTTCTGGAGTCAATAAGATTTGACGATCTTCAATAGACTGTAAAACAGTCACCCCCCCCCCCCCAAATATATATATATATATATATATATATATATATATATATATATATATATATATATATATATATATATATTTTACTTCCAGTGAGTCTGAAAGTCTTGTCACTGAGAGAATGATCAATGCTGATATTATTCCAAGAAGCAGAATTATTCCAGATTCTGAAAATTTCCCAAAAAGAGATGGACTATATTGCAACGTGGTCCTTTACCATGCCACTGTCACAAAAGGTTGAGCACAAGAGATGGGAGGTAAACATACTACAAAGGCCCACAAATTTTCCCAATTGAAATTCTACTGAAAATCTATAAGCTAAAGGCTATATGTCTTGGGAAAATGGACTGTTCAAAGTTATGCATAACATCCAATGTAATAAAGCATGGTTTCGTGATGAAGAATTAAAGAATGTGTCAATATCTTATAAACTCAGTGAAAGTCAATAAATTTAATTATTTTGCTTTGTCCCAAGTAATTCACATAGGACAATACATAAGTAAGGCACTTTGCAAATCTTAAAGTGCTATATAAAGGTTAGCTATTTTTGTTATTATTACTCAAATGATCTGCACAACTTCCAGGACCCTTAGATAAAAGAACATTCAAATTGTCTAGCTTTCAGTGGTTCTGAAGTTGGAATAACTTTGTATAAAGTTTCTATAGTTTGTATATATGATTTAATTATAACCCAGCACACATACTGAATAAAGGAATATGAAGTCAGCAAACTCCATTTCTAAACCAAAGCATGGACCCCCCATCTTGAATTTAAGCTTTTTGCCCTGGGTATTTTCTTTTAAACTGATAACTGATGTTTTATTAAATACTTTTCCTCTGAACCACTGAAGGTCCTTTTAAACAACATGTTGTTGTCACTTTCAATTATGATTTTTCTATAGGGGTGGCTCTTTTCCCTATAGTTCAATTTTTATTCTTCCACAATAAAGATGCTAATCTTGCCCTCCTGCACAAAGGTGTTTCATTATTTAGGCACAGCAATTCAAAACCAAAAGGTACAATCAATAGCATTTTCTTCATTTACAGTCCAGGAGGCCTGGGGAATTATTTTTTTTAACATCCTCTATCTCAGACACACAATTTGGCTCATATCATAAAATAGAAATGGCTAGTTAGCTCAAAGAGGGTATAAGACAGAAATTTATTTGCCAGGCACAATGCCCCCTCACCCCCAGGGAATAGAAATACTTGCATACTTTGATATTATGATGCAAAAATGCACCTTTGTTTCCTGAATGTGTATTTTCCCCCATCCCTTAAATCCCAGACCTCATTCTTACTTGGAATGGAAAACAACTGCAGCACCCCCCTCCCCCCTCCCCCCACAGCCTGTCTAACTCATACACTCAAAAATCAAATGTGAATTCTAGGGTTTTATACAACAACAACAACCAAAAAAACATTTTTTTCAAAACTAGGTCTTCTATTCTACTGCATATATCAAATAGTTATCTAAACAGTGATATTATTCACACAACAGAAGGGGGGGGGTTAAAATGAGCTTTTTATTAGAATGCAATAGTTGAGATTTCAAGAGGGATGCCCTATAGAATGTTCTTAAATTAAATACCTAACTGTGGCCAAAGAGAAAATCTGACTAGTGGAAATCTGCCAGTAATTCCCTTGTGTGTGTACATATATATGTACATCTATTCATAGACATGTACACACATATTTATATATAGTGATGCATTCAAATCAGAAATAATCCTGGCACCAATTAAAACAAAAAATAGGTTAACTTCTGCCACTTTAGAACAATCTGAAGGAAAATAAGAAAAGTAGATTCAATTCTTCTCAATGTTTCTGTGGACTAAAAGGAAGAACCCAAAACTAACAATGTAGGCAACCCTGACTTTAAGGATGGGATATCTAAAGCTCTACCCAAAATGAAACACTGAAGTGATGTGATGAGAGGAACATGCTTGGTATGTATGGACCAAAGGAAAGGATGGGTGGTCAGGAAGAAAAAAAAAATTCAGAACTAGGCAGTCTTTTGCATACTACCTAAAGCACACCCATCTGGTGATTTTGCAGCTGACACTGAGAAGAGCACACACTAGGATAGCTCACAGTTCTGTCCATCAATAACAAACAGTAGGAAAAGAAAAACAAACAAAATAAAAACCCCAACCCCCCAATCTCCCCACCCCCCACCCCAAACCAGCCATCTTGGCTTTGCCACAATCTATCTCCTCACTCTTTTCAATAGCATGCAGCTTTCCTGAGTTTCTAGTTTTGTTTTATTTTTCAGTTTTTTTCTTGTTTTGTTCTTTTTGATAAGTGTCCTAGTTTCTGGAAACTTAAAAGTAAGCAACATGCTCTCCTGCTGGAGGAATGTGGCTGAGGCAGCAGCTGCTCAACGTTCAATAATTTCAGGGCTAGACCTTCGAGCTTCTCATGAAGTCTGTCCAAGAAATTCTGCTGAAAATAAGACGTCTATGCCATAGGTTCCTATTAATGGTGCCTTCCCGAGCACAAACCAATCCAGGAGGAATCATGCCCAACTGGAATACTTGAGTTTGTACTTCTTTATCACTAACTCCATTATTACAAGCCGATTAAAAAATATTTCAATCTGTAAGATTGCCGTGAGGGGAGGCAGTCAGAAATGGGTGGGAGGATGGAGGTTAACAAAAAATAAAATAAAATAAAATCCAACCCACTAAACACATTTGTGATCACTGGGTTCTGATTTCACTATTCACACAAGGGCATTCTTGGTCTCCAGTGCATCTCACATGTTCCTGTGACTGGCAAGGTACTAAAGTGAAAGAAATCAAAGGCAGAACAAGTCCATTTAGTCCCAATTTTGTGCTGGTGATGTGAAACTAAAGACGAAAAACAAACCAAAAAAAATCCCACGTAACTTCCCCCCCACCCCCAGCCAAAGTAATGTTAATTCCACCCCTTCTGCCCTTCACCACCAGCCAATCTTGAAAATTTTCTAGCCAAAGTATCAAAAAGTTCTGTTTCCACAACCCAGCTGTTATTCTCTTATCATGAGAGCAGTAGCACTACGAAGTTGAGAATTGGTCATCTTGCTTCCTTCAAAAAAAGGGGAGAGGGCATATCCAGCTGTTGGGTTAAAGCAGGTCCCACAATGGTGTGGCATTAAAAAAGGGATGGCAGAAAGAGGGAAATCTTCCACTTGGGCTTTGCTTTGCATTATTTCCATGTGGCAGACTGAGGGATGGATCGTGGTGGGATCATGTCTAACAGATATTCACGCTGACGTTCTAATGCTGAAGAAGTTTTATGTACTGCTAAACTAGGGTTAACAAAAGTAAGAGCGCCACCTGAAACAGAAAAAAGAAAATCATTAGGCAATTTCCTAAAGAGATGTCCAATAAAGGGTAGATTACATACCTTTCAGGAGGCTCCTGGCAAAATCTCCCCAAAAGTGATACTGTCAAATACAGTCTAAAACAAAATCCATCTCACTTATACTGAATGCAATGGTAAGCAGCTGGACATATCAATGTGCTTAAAAACAGAATCAAGAGTTTGAAGGATTCTCTTTAGAGTTGAGAATCTTAACCATTTTTGTGCTGTCATGGACACCTTTAAGGCAGTCTGACTAAATTCATAAAACAATATTTTCAATTCATAAAATAAAATATAATCCATATATGAAATAACTATCCGAATATTTAAAAAATAAAAGCTAGAAGATCTTCAGACATTAGGAACCCTTGCCTTAGGTCTCACCAGTCACTGACTGTCTCCCTGAAGATTTCTGGGAAGAAATTCAGTCTCATACCCAGTTAGGTGGCCTGGTTTCAAAGTCTGTCTCTGACACTTGACCAGTCATATGATCATGAACAAATAATTTCACTTGTCTGGGATTCCTTTTCTTTCATTTCTTCTTACATAAGGTGGTGACACTTGCACTGCTTCTTTCATGGGGTTTTTGGGATGGTAGTGCTATAGCAAAGTTATCATCTACTCATCCTTTTTGGTAACTGGAATCTAGTGAGAATAATGTATCACAGAAGAAGCTTGGCATTTATTCCATCCTTTAACTTTTTTTTAGTTGTTTTTTTTTTGCAAGGCAAAGGGGGTTAAGTGGCTTGCCCAAGGCCACACAGCTAGGTAATTATTAAGTGTCTGAGATGGGATTTGAACCCAGGTACTCCTGACTCCAGGGCCAGTGCTTTATCCACTGGCCACCTAGCCGCCCCCATCCTTTAACTTCTTACATCATTTTGAAATGGAAAAAACCCCAAGCTATTCAGGTACAAATTTCTTTGAGAAAGACAAGATTTCTTATTTAAAAGAAGTGTTCCAGTTGGGGAATGCAAGTAGTTATTTCCAACTGGATTAGAAACCCTTCAAAGTGAGAAAATGTGTCTTGAAACCTCTTGTAACACTATGCTACTTGGCACACAGTAAAGGTGAATGGGCATCCATTAAAGGATTCACATTTTAAATATGAGAGCTATCTGGCAGAGCACAACACAAAGATATTCATAAATGGATTATTAATACAATCTTCCAAAAGTATATAAGTATATTTATAATTGTACTTGTATGTATATATTTGTAATTATACACTCTCTGGTCATCTAGCTAGTCTAGCCTGATCCTTTACCTATAGTATAAATTTCCTTTACAGAATTCCCAAACGAAGTCTAGTCATTCTAGTTTTTGTTTATATTCCTTTTAATTATTATTGTTTTGGTTTTTGCAAGGCAATGTGGTTAAGTGACTTGCCCAAGACTGTCACACAGCTAGGTAATTATTAAGTGTCTGAGGCTAAATTTGAACTCAGGTCCTCCTGACTGCAGGGTCAGTGCTCTATCCACTGCACCACCTAGCTGCCCCTATAACCGCCACTTATTAAATATGTATTATATTTAATATGCTCTGCTTTGAGTTCAACAGTTTAGATAAGGCTAAAAACCTGTTTACAATTATGAGGGGTCTATCTAACCAGGCTAATAACATCAAAGTAATATTTGCAAAGAATTATCATGTTATTTCCTTAGTTTCCTGTTCAAAAAGCACCAGGGGTTCCCTGAATTAGTACTACAAATTTAGCACTGAAAATTCTATCTTCCCTCTTTGACTTCTTCAAGGTAGAGTTACTAAAAGTACAATTTAATTCAACAAAGAATTGAAAATTTGTACATGGATAAATCTAATAATTCAAATTTCAAATGGCTAAATGGAAGAAGTGATAATTTATTAAGTCCAAGTGCAATACTCATCTCAGATCTTGCTGAGAGCATTCCCCTATTTCTTCCAGCCTTCTGTATATGACTGTTCATCTTTCTCCATCTCACAGATGATCAGATGTGGTCATCTGATTCTTTCCCTTAACCATGTTCTCTTTCCCATTATAGGTTCAAGGTATTTTAACTGGAAACTGGTCAGGTTATAGAATTAAAAGAACACTGGATTTTAGGCTTGAATAACTGGGATCAAAATCACTACTTTTTTTAGGGCCTTAGTTTCCTTATCTATATAATGGGGAGAAGATGAATTAGATGACTCCTAAGTTCTTCATAAATCTAAAAGTCTAAGATTTCAACTACCTTGAATAAGGGTGAGAAGTGGGAAAATCATATATGTTCATTGAAAAAAAATTTAAAAGAGCAATGTCTATAGAAAATAAGTTGTTAGAAGCTCACCTGCATTGATGGGAGTCTTCTTCCAGTTGGTGGTAGCATTGCCCTTGCTGACAGGTCTCTCAGCATGCTTACCTGGCCTGGTAACAAGTGCTGCAGCAGCTGCTGCATTTTGCAATTTAGGTGACTGGCTAAATGTGTGTAAGACTCCTCGGGGGGCACCTGGGGGACCTCGGGCCAGCTGGCTAGAAGTCTAGTACAAAAAAAAAAAGAAACAATCAGAAGGGTGGTAGAGCATGAGCCTGCAATTTCATAATGCTCACTACAGCTCTAAGAACTTCCTTCTTCTGCCTCCCCCACTCCCCACCCCAGTATCCTACCAGTCAAATTGCTCTATCAGTTAAAAACTGGAGATCTCAGAATTTATACCAAGTGAGGGGAAAAAAGAAGGGCTGGTGCTATCATGGGTGGACTGAGAGTAACTGAGGGAGGTGCTGGGTCAGTTTTCCTCAAAACCTCAGTTCTGACTTGCAACCAACCCAGCATAATTACTCTGGTCACAGGCCTTTCCCAAGCAGATTGCCAATTTATGTCAAGGTTTTATGACTTGCCCAAGTGGAGAGGTGTATATGAGATCACTTAGGGCTCTGATAAAAACTGACCCTTATTTACAGAGTTTCCTGGAAATGCTGCTCTCTGCCTCTTCCCATAGTCCCTTTCACAATCTCTGCGCAAATGAAATGCCTCTTTGCCTTCTGGCCCTCTCCAGCTCGTTTCACACCTCTCATACCTGGAAGACTCTTCTGCCTCTTCTCAATTTTTTAAAGTCCCTTTTAAGGTTCAATTTAATTCCTCCTGCTTCATGAAGACTTCCTAGACCACCACCACTGCAACCTAATCCAAGTCAAAGTCTCTCTCCTCAAATTTCTCATAGCAATAGGCTTAGACATCCTATTTATAAGCTCTCAGCACTACCATTTTTTTGCTGTATTTATCCTCAAAAAAATTGTAACTTTTTTTTTTTTTAGGTTTTTGCAAGGCAAATGGGGTTAAGTGGCTTGCCCAAGGCCACACAGCTAGGTAATTGTTAAGTGTCTGAGACCAAATTTGAACCCAGGTGCTCCTGACTCCAGGGCTGGTGCTCCATCCACTGTGCCACCTAGCCGCCCCTAAAAAATTATAACATTTTTGAGAGTGACAACTATACCATATCTCTATTTCCATAACCTAGTACAGGGCCTTGCAAATGGTGGGTGTTAAATCTGAGGGCAAGTATAAACCTATAATACAAAGAATTTAAAATGCAGGAACCTGCAATTTCCCAAGAGGAAAAAAAAATTGTGTTAAAATGTTCCATGATTTAGAACTAGCCTAATGATGAAAATTTCCTCAGATTCTAGAATAAATACAAGAATTTTAAGTCTTTGTATCAGAAACTGAGTCACAGTGTCTCACTGTTCATAACCAACAGAAGAAAGGGTTCTAGGAAATCATCATCATGGACCAAAGAAAAGGAATAATTTGGGAAAGACCTTAAAATCCCTGGTAGAGCTATGCCACATAAATATAATGACATTAACTGTTTCAACTGTTTCACGCCTTTCAAGGCAATACCCTTTAGATTGGTTTCAATAGAAAAACTTCCAAGTATTTATTTTCTA
This sequence comes from Macrotis lagotis, assembly GCF_037893015.1. Taxonomy (NCBI): domain Eukaryota; kingdom Metazoa; phylum Chordata; class Mammalia; order Peramelemorphia; family Peramelidae; genus Macrotis; species Macrotis lagotis. The sequence goes on along the minus strand of NC_133666.1, from coordinate 637,704,955 downwards.
TTTCAACTTTAACCTCACAGAAAGATTTTGTTTTTTGAAGTAGCATTTTTGTCCTCTATATTGTGAGGATTTGAAGTTCAATATTTGAATTCCAAATTAGAACTTTCAAAAACTAAATGACAACATTCAACATTACAACAAAGCAATCACTAACTCAGTGAGAGACAGATCAACAAGTTCAATAATGGTTAAGCCAAGTTTGAAACAATTCACTTATAGGAATTAGGTGCACATAAAATCCACCATTTGCTGAGTGTCTTCAGACCACTTTATAAAAAAGATAACATACATGAAAGATAACCCCTGAATTCCAATCTTGGAATGTCCTGTATGAAGCCAATTCAGTCCTATGTAACTTGGCTACCACAAAATCAGTAGAAAACTCTGCACTATACTTGGGAATTTGTTCTAAGTCCAGAGTATAACAGAACTCATCCTATTCCATAAAGACAAGAATTTAAGACTATATGGAAGAATCAAGGTACCTTTGGGTGTCAAATGACACTGCCTGCAAATGAGTCAAATCTTACCAAAGGTCCAAAAACTAATGGCTCTCTGATGGATGTTGTGAAGTCTTTTCCTCTTTACCTGTTTCAATGAATGATGTTGGGTCATTGGCTCTGGCTTGGTTTGCACTGGAGAAGACGTCTGTTGTAATATCCGCTGTTCAATCTCTTGCTCTTGCTGCAAAGCCTTCACAAAAGCAGCCTTCAGGCGATTGGTATGTTCGGCCTTCAGTGCCTTTTTCTGATTTGAAGTCATACAAGTTTCACACATAATGATTCCATTTTTTTCCTCTCGCCATCGGCAGGTGAAATCAGTCTTACATTGAGCACACATGTAGGGCTCATGGGATAAAGTTGCAGTGGAAGTTTTGCCTGGGGAAATCAGATTAGTTTGAAGCTTAGGTCAACAAAGAACATTTCCTTGAGAAAAAATTAATCTTTGTAAGAATGTACAACTCCCATTTCTACAGTATTTTAAGGTTTATAAAGCACTCTCTTTTTAACAACTGACTTGGATCATACAAATAGTATAATCAACACAATTTTTCAGCTAAGAAAACAAAGGTCCAGGGAGGTGAAAGGATTTTTTCAGTATTGTAAAGCCTAGAACTTAGTATCAGAGCCAGAATTTGAACCCAGGTATCAAAAGCAAATCCAGTCCTTTCCCCACTAGACCTGTTACCTTCTAATCCCTATTTTCATGGAGAACAGTATGAATTACTGATTTCCTCCAAATTTAGCACTTAAGATTTCTCTGGCCTAGGAAAAATTTGCTCTTTTCAGTGCTCTTGGAGTGACAATTTGATGTATTATAAAGAGTTTTCAGTTAGGAGAGAAGAGAACATGGATTCCAATTCTGCTCTCACACTTACTGGAAGGAGGACCTTGGGCAAACCATTCTACTCCCATGAAGCTGTTTTCTTTATAAAATGCATAAAATTTTCTTATTTGCCACTTCATAAGTGTGTTGTAAGAAAAAAGGTTTCTTAAATTTATGCATTATGGAAACATGAATTTTATTATTATGATTATTAATATTTTTTTTGGCAAGGCAATTTGAGTTAAGTGACTTGACCAATGTTATACAATTAAGTATTAAGTATCTTAGTCTGAATTTGAACTCAGGTCCTCCAGACTCCAGACTCCATGCTCTAGACACTGCACCACCAAGCTGCTCCCTAGGAGTATTCATTTTTAAATATTTTTATATGCCACATCTTCTATTTAGGCATCTCCAGTAGACCTTGCCCAAAAAGACTAGAAAGAACTAGAAAGAATGTTAGAGAGAGAGCTAAGATGACAGAGTACAGTTTAACATTCTGATATTATCCTTCACAAAGATATAGGGAACATATTAGATTAAGAACTAATTGGAAACCTTAAGAAAAAATCACAGCAGGGGGGAGGGGGCGCAGAGCCAAGATGGAGGAATGAAGGTAGGAATTCTCACAAGCTCTCTCCCAGAAGACTCCACATACCTTTAAAATAATGACTCTAACCAAATTCTAGTGGCAGAATTCACAAAAAAGATTCAGTGAAATAATTTTTCCAGCCCAAGACAACTTGGAAGATCCTTGGGAAAGGTCTGTTATGCTTAGAAAGGGCCACAGTGCAGCTGCACTGGAGTCTACCAGTTTGAGTCATCCAGGAACAGACAAGGGATATCTGGGTATCTGCAGTGTTGGCAGTTTCCAGACCTCTCAGCCCAGGGATTTCCAAGGTCAATTGAGATGCTCAGCAGGAAACCTCTACTACCACAGAGTGAGAGTGGAGTCTAGTCCAGTGCAGACCCAGCCCCAGGGGACCAAGGAACAGGTCTGGGAGCCACCTGTCAGCTGCTTCAAGAGCAATAAAGGGGTAGAGGAGATTGCAGAGGTCTTTATGCTATTTACTGCTGAAGCAGAACTCTTTTGCTTTGTCCATACTCAGATCAGGTCACACAGTCTGGGCCCCAATCTCAGGAAAAAGAGCTTTACTGCTATGGTTCTCCTTATAGTTTCAGGGTAGAGGGGAGTGCTTGTAGTCAACAGACCAGAGCACAGGCCGGGAGAGCAATCAGAGTTTCTCAAGAACTTGAAGGAATTGAGGTTCCTGGGGGATGTCCCTGAAATCAGCAGCAAAAACCCTCAAAAGCTTGGTTCAGTGTGCCTTCTACCCTGGAAGTAGAGCCCCACCTGAATAGAGTTACAATCAAGTCATAGGCTGGGAAAATGAGCAAACAACAGAAGAAAAAAATCCAACCATAGACAATTACTTTGTTCCAATGGAGGATCAAATTATATGTTCAGAAGTTAATACAGTTCAAAGCTTCTGTATCTGAAGTCTCCAAGAAAAATATGAACTGGTCTCAGGCTATGCAAGAGCTCAAAAATGATTTTAAAAATCAAGTAAGGGAAGTAGAGGAAAAACTGGGAAGAGAAATGAGAGAAATGTGGGAAAATCATGAAAATCAAGCCAGCAGCTTTGGCGAAGTAATTTACAAGAAATACTGAAAAAAGTAACATTTTAAAACCCAGTTTGGATCAAAATAGAAAAAACAGTTCAAAAGGCCAATCAGGAAAAGGAAGTCTTAAAAGGCAGAATTGGTTAGATGGAAAAGGAGATACAAAAGCTCTCTGAAGAAAATAATCTCTTGGGGTGGCTAGGTGGCACAGTGAATAGAACACCGGTCTTGGAGTCAGGAGTACCTGGGTTCAAATCCCACCTCAGAAACTTAATAATTACCTAGCTGTGTGGCCTTGGGCAAGCCACTTAACCCCACTGCCTTGAAAAATCTAAAAAAAAAAAAAAAAAAAAAAAAAATCTCTTAAAATGTAGAATGGAGTTAAAGGAAATAGATAACTTTGTGAGAAATCAAGAAACAATAAAATGAAATCAAAAGAATGAAAAACTAGAAGAAAAGGTGAAGTGCCTCACTGGAAAAACTGACCTTGAAAACATATCCAGGAGAGATAATTTATTGAATTACCTGGAAGTCATGACCCCCAAAAGGCCCTAGACTTTATTTTCCAAGAAAATTGCCCTAATATCCTAGAAGGAAAGGGCAAAATAGAAATCAAAAGAATTCACTGAACACCTCTTGAAAGAGATCCTAGAATGAAAACTGCCAGGAATATTACTGACAAATTTCAGAACTCCTAAATCAAGGAGAAAATATTACAAATAGGCAGAGAGAAACAATTCAAATATCATGAAACTACAGTCCGTCTAACTCAAGATTTAGTAGCTTCTATATTAATGGCTTGTGGAGTTGGGATATAATATTCTGGAAGGCAAAAGGACTTGGATTACAACTGAGAATCAACTACCAGCAAAACTGAACATTCACTTTAGGGAAAGAGAGAAGACATCCAATGAAATGGGGAACTTTCAAACGTTCATGATGAAACAACCAGAGCTGAATAGAAAGTTTGATCTTCAAGGAAAGGACTCAGGTGAAACACTGAGAGGGTGGATGAGCAGGGAAAATTGTCATGGATTTAATGATGCTAAACTGCTATTCCTGCAAAGAGAAGATGATACTGATAACTCATACGAAACTTCTCATTTATTAAGGACAGCTTAGACTGGGCTCCTGCTAGCTGTTGGTATACCCCAAATGGTCTGATTCAATGCAAAGCCCTACTTAGTTGAACTCTGCAAGTTTTAGGCCTGTGTTTGTGTCTATTCAATCTTTCTTTGAGCCTGCCCCTGTTTGGAATTTCTGGTAAATTGGTGTTAGACTAAGTCAGTGCCCATTAGATTTAGAGGCAGAAGTTCATGTGCTGCAAAGGAAAGAGCAATGAATTTAGTGCCAGAAGACCAGCATTCTTTCCTGCTTTATTTCTTACCAGTTGCAGAAACTTCGAAATGCAAATACAGAATTCAAGAGAAATATAAAAAAATAAATGTGAGTGAGCTCACATGTGACTAACAAGGGCAAATTGTTTACATTTTAAAATGGGGATATGATTCATCCATCCCCTGAAAACCATCAGCATCACGTCAAGTCAGAAGGTCAAGGGGGACAAAAAGGAGTGAAAGAAGAATACACTGGAGTGGGAGGGGAAGAGAATTCACATAATGAGAGTGTTCAAGTCTACACAAACTAAGAGGAAGAGCTGAGGAATAGGCAACATCTGAATCTCAGTCTTATGTGAGCTGGTGAAAGGAAGAAATAACATGAAAACACACACTCTAACAAAAATATAGATATAAAACTAGTTACAAATACATGTCACAGAAGGAAAAAAGGCAGGAAAGGGAAGATGTGAAGGAGGTGAGTAAAAAGGAGGTAGGTGAAAGGAGGAGGGATAAGCAGAATAAATTCTTAAAAGAATGAATGCAAAAGTAAAATATATTTTGAGCTGCTCACAGCAACTTCATAAAACTTAACTATATATGAGCATAAAAACCTCACAAATGCAAAAAAGCAAAAAATATCAAATGCATCTTTTAGATAAATAAAATTATGTTGAATAAAATAAATGTTGCAATAGAATTATGCTGAATAAAGGGTTTTGAGGCAAAGTTTAAAAATTAGTTGGAGACAAAACCATCAATCTTGGAGAATAGATGATTCACAAAATAAATCACAGGAATAGTCAATAATTTCATTAAAGATACTGATAATAAGGCAATTTGCCAAAATTCTGGGGATGCCAAAGTAGTCCTTAGGAGAGAATTTATATCTCTCCAAACATTTTTATCAATAAAGCAAATAAAGAAACAATCAATGAATTAAGCATGCATCTAAAAGCCCCCCAAAATCTATAAACCTCCCTATTAAAATACCAAAACAGAAATTCTAAAAATAAAAGATATCAACAAAACTGAAAGCAAAATTGTTTTCCTTAATTTGTCTATTTCAGGGCAGCTAGGTGGCGCAGTGAATAGAGCACCGGCCTTGGAGTCAGGAGTACCTGGATTCAAATCCGACTTCAGACACTTAATAATTACCTAGCCGTGTGGCCTTGGGCAAGCCACTTAACCCCATTGCCTTGAAAAATCTAAAAAAAAAAAAAATTTTGTCTATTTCACTTTGTAGAGGTTCATTTTTAAGAAATGTGATGGAATACTACTGCGCTATAAGAAATGACAAAGAGAATGTTTTCAGAGAAACCTGGGAAAACTTAAATGAACCACTTCAAAGTGAATCAAGCAAATTAAAGTAGAACAATTCATCCCATAATCATGTAAAGACAAACAATTTTAAAAGATATAAGAACTCTGATCAAGACAACAGTCAAATACAGTTCCAAAGACCTCACAATGAAACATGTAATGCACCTCCCCAGAGAGAAAGATGTGATAAGACTTAGAATGTAGATCAAGGAAAAAAAAATTTTTTTTGACATGGTCAATGTGGGAATTTATTTTGCTTGACTGACATTTTTGTTTCACAGCATTTTGATATTCTTGCTTCTTCAATTGGGGGGGGGGGTAGGAAGACAAGTCACTTTCCTTCTCCCTAGTCTTATATTTCCTTATTTATATAATAAAAGCAAAAGGGCTAGATGAGCTCTGCCATTTCTATAAGTTCATTTTAGTCTCACAAAATTAATATGAACATCAGAAGGCAGATAAAGAAACTGAGTCATGTTAAAGCTTCTCTGAGGTACCACCTCACACCTCTCAGATTGGCCAATATGACCAGAAAGGACAATGATCATTGTTGGAAAGGTTGTGGGAAATTTGGGACACTATTACATTGTTGGTGTTGGTGGAGCTGTGAAGTCATCCAACCTTTCTGGAGAGCAGTTTGGAACTATGCCCAAAAGGCAACAAAAATGTGCATACCCTTTGATCCAGCAATACCACTACTGGGCCTATACCCTAAAGAGATGACGAAAAAGGGTAAAAACATCATTTGCACAAAAATATTCATAGCAGCCCTGTTTGTGGTGGCAAAGAACTGGAAATCAAGTAAATGTCCTTCAATTGGGGAATGGCTTAGCAAACTGTGGTATACGTATGTCATGGAACACTTCAACTTGGATCAATGTATACTATGGGAACAATGTAAAGAATGGCAACTTGCCTTCTGTGGGGGTGGGGTGGGGTGGGGGGGAAGGAAGTAAGATTAGGGGAAAATTGTAAAACTCAAAATAAAATCTTCAAAAAAAAAAGAAATTGAGTCATGGTGAGAGAGTCAATAATTTGCTTAAGATGATATAACAAATTAATGACAGAATTCAGGTATCCTTATTCCTAGGCTCAATGTTTTTCATAATTTCCCACAATAATATGCATTAGTTCTCTACAGATTCAGGAAAAAAAGCTCCTATTTCATGGAGAGAAAAGGAAACAGGTCCTAGTAGAAGTCTCAATTCCCAAAACATCACTATAGCCTCAGTCTGATAGTACTGGGCTACTCTAAAAAAAGAAAGAGAGAGTATTTCCTTCTAGAATATTGACTGTGAGCCTAAGATATCAGTTTTCTCCAGCAAAAATCAACATCAAAGAGTGCAGGAGTTTTCTCAATTATGACAATCTAAATGCTACTATACAAAAAGCAGGATGTTTAACAACAGTCAGTTTCAGGGGCAAGAAAAACAAGAGTATACACACACATTGTTAGCTCACCTTGAGTTTCTAAGAGATTCTGTACCACTTCCTCTAATCCGACTAGGTATATAAATTCATTGTTGGCTGCGCTGGGTAGAAAATTCATCTCCGGAGCAGGTGGTTTAGGAGGGGGAATCTCTAACAGCGTCTTTTCCAACTGTTTGCGTAGGGCAAGCTTTGCAGCAGCTTGCCGGCTGGCTGGTGAATCATTGGCATTCACTATGGATGCAACACCAGTGGTAGTTGCATTACCCTGAGCAGATGTGACTGTTGTACCTTTAAGTGACGTTGGTGAAGCCTTAAATATGAAACAAAAGTCAAAGAGAAAAGCATAAATATGGATAAGTCCCATATATTAAACAGAAAAGGGGTCCTGTTTAAAATGTGGTCAAATCAAAGAGCTCAAAGTGGAGAGGAATGATTTAATAATCATTGTCTAGTCTAGTTGTTTCCCTCCAAACCTTTTACCACCTGCTTTTAAGACTTTAACACCTGCCTATTCTGGAGTTCAATGAAGTACTTTCTACCTTCAATTTCTCTATAAAAATGACACATCAGGTTTAACTTTTTGTGTTTATATAAAAAAGAACTGCAGGACTTACAAGAAAATGGATTTCAAGTAACCTTGGCAAAAGTAAGACACTGAAAAAAGACAAATTATTCAAACTGTATTCACCAATCCTCCTAATTTCAAAATGAAGACAACTAAGAGTTCATATTTTCGGGCAGCTAGGTGGTACAGTGGATAGAGCACCAACTCTGGAGTCAGGATGGACCTGAGTTCAAATCCAACCTCAGATGCTTAATAATCATCTAGCTGTGTCACCTTGGGAAAGTCACTTTAGCCCTATTGCCTTAAATAATAAAAAAAAATAGAAAAAGAGTTAATATTTCTTGCCAATTTATCCCTTAATAGAAGGTTCAATTATCTTATATTTGTTTTTGGTAGAGGAATGATTTTTAACTAGGGGAAGACAACTATGGGGATCATGGTAAAAAGTTTCAAGGATCTAAAGATATACTGGGAATTTTACTGCTAAATTTTGTTGGTAATATGCAGAAAGACTAAGGATCTATGTAGGGTTATTTTATATCTTACAATTTTACTCAAATTGTGTTATTTGAAACAACATTAAAGGGCTGTAAAGGTGAAGTGGGAAATGAAAGAAATATGTTTATTTGACTACAGTCCAGTATAACCACTAGCTCCCAAATGAGGAAGTAAGTTCATTAAATTTGGATATATATTTAGAGATCTTCTTACTGGGGTCTCATTGTAGTTACAGAGATTACCCTGGTTTTCCTAAAAGTAAGCATTGTGTTTTTCCATAAAGATAAACTCAGAACTCACCTGTGGGATATTCACCAGCAGGCTAGTGTTGGGGACATTGGTAACACGGATGAGACCCTGCTGTATAATTCTCTGACCCTGAATCTGCACACTGGGAACAGATGCCCGAGGAGCCAGAAGGAGAGGAGGTGGCCCCGTGCTGGAATGCTGCCTGATGTTATGGATTTGCTGGGGAGAGACAGAGATTGGCTGATGCAATGGTTTCATGAAGCAAAGAAATGATGCAATGGAGATGGTAGAAGATAAGGACAAAAAAGCAACAGTATTACTATTATCACAATCAATATAATTCACATGTTAATTATAACTGCGGGATCCAAGACTCAAGAAAAGATCTTTAATGAACTGACTGATGATTGTTTCAGTTGTGGTAATAATGAAAAAGTCCCTTGTTTTATATGCACAGAAGAGTGCAGCTAGGTGGCACAGTGGATAAAGCACCGGCCCTGGAGTCAGGAGTACCTGAGTTCAAATCCGATTTCAGACACTTAATAATTACCTAGCTGTGTGGCCTTGGGCAAGCCACTTAACCCCGTTTGCCTTGCAAAAAACCTAAAAAAAAAAATCTTACAGAAAAAGATGGTAGAAGATTTTGATACAATAAAATAGAGACAAGGGAAGGAAACTAATTTAAAGAATGACAAGAGGGGGGCAGCTAGGTGGCACAGTGGATAGAGCACCGGCCCTGGAGTAGCTGAGTTCAAATGTGACCTCAGACTCTTAATAATTACCTAGCTGTGAGGCCTTGGGCAAGCCACTTAACCCCACTGCCTTGCAAAAAAAAACAAAAAAACAAAAAAATAATGACAAGAGAACCAACTACTCCACCAAAATAGAGATAGTAACTTATATACTTATTATGACAAGAGAACCAACTACACCAACAAAATAGATAAAATCTAAATAGTTATTATATAAAAAGATAGAAAAAAGAAAAACCCAACTAAACAAAGTCATTTTAAGGAAGAAAATATGAAGATTGCAAAGATAAGAAAAATAGAAAAAGGCAAAAGCTTTTTATAATAAACTTTTCTATTATTAAGAAAAATGGAATTATCAGATCTGAACTCTAATGACAGTCTCAGATATATTCACAGAAAAGGCAGAAATGGTCTTAAAGAGAATACAGAGTAGGGCAGTTAGGTGACACAATGCATAGAGCACTAGCCCTGGAGTCAGGAGGACCTGAGTTCAAATTTGGACTCAGACACTTAATAATTAATTACTTAGGTGTGTGACCTTGGGCAAGTCACTTAACCCCACTGCCTTGTAAAAAAACCTCAAAAAAAGTAAAAAAAAATTATTCTTTTAAAAGCCATTCATATCCCTTAACTACTTTCTTGATGAATTCATTATAGACAGTAACCTTCTGATAGGCCTCCCATCTCATTTTTGCCCTGCAAAAACTTTAAACAAACAAAAAAAACCAAAGAGATGAAAAACAACTAGAATAGGCCAAGAACATTAACAGAAACTAAGGAACCCAATGGGAAAATTATAACATTGAGAAATTAATTCACAAAATATATGAAGGGAAGAAAGATGTCAGATGTAAGAAAAAAATCTTAGTAATATAAAAAAGGGCATTAGAAGGATCATTCACAATTGATGACCAAATGATTACTTGCCCATCCATATAAAATTTTTTGAGAATAACTTATATAAACACTGAGGACTTGAGGACTTCTTCAATGACATTATTTATGGCAAACAAGTTTTTGCAAGCAAACATTCTAGCATAGATTTACATGTTTACCATCACACAAATGACTGAAAGATGGAAAATCTACAAGATCTTACTATGCTTGATATTTGATTATTAAAAAGCACCAGTTTAGTTAAGTGTTACATATCAACTTGAAGGCTATCTTTGAACCAGGTATGTCTTTCATTCAAAGATTATCAAGAGGCCAGACTGAAAACTCTTTTTTCCACTTTATTTTTCTTATCATTTTGGGGGAGGGAGGCAATATGGTTAATGTAGACATGTGTTGAATGACTTCAAATGTACAATAAATTCTGTATCCTGCCCTCTCATTGGGTGGGGAGTAGAGGGAGGGACAGAATTTGGAAATAAAAAAAATTATTTTTAATTCAAAGATGATCAAATTCTTTGAATGCCATAAGAGAGCGACTGTGTTCAATAACCCTTTACCATTAACATCAAGAAAAGGAAAACTGGTAATTTTGCTAGAGATGTTCACCACTATCACAGAAGAGATCCTACAGAAATTAATAAGAGATTGCTTTTAAAGATTCCTTTTAAGTAAAGTTATCCAGGTTATTCCTGTTTGTGAATGACATTGTCCCAGATGTAAAGAGTCCAAGAACCTTTTGTGTAGGGTTTGTATCCATTCAAAAGAATCTGGCCTAAAATCAAATTGCTAAGGAATGTCTACTGTCTAGATTATAACACAAAACTTATAGAGCTGATAGATATATCACTGTATTATTTTTGATGGAAATTGAAAATGAATAATGATTGGGACACAGAATTAAATAGGATAGTGGGTTAGATAAATAGTCTTTGGGAAATTATAAAGTTTCTTTAATGACTCCAAATGTCTCTCAGAAGTATGGGCCCAGCTTGTTAATATGAATAGTCTAGGGGCAGCCTAGGTGGCTCAGTGGATAGAGCACCGGCCCTGGAGTTCAAATCTGGCCTCAGTCACTTAGTAATTACCTAGCTGTGTGGCCTTGGGCAAGCTACTTAACCCCATTGCCTTGAAAAAAAAACCCAACAAAAAACAAACAAAAAAAATATGAATAGTCTACCCATGTTGTTGAATGGATAGCAGTCATGGAACACTATGCAGAGTCTCTAAAGAATTAAAAGTGAGCACCATGCAGAAGGTAATGGAGAGCATGACATAAAAGAAACTGTGAAGAATAACAATACCAGATGACATCAAAAGATGGTATGATTGTAAAGAGATGGTCTGGTCACATGGCAAGAACACAACTATGAGTGCTATGAGTGATGTTTTTGTCCTTCACTCTCAAAAATTTGACAAGCACATGAACTGGAATTGAATGAGGAGGGTGCTGTGCTAAGTTAAGTCACAGCCTTACTTTCTCTTCAGAGCCATCTGGAACCAGTGGTCAGATATGAAACAGGATGACTGGAGATGGCTCTGGATGTGAGGCAAGCAGGATTAAGTGACTTGCTTAAGGTCACATGGTAAATAAATATCAAATGTCTGAGATTGTATTAGAACTCCCATCCATCTGACAGGCATGCTCTATCCACTGTGTACCAAGCTACCCATAGTTGTGCTATGGGTAATTATAAAAGAAAACCATAAAAGCTACATGTTTGAAGACTATCTCTGTGGATCTCTTTTGGGGAATGTAATGAGTAGGTAATGGATGGTGAATGGGTAAAGAATACTAACTAAGAAGTAATACTGAGATTCTTTTGTTAAGATTACTGAAACAATGCCAGACCTGATACACTGTAAGTCAATTCATTTGATTGGAGCTTAAATCCAGCACAGTTCCAGGCTAACAAAGGGCAGCCTCCACACAAGTGTCAAACATTTAACCAAGGCAGAAGTGAGTTCAGTCAGTCAAATACTATTGTGAGAAAAGATAACATGATCCTAATCAATATTACTAGATTCAAATGAAAGATGAACTTGTAGGTTTTGAAGCAGAGATGAGAGAGAGAGAAAATAGCTAACTAAAACTCTTCCTCTTACCTGTGCTCCTCTAACAAGAGGGGGCATCACTATTTGTGTGTTCTGCTGAGACCCCAACTTTGAAGAAGATTGTTGGCCTCCACGGACCAGAGGAGGGGGAATAACATTGCCTGGTATTCTTGGAGATGAGGCCTGCAAATTACAAAATGTCAAAAGGGAATATAAAGTGTATAAAATGCTAGACAGATGATAGTCAGAGTCACTTAAAGTGTCTAATGCAATTCAAATTGGATAGTGTTTTGTTCAAGATTTAAGACACTACCCTCAAAACTAAAATCAGGATTTGTAGCTAAGAAGTGTTTTAGAGTCAAAACTCACACATTATGTTGGTTCCATTTAGCATGTGAATACAGTAAAGATCTAGAATTTGGTGCCTTCAAAGTTGAGTAAGGGACAATTCAGTAATGAGACTGGTCTGGTGATGAAGTCTAATTGTCATGCCCAAACTGTTTAGGTGCTTATGCCTGTGGGAGTAGCCTGATGCAGATCCCCAAATAAATTCCATTGGCTAAAAGCTTACAAATTTGCTTCTGCATTTCAAATGATCACTTAAAATTTCCTTATAGAAAGCAGAAGAGCAGGAGAGAACTCAGGACATTTGGGTTTTAGCTTAGAAAATCTATTTTTCTTATCCTTGAAGCTTCTTTCTGGTAGGCAAGGGTTGGAATTTATCTAGTTTGTCATAACTACCAGAATCTATTCCTTTTTAATCATAAGTTACAGGTTTGTCTTATACTGAAACATTCCTCATCCTTCACCATTTGAATTTTTAAGCTATTTTCTATCAATAAATATATACTGAAAAAGTCAACAATGAATTCCATTGAGTGAATTCCTTTTTCTTGTTTCAAATTAGGAAGGCAGCACTGATATTAGAAACAAGTACCATGTTTTCCTTTCCCTCTTTTTATGCCCTTCTCATTCCTCTTCCCTCCAACCTGGCAGTGTTTCCAAGGATCAAACTGACCTGAAGAGATGGCTTGCCAGCAGGAATGTTTTGTGTTCCCCGTACCAAGGGGGGAGGGGTGGCCACAGCATTCCCAGAGGAGCCAGCAGGCTGCAAGAGAACATCAAAATGTTACACGTGAGAGGGTGGGAAAGCTCAGTGACAAACAAGAGGAACAAAAGCATACTTCCTCCTAAAATTCACATAAATAATCCTCACAGGATAAGATTTTGCTAAGAAGATACTGATTTTTTGCTTATGCTCCCAGATTCATACTTTCAAACTAAGAAAATGTCTCCATCTGTGTCAATAATTGGAACAAAGGCAAACTGCTGGGCATGTGTGAAAAAACAGGGCATGAAACAATTTTCTACTGACCACAGATCCTCAGTGGCATTGCTTTTAAAATCATTTACTGCTTTCCCCAGATAGTTAAATGAAGGCTGAATGATTTTTCATATAGTCAGAATGGCTGGAGGTTTTGGTTCAGGAAAATGAACAAATTGGACTGGTATACTGGATTAGCCTGATCCCTGTTTTAGACTTTTACCTCCCAATAATATTCAGAGTTTATCATCTGACAACTGGGCAAAGTAATTTCCAAGCCTACAAATTTTAATATAGAAACCACTACCACGAACAGTTCAGTGCAGAGATTCTACAAACTGAAAAGGGAAATTGAAATTGGTCTTGCTGCTACATGGCCAAGATTAGCATTTAAGATTCTCCCTTTTTTTTTTGGCAAGGCAGTGGGGTTAAGTAGCCACACAGCTAGGTAATTATTAAGTGTCTGAGACCGCATTTGAACTCAGGTACTCCTGACTCCAGGGCTGGTGCTTTATCCACTGTGCCACCTAGTCACCCCTTGATTCTCCTACTTCTTTAGTGGTGATAATGGATTGTATCAAATATTTCTAAGTAGTTTCAGAAGCCAAGATGAAAGGGGCTAAAAGCCCGCCCCCTCCATCACAACAAGGTAAAATGTTTTTTCCTGTCCCCCTGTCCTTAAAGAAATAAATCACTATGTACTTTCTTTTTTTTTTAGGTTTTTTTTTTGCAAGGCAAACGGGGTTAAGTGGCTTGCCCAAGGCCACACAGCTAGGTAATTATTAAGTGTCTGAGGCTGGATTTGAATTCAGGTACTCCTGACTCCAGGGCTGGTGCTCTATCCACTGTGCCACCTAGCCTCCCCTAATAACTGCTTTCTAAGATGTACTTCATTCTCTAGTCAAATAAAACAAAAAACAACTGAGAGATTTCACAAGATGGGAATTTTCCTAAAGGAAAAAAAAAAAGACCTCAAAGCACTTTAAAAAGTCTAACAAAGCTTTTGATGTGGATATATCCATGTTATTTTTCAAATACTTTTCTATGATGATCTCTAGTGAAATCTTTCTCAAATGCTTCATTATGTTGTGGAAACTTTTGAATATGGTGATGACAAACTTTGGTCCTATCAAGTTGGAGGAACTGACAGTATAGATCCAAGGATGAGGCTGAAGTGCTGCATTAATAGAGCTAGTCACTACTTTATGATTTTTAAAACTGGCAAACTCAAGAAAACTCTCTACTAATATAGAGGGGTTGCAATGGCAATGAATAATGCATACTCTTTCACGGTTCCTCTTTCAATTCTAAAAATTATCTGCCCTTATGAAAAAATAAAATGAGACAGGTAGATGTTGTAGTTAGCAAGAGTGATTTTATACACTTATGAATGTATCTAAAAAAAATGGATTGATTATCTTTCTAAAAAAGGTTACCCCCCCATACTGTGGAGCTACAGTCAGGGTAACACAAGATTTAGCTTCTACAATAAAGGACTGGAAGGCTTGTTATCTAATATTCCAGAAAACAAAACAGCTAGGATTACAATTAGCAATCAAATACCCACAGACAGCTAGTGGCGCAGTGGATAAAACACCGTTGCTGGAATCAGGAGGACCTCAGTTCAAATCTGGTCTCAGATACTTAATAACTACCTAGTTGTGTGACCTTGGGCAAGTCACTTAAATCTTCCTCCCCCTCTTCCCCTGCCAAAAAGAATCAATTACCCGGTAAAACTGAGTATACTCATTCAGGTGAAAATATGGATATCTAATGAAATGGGGAATTTCAAACTTTCCTGATGAAAAGACAAGAGCAGAACAGAAATTTTAACTTTTAAAAACCAGACTCAAAAAAAGCATTAAAAAAGATAAACAGGGGGCAGCTAGGTGGCACAGTGGATAGAGCACCAGCCCTGGAGTCAGGAGTACCTGAGTTTAAATCCAGCCTCAGACACTTAATAACTACCTAGCTGTGTGGCCTTGGGCAAGTCACTTAACCCTATTTGCCTTGCAAAAACTTTAAAAAAAAGGATAAACAGAAAAAAGGAAATCTTAAGGTTAAATTGTTTACATTTCTACAGGGGATGATGATACAAGTAAGAACTTTCTTCTTATTTGGACAGTTAGAAGGATAGATATAGAGGGGGGGCACTGGAGTTAGCTATATATAAAGGTATGCTATCTAAAAAAATAAAAATTAAGGAATGAGAGAGGAAGGTCCTGGGACAAAGGAAAATGGGGTAAATTCTCACATGAAAGAGGCAAGAAAAAGCATTGACAGTGGAGAAAAGGGGGGAAGGTGAGGAAGAATGAATGAACCTTAGTCTCATCAGAATTAGGTTCAAAGAATGAAATACACAATTAATTCAATATAGAAATATTATTACCCTACAGAAAAGTAGGAGGAGAAAGGGCAAAGAAATGGGTTGGGGTAAGAAGGTAAGGCAGACTGGGGGAAGGGATAGCCAGAAGCAAAATATTTTGAGGATGAACAGGGTGAAAGAAAAGAGAGAACAGACTATACAAGGGGAGAAATAGAATGGAGGAAAATACAGTTAGCAATAGTAACTATGAAAAAATACTGAAGCAAGTTTCCCTTATAAAGATTTCATTTCTCAAACACAGAGAACTAAATCAGATTTGTAAAAACAAGAGCCATACCCCAATTAAGAAATCATCAAAAAATATCAAGTTTTCATATGAAATAAACAGTTATCCACAGATGAAAAAATGTTCTAATTCACTATTATTTGAAGAAATGCAAATTAAAACAATTCTAAAGTACTATCAATTAGATTTACTAATAGGACAGAAAGTAAAGTGACATATATTGGAGGGGATGCGAGAAAAATTAATTCACTGTTCATGGAATAGTAAACTGATTCAACCATTCTATAGAGTAATTTGGAACTATGATAAAACCATGTATACTTTTGACCTAGCATTACCACTACTAGGTCTGAAGCCCACAAGGGATTTAAAATAAAAGGAAAAGGATCTATATATACACACACAAATATTTTTAATAGCTCTTTTTTGGTGACAAAGAATTGGAAATGGAGGGGATGCCCATCAATTGGGGAATGGCTGAACTATTGTGGTATGTAATTATGATGAAATTCTATTCTGCTATAAGAAGGTGTGAATGACTTAGCTAGTTTCAGCAAGATAACTCTGAAGGACTTAAGAAAAATACTATACATTCTCAGAGAAAGAACTGATGGGGTCTGAATACAGATTGAAACATTTTTTAAAGGTATTTTAAAAGATTTAGGAATGGGAATTGTTTACTTCATACACATATTACTACCATGAATAACACTCCTAGATTCAGAAAACACTCAAGATCAAAATAGTAAGACAAATCTAACAAGAAAAATGAAAAAATATTTAAACATCACACATGTTTAAGTTAAAGAATTGGGAATTGTCAAACTGTTATTGTGGATTATAAAACAGGAAAAAGGAAGCTTTTCTTGAAAAGAGTAGAATTCTTAGACAGCAACAGACCTTTATCTACTAACTATATAAACTGTCTCAAAAGATTTAGTGCAGTATTTTAAGTTTTAATAGACATTAAATTTCTTTTTATTTTGAAGGAATAGTCAAGTTTCTGGTACCACAAAAGTCATACTTTAAATATATCACTCTAAAGGAAATCCTACATAATGAAATGCACTTTTAGATAAATTCAGAACATTTACCATACTGCATATTATGCTGATATGAATACAAGGCAAATTTCTAAAATGAGATCTCTCTAAAAGAAAAATATAATGAGAAGCACCACCAATTAGAGGTTGCCCTAATACAAACCATTATGAGACTAGTACATATCTTTCATTACATTATTTCCTTTCTTTTTACCAGCATATATAGCCCCAGAAAAAACCTCCTTTTTCCTTAAACCACAAAAAAGACATGTTAGCATTTTTTTTTAAAACTGGGATTTGATACATAGCTAAGTGTCCTAAGACAGTGTGCAAAATGAGATGCTCAAAAACCACCATCCTCAGAGATTCTTTCTAAATGAGAACAACTCATCTCAGACATCCCAGAAAAAGCACACACCTTCTGGTTAGTGGCTTCTTTTTGTATTTGACTTTGTCTTAGTTTTTTTAACAAAACAAGTTTTGCTTCTTCTAATCGTAACTCTTCTTTAAGTTGCTTGATCATTCTCTCTCGTTCTTCTGGGCTGCTTTTCTGCAAGAAAAATGACAGAATAAGTGAATAAAACAAGACAATTTGAAAAAACAAAAGATTAATGAAGTAGTAGTCTTGTGAAGGTCCAGTTTTGTAGTGTTTGAATAACAATAATAAGCTGCTCATATTCCTACTATGATTTACAATTTACAAGATTCTTTCCCTCAGAACAAGAAGCTGTAGAGAGTCAGCGCAAGTACAACCATTTCCACTTTACAAAGACAACTTAGGCTCTAAAAGTGATTTACCTAAGCTTCATATGTGTAATAAACACTGGAGTAGGACTCTAGCTATAAGTACAGGGTTCTTCCTTACTTCATTCGTTATTCACTAATTCCTTCAACATTTATTAATCACTGTATAGAAAGTACCATGTGCAGCACTGGGGAAAATAAATACAACATATAAATTAGCCATGGTTCCCCACCCTCAAAAAGAAATGAAATAAGCCACCAACACAGATTGTTCTGAAACAAGGAAACAACATTCATTGGCAGAAAGTGATTTCCACAGAATCCCCTGAGAGTCATCAGACCAAGACCTATGAAAAGGTTCCTCTCATCTGGTCCTATGAGAGAGGAAAGAAAGGGTAGTTCCAGTATGCTACTGGAAGAAGAATGAGGATAGAGAGGAGATCGAGCATTTATAAGGTGGGTGCTTAGTGCCATTACTGTTGTTGCTGACACTGATATCAATGTCCTGGTTGTCTAAGAGCCAATAAGAAAAAGACTAGAGGGGCGGCTAGGTGGCATAGTGGATAAAGTACTGGCCTTGGAGTCAGGAGTACCTGGGTTCAAATGCGGTCTCAGACACTTAGTAATTACCTAGCTGTGTGGCCTTGGGCAAGCCACTTAACCCCATTTGCCTTGCAAAAAAAAAAAAAAAAAGACTAGAGTCAATACAGAATATCAGTGGTTGACTCTGATGCTGAGACTTAGCTGGGTAAAATTCTCACCTTCTCATCCTTTCCCTTGGCTCTTTCTACCGAGCCTAAATCCCATTTATCATTTTTTTAGGCTTTTGGCAATGGTTTACAAAAGAAACTTTTCTAAGACTACTTGGCTGCCTTTTAATATATTGGTTTAAACACGTACCATAGGGGTAAGAGTAAACGTGAAAAAGAGGATACCTGTTGAAAACAAAAAGAAAGCAGCAGATAGAGAATGAAAGAAAAAAGCACAGCACTTATTAAACACTTACATATGTGCCAAGCACCATGCTAAGCTCTGGGGATATAAACAGAAAAGGTGAGACAGTGTCTGCTCTCAAGAGGCACTGGAATGGGTTGATGTTCAGGCCCAATAGCCTTAGGTAATATAAATAGGTGAGATAACTAGAGATAGAATAGATGGAAAAGGCCTAGGGAAGGCTTAGTGATCTTCCTTGTCACCAGAAGAAATAAGAGTTGTAGATTGCTTTCTCATCCAAATGGTATACACAATTGTGAAGCAAGGATGACAAGGGTCTTCTTCAGTCCAGGGATCCTAGATGCATTGTAGAAAGGGGTTGAGGAAACAGAGCAAGCAAGGAGTCTCAAACCAGAAAGATTTTATTAATAAATATTATAGTTGCACCAAAGCAGATTCAATGATTCTGGATCATTTTGGATTACCCCTGGAAAAAAAAGAGAGTCAACAGTGTTATGCTTGGAAGAAATATTTATAAATAAAAGAGAAAAAAATCCTTCTTTAGTTATTTTGACTGTAGGCCACAGATAGGGCATAACTAAGGAATTCTGGGGAAGATATATTTGCCCCTCGAGAGGATTCTATTGAAAAAGGCATAGTAAGACAAAAATTCTCCCACAAACATTATAATAAAAATATTGCTTCAAAGGGAATTTTGAACTGATTAATAATTCAAGTCAGGGGTAAAGCAGTTATTCTCTTTAAGACAACTTGGGAGGAGGGGCAGTTAGGTGGTGCAGTGGGTAGAGCTCCGGCAGGGAATCAGGAGTACCTGAGCTCAAACCTGGCCTCAGACACTTAATAATTACCTAGTTGTGTGGCCTTGGGCAAGCCACTTAACCCCACTGCCTTGAAAAAAAAAGACAATTTGGAAAGACCTTAGGAAAACTCAACCTCCTCCATAGGAGGAGGGCGATGCAGACACCTAAGGAGCCTCAGCTGTAAAAACTGGGGTCAGACAGCTGAACAGGGGAAGATTTAAGTGTTCATATCAAGCACACTGATCAGATTCTGCTCTGTCTGTAATTGAAGAGGAGTAAGCCCATGCCCAGTGAGTGAAATAGCAAAAGATGGGACCCAGCAGGCTACAGACACTAGCTAGAGCCCACAAGAAGCAAGAGATTAATAGTGACTAGGTGGATGGGGCCCTTAGTTATTAATTAGTTCATGGGTAGAGAGGAGTGCCTACCAGGTCTAAGCTCTAGGAAAAAACACTAAGTAAAACCTGAAGCCTAAGGCATCCTGAATACCTTCAGATTAGATTTTGACTATAATAACCTGTTAAAAATTATAGAATAGCAAAGAATAGGCAAAGAAGAAAGAACTCAAAACAGTTACTTTGGGGACAGAGAAGATGCAGGTTCATATTAGAAGATCCTGAAACTAAAACAACCAAAACCCACCAATAAGGTCCCACAACTATTTCAAGAAAATAATGACAAGAAAGTCAATCAATTGGAAAAGAGGACCAAAATTTTAAGGAAGAAAATAATTCTTTAAAAGCTGTGATATGTGATGTTTTTCCTTCATTCTTGAAAAAGAAGATGACATCAGGGAAGTGATGCCATGACCAGCACATGAATTGTATTTGAGTGAGGGGGTGTTGCGCTAAGTCATTCAATTTTCTTCCAGAGTCATCTGGGTCTGCGGCCAAATATGAATCAAGCTAATTGGAAATGGAACTGGATGTGAGGCAACCTAGGTTAAGTGACTTGGCCAAGGTTGCACAGCTAGTTGTCAAGTGTTTGAGGTTGAATAGACTCCAAAGTCAATTCTCTATCTAACATGCCACCTATCTGCCTTCTTAAAAACTAGCATTGGGGAAAAAAAAAAGAAGCTAATGATGTTAAAAGATAGAAAGAAATAATTTTTAGAAATCACAAGAATGAAAAAATAGAAGTATATTAAATATCTCATTAAGGAAAAAAGTAATCTGGATAAGACTGTGGAAAGAAAATGTAAGAATTACTGATCTTGGGGCGGCTAGGTGGCGCAGTGGATAGAGCACCAGCCTTGGAGTCAGGAGTACCTGGGTTCAAATCCGACTCCAGGCACTTAATAATTATCTAGCCTTGGGCAAGCCACTTAACCCCACTGCCTTGAAAAATCTAAAAAAAAAAAGAATTATTGATCTCACTGAAAGTTATGACTAAAAAGTCTAGATATAATATTACAATAAGTTATTAAGGAAAATTTCCTTGAAATATTGGATTAAGAGGACAAAACTGAAATAGAAAAAATTCACTAATCATCACTTGAAAGCTATCCCCAAGATGAAACATAGGTATCTTACAGTCAAGTTTTGAAGCTCCTAGGTTAAGGAGAAAAATGCTACAAGTAACAAGAAAAAAAATTTAATTACATGGTGCTACAAGTCAGGCTAACACAAGATCTAGCAGCTTCTATATTAAGAGTCTGAAAAGCCTGAAACATTATATTTCATAAGGCAAAAGAGATGGGCTTACAATGAAGAGTAACTTACCCAGTTAATGTAACATAATCTGAATTTTTAAAAATGATCACCTAATGAAATGAAAGACTTTCAGGAATTTGTGACAAAAACTCCAAAACTCAAATGAAAATCTCACACAAAGATCAAGGAGAAAAATAAAGTAAACATAAGAGTCTCAAGACAAATTGCTTTTTTCTTATATGGAAAATGCTATTTGTACTCTTAATATTATTGTCATCACTAGGGTAGTTTGAAAGATCATACATTGATATAAGGCTTAGGGTTGAGCTGAATATGATGAAATGAGTTAAAAAAAATAAAATTAAGCAGAGAGAGGTAAAATGGAGTAATGTAAGTGAAGCATGAATGGAAGAACTGTTGAAGTGTAAGCCAGTGGGAATGGAGGGCTGGTAGTGCTAACCAGCTTAAAAAGGCAGTAACACATATAGATCTAGAAGGACAAAAAACTTTACTAAATTGATAAAGAAAT
Organism: Macrotis lagotis; assembly: GCF_037893015.1. Taxonomy (NCBI): domain Eukaryota; kingdom Metazoa; phylum Chordata; class Mammalia; order Peramelemorphia; family Peramelidae; genus Macrotis; species Macrotis lagotis. The sequence goes on along the minus strand of NC_133666.1, from coordinate 637,683,244 downwards.
AGGAGGGCAAAGGGATAGGGAAAAAGGAGGGACTAGTAGAAGGTAAGGGTAGAGAATAAGGGTGAGACTTTTAGAAGGGTAGATAGATGAAGGAACAAGAGAACAGAGAAGGACAATCAGTAGGAAAACTAGGATGGAAAGAAATACACAAGCAGATGGCGTTGTGAAGGCAGCATTCCCCAAACCCCCAAAAAAACAAACAAATGAGGGCTCTAGCCAAAATTTAGAGCAGCAGAACCCACAGAAAGACTGAGTGATACATTTTCCCAGTCCAAGAGAACTTAGAACCGCCACAGGAAAGGTGTGCTTCACCAGGACCTGGGGTGGTGAAAAAAGCCACTGCGCAGCCCAGCCCAGCCCAGAGATCACCAGCAACAGCTTGAAGCGGAGAGGAGAGAACTCTGCTGCACCTGGGTGAGTGTGGAGTGAGGGAGTGAGGAGCACCGACCACAGCACCTCCAGCGAGAATCTGGAGAAAGCAGCCTGCACCCCTAGAGAAGGTAAGGGAAGTCTGCAGAGATCTCTCTCCTGGGGCAGGGCTCTGCTGTTTGCCTACATTCAGACTCAGGGTGCAGTTTAGGCTTCCTTACTAAGATAGCTAGATCCCGCCTTATAGCCTCAGGGCAGAGGGCAGTGCTGTGGTCATCTACATATCAAAGCACAGGCTAGAGAGCTTAAGACCTTGGAAGACTAAAGGTCCCAGTGGGGTGTCCCCCCCCCAAAAAAAACCCCCAAAGCCTTGGAAGTGCTGTAAATTAGCCTTGGGCTGAGGAAATGAGCAAACAACAGAAAAAAGAAGGATCTGACCATAGAGAATTACTTCAGTCCTATGGAAGATCAAAACACATACTCTGATGATGACAAAATCAAAGATTCCATATCCAAAACCTCCAAGAGAAATAGAAAATGGGCTCAGACTGTGGATGAGCTCAAAAAAGACTTTGAAAAGCAATTCAGGGAGGTGGAGGGAAAATTGGGAGGAGAAATGAGAGCAATGCAGAAAAATCATGAAAACCAAATCAAAAGCTTGGTGAAAGAAATAAAAAAATACTGAAGAAAATAATACGTTAAAAACCAGTTTAGGCCTAATGGAAAAAGCAAAACAAAAGGCAAAAGAGAAGAATGCCTTAAAAAGCAGAATTGGCCAGCTGGAAAAAGGAGATAAAAAAGCTCTCTGAAGAAAGTAACTCCTTCAAATGCAAAAATGAAACTAAAGGAAGCAGATGACTTTCCAAGAAATCAGGAAGAAATGAAACTTCCAAAAAAAGCCAAAAATTAGAAGAAAATGTGAAATATCTCATTGGAAAAACAACTGACCTTGAAAACAGATCCAGAAGAAATAATCTGAAAATTATTGGACTATCTGAAAGCCACGACTAGGAAAAGAGCCTAAACTTCATTTTTAAATAAATAATACAGCAAAACTGCCCTGAGATCCTAGAAGCTGAGGGTAAAATAGAAATTGAGAGAATTCACTAGTCACCCCCTTGAAAGGGATCCCAAAAGAAAAACTTCCAGGAATATTATACCCAAATTCCAAAACTCCCAAATCAAAGAGAAAATTCTAAAAGCTGCCAGAAACATACAATTCAACTACCAAGGCTCCATAGTCAGGATTACACAGAATCTGGCAGCATCTACATTAAGGGCTCATAGGGATTGGAATATGATATTCCAGAAGGCAAAAGATCTTGGTTTACAACCGAGAATCAATTACCCAGCAAAACTGAACATCCTCTTTCAGGGGAAAAGATGAATTTTCAACGAAACAGGGGACTTTCAAACTTTCCTAACAAGACAACCAGAGCTGAACAGAAAGTTTGATCTCCAAGTACAGGACTCTGGAGAACCATAAAGGGAGTGGAAGAGAGGGACTAACTATGAAGAACTTTGATGATGTTGAACTGTTTGTATTCCTGCACAGGAAGAAGATATTGATAACTCATATGAACTTTCTCATTTATAAGAGCTGTTAGAAGGAGCATATATAGATAGGACATGAGAAGGAGTGGAATATAATGGTATGATGTAGTAAAGGGATGGAGTCAATGGGCAATGGGGGGAAGTACTGGAATGAAAAGGAGATCAAGAAGAAGCTGAGAGATTTCACATAAGAGTCAAAAAAAAAAAGCTTTTTTCAATGGGGGGGAAGGCAAGGGGGAATGAGTGAGCCTTCATTCTCATCGGAAATGGCTCAGGGAGAGAAATGGCATACACACTTAATAGGGTGAGGAAATCTGTCTTGCCCTGGAGAAGGATAGGAGAAAAGGGACAGGATGAGGGAAAATGGGGGAGGGAAGCGGGGAATAGGTGACAGAAGAGAGGAAAGATCAAGGGAGAGGGTACTCAGATGCAACACGCTTTTGGACATGGCCAGGATGAAAGGAAAGAAAGAATAGAATAAATGAGAGTGGGGAGGAATAGAGTGGAGGTACAGCTAGTGATAGCAACTGTGGGGAAAATATAGAAGCAACTTCTCTGGTGGACTTATGATAAAGAAAGGAACTTACCCCAGAGACAGAGCCATTGGAATCTGAACACAGACTGAAGTACAATCTCTCTCTCTCTCTCTCTCTCTCTCTCTCTCTCTCTCTCTCTCTCTCTCTCCCCCCTCCCTCCCTCCTTGAGGGGGGGGGTTATGTTTATTCTTATGTTTATACTTATAACATTCAATTTACATCAATGTATGGTATGGAAACAATGTAGAGACAGACAGCCTGGGGGGGGGGGGTAAGAGAGGAGGGGGAAAAATGGTAGAATTCAGAGCCTTGAAAAAAATGATGGGTATAATTTACTATTGTATATAATTGGAAAACAGATAAAATGTTTAAAAAATATATAAGCTAAGATCAGGGCAAGTTAACAAAGGAGCTGAATGATGTCAGGTACACTATTCATGGCACATTTTTTCAAATGGCAATTTCAGGCACAAAGGCAAATCCAAACATTCACACAAGTATACAAACATACACACACACACCACACACACATATTAATATATATCTTCCTACATATAAGTTTTGCTATTTTTTTATTTAATGCTACAAAGCCTCCCTAGATCAAACAATTAAAAATTTATTAAACCTTACTAAACCTTAAACCTTAAACCTTATTAAACATACCAAAGTATGTCACAAAAGAAAGACAAAATCAAGATTCCTGATCTCAAAAAATTCACATTTCTAAGAGAGAAAAAAATGCAAAAAATAAAAATAGCAAATAATTTCCCAAAAAACAAGCATTATACATACACAATGTAAATGGAGGGTAGCTTTAGAATGAAATCACTAATGCTAAGTATAATCAGGATCTGTCTTCCATAGAAAGCAAGATTTGAGCAGAAGATTTAAGGAAATCAGTAATCTAGGGAAAAGAGTGAAAAGCGAAAGTATTGCACACATTGGAGTTAACAAGTGAAAAGCTATGGAGTTGGAAGATGGAGTGGCATGTAAAGTTAGGCACAATATTAATATATTGATTTAAAAAAAAGAAATACACAAGCAGTAATTATAACCTTGAATGGAAATGGGATGAATTCACCCATAAAACAGAAATGGATAGTAGAACAGATTAAAAATCAGAATGTCATTTACAATAAACACAAAAATGAGAGATACAAGGCGATAAACCATCACTTTTTTGCAGATGTTATGATGATATATCCTAGTCTCAACTAAGAAGTTAGCTGAAACAATAAATAATTTTATTTAGGCTTATTTATAATTTATATATTTATTTATTTTTATTTCTTAATGTGTATCTATTTTTATAGTAGCATATAAAACAAACTCACATAAATCATTAGCAATATAAAATATCATCAACAAAATCCTATAAGAAGAGATACCCCTTTTAAAACAACTGTAGCCAGGTCTAAAATACCTGGAAGTATACCTGCCAAAACAGAACCAGTAATGAGATAAACACAATTATAAAATACTTTTTTTTTTGGGGGGGGGCGTTGCAAGGCAATGAGGTTAAGTGACTTGCCCAAGGTCACACAGCTAGGTAATTTTTAAGTATCTGTGGTCACATTTGAACTCAGGTATTCCTGACTTCCACAGCTGGTGCTCTATCCACTGTGCCACCTAGCTACCCCTATAAAATACTTTTTATATAAATAGAAGTCAGATTTCAATAATTGGAGAAATAGTAATTGTTCATGGGTAAGCAAAGGCAATCTAATAAAAATGACAATTTTACCTATTTATTCAATGCCATCCCAATTAAGTTACCAAAAAAATTTTGCTGAGTTGGAGAAAATAATAACAAAATTAATTTGGAAAATCAAAGGGCTAATAATTTTTTAAAACTAATAAAAATGTAAAGGAAGGATGTTTAACAGTACTAGATCTTAAACTCTAAGGCACTAATGATCAAACCTATATGGGATTTGCTAAGAAACAGAAAGGAAGATAAGTGAAACAGAGTAGATATTCAGTACATAATAGTAAATTATTATAGTAACCTTCTGTTTGACAACAGAAAAGATTTAATCAAGTTTTGGGGATAAAAAAACATTATTTGCTAAAAATAATTGGGAAAACTGGAAAGTGACTGGTAGAAATTCAGCTTAGACCAATATCTTAAACCATTTACGAAGACAAGGTCAATATATATATATATATATATATATAAAGGGAAATATAAGAAAATCAAAAGAATAAGGAATGGGGCATTTAGGTGACACAGTGAATAGAGTATTGGCCCTAGAGTCAAGAGTAACTGAGTTCAAATCCTCAGACCCTTAATAATTATCTAGCTGTATGACCTTGGGCAAGTCACTTAACCCCATTACCTTAAGTAAAAAAAAAATATATATATATAAAAAGAAGAAATCTAGTAGAATAAGACTGTGTATGTGGCTACATTCCCCAAGAATACAATTTGATTATACTGGATAATCTACAAAAAAATAGATATTTAAAAGATGTACTTATGTGAGAAAATCCATGAATTAGATACAGAAGCATGAAAAAGGATAATCTGAATGAGAATCAATAGAGGAAAAAACAGAAATGCTATCATAATAGCATACTATAAGTAATACAACCACAAAGGGAAAAAAGGAGAAAAGAATTTAGTAAACATAAAAAAACTAATAAGAAATAATAGGAATATGTAGTTATAGCAAAAGCAGTAGTGATGAGGGAAAACTTTAATTATTTAAAAAGCAAAGGAAATGAATGGGGGAACCATTTTCTCTGAACCCAAAATCTGATCAATGAGGAGAAATCAAGGATAAAAGAACTATAAGAAGATGCGACAACTGCATTTCAGAGTTTTTAAGAGAGCTAGAGAAGAAGACAACATAATGTGATATATAACCTAGGATTCAAGTGAACAAATTTTAGATAGTACTGAGAAAAAACAGAATGGATATCATGTGCCTTTGATTTTTCACTGCAAATTAACTGAAGAAAAATGGGGAAAAACTCAAGAAAGAAAGCTTAAGGCACAAATGATTCTCATCAGGAAAAAGAAACACTTGATACCAATGTGAATGCACAAGGAATTCAATGATTAACAAATTTTTCAAAGTAATGTTGAAAAGATATCTGGTTTTTTTTTTGCAAGGCAAATGGGGTTAAGTGGCTTGCCCAAGGCCACACAGGTAATTATTAAGTGTCTGAGATAGGATTTGAAACCAGGTACTCCTGACTCCACGGGCAGTGCTTTATCCACTACACCACCTAGCCGCCCCTGAAAAGATATCAATAAGCAAATGCAACCACCTACTGGTTGTCTCCCTGAATCAGGTCTCTTTCATCCCTCAGCCATCAAAGTAATCTTCCTAAAGCACAAATCTGATCCCTTCATCTCCCCTCCCCCATTCAGTAAATTCTAGTAGTTCCGTATTACCTCCAGAATCAAAAAGTAAAATCATCAGATTTTCAAAGTCCTTCTTAACCTGGCCCCTTCCCACCTTTCTTTCACATAACTACTCCCTTTCACATATTCTACTATCCAGTAAGACATCTGAGAGAGCTTTATCCTCTTCCCTCCTCCCCATTACACCTAATCCACATTCCTTCCTGTAATATCACCTTCTTCCCCCCAATTCCCATGAAGATAAGACTTTTCCTTGCCAAGAAAAATGCTTTCTGTATGTACAAGTAACACCATTCTGTTTCATCTTCTCTACAAGTTTGTCCCTTTCTATCATACCTATTTCTCATTAATCTTCAACCTCTGCCTACTGGCTGTTTTCCTGCTGCCTTCAAACATGTATCCCTCATCCTCAAAAAATTGCCACATGTTACATCCCCATCTTTGGTAGATATTATCCTTTCTGTCTTCACCTTTTTCTGGCTAAAGTCATTGAGAAAGCTTTCTATAACTGGTGCCTCTATTTCATTTCTTCTCATGTTTTCATCTTTTTTTTTTTTTTTTGCAAGGCAATAAGGCTAAGTGGCTTGCCCAAGGTCACACAGCTAGGTAATTATTAAGTGTCTGAGGCCAGATTTGAACTTAGGTCCTCCTGACTCCAGGGCTGGTGTTCTATCTACTGCTCCACCTAGCTGCCCTATTCTTTTCAACCCTTTGCAGTCTAGTTGACAGTTTCATCATTCAAGTGAAACTGGAATACTCTCCAGAGTTACCAAATATCACTAAATAGTCAAATTTAATGGACTTTCCTTGATTCTCATTCTTTGTGATCTCTCTGTGTCCCCTGATACTATTAATCACCCTTTTCTTCTTGATAATTCTCTACTCTTTAGGTTTTCCTTACACTGGAAACTTTACTAGTTTTTTTTCTCTTATTTGTCTGATCATACCACTTCAGTCTTCTTTGCTGGATCTTCACCCACGTCTTGCCTCTTAACTATGGGCTTTCAAGGTTCTAAGACCTGGTCCTGTTTTGCCTCCAGACTATTTCCTTGTAGATCTCATCAGGTTCCATGGATTCAATTATCATAGGTAGGCAGATGATTATCATATTTATTTATCCATCCCTAAATTTTCTGAGACCTCCTGTCTTATATCTCCAACTCCTTACTGGATGTTTTGAATTGAACATCCCAAAGACATTTTAAACTCAACATGCCCTAAAGTGAATTCATCTTTCCTTCCTTCTTATCCAAATCAAAAAATTAAACAAGCATTTGTTAAGCGCCTACTCTGTACCAGGCACTGTGCTAAAAATGCTCAAGACCTAGAGGTCAACTCTTGACTTCTCTCCATCTTCTCCCAAACCCTCCCACTATCAAATTCTGCTTGTTGTCAACCCCTGTTGATTCTACCTTTTTAACATCTTTCTTCTGACACTGTCATCATACTGATGCAGGTTCTCATCTTCTCACACTTGGACTATTAAAACAGCCCTCCTCCAATCTATTCTCGATTCAGATTTTACTATCAAATAGCAATAATTTTAATACTATTTAACTATTACAAAGTAAAAAAATTTTTTTTTGGTTTTTGCAAGGCAGTGTGGTTAAGTGATTTGCCCAAAGTCACACAGCTAGGTAATTATTAAGTGTGTGAGGTCAGATTTAAGACTCAGGTCCTCCTGCCTCTAAGGCTGATGTTCTATCCTTTGGACCACTGAGCTGCCCACAAGGTAATTTTATTACAAATTACTATTACAAACTAATATTACTAAAATACAGGTCTGACCAAATCACTTCCTTACTTGATAAACTCCAATAGATCCCTATACTTTCCAGATAAAATTATAAAAACCTATGTGACTCTTTAAAAAGTCCCTTCCTACCTTTCCAATTTTCTTATAACCCTCATCATCCCCTAAAACATTTCTGGCCTCTTGACTGTTTCTCGAATAAGATACTGCCTATTCTCATTGGATGCCCCCCATATCTGGAATTCTCATTGGTATATTCTGTACATAACTTGTTCATAGTTCTTTGCATGGTGTCTCCCCAAATTAGACAGCAAGTTACTTAAGGGCATAGGCTGTTTTTTGCCTTTTCTTATGTTCTTAGGGCTGAGCATGGTACCTAGTACAGAGTAAGTAAGTCCTTAATAAATACATGTTGACTTAAGTGGTCTAGTCAGATAGGTCCTCTCCCTAGGATGAGTTGGCCCAACAAGAAATTGTAAACAGAATGATAGATGATTCCATAAATACAATATAGCTGAGCACAAAATAAATTTTACCAGTCTCTAATCTAGCTTATCCATGATTGATATATTTAAAAGTACCTAGAGTCCTGCTTACCTAAGATAGGATACCTTGGCTAAGTCACTGAATCTCTTTCAGTTTCAGTTTCCCCATTTGTAAAAAAGAGGATAAAATCAACACTGACCATACAGGGTTGTGGTGAGGATTAAAGGAGATAATATTTGATAGGTGCTCATAAACCATAGAGTGCTATATAAATATTAGTTCTTACCTACTAAAAAGCAGGGCAAAAAGGACTAGAATGGTTATTTTAATGATTTTCACATGTACTTAATATTCTTTTTATTTTATCATCAATAAATTACATCTGGTTGTTCCCTGTAAACATGAATTGTGTGTATCTCTTTTTAGATCAAAATGGACTCTTACATACCATTCAAGAGAACCTTAATCATGGCACCAAAGGCACTCCATTCAGGACCAAGTGAGATCAGTTTTGGAAACACTTCTTAAACTATGTGACTCCAAGTTCCAGTTTACAGCATCAAACTAATCAGGCTCTGTGTTTTGATATTTTTTAACAGCTAGAACTAGAGAGGACATTAAAAGGCCAAACTCACCATGAGGGCTTCGGTGTTGGTCTCCTTTAGTGGTATTTTTGTTAAGCCATTCATTTTAGGGCTTGAAGGCTCATTGTCTGATAAAACTATAATATCAGGTGAGGGAACTCTCTTCTCTGGTTTCAAATCACTGAAAAACAGAAAGAAATTAAGTCATTTAGAAATTAAGTTTCTACTTAGAACATTCTACTTTCCCACAACAGTATGCCTGAGGTTCTAAGACTTTTTAAAAATAATTTTATTTCAACTTTTCAGTATCAACTTGTTGATAACTTCAAACGAAAACCAAAACTTAAAACAAGGTGGGGACACTAACCAGGCAGCATGGTATAGTAGAAAGAATAGTAGATTTGAAGTCAAAATATCTGTGTTCAAATCTTAGTCCTGTTTGTATCTGAGATCATGGCCAAAGTCACTTCCCCTTTCTGGGTCTCATGTTCTTCATTTGTAAAATGAGGGAGCTAAACTATATCTTTTGAGGGTTCTTTCCAGCCCTAAAAATCCTATGACTTTCATTTTCTTCATTTCTATCTGTTAGAAGCTGATACTCTAGTAGAGTTGATTAGATCTAGATACTTTTAAAATGTATTAGTGACTCCAGGGTCATCTCAGGGGTATTATGTGCTCAGGAATGTACTGGAGTCTACTTGAACTGGATCCCAATTGCTAAATTTATAGAGTGAATATTTACACCTTGGAAATTGATAAATGCTACACAAGGGAGGGCTTGATTTATCGTTCTGCTTACTATCTAGATTTAAATAATAAAGAAAATGCTAGTGCAGACTAAAATTTTAAAATGTATCTTAAACATATATTTTCCTCCATAGAGCTGGATATTAAACATTTATCAGTACATTGTGTTATGGGCTAAAGAATTGTATCAAAAAGACAGAACATGGGAAGAATCTTAGAGAGCAATGTGGAAGGGGTAGTATTTGAGCTAGTCAAGAAAAGATAGAATGGAAGTGAGAATTAAGTAAAGAGTCACCATAGAGGTGGCAAAGTGTAAAATCCTAAGCTAAGCAATAAAAATAAAATATAATTAAGATGCTGTAACTATCTTCAGGGATAATAAGACATGTATGCAAATAAAATGTATTTCAAAATATGACATTTCTATAAAATGCACCACTAAATAAACTTCTATTAATATCTTACCATATATAAAAGAATACTGTGTACAGATAGGGGCTTTAGTGTATTAAAAACCCAATAAGTAAGCAGTATATCATGGCAAACAAACAAAACAAAATAAATTTTATCCTAAATTCCTTGGTCTGAAGTGAAAACTCCAGGACTAGGGGAAGTATATTCTGGTTTGTGATCATATTACATTCAATAAATACTATTTAGTTTAAGGTTCCACATTTTAGGATGGCGAGTTAAGAGGGTGTGATCAGAGACTAAAACCTATGACATAGGAACAACTGAAAAAACTACAGTTGTGAAGGCTGAGAGAGGACATTGGAGGGCAGAGCACAAGGGAGTTATTTTTCAAATAAAAGAAGAGCTGACATTTAAATTTGTTTTATTTGGCCTTGAAAAAACAAATAGGATGCTAGGTGGTATAATAGATGGAGCACCAATCCTGTAATCAGGAGGCTCCGAGTTCAAATCTGGCAGAGACACTTGACACTAGCTGTGTAACCTCAGGCAAGTCACTTAACCCAACTGTCTTGAATCCAATACTATCTTCAGTTGTTCCAATTAATATCTGGTTACTGGATCCAGATGGCTCCAAAAGGTAAAGTGAAACTGGTGACTTAGCCCAGCACCCCCTCACTCAAACCCAATTCATTTTATGTCATGGCATCATCTCCGTGATGTCATGGTCTTCTTCAAAAATGAAGGACAAACATCATCAAAAAACAAAACAATCACTTCATAGAAGCAAATTTCAGCTAGGTGTAGGGAAAAAACCTTTCAAGAAATACAGATAAATCCAAGAATAATGAAACATCTTGAGAGTTAGTTGAGTTCTGAGTTTCTGCAGGTGTTCAAGTACAACCCAGATAACTACTTTTTTGGGAATGTTCAATTAGCCAACAAGGATTAAATAAGTTTTATGTGTAAAACACTGAGTTATATAAAGCATTCCCATTTATATACATTGGAACAGAGAATCTCTGATAGTTCAACTTCAGACTCTATATAACACACTTTCTCTGCCCTTGTGAATCTTAGAATTCAATGAGTTGGGAATATTCTACACATATTTGTTTTTGTTCAGTTGTGTCTGACTTTTCTTGTTCCCACGGAATACAGCATGCCAACACTGTACATAGAATTTTCCTGGCAAAAATACAAGAGTGGTTTGCCATTTTGTTCCTCAAGGATATAGACAGGTATACGGACTTGAATTCAGGTCTTTCTAACTTCAGACCCAATGAGCTATCCACTGAACCACCTTAGCTACCTCCATACGTGCACATCAACAACAATAACTATATTGCTATATTTCATTTTTAATATTTAATACTTAAAATATTTAATTAAAATTAAATATTTAATACTATACATTAATTATAATACACAATATAAGAATATAGACTATATGAAAATAAGAGCTCATACAGAGAGTATTAGTGTCTTAGAGAACAGGGAAGAGATAGTATTTATGGCATAGAAGAATCCACTTGGAGTCAGGAAGACGTAATTCAACATCTCTTGGTCTTAAGTTTTCTCATCTGGAATATGAGAATGACAAGCAGCATCTATTTCACATGACAGTTGTGATGGCAAATAAGTTAAAACTCTTTCACTATTTCCTATAATATTCCATGAGTTTCCAGTTAAATTTCTAAGTACTAGAAGACAAGTACCAATTCTAGACTTTCTACTATATTCCACACAGTGCCATTTACGATGTGAAGTACAAAGTATCAGAAAGAACATCTCAATAATCCAATGTTTAATAATGTGGAAAATTTAAATTACCTATCTCTAGTTGATAAAAGCTTCTGGGAAAACTGGAAAGTAGCCTGGAAGAAATCAGACTAAGACCCCATACCATAGGCTATAGTACAGAATACATTCTAGGTGCCCTTAAAATTAAAGATTACACTTTGAAAAAAATTTAAAAAACCCATTATATTCTACTCATTGTTATAAATAGGAGATATTTTTAACTAAACAAGACAACATAGAGAATTATAAAAGACAACATGGATAAATTTGATTACTTGAAATCAAAAAGCTTCTGCACAGAAATATTAATAGAGTTGGGATAAGATAACTAGTCAAATGAAAATTTTCTGATAAGGGTTTAGAATCTAAGATACAGAAACAATTTAAACACACATTTGTTGTTGTTCATGAACTGATTTGGGGATTCCTTGGCAGAAATACTAAAGAGATTTGCCATTTTCTTCTCCAACTCATTTTACAGAGAAGGAAACTGAGACAAAAAGGCTAAGTGACTTGTTCAGGATCACACAGCTAGTAAGTGTCTGAGAAACTGAATCTGGGGTTTCTTCACTCTATTATCCACTGTCACACACACACACACACACACGCACACGCAAACTCACCCCCCCAACAGGTAATAGTCAAAGGATGTGAATTAACAGTTCTCAACAAAAAGAACAGCAAAATATTATTCATAATCCCATCAAAAATACTCCAAATCACTAGTAATAAGAAATTCCAATCAAAACAACTCAAGAGGTTTTACCTTACATCTTGCAAACTGACAAAAATGACAAATCATGGCAACAGTCAACATTGGAACAGTTGTGGAAAGATAGGCATATTAATACATAGATGATGAAACTGTGAAATAGCATAACTATTTTAGAAAGCAAACTGAAATTGTGCAAATAAAGTGACTAAAACATCCATATTCTTCCAACCAGAAACATTATTGATGGACTTACAGAAGAAGAAAGTCATCAATAAGAAATAAGAATAAAGGCCCCCATTTTACTCCAAGTATTTACAGCACCATGGGATATTACTGTGTTGTAAGAAATGACAGCTGTGATAAAGAGAAGCATGGAAAGAGCTACATGCACTAATGACAAGTGAAGTAAGTAGAACCAATAAAATAATACACATAGTAACACAGAAGTAAATGGAAAGAATGGCCCCCCAAAAAAATCAAAAGTAAATTTAACAAAACTGTAAAAACAAGAGGGACTTAAAGAATGAAGAAAGATGAGAAGACACTGCAACCAATCTCTGTGTGGACATGGAGGGATAACAGCATGTTCAGGGATCTTTATCAATTTGTCCATCAGTTGTGCTGATTTTTTATCCCCTCTCTAAAAAATACTATTTGTTATATGGATAATTCTGTGGGAGAGAGAAGAGGGATACTTGGGCTATCTATGTCAATTAAAACATTAATAAAAACTTCTTTTAGTCTATGTGGAGGCTTAAAATGGTTAATATTTTACATGAATTCTATTTTTACCTTATAGTTTTCGAAAATCATTTTTTTGAAGGTTTTGAGTTTCACATTTTTCTTCCTCTTCCCCTCCCTTCCTCCCCCCTACCCCTTAGCAGGAACTAATCTAATACAGGTTATATATGTATAATTAATTTTACATGAATTCTTAAGAGTACAGAAAGTGGCATTTTGAATTCCTCTAGGTGGTGCAATGAATCAACAAAATAAATCCTTCAAACTATTTGACTACTCCAAATAAAATTCTTTTCACTTTTCCATTAAAATGCATAACATTTTGAAATACCACTCTTTTGTCCCAATGCCTTGGAGGCTAATAAAGAACTGAGCTTATAGAACAATAGGGACAGAACAGACTTAGGAAGAAATTAAGATGGAGCTCAAAGAACTATTAAAAAACATTTTGTCTAACAGTCTCATTTTGCAGAAACAAAGGCCCAATTACAGGAAGGAACTTGTTCAAAATCATACATTTTACTAATGGCAGAAGTGGGACTAGAATTCTGAACATTTTGAAGCTATGACCATAACCAGTCTTGACCCAAACAATACCCATCTTTGTTTTTGTTTTTGTTTTTTTTTTTTTTAGGTTTTTGCAAGGCAAATGGGGTTAAGTGGCTTGCCCAAGGCCACACAGCTAGGTACTTATTAAGTGTCTGAGACCGGATTTGAACCCAGGTACTCCTGACTCCAGGGCTGATGCTTTATCCACTACGCCACCTAGCCGCCCCACAATACCCATCTTATTGGAACTTTTGGTCCCCCATTCAAGGACTCTCTCCCATTAAAGAGAAAAACAAAAAGTGGGACTAACTAAAATATTAATCTCGAGACTGACTTTAGTAAAGTAAATATTTGACAAGATTTTTTTTTGTCCCTCAGAAACTGACAAGAATTTAGAGGGGAAAGTGTCCTCCCTATTATTAAAGAATTTTAATGACTTTGCAGATTTCAAATGAGAGCTTATCATGCTATTTTAGTTGATTTTCAAGAAATTGAGCAATTAGAACTTCATTTTTTAAAATTAATTTTTATTAAAGATATTATTTGAGTTTTACACTCTTCCCCCCCAATCTTACTTCCCTCCCCCCCCACAGAAAGCAATCTGTCAGTCTTTACTTTGTTTCCATGTTGTACCTTGATCCAAATTGGGTGTGATGAGAGAGAAATCATATTCTTAGAGAAGAGACAAGAATTCTAAGAGGTAACAAGAGCAGACAATAAGATATCTGTTTTTTCCTAAATTAAAGGGAATAGTCCCTGAACTTTGTTCAAACTCCACAGCTCCTTAACTGGATACAGATGGCAGTCTCCTTTGCAGACAACCCAAAATTGCTCCCGATTGTTGCACTGATGGAATGAGCAAGTCCTTCAAGGTTGATCATCACTCCCATGTTGCTGTTAGGGTATACAGTGTTGTTCTGGTTCTGCTCATCTCATTCAGCATCAGTTCATGCAAATCCCTCCAGGCTTCCCTGAAATTCTGTCCCTCCTGGTTTTTAACAGAACAATAGTATTCCAAAGGGCATAAGAACTTCATTTTTGTAATAAAGATATCCTACAGATTTACCAATAAAATTTTCAAGGGATATATATTTAATTTACTGATATGAACATGAATGACAGTCATTATGCTTTGATGACAGAATTCAGTATAGGTTAAAAGCTACAAATTCAGTGTTTTGGCTATTAATTTACACAGAGTCTATAAGCTCTTAGCATAATGCTCTGGTATACAGACTTCTCTGGAGTTTATGGTTAGGTTCTGGTAAAATCTCACATCGAAGCTGGAAAAACAAAATCACCACATCCATGATATATCAGAGATTTAAAGGGTTGGAAAGGACTTGGAACATGGAAAGTCATATGGAACAAAGGTAACTTGCAAATCATTTATTCTAATTCCATCATCTTACAGATGAGGAATTGGTAACTCAGAATTTCAACTGTCTAAGGTAATAGCAAATGGTACAGCTAAAACTTGAATCTGTTCCCTTATTTCCAGTCTAGTGCTTTTTTTTTAGAAGGCTGTAAACATCAAATTAACAGGTGATTCCCCTGCCATTAGTACATTTTTTTTCCCATGGACATTTTAAATATGATAAACCAATGAATAGGAACCACCATTCTACCCTGAAAATTGTATACCAGACTCAAAGATGATCTATAAAGTTAGGCATAAGAAGCCAAGCATCAATTACGCTCTAAAAGGTGTGAAATTTCTATCATAGAAAACAGGTTTGTCACATAAATTCAAGAAGACATGGGTTACTGGGGAAGACTATTATACTTCAATGACTGTTTTAGCAAAGGAATCTCAGAAAACACCTTTGCATACAAATATGTCTATAAATGTCAATAATTATGTCTAGCAGGAGTAATGTTACCTTTGCATCAATTATCACTTAGCATCCTAAAAACTACCAAAAAACCCTAACTTCCTTTATGTTAACTGATCCATCAAAAGTCATGTGACAAAGGCATTTTTTTCCCTCTCTGGTCATGTGAACCTTGTTTAACTGTTCTAATTTGAAAACCATGGCAACAACCAGTTATAACCAGTCTGTGATACATGGCCTTCATTTTGTGAAATAAGGTAGGGTTCAAGTAGTATTAAGAAAATGGAGAAGACCTAAAATTAATGGAGTAGTTCCAAAACACAAGCAACTTCTTGGATTAACCGTGCCTTTTTAAACCTATTTGTAAAAAGGGACATGAATTGTTCAATCCAAAAAACACACTGACCTCAAATTCAACAGGAAAAAAATGATTATTTTAAAAGGAAAAAAGGAAGCTGCTTTTAGAGAAGGTGCTTCAAAACTCTAAAAAAAATACCAATAATGTTGAAATTCAAAGAGCTATGCTATTTTTATTGACACTTTTTAAGTTTCAAATTCTCTCTCTCCCTCCCTCCCCACCCACTCCCAATTGAGAAGGCAAGCAATTCAATAAAGACTATTAATATGCATAGTCAAACAAAACATTTCTATAATAGTCATGTTGTGAAAGAAAATATAGACAAATAAGAAAACCTTCAAGGAAAAAGAAAGAAAAAAGGGATGGTTCAATCTGAATTCAGACATCATTCCTTTCTCTGGTGATGGATAGCATTTTTCATGATTAAGTTCTTCAGAGTTGTCTTGCATCATTGCATTGTGGGGGATTACAGCTGAACATCTTACAGAACTGTTATTCTGTACACAGTACATTTCACTCTGTTATCAGCTCATTTAAATCTTCTCAGATTTTCCTGAGCATTCTGCCTATCATTTCTTATAGCAGAACAGTATTCCAATATAATCACATCTACCATAAACTGTTCAGTCACTACCTAATGGGCATCTTGCAATTTTTAATTCTTTGCCACCAGAAAAGAGCTGCTATAAACATTTCTTGTGCATTATAGATCTTTTCCTTTTTGTTTATATTTTAAATCTCTTTTGAAAAATAGACCTACTAGTAGTATTGCTAGGTCAAAGGGTATAATTTTATAACCCTTTGGGCACAGTTCCAAATTGCTGTACAGAATAGCTGAATTAGTTCACAATTCTAACAGTGAATTAATTTTCAATTTTCCCACACTCCAACATTTATCATTTTTCTTTTCTGACCTTATAGCAATATAATAGATATAAGGCAGTACTTTATAATTTACATTTCTCCAACCAATAAAGTGGAGCATTATTTCACACAATTATAGAATTATTCTTATCTTTTTATCAACTGGGAAATGCCTTATTTTCACAAATTTTAGTCAGTTTTCCATGTATTTGAGAAATGAGGTTTTTATAAGAGAAACATGCTTCAAAATTTTTTTTCAGTTACTATTGCTAGCTGTATTTCCCTCCATCCTATTACTCTACCTATGTAGTCTATTCACTCTGTCCTTTCTCACTGTCTCTCCTCAAGTTTTGCTGCTGGCTATCCCTTACCCCAATCTGCCCTCCATTCTACAACCCCCTTCTATCACTCCCTCCTTTTATTCCCCTCTAACTTATCTATAGGGTAAAATAGCTTTCTACCAAATGAGTCAATTCTGATGAAAATAAAGTTCACTCAATCTCTCCCTCTTCCCTTTCACTGTCAAAACTTTTTCTTGTATCTTTTATGTGAGATAATTTACCTCACTTTATCTCTTCCTCTCCCTTTCTCACACTACATTCTTCTCTCATCCTTTAATTTTATTGTATTTTAGTTATCATCCCTTCAAAGTCAACTTGGGCCCTCTGCCTATATATAAAATCCTCTTCACTCCCCTAATAATGAGAAAGTTCTTACAAGTTACCACTATCATCTTCCCATATAAGACAATTTAACTTTATTAATTCCCTAAGAGTTCTCTTTCCATGCTTCTCTTGAGTGTTACAACTGAAGATCAAATTGTCTGTTCATCTCTGGTCTTTTCATCAACAAAGCCCCAAAGTCCCCATTTCATTGAATGTCCATCTTTTCCCCTGAAAGAGTAAGCTCAATTTTGATGGGTTGTAGCTCTTTCATCTTCTGGAATATTATATTCTAAGCCCTCCTTTAATGTAGAAACAGTTAAATCTTGTGTTATCCTGACTGAAGCTTTATGATAATTCAATTGCTTCTTTCTGACTGCTTGCAATATTTTCTCATTGATCTGGAAGTTCTATAAGTTGACTATAATATTCCTGAGATTTCCATTTTAGGATCTCTTTCAGGGAGTGGATTCTTTAATTTCTCTTTTACTCTCTGGTTCTAGACTATCAGGGCAGTATTTATTGATAATTTCTTGAAAAGATGATGTCTAGTTTCTTCTCTTGATCATGTCTTTCAGGTAGTATAATAATTTTAAAATTATCTCTCCTTGATGCATTTTCCAGGTTAACTGTTTTTCCAATAAGTTATTTCACACTTTCTTTTATTCTTTTGGTTTTATTGCATTGTTTCTTGATTTCCCAAAAAGTCATTAGCTTCTATTTGAATCTGAATTCAGACACTTGACACTAACTTAACTGTATGACCCTGAGCAAATCATTTAACCCTGATTGCCTTGCATCATCCAGGGCCATCTCCAGTCATCCTGATTCATATCTGACCACTGGACCTAGATGGTTCTGGAAGAGAAAGTGAGGCTGGTGACTTAGCACAGTACTCCCTCACTCAAATCTAATTTACGTGCTTGTCATGGCATGGTCTTCTTCATTGTTACAATAGTAAACTTTCTATGATCAGATTTTCTTTCTTCCATTTGCTCATTTTCAGTCTATTACTTGACTTTCAGCTCTTTGTTAAAGTAGGGTTTTGCTTCCAAGCTGGAGGACACACTATCTCAAGCTTCAGGGATTTTGTGTAGCTGTTTTCAGAAGCACTTCTAAGAACCTATAAAAGTTTTAATTCTTCCAAAGGGGTGTGCTCTAAGGAAAGGTGTGTTTACCCATGCTTTCCCTGGCCTATGCTCTGGAATATGATTGATTACAAGCACTCTTTTCTGCCCTGGAACTGTGAGGGGGGGTTCTTGCTCCACTGTAGCTGTAAGATCTGGTATGCTAGTGTTCCTCTTTGTCCTGTGACTGTCACACAAGACTGCAACTTGGATCCAAGAATGGATCAAACAGCAGAGTCTTGCCACAATGTTAGCAAAAAGATCCCCTGTAAACTCCTTTTGACTAACTGTTAAACCTTTCTTCTTACCATCTGTGGGCTGAAAGCTCACCCAAAGCTCTGTGCTGGACAGTGCTTCACTCTCAATCAGGTGAGATAGATCCTTCCAGTCAGCCTTCTATGTTGTCTCTGATGTCTGTGGGATGAGGGATCTGGAAACAATGACTGCTACAACTGCTTCAGTTGTCAGAGGCCTGCTCCTGGTTGGCAACATGGTGCAACAGACTTTCTGTTGACTTTCTAAATTGTCTTCAGCTGGAAAATTGTTGCAGGTTGTGCCACTCTAAAATTTGTCTAGAGTTAAAATTTAAAGATATTCAGAGGGGTTTGGGGAAGAGCTCAGGTTAGTCCCTGCCTTGACTCTGCCACCTTAATTCTGACCATAAAAAATTTTCTTCAGCACTTATACAGTCATCAAAAAAAATTTGCTCTATAAGCTAAGAGTTTTCTGACTATCAGAGAGTCTTTGAAAGCTACATGGTTTAATGGCATGATTTAAGTCAGGTATAATATCAAGATTCAGCAATATTCAAAAAAAAATTTTTTAAGATTTTTCAAGGCAATGGGGTTAAGTGGCTTGTCCAAGGCCACATGGCTAGGTAATTATTAAATGTCTGAGGTTGGATTTGAACCCAGGTACTCCCGACTCCAAGGTTGGTGCTCTATCTACTGTGCCACCTAGCCTCCCCCCCAAATTTTTTTTAACTAAAAAATATAATCAGAGAAAATCTAGAGACACATAGAAAATAGCAGTTAGAAACAGAAAACTAGAAATCATAGGACACTGTCAGAACTGAGAGGGACTTCAGAACCTAATCTGTTAAAAGCTGTTAAGAATCTTACAACATAGCATATCATGTTGGATGGGTTTCAGAACTCAGATCAGAGAATGTAGGACTTAAGGAACCTCAGAGCAAAGATGAGGCAAGCCATTAATCACTTCCAGAGTCAAAACTATAACTAGTACTTTCATTATATCACAGCTACTCATCATGTAACCAAGTCAATCTCGGTTCAATCACAGCAAAACACTGAGAAGCTGGTTTCTAAGACCATTGATATTTGTTTCCAGTCTGTCTACCAAAGACTTATCAAGGAGGGCAACTTTTGTGGAAAAGAGGCTATCTCAGTCTGCCACAACTAATATTATTCCACTGATTAACTACCAACAAGAGGGCAAATAAGAAATTTCAAAGAGTTCTAGAAATAGCAGTGTCTTCTTAAACTTGTCAGCCTTTTTTCTCAGTCCAATTTTACCTTCCCATCACCTAGCAAAGCAATACACATGAAAATATATAGCTCTTACCTCCACAAGCAAGCCCCTTTACTTGCAGGCCACACCTACTCAAAGATCCAAAAGAGAAGGATTTTGTTTTTTGTTTATGTTTTTTAATCACCAAAGTCCTTGGCATTGTCAAATAGCTTGATTGCTTTGCCAGTATCATGAGTTAAGGGAACTTTTCCTGGGGAAGGGGAAAGCATCTACTTGAAGACATAGGTCATCTTAACTTTGATAGGCTTTGTATGCAAATTTTATATTTTCTGGTGTTAAGAGAAAATCTGTCAATTACACCATCATTACAGTTAGTAAGGATGTCAGAACCATAATATGGTTCCTGACAACCCTTTCTTTGATAATTAGATGAAGACCTAAATAAGATCAAATTCCCAAGGGGGAAACTCTAGGTGGTAGCATGAACAAGAGACTGAAGAACATCCTTAGGAGCTCCAATGAATAGAGTTATGTTTGCTTGTACTTCAAAGATCTGCTTTCTATCAATGTGCAATTAAGCAACAATAACAAAAGACAATTTTATCTTAAAACTTTAGTCTTTATGGGAGGAAGGTGAAATTTCACCAAATAATCTATTAGATAACATATAGGGGTGATGTCAAGACATATAAGACAATGGAAGCTCAATATACTAAAAACTGATTAATCAATCTATGTATAACACAACTACTTGTTTCATGTTAAGTCCTATCATTTATAGAGTTCTTCAGGTATTTTGATTTAATATCTGTGAATGTTTTAAAGTAATACAGCAAGACAAAAACTGAATGCTGAGACAAGATGGGGCAAATCACTTCCCTTTGATGTAGGAAATGATTCCTGGGTAATAGTACTTGAACTACCTACCTCGCAAGACTATTGTGATACCAGTATTGATAACTATATTTTTTGTGTTTTTATTTTGATATAAAGGATTCTTAACACTTAGATTAGCAGTGAATTTGATTCAACTTTAATAAATGCATACTATGTACAGAACCAGTAATTTATACTAAGCTTTGTAGCATCTGCAAAGTTTAGTTAAGTGATAATTCTTCTTTTTCATGGAACTTAAACCATCTTAAGAAGGAAGGATATGATAAAAATAACTAACATAACTGTATTTAGAGAGGTTTACCCATAATGTTTTATGAGACTGGAAAGGGAATAGTCATTATTGTAAATGAAATTTTAGCAGTGGGAATTAAGAGGAGCTTCCTTACAGAGGTGCTGCATTTGTGTTGGGCTTTAAAGGATAGATAAAAATGCAGTATTTTTTTTTGCAAGTCAGTGGGGTTAAGTGACTTGCCCAAAGTCACATAGCTAGATAATCACTAAGTGTCTGAGGCTGAATTTGATCTCAGGTCCTCCCTGACTCCAGGGCCAGTGAGCTATCCACTGTATCATCTAGTTGCCTCAGGATGCAGTACTTTAATATACAAAAACACCTAAGGGAAAAGTGGAAAGTGCAAGCAAATTATATTTTTCCTATATAACAGGATTACACTATAGACTATTTAATGATTCTAAATGCAATCCCTGAAAAAGTACCCCCTTTAACCTGATTCAGAAAGCAGACAGCCTAAAAAGTAGTGTGAGGAATAATTTGTCAGTTTATTTGCCGATTTTTCTTGGATGTCACCTAATTTGGAAGAATTCTTGAAGATGATCTACATACTCAATCTTTTGAGGACAATCTAATGGACGATGAAATGTTTCATGGAGAGAAATTTGACTAAATTAAATTTTAAATACAACTTAATGATAACTATATACTAGTTCATCTGGTAAAGGACAATTTACTATTTCACATAACCATAGGGAAAATAGTAGGGAGAGATGTGTCTGTCTGTCTTGTCTTGTCTTGTCTTGTCTTGTCTCTCTCTCTCACACACACACACCCACACACAAATGTGGGGATAATAGTAATTATTTAATTTGAATAAATTATTTAATATGCTACGAAATCAGATGAGAACAGTCTTACTTTCAACTGGCAGTATCAAGAATGTTCATAAGGGAAATCACATTTAAGATGTGCTTCAAATGAGAAAGAGAACTGGGATTACTACTTGTATGACTTTTATCAAGTTATGAACTTCCCTGGGCTCATTTTTCTTATTTTTAAAATGAATGAGTAGAACTACATGGCCTCTAGGGATACTTTCTGCTTAAAATTTATGATCTCGTATCTCTGTGTAAACATGTGCAGTATGTATGTGTATGCACATACACACACACATATGATCAATGGAAGTACAAGCAAACACTTAGATTTCAAAATTTTATTAGTACACTATAAATATATAAAACCATTCCTAACCCTTCTAAAGATCCTAAATCTTTTTTTTTTAGATTTTTGCAAGGCAAATGGGGTTAAGTGGCTTGCCCAAGGCCACACAGCTAGGTAATTATTAAATGTCTGAGACCGGATTTGGACCCAGGTACTCCTGACTCCAGAGCCTATGCTTTGTCCACTGTGCCACCTAGCTGCCCAGATCCTAAATCTTAAATCCTGAATGGCTTCTATGTGCAGATCAATTGTTCAGGAAAAACAATGTCCTAGAGGGAAGGTTCATGTATATTCCTCCTTCCTCTAGCTTTCTTTCCTTTCTCCTAGCCCCTGTTCTCTCTGTACTTGTGATTATGACTTGTATTTCTTTTAAAAGGCCTTTAGTTTGGCTAAATTTTCAAACTTTTGAACATCATCAAGGTTCATAAATATATAAGTTATGAAAGCTCATTGTGAGTAGAAACCATTTCTTTATTTGTCTTTTTTATTATTCATTCATTCCATGATGAATACAAAATAATTTTTGGAAGTTTTAACTCAGTGACTCTCATTTTAACTTTTTAACTATACAGGAACAAATGCAATTATCAGTAAAATCAAGATTTGACTTTGCCCTTTCATCTATTTCCCCATTCCCATCCATTTCTTCAACTGTAAAATGACAGGTTTGAATTTGAAAACCTTTACTGTCCCATTCTAGCTCTGACATTTTAAAGTTCTGAAGCCTCTTCCCAGTTTAATATGTCTATAGCTGTCAAGAGATCTGTTAACTTGGGATGGCTAGGTGGCACAGTGGATAGAACACTGGCCTTGGAGTCAGGAGTACCTGAGTTCAAATCTGACCTCAGACACTTAATAATTACCTAGATGTGTGGCCTTGGGCAAGCCACTTAACCCCATTGCCTTGCAAAAACTAAACAGATCCATTAACTTACAAAAACCCAATTACATCTCAAACAATCAAGTATATATTGTTCTGATGAAATTTAATCAGCAAACATTAATCAAGGTGTTTGAACAACAGACCAACATGCATTTTTAGATGACAAAAAGTCACAAATGAATTAATCTAAGTAGGAAAGTCTATCAGCAACAAATTCTAATGTAAAAATACTATTTACTTCACAAATGTAGGTTTTTCTTCTCTTCAACAATAGTAAGTATTAGATATTTTTTGTCCCAGGGGATTTTTCCTTTATGGATGAAACAGAAAATCCTATCTGGCACTAGTGTACTTTAAATACTACTAGTAATAAAAAAAAATCATTAAGGGAGCTTGGATTCAACCCATTTTTGGCAGGCCTCAGGTGTCTTGTCTTTCCCTTGGAGATTTTTTTTCCATTTAGTTTGGTCAAAGGTTTCTTCTAGCACAAATGGTTAAAATAAAATACAAAGCACTGAATTACCCATGCTTTTTCCAAAGAGCAATCAAAATATATGTTCCAGAGAACATGGTTAGGGTATCTATCACATAAAGGCAAGAAAGAGCACTCTTAAAGCCAAATGTGGTTGGCTCAGTACACTTACGGAATTCAGAAAGGCAAATCCATGCCTTGAAAAAAGAGAGGAAAGGATTTTCCAAATCTCTTTGGTACCAAAGAAAGGGGCATCCACAATGTCTCTTTGAACAAAGAAGATCACCCAAAAGAAACTTCTTCCTTCCAGTGCTCATGGGAGTTATCAAACTACCAAAAAAAATTATTTCATTGAATTAGAAAAAATAGTAACAAATTTCATGAGGAAGAACAAAAAAGGTCAAGGATATCAAGGGTATCAACGAAAAATAAAATACAAAGTAAGGTAGCTTAGTCATACCAAATCTGAAACTACATTATAAAGCAAAAATGATTAAAACTATTTATGACTGGCTATGATGAATCAGGGAATAATTTAGATTTATAAGACACAGTAGAAACGACTATTGTAACCTACTGTTTGATAAGCCTAAAGACTCTGGCTTCTGGGATAAGAACTCACTATTTAAGAAAAATTGCTGAGAAAACTGGAAAATAGTACACTAGAAGTAGATAAAGACCAATATCTCACACGATATACTGAAATAAAAGGAAAAAATGGGTACGTGATTTAGACAATAGGGGGTAATATATAAAGAAATTAGGAGAGCAAGGAATAGTTTTTACCTGTCAGATCTTTGAAGAAGGGAAGAATTTTGACCAAAGAAGATATTGAGACCATTATGAAATAAAATGGATAATTTTGATTAAATTGAAAAGGTTCTATATAAATAAAACCTATGCAATCAAGTTTAGAAGGAAAGCAGAAAACTGGGCAAACAATCATTACAACCAGTGTTCCTGATAAAAACCTCAGTTCTTAAATACTTAGAGAACTGAGTCAAATTTATAAGAATAAGTCATTGACCAAGTGATAATTGATCAAAGGATATAAAAAAGCAATTTGCAGACAAAGAAATCAAAACTATCTACAGTTAAATGAAAAATTGTATCAAATCACTATTGATTAGAAAATTTAAAAAATTAAGCAAATTTAAAAAATTCTCTAGTATTACCTCACAACTACCAGGATTGGTTGATATGACAGAAAAAGAAAAATGATAAATGGTAAAGAAGATGTGGAAAACTGGGACACTAATGCATTGTTGATGGAACTGTCAACTATTTGAAACTATGTGCAAAGACAATCAAACTGTACAAACCTTTTGATTCAACAATATCACCACAAGGTCTATATCACAAAGAAATCATAAAAAAGAGAAATGTATCTATGTGTAAAAAAATATTTACAGCAGCATTTTTGTTGTGGCAAAGAATTAAAAATTAAGGAAATGCTCATCAAATGACAAGTTATGTTAGAGGAATGTAATGAATATTACTGCACTATAAAAAACGATTACGCAAATTTCAGAAAAACTTAAACTTACATGAACTGATGGTGAGTGAAGTGAGAAGAACCAGAACATTGTACTCAGTAACTGCAACCCTTTGAAATGATCAACTATGATAGTCTTAGCTCTTTTCAGCAATACAGTGATTTAAGACAATTCCAAAAGATGTATGATGGAAAATGCTGCCTGCATCCAGAGAAAAATCTATGAAGTCTGAATGCAGATCAAAGCATACAGACTTTCTGAGTTTTTATCTTTCTCATGATCTTTTCTCTTTTCTTCTTATTCTTCTTTCACAATGTGACTAATGTGGAAATAAGTTTAACATGAGTGATTGTATATTATAACCTGTATCAGAAAGCTCACCATTTTGGGGAAGGGAGAGGAGAGAAAAATGTGGAACTCAAAATCTTACAAAAACCAAATGTCAAAAAAATCAACCTGGGAGAGGAAGGTCTTCAAGATTTCTGGCCAAAGCAGCAATAATTGCTATTTAACACTCACTCTAAATCATCAATAGCCAAACAAAGACCAAATGAGGCTTGGGCTGGGACCTATTGCTGGCCCTTCAGAGAAAGCCAGAGTGATTTGAGTTTAAGGCAAGGTTCATAAAAGACTATAGCCCATAAACCCCAAGATATCTTGTGAAATTTCAGTGATCAAAATTTATATTCCTTTGGGCAAAGCACCCATAATTACAGGCATGATTCCCTATGTAGGGGGGGAGAGGAGGAAGAGGAGGAGGAAAGTAAGGAAGGAGAAGAAGAAAGGAGGGAAACATTTTAAGTACGAAGTCCCAAAAATATGAGTTAACAGAGCTAGAATCAAGAATCAGAAAACTCAGGAAAGATTACCTCAACATCTTCAAGCAGAGCCTTAAAGAAATAAATAAGATGGCCTAGTAATTAAGAACTACAAAAATACTTGGAAGAAATCAAACAGATTAGAAATGAAATGAAAACAATGTAGAAATTAAAAAGAGAACAAAGAACTTAGGTGATAAGCCTTATCTAAGATATAGAATTCAGAAACATCAAAGAGATCAAAAGAAAACAGTAACCCCACAAGATAATATTAGAATAAAATCAAAAGATATTGATCATGCATCAAACCAATGTTCTGCACGTCATTTGTAAGATCCTTGTGGCTGCTCCAAAAGAGCATTCATAGGCCTCCTTAACTTCACCAAGCTAAGTAACCATTACTAGGCTCCTTTAATCAAAAATTTTTTGTAATGTTCTCCAACCCTCTCTTTGTCCTGTTCATCATCCTATGAACATAATCCAGGCCTGTCCTTAAAACGTTGCACCCAGGACTTAATATGATACTTTAGATGTAATGGGAATATGCTTAACATGATTTTGCATGAATAAACCTATATCAGGTCACTTGGTGTCTTGGGAAAGGGGAAAGAAAGACAAGGGATGGAGAAAATTTTGCAAAATAAATGTTGAAAACTATATATGTAATTGAAAAAAAAAAGCCCAAAATACTACAATAAAGGGGGGGGGATGGAGAGAAGGAAAAATATCCAGAGGTCATACTACTAGATTAAAGTTTACAGAATCTTAAGGTTCAAAGAGTATTCCGAAGGGGCACTTAGCAGACAACTCTGGCAGGAAGAGAATAGTACAATAGAAAGAGGATTGAATCTGGAGTCAAAAAAATGGGATTCGAATTCTGCTACAGACATGTAATTTTGTGTAAGTCATCAAAAATGAGGGGAATGAATTAGATGGCCTCTGAGATCCATTCCTTTAAGGTCTAGATACATGTTGTATGTGAGATAGTCTAAAAAAGGGAGATTAAAAAAAGCAAATAAGAAAAAAAATAAGGGCAGGGAAAAAAACTTCATGCAGAAGAACAAAGAATGCTGAAGAGTAAAAGCATAGGAACAAAAGGAGTCAAGAGAATGGAAGTTGCATAGATTAAACAAGATAAGGTAAGTCAAGTTCTTCAAGAAAATAGGATAGACAACAGAGAAGAAAAAAACACTCCCAGGATATTAAAGAAAAGAATGCTCCTGTAGAGTGAGTCCTGGATTGGGAACCAAATTTAGAATCCAGTTTTCAGAACTGAAAAAGTACACTGAGATTGGAGTTGTGAAGGCCTGAGTTCAAATCCAAATATGACTCTGGGCAAATATGAACCTATGCTTGCTAATGTTTCCTCATTTATAAAAAGGGGATAATAAAAGTACTCAACTCCCAGGGTGATTGTGAGACCAAATAGTAAATGGAATGAATGATACAGTAGGCACTATGCTATATTAAGTAGCACATAACAGCATATAACAAATGCTCTTCCACTTTCTCCCTCCATCTTCTTGCCTTGCCCTCATCCCCCCATCATTTTCTTGCTGGGGCTTCAAACTTCTTCATCCATAAAATGAGAGAACTAGAATTAATGAACACTAAGGCTCCTCCAAACTTCTATCTAAGCATATTGACAAACATAGACAAGAACATCACAGAACAGAAAATAACTGATGATTACAACTTTCTGAATAGAAATTCGACCTACTTTCCCTCCTTTGTTTAATTATGGACTCAACTTAAGTTTTCATTTGCAATGCATGTCCAAATAGCATCTGTCTATGAGTGTGCAAAATATTGTTTAGGTTATCCATCTAAATTCACTACTTTCCTCTCTTCCATATAGAAACACAGAAAGAAAAGACATCACCCACATAATACCTGGAACATCTCTGAAGGAGTGGCAAAACACCCACCTGGGAAAGTTCTCAGGCCCCCTTAAGAAAAAATAAAGAGTATCTGTAGCCCTGGGATTTCCCATAATGATAACTAGCTTATGTTCTAAAAAAGACTTCTTTTTTTTCCTTTAATTTTTAAATTTATTTTTTTATTCTCATTTTGTACAAATGTTTTTTTACATTAATAAAATATTCTTGTTTACAAGTAAACAAAATACCCCTCCTCCCCCATGAATATAGATAGACTTGTTTGGGTGAAAAAAGTAAAGGGGAGAGAAAAAAATTAAAACAAAAAAATAATAATAGTAATAACTGTAGGTATGGCCAGGTGGCGTAATGGACGAAGCAACAGCCCTGGAGCCACGAGCACCCGAGTCCACATCCAGCCTCGTAAACCCAACAATCACCCAGCCGTGTGACATGCAAGCCACCCGATCCCCACTGCCCTGCAAAAACAAAAAAAAAAAAGAAAGAAAGAAAGAAAGAAAAAAAAACCCAAAATAAAAGAAAATAGTAATAATAGTAGGGGTGGCTGGGTGGCAGACAGAGCATTGGCCCTTGAGCCAGGAGCACCTGGGTCCAAATCCGGCCCCAGACACCCAAAGATCACCCCGCTATGTGGCCCCAGGCAGGCCATCCAGCCCCACTTGCCCTGCACCCTCTCCCAAATAATCATAACAAAAAATGTGCTTGAGTCTTTGTTCCAACTCCAACAACTCTGTCATGGGTGGATCTCATTCTTTATGATAAGTCCATCACAAAAGTTATTTCCATATTTTTCCACCATTGCCATTGCTGATCGCAACTCCCTCCTTTCTTATTTCTCCACTACCATGTACTCTATTTTCTCTCTCCTTTCACTAGGACTCTGCTGCAGGGTCGCTGAGTGGCGCAGCAGACAGATCCCTGGGGCCAAGAAGCCCTGAGGCCCCATACCACCCCTTAGGCCCAGAATCCACCTGGCCCTGTGGTCCTGGGCAGGCCTTCCATTCCCAGCCCCTTGCAAGAATTAAGAAAGAAAATGTGTTCTATCTGGCCACTCTCCCCCCATGGTCCATCCTCTCCTCCTTTATTCACATCCCCACCCCTTCCCCCTGCTCCCCCCACTCCTTCTTACTCCAGATGTCTATACCCCATTGAGTATATTTGCTGTTTCCTCTCCTAGCCATCTCTGATGAGAGCAAAGTTTCCCTCATTCCCCCTTGCCTCCCCCCTTCCATATCATTGCAATAGCTCATTGTAATAAAGAAAAAACTTATGTGAAATATCTTGGACTATTCCCCCTCTCCTTTTTCTTTCTCCCATTCCATTTCCCTTTTTTTCTACTGACTCCAGTTTTACACCATATTTTATCTTCGAATTCAGCTTTCTCCTGTGCTTCAACTATAAAAGCTCTCTCTACCTGCTCTATTAACTGAGAAGGTTCATATGAGTATTATCAGTGTCATTTTTCTATGCAGGAATACATGCAGTTCATCCTCATTAAGTCCCTCATATTTAGCCCCTCTCCTCCAATCTCCATGCTTCACCTGAGTCCTGTATCTGAAGATCAAACCTTCTGTTCAGCTCTGGCCATTCCAAAAGGAACCTTTGAAATTCCCCTGGTTCATTGAAAGTCCATCTTTTTCCCTGGAAGAGGACATTCAGCCTTG
This sequence comes from Macrotis lagotis, assembly GCF_037893015.1. Lineage (NCBI taxonomy): Eukaryota > Metazoa > Chordata > Mammalia > Peramelemorphia > Peramelidae > Macrotis > Macrotis lagotis. Next base: position 637,653,702 of record NC_133666.1, on the reverse strand, counting down.
CTGGGTAGTTCATTCTTGGCTGCATTCTAAGCTCTCTTGCCTTCCGGTATATTGTATTCCAAGCCCTACGAGCTTCCAATGTAGCTGCTGCTAAGTCCTGTGTGATCCTGACTGCAGCTCCATGATATTTGAACTGTGTCCTTCTGGCTGCTTGTAATATTTTCTCTTTGACTTTGGAGTTCTGAATCTTGGCTATAATATTCCTAGGGGTTGGTTTTTTGGGATCTCTTTCTCTGGGGGATCAGTGGATTCTCTCCATTTCTATTTTGCCCTCTGCTTCTAGAATATCAGGGCAATTTTCCTGTAGTAATTCTTTGAAAATGATGTCAAGACTCTTTTCCTGATCATGACTTTCAGGTATTCCAATAATTTTTAAATTGTCTTTCCTAAGTCTGTTTTCCATATCAGTTGTTTTTTCAATGAGATATTTCACATTTTCTTCTAATTTTTCCTTTTTTTGGTTTTGAAGTATTGATTCCTGATTTCTGTTAAATTCATCAATCTCCCTGAATTCTATTCTTTGTCTGAAGGATTTGTTCTCCTCAGAGAGTTTTCTTATCTCTTTTTCCATCTGGCCAATTTTGCTTTTTAAAGCGTTCTTCTCCTCAATAACTTTTTGAACTGTTATATCCATTTGACCTAAGCTGGTTTTTAGCATGCTACTTTCTTCAGCATTTTTTTGGATTTCCTTGACTAAGCTGCTGATTTCATTTTCATGTTTTTCCTGCATCTCTCTCCTTTCTTTTCCCAGTTTTTCTTCCAACTCCCTCATTTGATTTTCAAAGTCTTTTTTGAGCTCTATCATACATAGCCTGAGCCCAGTTTCTGTTTTCCTTGGAGTCTTTAGATGCAGGAGCTTGTGCTTCCTCATCTTCAGACTGAGTATTTTGGTCCTTCTTGGGCTCATTTGCAAAATATTTCTCAATAGTCTTCTTTTTGTTTCTCTGCTTGCTCATTTTCCCAGCCTGGGCCTGGTTTGGGGTGTTTCTTGAGCTTTTGGGACACTCCCACAAGGATCTCAGTGTGTGCGGCTCTGTCCTCCCTCCTGGTCTGTGAATGACCATAAGCGCCCCCCTCTGCCAAGGGGCTGATGTGGGGGGGCTGCTGTTCTATGGGGGGGCTTAGACTGTGGTCAGGATCTGAATGTGGTCAGAGCCCCAGAGTCCTGTTTCAGGGGCAGAGGACAGAGCTAGGCAGTCTCTCTTCACTCCCCTCCCTCAGCTCAATGGGCTCATGCCCTGGGGGATCCTGCTTACCAGCTCTGCCTACTTCTGTTTCCTGGATCAGGGCTGGGGAAAGAAGATGCTGCTTGCTGTGTACCCTGAGGGCTGGGCTCCATGTGCTCACTCTGGCAGAGGTCCCCCGCTGTTCCCCCACTTTGTGCCCAGTGCTCCTCGGGGTGCAGCTCAGGAGACTCCCCCGCCGCTGTGAGCTGAGACCCCCAGCGCCCTGGGGCTGCCTCCGGGAGGCTGAGATTATTTGGCTCTGGTGGGCCACCCCTCTGGCGGGCCGCCTCTCCAATCCCGGGGAGCAGAGCCTTTCTGCTCTTTTCCCGGTTACCTTGAGTAGGAGAACTGCCTCACTGGGTCCCTTTGTGGGTTCTGTCTCTCGGAAGTTTAATTAGAGTCCTTAGCTGATGAATTTTATCAGAGAGCTCCTAAGACTGGATCCCATCTTGGCTCCGCCCCCTAAAAAAGACTTCTTAGCACAATACTGTAAAGTAGGTATTACTATTCTCATTTTATAGAAGAGAAAAATTTAAGCTCAGAGAGGTTAAAGTGACTTGCTCAAATTCCAAGTGTCAGAGAGAGAATTTTAACTTGTCTGTCCTGATCCCAAATAGCACTCAAGACTTGGGGAAAAAAAGAACTTGAATAGAAGCAGAGGGTGTGATTATAAAAGAGTCAAAATCATAACTACTGGGACTGTTGACACTTTAAAGTAAATAGGTCACTACCTCCTTTCCAAGCAAATTAGAAGAAAGCATGTGATATTCAGGAATACAGAAATTTATCAAATGTGGAGACTATGTTCATTTTGTGCCTCATTCAAAAGGACAACAGAATACACCAAAGAAAAATGAGAGAATAAATAGGAAAAAAAAAATCAGTGCTGGTTAAAACAAAGGATTAATTACCCCCAAGGTAGGAGCTATTGCCCTACAAGAAAACATTTTGCTAAATAAGGATGAATAAATGTTAAGGTGAATACTCTTCAAATGAATTCATCCTTCCCCAATCAAAGAAAAGAACCAATTTATTTATATCTACTTACTTCCCTTCAATTTAAGTTTAAAATATATATTTAAAAATCAAGCTACTTACACTATTGACAGCATGCTTTTAAAATTAAATCAGGGGCAGCTAGGTGGCACAGTGGATAGAGCACTGGCCCTGGAGTCAGGAGTACCTGAGATCAAATCCGGCATCAGGCACTTAATTGCCTAGCTGTGTGACCTTGGGCAAGCCACTTAACCCCATCTGCCTTGCAAAAAAAAAAAAACACACCACAAAAAACAAAAAAAAACACAAATTAAATCAAATGGTGAATTGATATGTTGAGAGACTATAATACAACACTGCTGAAACAATACCACAGTCTAATTTTTAACAAAATCAGAGAGACTAGAGATTTAAAGATGATCTTACACTTCTATGCACACTATACACTTGATTACCTCAATTAAGTCCTGCAATTTCTATTTAGGTTAAGGGAAGAAGAATGATATACTAGAAAGAACAGTGTCATAGGAGAGGAGACAGAGATTCCTTTCTTCAGGGATTCATTTCAACATTTAACTAGTAGGTCAAATGCATGAATTCTAGATTTTTTAAAAAGCAAGGCAAAAAATTCCAACAACAACAAAAAAATAAATATACAGTGCACAAATCAAGGAGCCAAAGCCTTCCTTTAGACTTTCCCCCCCTTCATTAAAATTTCCTATGCATTTCTGTAACTCATATGTGAAACTGATCCCAGTCACTAAAATTGGGGGGGGGGGTAGAAAAGGGGAGGGGGAAAGAAAGAAACAAACAGCATGCAGGGCTTTTGAAAAATAATCTTTGGCTCAACTTGCTCCATGTTTCCTCTAACACTAACTTGATCAGCACCAAGGCTGACAAAATACTGGATAAAGAATAGGTTTTATTTAACCTAACAGAATGCAAAAATAGAATGGGTTCGTATATGAGTTTCTCAATGTCAAGAAAACTGATCCCTCTCTTCCCCTACAGAGCATTAAGCAACCCTCCAGTGGATCTAAACTACTTTTGAACCACATTTCTGATGCAGGGTATCAGCAAAAAGCTAGGTTTTATATGCATTGTCAGATAAGGGTTATAAGTCAGATACTTTTGCTCAATGTTTTTTCTTTATAACAAGAGTGGAATTGTACTTCACTTCATAACATCATTTAGCTTTCATGAATTTAATTATCAGCGCTATTCTGATGATTCTCAAATCTGCCTTTCCGGTTCCAATTTCTTTGCTAACTTCCAATTTTGCATCTCCACAAATACCTTTCAGACATCTCAAAATGGCTATTCAACAGACAAACTCAATGTGTTCAAAAACAATCTTTCTCCCTAAACAAACTAGGGGAGAGGAACCTTTGTTTCTTGCCAAGGGCTATTTGGATATTTATATCATTTGCCTGCTATTAGTTAGTAAAACATTTAATTAATTCACTCCTAAAAATCTCCTAGTTTTATTAATTTTGAGTCTCTGTGGTTACCTTATATGGTCCAAGGGTCAGATATTCCCAGTTTCTGCCCTAAACACTCCTTATTTCCTCCTTACCACCTTCTATCTCCCAACCTCTCTACCCACATCCAAGCTATGTGTTGCCAAGGCTTGCTGATTTCACCTTGTTATGATCTCTAGAACATGCTCCCTTTATTTCTTCTGACAATATCACCTGTCTAGGGGCAGGCCCTTATCATCTCACACCTTGACTACTGTGTAGGTCTGCCTGCTTCATCTCCCCAATTTAGTCCATCCTTCATTCAGCCACTACAGTGATTTTTCTAAAATGCAGGTCTGCTGATATCATTCCTCCTACTCAATAAATTCCACTGACTTCTTGTTACTTCCGGGAGAAAATTAAAAATGTTCTGTTTGGCACTAACAGCTCTTCATAAGCTAGCTCTCTCCTACATTTCCAATGTTCTTAACACTTCACTCTTCAACATGTATTCTTCCATCCCATGACACTGACCTCCATGAGTTTGCCCTGGAGTCAGGAAAACCTGAATTCAAATCCTGCCTCAGACACTTACTAATTAGATATCCAGCTTATACTCAAATTCCATAGTTCTTTCTCTGGATGTGGATGGCATTTTCCATTACAGGTCTTTCAGAATTGTCTTTGATTGCTATATTACAAAGAGGAGCTAAGTCTATCACAATTGACCATTTCACTTAGCATTAAGTCTTTCCAGGTTTTTCTAAAATCTGTCTGCCCATCCTTTCTTATAGAGAAATAATATTTTATTATATTCACATATCAAAATTTGTTCGGACATTTCCCAATTGAGGGGCATCCCTCAATTTCCAATTGTTTGCTACTACAAAAAGAGCTGCTATGAATATTTTTGTACATGTGGATCTTTCACCCTTTTTTGTAATCTCTTTGGGATACAGATCTAGTGGAGCTATTGCTGGATCAAAGGGCATGAACAGTTTTACTGCCCTCTGGACATAGTTTATGGGTGTCTTTCTCTTCTTCAATCTTCTTTTGTTAAATTTCAAAATCCTTTCAACTCTCCCTTTCCTTTCCATATCCCTTCCTTTACCTCTTTTAGAAGGTCTACCTTTTCTCCCATGGCTCTAACTGATGTCGCTCTTTCTCCCCTTGCCCCATGTAAGGGTTCCTTTCACAGATGTCACATTGACTTGTTTCAGAATATTACTTTAATGTCAATATGGCAAAAAGTAACTCCAGGAATTTGTCCTTGGTCCTATATTGTTATAATTTTTTCAGACTTGAATAAAGGCTCATATTAAATACTCACAAATTTTGCTTATGATACAAAACTGAGAGGGAAAGTTAATATACTGGATGCCAGGAACCAAGATCTTGACAGGATTAGAGTGCTGGGCTTAAATCTAATAAAATGAAATTCAATAAGAATAAATGATATAGTAGCCAGAAAGAATAATGTGACCTTGGACTAAGTTAAGAGAGGAGTGGCTTCTAAAGTGTATTAAGAGCCCCCTGAAATTGTGACTTTTGGTTAATAGAAGTTATAGTAAAGCTGTATTCTGCCCTGGTCAGGCTACACTAGAAATTATGTCCAGTGCTAGATACTACAGTTTTAAATGTTTTGCTTGACCTCAGAAAATCGATATAGAAGCAATAGATGAATGTTGCAAAGAGAATTTATGTTCTATTAACAGAAAAGATTGTTTAACAATTAGAGTACAGCAGTTGCTTTGAGAGGTGGTAGACTCTTCTTCCTTGGAGTTCTTAAAGAAGAGGCTAGATATCTACATGTTATATAAGGATTCCTTTAATGTATGGATTGGAATGGATGACTGCTAAAAGTTCCTTCTAAATTTCAAATTCTGTTTGACTGACAAGACTCTCTCTAAGTCTATAGGTTAAGTATTCCCTTGCTTTAAGTGTATTCATCAAATTGAAAACCAAGGATTTCATAACTTCTTCCTATTTGATCTTCTATTTCACTTCCCATGGAAGCCTTCTAAATTTTTTCTAAACTCCATAACCCCACATATTTTCCCCCACTACTCCTAGCAGAGGACTTTTTCTGAGCCTATCCTGAGAAAACTGAGGCCATTTAATGTTAGTTTCCCTTTTCCATCTCTCTTCATTTCTTTCTTCCTTTTTTTTTTTTTAAAAGTTTTTGCAAGGCAAATGTGGTTAAAGGCTTGCCCAAGACCACACAGCTAGGTAATTATTAAGTGTCTGAGGCCAGATTTGAACTCAGGTACTACTGACGCCAGGGCCGGTGCTCTATCCACTGCACTACCCCCATCTCTCTTAATTTTTATAACCTTTGACATAATTTCTTATTCTCTCTCATTTGACTGCATGCTTGATTAGTTCCCTTTTTCTTGAATCTTCAACTGGATTATCTCCATCATCAACTGAATCCTTCCCTATGGTCTTCAAACATGCCCAAATCAGTCAATCAATAAGCATTTACTATTTCCTAGGCACTGGGCTAAATCTTTGGGGGTACAAAGAAATGGAAAAAGAAAAACACAACATACACAAAACAGAATATGTGCAAGATAAATTGGAGAAAATCAACAGAGAAAAGATACAAACATTAAGTGGGATTGGGAAAGGCTTCCAGGAAGTAAGATTTTTATGTAGGACTTAAAAGAAGATAGGGAGACCAGGAGATAAATATGAAGAGTGAGAAATTCCAGATATGAGGGTAAATCAGTGAAAATGCCCAGTCAGGAGACAGTCTCTCCTTCCAACCCTTAAAAAACCCTCAACTTGCCATCTTATAGTTCTCCTCTGTCTCACCTAAACTCAAAAAGTTGTTTATCTGAATTACACTGCCTCAACCCATTTAATCACTTGGTTTCCAAACTTCATCATTCAGTTGAAAATGTTTTTCCCCCAAAGTTATCATCTCTTAAAAGCCAAAGTTGAGGGTCCTTTCTCAGTCCTACTCCTCAATATAACTGCTGCATTTGATACTACCTCAGTGTTTCTGTCTTTCCAATCTCATCTGTTTCATTTCCTATTTATTCGACTTCATCATTCATATTCTACCCATATAATTCCTCCAGGCTCCTAGGTCTTTATATGTGTCTCACTCACCTTTTTCATACCACATATCTAATCAAACAGTCAAATCTTGTTTTTTCTACCTTCACAAGAGTCCTCACATCCTTCTCTACTTACAGATACCATATGAATTTAGGTTTTTGTCATCTCCACCCCCACATTATTGCAATTCCACTTAATTAGTATCTACCAAAGTTACTTGCTACTTCAAAGCATGCCATACAAAGCTGTGAATGAAATTTGTCTTAAACATAGATCTGGTCAAGGTTACTCCTCTTCTCAATCAACTCTTGGGGCTTCCAAGAAAAAGTTTCAGATAATACATAAAGTTCTCCATTTAATTTTTAAAGCCCTATACACTTATGTCACACCCAATCTTTCCATTCTTACTGGATATTAGGTTTTCTTCTTCCCTGCCCTTTTCCCTCTCCCACCTCCAATTCAGTCAAATTGGCTTTATTCTCTCTAGTGCTCAGAAACTACATCTCTTGTCCCTACACTTTTGCACTTGTCATTATCAATTAATATTTGGAATGTACTCACCTCATCTCTGCTTAAAGAGTTCTTCTCTTCTTTTAAAATTTAGTTCAGTCACCATCTTTTACAAGAAGCTTCTCCTAATTCCCTCAATCACTAGTTTCCACTCTTCCCTTCTAAGCTACCTAAGTATTTATTTACTTTTTTTTAGTTGTTTTTTGCAAGGCAAATGGGGTTAAGTGGCTTGCCCAAGGCCACAGAGCTAGGTAATTATTAAGTGTCTGAGGCCGGATTTGAACCCAGGTACTCCTGACTCCTGGGCCTGTGCTTTTTTATCCACTGCGCCACCTAGCAGCCCCATGCTACCTAAGTATTTAACAATTATTACATACTTTTGACTTTATGCTTCTGCTACATCTATTTTTGTTTTTAATTGTCCTCTATTAGAATGCAAGTTCCTTATAAGTAGCCATTGTTTTTTTGTATACCTGAAAACTAGCATAGTACCTGGGACACAGTAGGCCCTCAAAAATGCTTGCTGATTGACTGATGCAACTAATACTTGAAAAAAGAATCCTTTCTTTTGTTTTTTTAAAAAAAGAATCCTTTCTACAATGAAACCACAATATTCCATGGCAGCCTTATTCATACTATTTTGAAGTAGCTCTTATCATTAGTATATTTTTCTTTGCCATCAAGCCTAAATGTGCCTTTTTGCATCTTTGACTCAATATTCCTAGTTTTGTCATCCAGAAGCATAGAACAAAAACTTAATATCTCTCCAACATGAGAGTACTTAAAAATATTTCTGGCCTTCTATTGAGTCCTTTTTTTAAGCTCTCTATCAAGCTGGTAGCTTTCTTCCTCTGGACACTAGCTTACAATGTCTTTCATAAAATGTGGTGATCAGAATTTAACAAAATTTAATCAGATGTTCCTTTATCCCTGTGGATGGTTATACTTTTCTTAATGCAAGTTAAAACTACATTTATCTTTTTATGCTATTTCATCCCATAGTCAACTCAACTCCTATCACTAAAATCTCAAAATCTTTATTAGATCATATGTAGTCTAGCTGCATTTGCTCCCATCTAGAGAGACAGTTAAAGAATATAATAGTTAGCAGTTCAAAACCTACTGTGTGATCTTAGTCACTTAATCTCTCAGACTCAGTTTTCTTATAGAAGCAATAACAGTACTACCTACATTCAATTGTAATCAGGATCAGATAGGGACAACTTATTGTAAATATGGGAGAAGAAAAGATAAGAAATATAGTACCTATTTACAACAAGCCAAGCACTGTGCTAAATGCTTTACAGATAATATCACTTCATTTAATCCTCAACAACAATCCTGGAAAGTAAATACTGCTATTATCTCCATTTTACAACTGAGAAAACTGAGGTTGAGAGGAAGCTAACTGATTTGCTCAGGGACATAATACCAGTCATTGAGTGTTTGAACTCAGGTTATTTCAGACTCCAAGGTCAATTCAAGGATGGGTGAAGCAAGGATATTTTGCACTGAAGACAGAAATTTGAAAATCAAAGGAATAAGAGTAAAAGCCATTAGAATTTATAAGCCCTCTCAATAATAGGGTAAACACAAAAAAGAGAAACCAGTGAAACAAACTTTGGAGAAAGAAAAGAAATGACAACAAGGAGGTCATACATGATATTTAAGAGAGTAATTTCAATAGAATAATGAATACAGAAGGCTGTAAGAATTATTTTGGGATGGAAAACAATGACAATGTTTTCAATGGATCAACTCAGTATTAAAAACGTTGGGTTGCAACAGTTCCTTTTACATTATTCACATTTTTGCTAGCTGTTTCCCATCCTTTGAATTTTGTTTGCCTAGCTTCCTTCAAGTCTGAGCTAAAATCTTATCTTTGCAAGAGGTCTTTTCTCAATCCCCTTTAAAGCTACTGGTGTCCTTCCTCTGAGATTATCTATAAATACGTGTGTGTGTGTGTGTGTGTGTGTGTGTGTATAGTGTCTCCCTCAGATTGTGAGCTCCTAGAAAGTTGGGATTTTTGCCTTTCTTTACATTCCCACTGCCTAGCAGAGACAGCTGGTATTCATAAATACTTAGTGACTTGACATACATGCTTAGTGACAACTTTAAGATGCTTAACAGAGTCTAAATTCTAATGGATAGAGAGTCAGCTTCTGAGAGAGGAAAATATGGTTCATTGTCTCTTGACATTAACTGGCTGTGGGCAAGTCAATTAACCTCTCAGGGTTCTAGAAAAATACATTATAGGGAAGGTGCAAACCTGAATTACTAGGTCTCTTCACCTGGGAGTTCCTCCTACCAGTGTTAATATCACCTCTCCAATATCTCTCATATAAGTCTGCTGTTCTCCTAACAGCCTGCTAACTTTTTTGTGTTTTTGCCTGTCTCAAGTCACTCCCCACTTCAATCCACACAAAATCCTCTGTTTGTCGAAGTCCTTCATAACTTCTCCTCTACCCATTCCAGTCTTCCTATACCTTACTCCCTGCCATATACTTTTTGATCCAGAGACACTGGTCCCCTTGGTTGCAGTTCCAAGAGACATTCATTCCATCTCTTTGATCTGGGTGTTTCTCTGGTTGTCCACCATGCCTGTAATGTTCTTTTAAGTCCCAATTAAAACTCCATCTTTTATAGGAAGAACTTCCTAACTTCTCCCCCCTGATAATTACTTTCCATTTATCCTGTATATAATTTATTTTTACATAATAGTTTTCTTCCCTATTCCTTTCTCCCATTAGATTGTGAGCTCCTTGAAAATTTCATTTGTCTCTTTTCTATATACTTAGCACAAGTGCCTGACATAAAGTCTTTGGAGACCACAATGTTCCATGGCAGCCTATCTCAGTTTTCTCAACTATAAAACGGGGATAACAGCACTTAGTTCACAGGGTTGTTCTTATGATTAAATGAGATATTTGTAAAAGTACTTAGGCACAATGCCTGATAGATAGCTGGTTGTTGTCCTTCATTCTCAAAGTGGATCAAAACGACATCACTATATCAGAGTAAACTGTGTCTGGCTGAAGAGACCAATGAGCTAGAAACTCTCTACCACAGGTCAGGCACGATTAAATGTGCACATCTCGGGATTATTCAATTCTGCTTTGCTCATAGAGCATGGTATCTTCTTTGATGCGGGCATGCTATGCTGGGTGGTCCTGTGCCAATATCTCCAATGTCACACAATAAATTACAAAGTTTTTCATAGAGACTTTGAGTGTCCTTCTATAGTTTCTGAGTATTTGTCATGAGTTCTCTGCATGGCCAGTCTACTGAAGCATTTGAATGCTTGACAGTTTAATTCAAGATAGGACCTTAGGATCCAGTACTTTATCCTACCCTGGTGATCTTCAGAATCTTTACCTTCTCTCTCATCTCACAAGAAGAAATAGCCCTTTGTCTTGTGAAAATATGCACAAGTTATTATATTCCATCCAGTCTCTTAGCAGTTTGCCCTCTTGATCATCACTATTCTCTCATTAATTTTCATCCTTTCCCTACTGCCTAAAAACAAGTGATAATGGTTCCATCATTCTCTTAAAAAAATATCCATACTTGATTCCACCATCTCTGCAAGTTATTTTCTTATTTACGACTAAACTGCTTGAGAGAATCATCTGTATGTAGTAACTCCATTTCCTTTCTTCTTGTTCTCTTAAGTCCTCTGTAACCTAACTTCTGATCTTATTCAACTGAAAAAAAATATGTTATCAAATCTAATGGTCTTTGTCTTAAACTAAACCCTTCTTGAGGTTTCTGTGGCCTTTGACACTATTGATCATCCTCTTCTGATGTTCTTTCCTTTCTAGTTTTCCTGACACTGACATCTCCTAGTTCTTCTCCTAAATTTAAGATCATTATCATCATCTTTGATGCTCTCTCTGATATTTCTCCAGATTATGCTCCTGTCACCATGAATTTCCCTCAAGGGTCTGTCCAAAGGTCTCTTTTCCATCTATAATTATCACCTGATGAGTTCATCAATTGCTATCAGTTTATCATCTCCAGACAGATGACTCCTAGATCTAAATATCTAACCCTAATCTCTCTCCTAAAATACCATCTTATATCACCAACTATCTCTGGGACATCTAGGATTTAACACATCCAAAAGAGAACCAGTTATCTTTACTCCCAACTCTTTTATTACTGTCCAGACATCCACCATCCTTCCAGTTACTGAACCTTTGAAATCTAGTGTCATCTTCATCTCCTTACTAAAACTAAATCAAATCTCTTGTTAAATCCTATAGATTCTACCTTCAAATCTCTCTGAAACAGTTCCTTCTCTTCATTCATGCAGCAATCATTCTGGTACCTCATCATCAATTTCTGAACTATTGCTTGTTATCCTCCTAGTCTCAATATTCTTTCCCTACTCTCAATTAAGTCTCTACTCAAATGCCAAAGTGACCTTCCTAAAGTGGCTTGATGATGTCATCTTTGTATTTTATAAATCCCATTGGCTTCTTATTACTATCAGTAAAACAAATATAAGATCTTTAGTTGCACATTTAGAACCCTTAACCACCTGGTTTGTTCTGACCTTTTTAGTCTTCTAATGCTAATCTAGTGTAAGTGGCTTTCTTAATGCTCCTCACATATGAAACTTAACACGTAGTATTATATATCACATCTCCTTCATTCTTCTTCATCTATACCTCTAGCCTTCTCTGGTTTCAAGGCTCAGATCAAATTCTTGCTTTTACAAGAAGCCTTCCCCACTCCCTTTCCTCATACAATTGCCTTCCCTCTGAAATCAATTTCTATTTCCTTTATCTTGTCAGGAACACCTGGGCTTAAATCTGGATACAGACATTTATTTACAAGCAGCGTGACCCTGGTCAAGGTCTTAAATTTGTCTCCCTCAGTTTCCTTAACTGTAAAATGAGGATCATAATAGCACCTACTTCCCAGAATTGTTGAGGATCAAATAATATGTTTGTTAAATGCTTGGCACAGTGCCTGGCACATAGTAGCTCCTTAATGTCACAACAGAATATGAGCCCCTTGAAGGCAGGATTGTCTTTTTTGCTTTTTTGTGTGTGTTTCTTGTGCTTAGCATAATATTTGACTTTGCTCAATCCACATACTTTAACAATCCAATGACACTGATCTCCTTGCTGTTCCTTGCACAAGACATACTATTTCCAAAGAGTGTATTCTCAGTCTTTCTCTCACCCCTGGGAGATTTTCTTCTTCACCTCTACCTCCTGGCTTTCTCCAATCTGAATGAAAATTCTACCTTCAGCAAGAATCCTTTGCTGATCTTCTCTTAATACTAGTGCCTTCCTTTTGAGACTTTGTCCAATTCATCCTAATTGCAAGTTTTTGCTTATTACCTCTCCATTGGGGCAAGCTTGTTTTTTCCTTTCTTTGTATTACAGAACTTAACACAGGCACTTTTGAATAATGCTGTTGATTTATGTAAATCAATAATGCTTTTTGCCATTGACCATTACTATTCTCATTTTCCATTGTTTTCCATATTACAAAGTACATTAAAACCAATACTTAAATGATTTATCAACTTAGTGAATAAACATAGTACTGGTCTGTGAGAGTGCTTATTTTACCTTGTCAGTCAATGTTATTAGAACATATTTCTGCCACCAAATGGCAGGTATACTGACTGCAGTTTGTCTTTTGCCTTTGCAGTTGGTGCTATTCCAATATCAAGCACATATTAAGGAAGATATAAACAGGGAGAGCATGAAGTCAGTTCTCACTATACTGACACCAAACTAATATAGGGTAGATGCATAAATATAAAAGACAAAAATAAGGGAGCCTATGCTAAATTTCCAGTGAATGAATAATACTAGAGAAATTAAAAAGGGAATGAGTTTTGGGACAGTTAAAAGAAAGTTTCTATATGAAACTGGCTTGAGCAGATTTTTAAACTAGCAAAGGCTAGAATTGTGGAAGGCAAGTACAAGAGATTATTACTAGATTATAGAAGGTCTTCGATAATAGGGCAGGGAATTTGGAAAAATCTCTTCTAGCTCTGACTTTCCAGGTTTTGTGTTCCATGGACTCTTTTTAGGGGTTTTTTTTTTGCAAGGCAAATGGGGTTAAGTGGCTTGCCTAAGGCCACACAGCTAAGTAATTATTAAGATTATTAAGTGTCTGAGACTGGATTTGAACCCAGGTACTCCCAACTCCAAGGCCAGTGCTTTATCCACTGAGCCACCTAGCCACCCCCTATGGACTCTTAACTTTAATCAGAATCAGAATCTTTGCCATAACCCAAAAGAAGAGAAATGAAAGGAAAGAAACATGAAAAGTATTTGCTTTTCATGAAAGGTCTGCAAAATCTATAGGAGTTAGATATACAAAAAGTTAGGTGCAATCACTCACTGAAGCAATCAATGGTTGTATTACAATAGTTCTGATCTTCTTAATATATTTAATTATGATCATTTTACAATTAAGATACATAAAATTGTTATTTTTCTCTGCACTTCTTTCTAAGAATAACTTTGGTTCAAGGTTGTGGAATTATATCACCCTCTAGTGGCTAAAGTCCAAAGAAGACATAAGGAACAGAGAAGGTAATCAGAAAACAGGTTGTAGAAGCCTCTTTTGTTGCTAAATCCTTTGGGGATGTTAGAAACGCTGTAGGATTTTATAAAACATAGATTGTTGGAACAGAATATTGGAGCTGAAAGGAATCCTTAAACATTACAATCTTAAAACTGGCAAAGTTGAAGGAGTTCATCGTATTCAATATCTCTCATTTTCTCGGCTAAAACATTATCCCTTCAGGGGCAATAAAACTGATTCCCCAGACTTGTATTATGAATTCGCAATAAGATAAACATAAAACAGCATACAGAATACAACATGCAGGTCAAAGAACAAAGCATTCTATTTCACTGTCTTCCATGCCTGGAATGATTTTTTTTTGCCACACTCCAAGAAGCACATTATTGGGATAACCTCATTATCCTTTAAGATAGATCATCTGCCTTGGTACTCCAATGTCATTATTACCCTCAGTCTCTCTGACTGGAACGTAGTGCCATGAACTTCATTCAAATCCTTCATTTAAGGGAGTCCAATTGAGACATTTTCTCACTTTGATGAACTTCCACAGAACTTCTTGAATTTTTTCACCACCTCCTGGTTTTTGCAAGGCAATGGGGTGACTTACCCTCACATAGCTAGGTAATTAAGTGTCTGAGACAGGATTTGAACTCAGGTCCTCCTGACTTCATGGTCAGTGCTTTATCCATTGAGCCACCTTCTTTTTCCTTCCATTAGGTTGTAAATTCCTTGAAGTTAGGGGCTGTCCTGATTTTTTCTTATTGGTACCCCCTCCAAAGCTTAGAACACAGTATATGGTTTATAAATGTTAAATGATTTGTTTCATATATTATTTATTACATTACAATAAGGTATAAGCTAAAACAAAGGTGGAAATTATTAGATTCTAGATCTGTCAACTATAGTTCATCAGGACAAATTTTTATAGGTTTAAAGGTACTGATAATTGATTTGGAGCTGAAAAGAATCTTGAAAACCCTGAAGATCAACTCCCTCAATTTGACAGATGAACAAACTAAAACACAGAGAGGTTAAGTGACTTATCTTGAGTAATTCAGGTAGAAAGCATTTGAAATGAGAATTGAATTCAAGTTTCCAGACTCCAAATCCAGGATCCTAACCATCATGCCACAATGACACTCAAAAACACAATATATAGCAAGTTACTACATTGGGGGGGGGGGGATGGACACTGACAAGCTAATCTTAATTTAGGGAAGGTAATCAACTATACAAGTATTGATGAAAAGAAGAACAATGCTCTGTGTGACTCTGAACAAATCAGTACTTCTCTGTTGGTCCCAATTTCCTCCTCTGTAAAATGAAGGAGAACCAGGGTGGGGGTAAGAAGGCCCAAATTGGACCATACAATTCTGATATATTATTCTTCCCCTACAACTCTAGACATTCAAAGATTCTAAAAAAAAGAAAAAAAGGAAAATAAACATTGCACTATCAAGAGATCAGTCCATGGAGAACAATCTTCACAACCAGGAGTTCCAATAAAGGTCTCATTTCTAAAATATATAGAGAATTGTATCAAATTTATA
Organism: Macrotis lagotis; assembly: GCF_037893015.1. Lineage (NCBI taxonomy): Eukaryota > Metazoa > Chordata > Mammalia > Peramelemorphia > Peramelidae > Macrotis > Macrotis lagotis. The sequence continues at coordinate 637,638,333 of NC_133666.1, read as the reverse complement.
AGATCACAAGTCATTCCTCAATTGATAAATGGTCAAAGGATATGAACAGACAGTTTTCAAATGAAGAAATTACAACTATATATAATCATATGAAAAAATGCTCCAGGGCAGCTAGGTGGTGCAGTGGATAAAGCACCAGCCCTGGAGTCAGGGCTACCTGAGTTCAAATCCAGTCTCAGACACTTAATAATTACCTAGCTGTGTGGCCCTGGGCAGGCCACTTAACCCCCTTTCCCCTTACAAAAACCTAAAAAAAAAAAAATGCCCCAAATCACTATTGATTAGAGAAATGCAAATTAAAACAACAATATAAGGTATCATCTCACACCTAATAGATAAGGGAAGATGATCAGTGTTGGAGAGGTTGTAGGAGGAGTGGGCCATTGATGCACTGCTGGTGGAGTTGTGAATGATCCAACCTTTCTGGAGAGCAATATGGAATTATGCCCAAAGAGCAATGAAACTGTTCATACCCTTTGACCCAGCAATTTCAATTCTAGGACTATATCCAGAAGAAATTGTAAAAAAATGGGAAGTCCTACATGTTCCAAAATATTCTTAGCAGCTCCTTTTTGAAGTGGTGAAAGGATGCCTGTCAAGTGTGGAATGGCTAAACAAGTTGTGGTACATGAATACTATGAAATATTATTGTTCAATAAGAAACCACAAATGGTCAGACTCTAGAGAACCATGGAATGACTTACGGGATCTGATCCTGAGTGAAAAGAGTAGAGCCAAGAGAACAATGTACACATCAAAATTACGAGATGAACAACCTTGATGGAAGCAACTCCTCTCGACAGTCCAGAGAGCTAGACAATTGTATTTGACTGGTTATGGATGATATTATCCCCAACCAGAGGAAGAAAAGCACAACAAAACACATAGGGGAAAAAAAAACCCTTCTGAATTTCATGAACACTTTACAAAAAATTATCACTTACCCTTAATCCTAATTCCACATGCCTAAAACCACTAATTTGTAAATATGTATGTAAAATGCCAACCTGACTGTTCCCTGCTGAGGGGAGGTGGGGTGGGAAGGGAGGGTGGAGGGAAATTTTGAAACTTGGAAATATACATGTATAAGAGATCAGCCCTGTGCAATTTCTATCTTTCACCATCCTAAATGAGTTCAGTTCCGTTCCTGATAATGAGAAGTTTAAGGTTTTCCTAATAATTATAGGTTCTTTGCCCCTTCCAAAAAACTTTCTAAAAAACATAGGCAATAAATATTCACATTCCAAAAGCAATGTCTCCAAGGGTTCTTTTAAATAGGGAACATTCTTAGTATTAAAAAAAACTGTTTATAGATCAGAAGGTATTTGACAATGGACACAGAAGGGCAAAGAGATGTAATAGCTAGTAAAATAATATCAATGTTAATCTTCTAGAACTAGAAAGGGGGAAAGTTTAGGGAAAAAAAGATACAACAATTCATAATCTAAAGCCCACATTCAATGGAGAACTAAACATGACACTGTACCAAATGTTTTGCAAATATAATCTCAACTGATCCTCAACAAACCTGAGCAAAAAGTGATATTATTACCTCATTTTACAGATGTGGAAATTGAGACAAACAGATTAAAGTGACTTGCCCAGGTCACAAAGCTAATAATTGTCTGAGGTAGAGAAGAACTCAGGCCTGGGGAGAGCAGGGCAGAAAGAGAGATGAAGTATCTTTTATTTACAGGCAAAATTAATAACACAGGTACTGATTGTATATGTCGAGTGAATAAATCTGACCTCTTCATTCATATTTTTTAAGTTTTTTTGCAAGGCAAACGGGGTTAAGTGGCTTGCCCAAGGCCATACAGCTAGGCAATTATTAAGTGTCTGAGACCGGATCTGAACCCAGGTACTCCTGACTCCAGGGCCGGTGCTTTATCCACTACTCTTCATTCATTTTTAAAGCAACAGAGCTAAAGAGCTTAAATGGACATGTGTGAGGTAGCTAGATGGCACACTGGATAGAGCACCGGAGGACCTGAGTTCAAATCCAGCCTGAGATTTAAATTTCAGTCACTCATAGACAACTCTGAGGCTCTGAGATTCAAGAGATAATGGGGGCAAGAGAAATTTTTCAGAACAGAACCCTGGATTTAAAAGGATGCTCATGGATGATGAATCAACAGAAGGGAACGAGTAGGGAATGCACCAGGAGAGAGCAAGGTCACAAAACCCAGAGATCAAGGAGTATCCAGAGTATAGGACAAATGCTACAGAGATGACTGAGAAAAGGTCATGAGATCTGCCAATGGAAAGAACATCAGTATTTTAGAGAAAGCATTTGAAATAGAGTAATGAAATTGGATGACCAATCACAAAGGTAAGCAATGTAAACTTAACAACAATATGGGGGTTATGATGGATTTGTTCATTTCAGCAGTAAAACAATCAATTTTAAAAGTCTTGCCATAGCCAGAAAAGGAATGTATTATATCATTTTTTTCTCTGTTTTCTTTCTTCCATTTGGATCTGATTCTTCTCTCATACAACATGTTCAATATGGAGCTATATTTAGCATGGTTATAAATGTAGAGCTTATATGAGATTGTTTTCTGTCAAGGGAGAGGAAAAAAAGTAAAACTCAAAACTGCAAAAAAAAAATTGGTAAAAACTACATTGCGGGGGCAGCTAGGTGGCGTAGTGGATAAAGCACCGGCCTTGGAGTCAGGAGTACCTGGGTTCAAATCTGATCTCAGACACTTAAAATTTTTTTTTTTACTTGTGTGGCCTTGGGCAAGTCACTTAACCCCACTGCCTTGCAAAAGCTAAAAAACAAACCAAAAAAACTACATTGCATGTAGTTGGGAAAATAAATAAATAAAATATATCTTTATAAAAGAAATACTGTAACCTCCTAAAAGGCAGAGATGGATGCTTTTTGCCTTGGAATCTTCATCTTTTAGGACAATACCTGATATATGGTGGGCCCAACATTTGGGATTGCTAATTAGTATGCCCAGTAATTCAGAGGAGAAAAAAACTATAAGTCAAACAAGTGAGCAAACATGTATTAGATACTAACATTAGGGAAATGTATAACAGTCAGGCACTGGACTAGAGCTGAGAATCCAAAGACCCAAACTAAAAACAACCATCTCTGCTCTGAAGGAATATACATTCTAGAATTCAGGATACAATAACAGGATAGGGCACTGAATTTGGGAGTTGTGAAGACCTGAGTTCAATTCTGACTTCAGAGACATATTAGCTGTGTGAACTTGATCAAATCATTTACCTTAGTCTCAGTTCCTCATTTGTGAAATGGAGATATTTCCTCTGGCTGTCACGAGGATAAAATGATATATATATATATTTTTAGGTTTTTTTGCAAGGCAAATGGGGTTAAGTGGCTTGCCCAAGGCCACACAGCTAGGTAATTATTAAGTGATATATTTTTTTAAGTGCTTTGCAAATCTCAAAGTGCTATATAAAAGCTATCTATAATTATTACTGTGAGAATCATGAATACAGTTAAATATATATAATACATATACAAAGTAATTTGGTGGGGGGATATATACTACTAAACAACAAGGTGAATTCGGGAAAGACATACATGAGATGGAATCTAGGCTAAATTTGTTTGGAGAAAGACTGAAAAGTGCATTACAGGTATATGGAGCAGGAGTTAGAAAATCTGACATCAGGAACAATAAGGCCAGTTTAACAGGACCATAGAGTGCATAAAGGGAAATAATACAGAATAAGCATAGAGAGATAGTTTGAAATGCTATATTTCTCTAATACCATAAAATACATATACACACAATTACAGGAAGGAAGTCACCAGGCAGTTGGCAAAATGTATAGAGTGCTTGACTTGGAGTCAAAAAGACTAATCTTCCTGAATTCATATCTGGCTCAGGCATTTTCTGTGAGATCCTAATCAAGACACATACCTCATTTTGCCTCAGTTTCCTCATCTGTAAATGAATTGGAGAAGGAAATAATAAACCACTCCAGTATCTTTGCCAAGAAAATTCCAAATAAGGTTAGGAAGAATCAGATACAAATGAAACAAGTGAATAATAATAACAATAATATTAGAAATAAATGAAAAAAAAATTAAAAGGGAATCATACAGAAGAAATCAGTAAGTTTGGAGGAGAAATCAATATAAGGGAAAAGATAATGAGATCTATTTGAGACATACTGAATTTGAGGCTTCTGTGACCCATAAAATTCAAAAGAAGCAATTGGTGATGTTGGACTGCAGTTCAGAAGAGGATATAGGGTTGATTTATAAATCTAGAAAAACAGAATAAAGAAAATTTAAAAAGGGAGATGATATAGTCAACAATAGTATATAGTACTTATCTGAGAACAGTGTAGATAAACAATAAATTAGACCCAAGACTAAAAGTACTGGATTTTTAATACAGCTTTTAATAAAATATAGAACTTGTTTAATGATCCCAAATGTCTCCCAGAAAAAAAGGTATAGGGTTCAATAGAGAAGTTGCTTTATAGAATATAAGTCTCCAAAAACAGCAGATATCACACAGATGGCACCAAAAAGGTGCATGCTGGGTATAAGCAGACTGTAATATAGAACCTATGAGGAATTTCAAGAACTGAAGCTAAAAAAATGTCATCAATGAAATGAAGCTAAGAAAAGACGAACTAATCACAGCCAGAAGAAGGGACAAGTAGAGAATCAATGTCCTTACTATTCTTTGAATTTCAAGAAAAAAAAGAGAGAATGATCTTGTGTACAAAGTGTAGACATCCTCCAACCCCCAATCAAGAAAATTTTTGTGGGGGTGGCTAGGTGGCATAGTGGATAAAGCACCAGCCCTGGAGTCAGGAGTACCTGGGTTCAAATCCGGTCTCAGACACTTAATAATTACCTAGCTGTGTGGCCTTGGGCAAACTACTTAACCCCATTTGCCTTGCAAAAACCTAAAAAAAAAAAAAAAAAAAAAAACCCTAAAAAAAAATTTTTTTGTGGAAAAGAAAGTCATAGACAAAGAGTCATAATATAGTATGAGCAGAAATGGTGTCAAATCTGAATCTCTGAGAGGTGGGGAGGGAGGAAGGGTATCAAACAAAATGGTGAAGTTATAGATTCATGTGAATAGCTTATTGAAATATGAAGTCTATTCATTTTCTCAATCATTAGTTTTTTTGCTTTCAAAACTACCTTCTATATTTTTGCTCAAAATATACATCATTAGGTAGACCCATCCTATCCTGCTTCCCTTTCCTCAGTAGAATATAAGCTTCTTGAAGGTAGAGGCTATCAATTCTGGCTTGAAATCCTCAGCATCTAGCATAGTGTCTAGACATAGTAGATGCTTAATAAATGTTTGCTGATTGATATCTTCTTGTCTCAGAAGATCTAAGGAATTATTTTTCTTACTTGTCTAACTCAGATTCATCCTTTAGAAAGCGGAGATGTAATTATCTTAACAATGGTCTAAAAAAAATGCTAGACTAAAAACCTATTGTGAATCATCTTTCCAGCACAATATCATAAACTTTATAGTATTTTATGACACAGAGTCTACTTTAAAAGCAAGCAACCAGGACAGAATCTGTGTAAGAGAAATAAGAATCCAGACTTAGGCCAGCACCATGTGAATGCTCACAGTCGATCACTGAGCCCTAGGCCCAAGTCTTGGGGGTTTCACAAAGATGCCAGTAGCTAGGATACAACACCTTGAAGCTCCAAATGAAGCCTGAAATTCAGAAATTCCCAAAACTGATCACAGACAACACTTGGTCCAGACCAGCAGCTTAGGGATTGGAACATGAATGGAGTGTCCAAAACACCTAGCACAGAGTCATCCAGAGCACACACTGGACTGTGTGGAGTTGAAGAAAGTAGCACAAAGAGGTTCTCTGAGAGGAGCAAGAATCACAGATTCAGTCCTGAAAGGGACCCTACCTAGGTGAAGAGTTTTAGGTTGTCCAGAGTAGATTGCTAGAAAATCGACTAAACAAATAAACAAGAAACAAAGTAATAAAAAATAAAAAGCTATCATGAGATCAGAAATATCTTAAGGATAAAACCTAGAAGAGAATAACTGCTGAACTCAATAAAGTCTCAAAGAAAAAATTGGCTTTGGGAAAGCTGAAGAAGATACATAAAATAAATAGTTTAAAAATGGTATTATAAATAAAATAGCAGAAAGAACCAGGAAAAAAGGAAATAACTTGGAATAACAGGCACATGTAAAAGACTGTTTGAAAATTAGAATGGTACAAATTAGAAGTTAATGATGGCATGAGATAAAAACTATTAAAATAAAGTGAAAAACTGAAATATATATATATGTATATATATTTTAATATTAAAAAGAACTGACCTAAAAATCAGATAAGAGAAAAATTTAATCATTACAGGACTACATAAAATTCATAACCTTGCAAAGTATCTATATATTCTACTTCAAAAGATCATGAAAAAACTGCCCAAATTTCTTAGAACCACAGAGAAAGAATCCAGTTAATTCCTGAAAGAAATTCCCAAATGAACATTCTGAGCAAAGTCCAAGCCAAAATATAAATCTTCTAGGTCAAAGAAAAAAATACTGCAAAGTTCCAAGGTATCAAGCCAAATCACACACGATTTAGCAGCTACCATACAGGGAATACAACATGTCTAAAATAAAAAGACTAGAACTTACAACCGAGAATAACTTACTCAGCAAAGATGAGTGTAATCCTTCAGGACAAGGAAGGGAAAAAAGGGATCAGAACTAAGTAGAAACTTTAAAACACAAAGATAGGAGTCAAGAAAAGTATAAAAAGAAAAATGTAAGAAAGTAAGCAGAAATGATTTTATAAGGGAAAGTGAATCTGCATTCTAGTGGGGGAATGGAGAGTAGAGGTAAATGATATAAACATCTTCTAAGAATTATAATGATAAAGGGCGGCTAGGTGGCGCAGTGGATAAAGCACCAGCACTGGAGTCAGGAGTACCTGGGTTCAAATCCAGTCTCAAACCTAGCTGTGTGGCCTTGGGCAAGCCACTTAACCCCATTTGCCTTGCAAAAAAAAAAAAAAGAATTATAATGATAGCAAGGGAACAGAGGGAAAGTCAAATAAGAGGGAAAGTCAAATAAGATGGAGAGTCTGGGGGGGGGAAGGCGGTAGTGGTGATTTTATGTTTTTATTTTGGAAAAAAGATGTTTTTATAATAAAGAGAAAGGGAGGAACAGAAGATGATATACTAGGAGAAGAAAAGAAGAATGGACAAAGTATGACTTATCCTACATAATCATGGAGACTTATACATAAATGAGGAAGGGAGAAACATCACTTGAACCTCACTTTAAACTAATGCAAGAAGAAGCAGAAAAACAATTTAAATTAAATGCTGCCTATCTACTGACAGGGGGTGATAATAAAAGTGACATGCATTGTGAAAAATGTTTATGGACATGGCAAATGTAGAAATGTTTTGTTTAACTGTAGATTTGTTGCAAAGGTTTTGATTTCCTTTTTTTCTCAGAATGAGGGAAGAAAAAATAGGTGATGGGAGAGAGCACAGATGTTTGTTAAACGAAAATAATAAAGATTTAAAAAATAAGAAAGCCAAAGAATGTAACTAGAGTAAAATGTTATTTTGTACTAGATTTTTTTTAAGTTTTTATTTATTTATTTATTTAAGGCAGTGGGGTTAAGTGATTTGCCCAAGGTCACAAAGCTAGGTAATTATTAAGTGTCTGAGGCCGGATTTGAACTCAGGTACTCCCGACTCCAGGGCTAGCGCTCTATCCACTGCGCCACCTAGCTTCCCCCTCTGAATTAGATTCTGATGAATAAGATTAGTAAAGTAGACATTAAATGGGAGGAGAAAATGATCAGAATCAGAGTTTGGAAGGGTACATTTCAAAGCATTCAGAAAACAGTCAAACTCTCATGTCTCATGTTTCAAGTTTGCTCAAAGACATTATGTTCTCTAGGGCACAATTCTAATACACAAATGACTACAACCATGAAGGAAAAGAAGTTCTCTAAAGAGATATTAACAAGTCAAATTTTTAAAAAAGATATATAGAAGACAGAAACAAGGTAGGCAACTAAGGGTAACTAAAAAGCATAGCAAGTTCCCACAAAAATGGTATCAGAAGCTTAAAAGCCTAGAATGAGCTGAGGCTTGAAATAAATACTTAAAATACAAAGTGTTCTTAGCTACATTCAAATCAAGAGGAAAAAAAAACAGTAACTGGAGAAAGTCTGGTTATGTAGAATTCTCACCAAGTGGGAGCTCAGGATCTCAAAGTTGGAGTTAGTAAGCAGTGTTGAAAAGGCAATGAAATAGACTCTAAATCATAACTTTTTATAACACTATACTCACCTTATTATCTTACATAACTGACTACTTTCTTAAAAAAGTCTTTTTTGATTGATTGTCCATTTCAAACCCTTCATAAGGGTTTTTTTTAGGCCATCTTTTCACACACACACACACACACACACACACACACACATACACTCTCTCCCCTGGTATCTCATCAACTGCCATATGTTTAATTATAAACTCTGTTAAAGGACTCTAAAATCTATATTACATGGAGCTAATGTACTCTATTCTTGCATCAGCAACTGACTGCTGGACATTTTCATAAGGATGCATAATTACCATCTTAAGCTCAACATGTCCCAGTTATAACTCATCATCTTTCTCCCCAAAACAGCTCTACTGAAACTTTATTTTTTTTTAGTTTTTGCTAGGCAATGGGGTTAAGTGGCTTGCCCAAGGCCACACAGCTAGGTAATTATTAAGTGTCTGAGGCCGGATTTGAACTCAGGTACTCCTGACTCCAAGGCCAGTGCTCTATATGCTGTGCCACCTAGCCGCCCCTGCAACTTTCTTATTCTGATGAATTCATTATAACATATTCCTATTCACCCAGAGTCACAACCTAGAATTACTAAATGCTTCTCTTTCCAGGCAACCACATATCTAATCATTATCTTTTTGTTGATTCTATCTTCACAATATCTCTCATGATTGCTTCCTTCTCTCCATTCACATGCCTACCATCCTAGTTTATAGCATAGTGGATAGAACACTGGTTTTAGAATCAGGAAAAAAAAAAATCAGAAAAAAAAATCAGAAAAAAAAAATCAGGGCTTGTTGTGTTGCCGCCCGAGAGCTGGAGCCGGAGCCCGAGCCGGAGCCCGAGCCGCTGCTGTGCCTCCCCAGCTCCCGCCGCGCCAACCGGCTGGGCCACCCGACCGTGTCGTCCTCGCTGGTGGAGCCCGCGGGCCTCAACAGTTCCTGGGTGGAGCTACAGATGAACAGCAACAGCAATGGCAACGATGGCAATGGAAATGGGAAAAATGGGGGACTGGAGCACGTTCCCTCCTCATCCTCCATTCACAATGGAGACATGGAGAAGATTATTTTGGACGCCCAGCATGAATCGGGACAGAGTAGTTCCAGAGGCAGTTCTCACTGTGACAGCCCTTCCCCACAAGAAGATGGTCAGATAATGTTTGATGTGGACATGCACACCAGCAGGGACCATAGCTCTCAGTCTGAAGAAGAAGCTGCAGAAGGAGAAAAAGAAGTGGAAGCTTTGCAGAAAAGTGTGGACTGGGTATTGGACTGGTCCAGTCGTCCTGAGAACATCCCCCCCCCAAGGAATTCCACTTCTGGCACCCTAAGTGTTCCGTTTCTTTGAGTATGAGGAAAAGTGGAGCCATGAAGAAAGGGGGCATTTTCTCTGCAGAGTTTCTTAAAGTATTCATTCCATCACTGTTCATCTCTCATGTTTTGGCTTTGGGACTAGGCATCTACATTGGAAAACGCCTCAGCGCCCCATCCACCAGCACATACTGAGGGAGAGGAGAGCCTGGAGCGCCTGCCCCGTGCCATGCTGTCCTGTCACCTTAGTGTACGAGACCATTCTGAGCATGCCCCAGTCCTAGACCTCTTTTTACATATCCTCCTTCCAGCTCCCCTTGGGATTCAGTATTTTATTCGAACTCTTGGGAGGTGTTTTCATGACCTCATTTCCTTTTTGGTCTGTAAGACCCTAAGTTTCCTTCACAGAGTTTACTGTTGTTTAGAAATTTGCAGTCTTCTTTTCAATGCAGATGCCACCAGCAAATGATTTTTTTCCATAACCCTGTTTTTGTTGCCTCCTTTTCAATCCCACCTGAGTTAGAGCTGCAGCATTCCCATAGAAATATTGACTGCTTTACGACAATGACCATTACTCTTTTAAAAAAAGAAAACAGGTTAGCAAGTATCCTATCAAACCTGGATTTTTTTCAAGACAAAGACAAGCTCTCAGAAACTTACAATTTATAGCTATAACAAAAAAAAAAAAAAAAGAAACAAAAGTAGTCTGTGGCAATAAAAAAAATGTATTTAAAACCAGCTTTGGGGCCATTTTCTCTCAAGCCTCCTGGTGCTGACTGGCACGTTGAGAATTTACAGAAGGCTGGCTGCACCAATAAATGATGGAGACTAAGCAGGGTAAACCCTGAAGTATGACCAGTGTGTTGACAAGAAGGTTGGTTTTGGGATGACGCAGAACCCTTCTGATAGACAGGGTCTCAGGCCTAGATGGGAAAAGAAAGATGGCATTTGGGGACTTTGGGTGTTGGGAGTTTTTCCTGCTGTTGTTTTCATTTTTCATCTCTTTCCTTTTGCCCCCCCCCCCAAAGAGAAGCTCTTGAATAAGTTGTAGTTAGTTGGTTCAGTGCATTTACAGGCTTCTTAATAAAAATTTCATTTCATCTGGAGCCCTTTAAAGATAGATACCCTCAGGCTTCCAGAGCTATTCCGAGCCTTCAGGCTGCTAGCTGGAGCAGTCCTGGGGTTGGGGAGCAGTTGACCAAGTTCTGAAATGCTGCCTTTTTGGGTGGTCTTCCAGAGCTCCCCCTTGGGACTATTTACTGTACAATCTTCCCCAGGGCAATGCTAGGGACCCCTCAAGCAGGATTTCCCCTGAGGCTTCCTGCTCTTGGTGACAGAATTCTTCATTTGGGGAACACAGCCTCTTCTTCAGTGATACTTTCCTTCTTCAAAATGTGAAGCTTTAGTACCAAATTGTTAGGAAGCGTTAGGATCACCAGTGTCCTCAAGTAGATGGGATTGGATTTCAGAACATGTAGCATGACTCTGAAGGATGCTACTCTCTTGTTTGATATAGAAATAATTACCGTTTATGTTAATGGACTTTCACATTGGCCATTTAGAGAACCACCGTTCATTTGAAACTAGCAATTTGCTCATTTACTTAGTGCTTTAGGTAGCTGTGAGTAAAATACTAAGACAAGCAGGTAGGCCAATTTGCAGAAACTGTTCCATCCAACTGCATTCCACATCATGTTTTATAAAGTGGATGTGTTCTGGCAGAAATGAATAGACAGTCCAAACACAGAATTCAATTCTTAACGGACTCATTTGTAGTAGTAAAACTGGCTTTGGCAAGTGTGAGATAACTCCTTGGTTAGGCTTACATTTGTTTTCTCTTAGCATCTGAGAAATCATGGTAGGGTGTGAGCCAGGGCCAAAAGAAAAGCAACAATTAATTCTTTTTAGATGTCTTTGTTATTTCTCTTCTCCATCTGAATTCTGAATGTGGTAACACTTGATTTGCCTTCTGCAACCTATTTATTTCAAATATATATCTTGGATTTTAGTTGGAGGTAAAAGGAGAAGTCTGGTGTGGCTATTCACAAGATGGCATTGAATCTATGGTTTCAAAATTAGATAAATGGAAAAGGCTAGTTTACTCATAAGGACTAATGAATGGCACCTTATTTTGTATTAAAATTGGCACAGTTCAGAGGTGGAGGGAGAAGATTTCTATTTAAAATTGGGCACATCTTCAAAAGAGAAAGAAATGCATCAATCACCCTTTACAGGTTAAGATTGGTTGGTTTTTATCTGTAGTGTGTTTAAAACTTGATTATCTTTACAGCTTTTTAACCATTGAAAATAAATCCATCTCTGTCCTCTTATTTCTCCAGTAGCTGTGAAATCAACTGTTTTTGGAATCTTTCTTAAATAAATAAAAATGGCTAGAGCTTGTTATCAGAAGATGATACAAGGCAGTATTTATTGATAACCATGCCAGATGCTTGTGGTGGAAGTCTTGGTCTCCCAAACTTTGAGTGAACAAAAAACCAGATCAATGTGTAATCGGAAAAGGGTTTCAACTGTTAACAATGAAGTTTTGTAAAGATAAACGTTGTTTTAAAAGCTTTATACCTGTTTACAGTTTTGGAAATAAATGCAGGCTTCATTTTTCTTATGTTTAATGAAAACTGGCTTAATATTTGTAAATAGGATCAAGAGTAAAATTGCATAAACTTGCACATTGAAAAATGGAGCAAGTTAGTGTGTGTAGCAGAGCATTGACTATTGGGAGGAAATGAGAAATGGAAGACCACCATTCAGATTCATTCAGCAAATTGAACCATTTGATGAAATGATTGGAATTAACTGAGCCAAAGTGATTCTGCATTCTTCATCGATTTAGTTATTAGCACTTTGTAACAATATATACAGTTTACAGTATGTGTAGAAGTTGTAGTTATAAACATTCTGTGCCATTAAAGCTCTCACAAAACTGAAAAAAAAAAAATCAGGAGGATGGGAGTTCAAATCCAGCCTCTGACACTAACTGTGTGTCCTTGGGCAAGTTAACTTAAACCTGATTGCCTTACATCCAGAGTGATCACCAGTTGTCCTGATTCCTATGTGTCCACTGGACCCAGATAGTTCTGAAGGAGAAAGTGAGGTTGGTGATTTAGCACAGTCCCTCCCCCCAATCCAATTCATGTGCTTGTCATGGCATCACCTCCCTGATGTTGTGGTCTTCTTTGAAATGAAGGCCAAATATTATTATCCTAGTTCATTCAAATCTGATCATCTCTTAACTAATCTAAAACCTCCTAATTAAACTCCCTTTAGCCTTAGTTATCTTTCAATTCATTATTCACAGCTGACAAATAAGATATTTTTAATGCACAGAAGTAAATTATTCTTCTGTTTGATAGCTCCCTACTGCTTCTGGAATAGAATAGAAATTCAACTTGGAATTTGGGGTCTTCCATATTCAACTGTCAATCTATCTTTCCAGACTTATTTTCACATACTACACATTCCTGCCAAATTGTGAACTCTACATTTTCAGAAATTGTTCTGCATACATAGAATGTTCTCCCCTCCAAGATTTTTAGAATAATACCTTCAAGATTCAGCTCAAGGTAATACCTCTTCCATTGGACTTCCCTAATTCACAGTTAATAAAATATCTTTTCTTCTGAAATTACCAGGACACTTGATAAACATTTATTAAGTACCTATTATACAAAGGATAAAAAAAAGACAGTATAAAAAAATAAAAGCAGTTTCTGTCCTCAAGGAGCTTACCATATAATGAGGAAAACAACAAGATTATAAGTAAGTATAAACAACTATATAGGGAAAACAGGAAATAATTGGGAGGGGAGGCACTAGAATTAAAAGACGTAAAGATTTCCTGTAACATATCAGATTTTAGCTGAGCATTCCAGACATGGGGGACAGTCAGAAAAAATGTCCAGAGCCAAAAGAAGGAGCACCTTGTTTAAGGAATAGCAAGAAGGCCAGGGTTGATGGCTCAAAGTATCTGTGAAGTAAAGTGAAGAGGTAGGGCTAGGTTATAGAGTTGAGAATATTATATTTGATTATGGAGGTGACAGAGAGTAAGTTTATTGGGGCAGGGGGAGGAAGAGTAGGAATCAGGGATAACAGTTGACAACAGTGCAGTATGGACCTGCACATTAGGGATCAACTGATAAGGGCCTACACCATGGTAAGTAACAGTATCAGTAGAGAGGAGTACAATTAAGAGTTGCTGCAAAGGTGAAATTGCCAAATCTTAGCAACAGATTCATTATATGGGAATAAGAGAAAGCGGGAAGTAGAGAATGATACCTAGAGTGTGAGCTGGAAGCCTAGGATTGCCTTTGACAATAATTGGTAAGAGGCGTGGGGGAGGAGGAAAGAGAGGCTTGTGGGTAAAAAATATCAACTACCCTTTTTCATACTTGTATTCAAAGTGCCTGACATGTGATGGGAGTTTAATATATTTTTATTGACTGGCTGACTGTTCCATGGATCTATTTTTACTATTTTTTCCAGTACTAAATAGTTCTGATAATTACTACTTTAAAATAAGTTTTAAGGTAGAGGTCTAGAAATATAATTCTCTCTTCATTAACTTCTTTTTATTTACTGTTTCTCTTGATAGTCTAGATTTTTTGGTTCTTCCAAATAAAATTTGCCATTATCTTTCTGCATCTATAAAGTATCCCATTGGCATAGTGCTAAATCTGTATATTATTTAGGTGGTAATTGTCATTTACCTTGATTTAAGTTCTTTAAAAAAACACTTCTTTTTTTCTGAGAACTGAAAGAGCAGTGGTTCCTCAAATCCTTTAAACCACAACTTTCAAATAAGGCAAAAATCTCTGCAAATTACTGAAATATTACTCTAACATACTTTAAACACAACTTTTATCCACATTTTTTGATTTTGTATCACATTTGTTGGGGGGAATCTAATTAAATATCTCTAACAAGAGTCTGATATCAGTTATATAGGCAACTAAAAGAAATAAGAACAAAGACCAGTATCTATATGAGGTTGAAATCTATGAACAATTCTCAAAGAAGAGTAACAAACTATTAAGAGAAAGAAAAATCAAAATAGCTTGGAAGTTTCAAGTTAAAAATCAGAAAACTGACAAAGATGAAAAAAAAAAGGAGAATTGTAATTGTCACAGGCATTATGGGAAAGGACAAGCCCACTACTGTATTGTTGGTGGCGCTATATGGATTCTAGAAATTAAGAAACACTTAAAGAAAGCTAAATTACAACTCTTTGAAATCAAGGGATTCCACTGCTAGACACATACCTAAAAAGAATTTCAATGAGAAAAAGAAAAGCCCCAATATAACATCAAAATACTTAGCTCACGGGGCAGCTATGTGGCACAGTGGATAGAGCACCAGCCCTGGAGTCAGGCAGACCTGAGTTCAAATCCAGTCTCAAACACTTAATAATTACCTAGCTGTGTGGCCTTGAGCAAGCCACTTAACCCCATTGCCTTGCAAAAAAAAAAAAGCTCACAACATTTTTTTTTTGGCAATAGCAAAGTACTGGAAACAAAAGATATGCCCACTAATAAGGAAATGTGGTATGTGAATGTAACAGGATAGTAATATGCTTAAGAAACAAAAAATGTGATGAATATGGAGAAGCATGAGACGATTTATATGAACTGATGCAAAGTATAATAAGCAGAACCCGGAAAACAAGATGCACAATAACTATAAAAAGGTAAATGGATAGAACAAAACAAATGAATCTGAATTCTACAGAATTAAAAGGATCATTGACAGGCCCCAAAGATTATGACAAGGTATGAAACACTGAATATAATCTCAAAATCTTTTTAATGCCATTTAGTTTGCCCTACCTTTTTTTCTCCTTTTAATTCATAATTAAAGTACAGATAAGAGAGAAATTAGAATATAGAGGGATGTTAAAAAATAATAAAAATTTATTTTTAAGAAAATTATGAGCTTAAGGCATTAATTATATAGCAAAGTAAAAAAGCCATAAGAAATAAGAGTTTGTTAGCTCAGATTCAAAATTTTAGCTGACCCCTTGACCAAGTTACTACCTACCTTTTTGAGGTACTCATATCTACTGGCTCATCACTTGTCTGGACTTCCACTTTAATAGTTGCCTTAACTTCCCCTTTTAGTAATCCTTGGACCTTGGCTGCTCCAGGTTCAGACTTCATTTTTAAGTCACCTTCAGTCTTGTGTTCTGATCCCAGTAATCCTTTCTCCATTTTTATTTTTTTACTATCCACATCATTTAGGGTTGTTTCACGTTCAAGTGCTCGTTTTTGACTTCGTGTTCTGCATGCTTCTTCGGTCATTCTGAAGTTCTAGTAAGAAAAAAGAGGGACGGGGGAAGACAAGTTTAAAATTTTCTGAAATAAAGTCTGTATCTTATTTATTTTTTTGTTTCTCTGAAGCTGACTTTTTGAACTTTTCTCCATTCATATAATAATGAAAAGGGTTGTTATAGTCAAACAAGTTGTTTCTGAAGCACATCATAAAATTCCCTTTCTTCAAAATGGTTTTTCTTCTACACTTAGTCATAGTTCCTAGTCACCAGTGGTATCATCATGGCAAAGAGAAATCGATAAGCTATATAGTAAGTATGGGAGTACAACTATAAACCACTCTAATGCACATCTAGAAATCTTCAAAGATGAAAAATGAAAGTTGGTTGCTTACCAAAAAGAAAAAAGCTTCTTTCTGCACTCCAGTCTCAAAGACAAATAAGGAATAAGAAATCTCTATCTGAATTTCTCTGCAATTTCTGTCCCTGGGGTCTGAAACATCTGCATTTGCTGTCAATTATCAGGAATCTTATGTGAAGGGGGAAAGAACTACCTTGTCTTGCAGAAAAAGAGGTCTTTTTGAATCTCTGTCCAGTCTTATTCCTCAAGAAACTAAGCTACTGTCATTGTGATAATATTCAAGTTGATACTTTCTACACCCTTTTAATGAATTAGGCCCGTTTACCCATTGCGAGCACAGGAGGTGCTCAACTCCTCTGGGGTCATATTTAACCCTTGCAATTCCAGAGTCATTGAAACTTTTAGCCCGGATGGGTTTGGGCATTTCACTCTGCCACTTTCCTGTACCTGTATCAAACACATATCTAGATGAAAAAAGCTGAGTCAGTTTTTGATCCCATGACATCACTGGGCTCCACATGACCCTTCCCAGGATTCAGTCTGAGAGACAAAGCACTTTCCAGAAAACCAGTCTGAACCGGTTCCAGACAACAAGCTGAAGTGTTGTTAACCCTCACAGAGACACAGCAGCAGCAAGCAGTAGCAGCAGCAGCAGCAGCAGCAATGTATGTCTGCAAGGCTGCTGTTGGCATTCCAAAACACAAGTCTGGCAGGGTAGCATCACTGCTCTTAAAGAGGCAGCTGTCTAAAAATTCCAAGATTATTTTGGTCTTTTGGACTTTTCTGTGGCAAAAGGGACTCGATGGCTCGTTGGTTTGTTTTTTAATTTAGAAGATATATTTAGGAAAGCCCAGGTCTTAAGACAGAGAGAGAGATATAGAGATTTAAAATAAAGATATAGAGAATTAAGAACTGAAAGTCTGTCGAAGTCTAACAAAGTAGAACTACAAAGCCTATCAGACACCTGGAAAACTTGAAGAAAAGGGGTATCTTAAAAAAGAAAGCACTCTCTCTATGCTATAATTCAATAATACAAAATCCAGAAGATCAATTTCTTAGCTTTACTGAGCTTAGCTTTTCCTAGTTAGGAAAACAATAGACAATTATACATTGTTCCCTTATTAATTTGAAAGGGACAAATGTAAAATAAAATAAAGGCTAAATATAATGCTTACTGAAAGAGAAAAAATAACATGGGACATTAAGGTAAAAACAAACCATGTTCCACTGGGTTTCTTGCCATAAGCTCCACCTACCTTCTCAATGCCACTCCTGATCCACCATCACAGCTTTACTAATACAATCCTAAACATCACATTTTTTTGAGGGTTTTTTTTTTGTGCAAGGCAATGGGGTTAAGTGACTTGACCAAGGCCACATAGCTAGGTAATTATTAAGTGTCTGAAGCCAGATTTGAACTCAGGTACTCCTGACTCCATTTGAGCCACCTATAGCCACCTCCAACATCACCTTTCTTAATATACAGTATAATGACATGATAATACAAATTACCATAAAGTAATTATTCAAACTAGCTTATTTTATAGAACATGAAAAATTAATTCCTTCCAGCTCTAAATCAAAGATTCTATGACTTAAAAACAAAAACAAAGAAGCCAAAAACTCTGGGTCAGTGCTTTTTCCATATTGTCATGTAAAGATGGTACCATAGTAATTATAATTGTGTATTATATGAACTTTCAGGAACCTAGCATTAACGAAGCAATATAAATCATAACCTCCTCTTACAAGGAATTCAAAGAGAATCAGATTAATTTGAGGAACTGGTTATACCATCCCTTGTTCAGTTAAGCAATACTCCACTTAAGCAGGATTAACTCCAAAGAGAACAGAAAGACAATATTTTTTGTGAACTGTAATTGTAAAACTATTAGAATTAAGTGAGAGAAGATTGGTTTGCTATTTGGAGATGTCTATTTCCATTAATTATTGTGAGTAGATGAACAAAAATATATCATTTTGGGGGAGGGGATTATAGTTCTGAAGTCTTTCAGTATTGTCTTCCTTTATATTATGGGCTGATCATTACAGTGACTTGTCATGACGTTAGAGAATTAATGGTGAACCATGTCTCCCTCTGCTCTGTTAGGTTAGAGATTTTTTTGGCATGAAAATGAGACATATACAAGTCAGACAAATTTGCTTAACTGACTCTGTTTAAAGGAAAGGCTCTACCACTGGGGGCCAGTCAATGAGAAGTGACAGTAATCTTTTAAAAAATAGTACTGACATAACCTTTTAAAAAATAATAAACTCGGGGGCGGCTAGGTGGTGCAGTGGATAGAGCACCAGCCTTGGAGTCAGGAGTACCTGGGTTCAAATCTGACCTCAGACACTTAATAATTACCTAGCCGTGTGGCCTTGGGCAAGCCACTTAACCCCATTGCCTTGAAAAATCTAAAATAATAATAATAACAATAATAATCTCAAACTAAAAACACAACTTCTTTTATCATTCAAACTTAAAAATTTACAAGGCAATTTAATTCATAGTTCTACAGAACTGTAGAACTAGGAGAAATTTTGGAGATCATCTAGTCCAGATAATTTGGCCAAAAAATACATTGAGGCTTTAACTACATCAATTGAATCCATAAAGACTTAAAAATCAGTATAAAGAAAATCTCTGAGATAATATATTTGTGAAAATGATGCAAATTTGAAAAATTAAGTCAGTTTTCAAGCTAAAAAAGTATAGCATGAAATAAAATTTGTGATACATATTTTATATTTAATATTCTTAAGAAAAAATATCACTAGAATTGAAATTCTCCCCCAAATTCACACATATAAAAGGGTTCTAATGAATATAATTTGAGCAACCACTTAGATCCCCTACATTTTAACTATGAGGAAAGTGATGCCCAGATATTAAGTTATGATGGTATATCTCAAGAGGGGAAGGGAACTGGGATCTTGTCTTGCCTCAGTGATTAACTAGATATGTAATCTCTACTGAAGTATTCTACCTCTTTGGGCCTAGTTTCCTTAACTGTGAAAAATAAAAGTTTTTGAATTAGGTGATCTCTACAAGCCCCTTTTATTTCTGAAATTCTATGGATGTGACTTCTCTAACACAACAAAACTAACTGGCATTAGATTCTAAAACAATTTGCAGGTTTCCTGATACTTGCAATTTTGGTCGGTTATACTAGTAATGGTGCTTAATCAAAATAATAGTGTTAGATACTAGCAAACCAGGTATTTTGGACAATTCTATCTCCTTGCAAGGGTCCCTTCATTTTACCAGTTCTGTGTTGCTCTTCCTCTAGCCTCTCTTCAAAAACTCCAGTTTTAGCTTATGAAGATAGTCTACAATTCTTAATCTTATTATATCCACAGCAACCAAACCAATAAACAGTTCTTCAGATATGTGCTTGTCTCTCCCAAATATTCTTTCAGGTTTATAAAAGTGCTAAAAAAATGAAATGAAAGATTGATACTAAGGACCCTTGAATCTTGTCCCTTTAGGATTAAATTAAAAGTTTTTTTCAATCAATTAAGCAATAAATGACAGACACTGAATTAGGTGCTTTTTTATTCATAGATTAAAAAGCAAGAGTTTTCCATTCTATCAGGAGACAATACAAATTTATCAATTTTTACTTTTATTTATTTGTCAAGGTGGGTCCTAGCACTATCAGTTTTAAATAGTCCTATAGAAGTCTAAGAGGCAAAATCAAAAAAGGGTATTCCAAAATAAGTGGGACAACTATTACAAAGGCATATCAAAGACATACTATTTATAAAACATCTAATATGTGACAGCTATTATGCTAAACTCTGAAGTTACAAAGAAAAAGTAAAAAACAGTCTCTACCCTCAGGAAGCTTACATCTATAAAACAGATTAAGGGGGGGGGGGGGTAGCTAGATGGCACAGTGAATAGAGCACTAGTCCTGGAGTCAGGAAGACCTGAGTTCAAATCCAGCCTCAAGACAGTTAATAATTACCTAGTTGTATGAACTTGGGAAAGTCATTATTATAGGGGAAATGTCATATCTTGAATGAGAAATAAGAATGCTAGTCTGATTAGAACATGTAGAGCATGAAATAGAAATAGGAGCATCTAGGTGACACAGTGGATAGAGCACCAGCCCTGGAGTCAGGAGTACCTGGGTTCAAATCCGAACTCAGACACTTTAATAATTACCAAGCTGTGTGGCCTTGGGCAAGCCATTTAACCCCATCTGCCTTGCAAAAACCTTAAAAAACAAAAACAAACCAGAAATGGAAATAGAAAATAGAAGAACAAGACTTAAAAGGTAGTCCAGATTGTGAAAGGCTTTAAATGTTAAACAAAGGAGTTTCTTTTGATTCTAGAAGAAATAGTGAGTCATTAGACTATATTGAGGAGATATGACATGGCTCAATAGCACTATAGGAAAATCAAAGGAGGGCTTAAGAGACTTGAGGCAGTGAAGACACTTAGAAAGCTGTTCTAAGAGCCCAAGCAAGAGATGATAAGGACCTAACTAGGATGGTTTTCTGGGTAAAGAGAAAGGGATTTATAAGAGAAATGTTGTGGAAATCACAAAATTTGGAAAATGATTTTATATGCAGAGAGGGAGTGAGGAGTAGAGCACGATACTTCTGTGTCACTTGCTTTTAAAACTTTTTAATAGTTCCCCTATTACCGAAAGCCAAATTGTTAATGAAAGCCTACCACAATCCAGTATAGCACTACAATATTACCTTCCTCTACAGAAGGTAAGATAAGGTAAGAAGCCTTCCTCCACCATGCTTAATTCCTGTGCCTTCCTTCTATGGGTTATTTTCTATTTATCCTGTATAAATTTGTTCATCCAACGTTATTTGTAAGTTTTCCCCCTCCATTAGACTGTGATACTGAGGGTACGGTCTGCCTGTTGCCTTTCTTTGTATCCCCCAACAATTAACACATTATCTGACATATAGAAGGCATTTAATAAATGTTTACTGACTGACTGACTCTACTTCAAAATAAGCCTTCCTCTCTCAAGTTAGCTAGTCTCTTTTATAAGTGTCCTAAACAAAGCACCATTGCTCATGGCTCTCAATCTCTGGCCATGATGAGATGGCAGCTAGAACACTTATCCAAGTTGTGTGAAAACTTCAAAGTCCAATTCCAGTTCCGAGCTTCTCCCATGAAACTTGTCCTAGTTCAATAAACATTAAGTACTACTAGCTATGTAAGAAGCACTGTGCCTTGAGGATAAAAAAAATCATTCAAAGGGACAACATCCTAACCTAAATTTCACAATATATTTTTTTCATTCAAAATTCTTTTGAAGGGGGCATCTAGGTGGCACATTGAATAGAGCACAGGTACTGCAGTCAAGAGTACCTGAGTTCAAATCCAGCCTCAGACACTTAATAATTGCTTAGCTGTGTGGCCTTGGGCAATCCACTTAACCCCATTTGCCTTACCAAAAAAAAACAAACCCTTAAAAAAATTCTTTTGAGCCTTAAGTTTCTTTATCCTTAAAAAGGAGTCTGAATATATGCATCTTGAAGGTTCTGGCCATCTTTAATTTATGATCCATGAATCTATGAATGTATTAAGACACTGGCCCTTCCCAAAGACAGTTATGAACCGACCCAATCATTCTGGAAAGAGCAATTTGAAAGTAAAATGCTGCACACCCTTTGAGCTAACAAACTCTAGAGGTCTTTATTCCAAAGACATTGAGAAAAAAGTCCAAAAAACCTCATTCCTTCATATCTAAACTATTGCACTAACCCATTAGTTGTGATATTCCCATCTAAAGTATTTCCTCACTTCTATTCATCCTCCACTCAACTGCTGAAGTTACTTCCTAAATTACAAATCTGTCTGACCTCTCAATAATAAATCCTAGTTTCCTACAAAATAAAATTTTTTATTTTGGCATTTAAAACCCTTAACACCCTTGTTCCCTTCTACCTTTCCAGTATTCTTATTCCCTTGCATGTACTCTAAGATCCAAAAATATTGATCTTCTGAATAATCACTGCAGAATACATCTCCAAATTCCTTGTCTTTTCATAACCTACATCCCATACCTAAAATACCTAAAATGGTCCCCTTTCTAATTTTCTACTTCTGACTCTTTCCTCCACTCTCAAATAAATGACTTCTCTCTGAGATTAACTCCCATTTACACTGTCTATATCACAGCTCTTTACATGTCTCCCAAATTAGAATGTAAGGCCTAGAGGGCAGAGACTGTATTTTTACCTTTCTCTATATCCCCAGCACTTGGCATAGTAGTAATCATGAAAATGAAGGCACAAGAAGGGAAACTCTAAGGTCCCTCCCCTTGCAAATGTGCCATTTTATGTGTAACCTTCTTTCAGGATCGTGACTTCATGTATACAATTTGTTTAATAAGTCTTACTTTTGTCTCCTTAATTAACCTATACGACAAATTAAGGTCATGGTCTTAGATTTCACTTAATTGTATATCTATTCACTTCTGTCCAGAATCTAATTTAGTGCTGTGTACACAGAAATGACATAATAATTTGCATTGCATAATATCAATATAGCAATGTCTACGCAACAACTATAACCAATTATTTAGATTCCTGTTTTACAAATTAACAAATTATGGTTCAGAATGGGAAAAAAAAGATTTCCCAAGGATCACAAAGCTATTAAAATCATGGAGCTAGGACTTTCCTGTCACTATACCATCTTTAAATAAAAATTTGACAATTCCTAGTTTAGAATATTGAATATATTAGAATATTGAGCTATGATTTTGTTTTCCAGAGGTGAAATAACTAAATCCTTTAATAAAAACAATGCTGAGAGTTTATTATGAAGCAGAAATTGGAACTCTGCCAATGCAAGTAAAGAGGAATGGAACTAATCCCTCTCATTTGCCCCCCAAATATTTCCCCAGATAAAATCACTCTCTTGTACAACCCATACATAGATATTCTCCTCTATACACTAGAAAAATAAATACTTGCACAAATCAGTGTCATTTTGAGTATGAGAACAAAAAAAAAAAAAGAGAGATGATGACCTCTGCAGGTAGAGTCCAGCCATGCTACACAGCTTGGTAGAATACAGGGAGCTGTAGCGTTCCTTTGGAAACAGCACTACTACCTCTGTCACTCTTTCTACCTCCCACTGGTTCAAGATCCCCCAAGGTCACTACTATGTTCCACTCCCTTCCATGGTAATGTGTTCACTGCCTTAGTGTTTACGTTGGGCAGAACCTGATATAAATTTTCCAATGGTGGTTGCCTTTTCCTCTCCTCCAAGGCAGAACAAGTGTTATAGCCCAAATGAAATGCTTCCAAAAGCAGGCTGGGGAGTAATCAGGCACACCTGGATGCCTACCACCAAGTTAGTATTTGGCATCTATATGACTACTGTCATTAATCTAGAGATTTTAAAGAGAAAAACTGTTTAGGAGATGAAGTTTAAAAAAAATTATGAAAAAGTATGGTATTATTAAAATTATACTAGGAGTACTGCCCTTCCACCACCACCCCCCAAAAAAAACTAAGGTCCCTGGAACATTCTCAGGCCCATGCATAAAATAGATTGTTTGGAAAAGGCAGTTCCTGTCCTCAAGGAGCTTACAATCTAAGATACCATATGCAAAGCAATTATATATAAAGCAAGGCATATACAAGATTAAATGAGATAAACAACAGAGGTAAAACAGAGGAATTAACCTTGAACAAGCCATTTCATCCCTCTAATCCTACTTTATAGTTAAGGGGCTTGGACAAGATTACTTGATTTGGAGTTAGGAAGTTCAAATTGGCTTAGCTGTGTGGACCTGGGCAAGTCACTTAACCCTGACTGTCTCAGTTTCAAATGAGTTGGAAAAACGAAATGGCAAATCTCTTCAGTATCTTTGCCAAGAAAACCTGAAAAAGGGTCCACAACACAATTGCAAAAAGGCTGAACAATAATATTTGTAATCTGACCAATTCTAAATCTACAATCTTATGGAAACAAAGGGAGATAAAAAAAAGCATAAAAAAAAGTCTAGGTAGAAGAGAAAAATTAAAAGAAAGTATAAAAAGCAGTTGCTCAGATTAGATAAATATTCAACCTTCAATTCACTTCTATTTTCTTTCATAAGGTCAAAGACCTTCAAAAGACTCAGAAAGTCAGAATAAAAATGTTAAACCAATTGTACCCCAAGATAAATGAGAAAATGGTAAGAAAGAATCTAACTGTTCTCATAAGTTTTTTATCAAACCTGAAAGAATTACATCCAGTGACTGGGAATACTTGGAGAATATAAATACTGAGTCAATATGAGTGATGTTTGTCCTTCATTCTTGAAGAAGTCATCAAGGAGGTGACACCATGACAAGCATGTAAAGATTTGAATGAAGGGGTGCTGTGCTAAGTCACCAGTCTCACTTTCTCCCCCAGAGCCATCTGGATCCAATGGCCAGATATGAATCAAGACAACTAGAGATGGCCTTGGATGCAATCAGGGTTAAGTGACTTGCCCAGGGTCACACAGGTAGTGTAAAGTGTCTGAAGTTATATTTGAACTCTCATCCTTCTGACTACAAGGCCAGTACTCAGTTCCCTGTCATTGCACCATCTAGCTGCATCATCAATATGAGTAATCCTTGAAAGACAGTGAAGAGGTTGAAGGGTACCATAGAGTTTCAGGGAAAAAAATCCCCATTTTTCAAATTTAAAAAAAAAGGAGGAATTAGAGTCAAATTACAAATTGATGAACTTTACTTCAATGAATAATCAACCAGTCTGTCAATAAACATGTTTTATATGTTTATCTGGTACTGCTATGCCAATAATAAGCTCTAGTTAGGAAAATATAAGCTTAACTAAAATATAAATAAAAGACCTCAAGGGAGTTTACAATCTAATGGGATATTTTTAGAAAAAAGATCATTGAAAAGTGGGTGTGGGAGATGTATCCCATCTGGAGGCATGATAAATTCAAAAGTATTGTAGATGATGAGAAATGGGGAGACGTTCCTTTCTTAAAGAGAGCCTGGACTACCAGCCAGAAGGCCCAAATTAGAGGGGCAGAGGGTACTGACAAAGAAGATTCAATATTACAGGATAATGAGATGGTCCAGTGAATTTCCTAGGGAAGAAAGGTATGATAGAGAAGTCCAAAAGCAGTATAGCTGATGGAAATACGAAATCTTTCCCATCTCCCTTTAACTTAATATTTAACACCTATTCCTTCATATAACACTATTTTGCACAGCTTCTTCAATAATTCACTGGTTTTCTGATCTCATTTTTATCTTCGCAAGGTAATGGGGTTAAGTGACTTGCCCAAGGTCACCCAGCTAAAGTAAATATTAAGTCTCAAGGTACATTTGAACTCAAGTCCTCCTGACTCAGGACCTACTACACCACCTAGTTGTCCCCAAGGGTACTTCTACCAACAATATAGTTCACAAGAATTTATCAAACACCAACCATGTATCAGGCCTGCATTGCACTAAGTGGTAGAAATATAAAAATAGATCCAAGATTATCCTTACCCTTAAGGAGCTTGAATCCTAGGGAAACAAAGCAGGTTCAAAGATAAAATATAAGTTATATAGATACAAAATATTCAAAGTAACTTGGAAGGGGACATTAAATAGAAGCACTGAAGTAGAGCCCTGAAGGAAGTTTGACACTTCAGATAGAAGTGAAGAAGAAGAGTCTTCTAGGTAGGGTTGTCAGCCTCTACAAAGGCCTAATTCAAGGAGATTGAAGAGGTATTTTGAGTCCCCAATTTAGACCAGCTAAGCTAGACTATAGAATATGTGAAGGGACATAATGAATAACAAAATGTAAAGATAGGCTAGAGCCAGATTGTGAAGGGTTTTTAAAAAGCAAAAAGAAGTTACAAGAAGTGAGTCCATTTACTCCTTTTCATTTTATAAGAATAATTTGAGTAGCCCCTAATAAATTTTCCATAGAAGCTCTAACCAAACTTGTGGAGGGGTGGGGGGTGGGGGGAGGAAGAGGTGTCTCTACCATTATTTGTCTGACATTGCCAAAATAACTGTAGGGAGGACTTAAAATTCAATAAATTTAAGAGCTATTATAGGGGGCAAATTAATTAAATGTGTGAAAAAACACAGCAAACAAATGATGTTATAAACATACAAATGGTCCTTGGCAGAAAACAAACCCTGATCTCCAGTCTCTTAAACACTGCATGGATACCAAAGAGGCAATGCCTATTTACTTGCTATCAATATTCCTACATGAGTGATTTGTCCTCTTTTCTTATCATACATCACTCAGGCAAGATTTTTATACCACTTGGGCTGTAGACTAAGATAAATCTCTCCACTGGTCTTTGTGGGGAATCCTTCAAGTTGGATTCTCTTACAAATTTTGGTAAACTGGTTTGTTTATTTGTTGTTTTTAAATAACAATCACTCAATGCTAATTTCTTTTAGAAGAGTCAGAAATGCACCAGTATTTGACATAAATCAATATAAACCCTAATCTACCTTTCCCATCTTTTTATTGGATCCTCTCTCCCCTTTCCAACCCACTTCCTATATTTCAACCAGTTTGATCCTCTTTACAAATGACACTCCACTTCCCCTTTCCATTCCTGTTTGATAAGCCTATAATGCTTTCCCTGTCCCCACCTCTGTCTCTAGTAATCTCTGATCCCTTTTAAAACTCAGTTTACAAATCAGATTCTATACCTCTCAGTTGATATCTTTTCCCCAACCCCTAGTCAGAACCTAGGCAATCCCTTGCATCTATCTGCTTGGTATGTTTTTTAAAATATATTTATATATTGGGATGGTTAAGTGGCGCAGTTGACAGAGCACCAGCCCTGGAGTCAGGAGTACCTGAGTTCAAATCTGGCCTCAGACACTTAATAATTACCTAGCTGTGTGGCCTTGGGCGAGCCACTTTAACCCCATTGCCTTGCAAAAAAAAAAAACTAAAAAAAAACCACCTAAAAAAATATGTAAATATCTCTCCCATCAGAACTAAACTACTTGAGGTCATGGACTGTTTCCTTTGTATTCTCAGAGCCTAATATAATAACTAACAAATAATAAATTATTTAATAAAATGCCTGTTGACTGCATTTTTCTCAGTTCTGTGCCTAATTTAAAAAGATATACATTGGGGGCAGCTAGGTGTCACAGTGGATAGAGCACTGGCCCTGGAGTCAGGACCTGAGTTCAAATCCAACTTCAGACACAGAATAATTTCCTAGTTGGGTGAGCCTAGTTGGGCCAGTCAAAAAAGATATATTGATTCATATTCTAAGTACATACATATGTGTTATCTCTCTCACTATATTGTAAACTCCTTAAGGGCATGAAAAGCATTTCATACACATTTGTATCCCAAGCAGAATTTAACCCTGGCATATAGCAGGCATTCAAGTATTTGTTGAATTAATATACTGAAAAGACATGTCATCATGAAAAAGTGGTGAATGACTATAAAGTATGACTGACAGAAAAGGGATAAAACAAATATGAGTAAATAAAAGAAAATGGAAAAAATTCTTATCTTTGTGCTTTTTCTGACTTACGTGCTTAGGAGGGATAGTGACCCAAGAGAATGGAATTATATTGTAAAATATACACAGACTGAGTATTGGTAGAAGTATGAAAAAGGGGAGGCTAGGTGGTGCAGTGGATAGAGCACTGGCCTTGGAATCAGGAGTACCTGAGTTCAAATGTGACCTCAGACACTTAATAATTACCCAGCTGTGTGGCCTTGGGCAAGCCACTTAACCCCATTGCCTTGAAAAACCTAAAAAAAAAAAAGTTTGGAAGAGATGGTGAGTCTAGAGGCACTACATTTTTGGTAATGCAAAGCTTTTTGCAGGTATCTGGTGAATTGGTTTTGAAAATTTTTTTGTAGTTATAATGTTCCTGCTATGTAAAGTTATCTGCAATATATATATGTAACTCTATAAATACCTCTCTAGAGAGATCTTATATAGAGAGCATGGCAGCATGATCTATAAAGGATTCAGTATGTCTATTACTGCTTTATTAATTTATCAGGTAATATAGACAAAGTTCTTTTACTTCTTTTTTGACTTAAGTTCTCTGTCACCTGGAAATCAATGAATATCAGACCTAAGAAGAGATCATCTAATCTTTTCATTTTACATTAATATTTATACTTATTAGAACATTTAAAAAAAACATCAGCACACTGTTAAATCTTAGTATTGATAACATTTCCCAAACCTTTTAAAGAAAAGAATAAAATTTACAGATAAGAACTATGAAAGTTTTAATGAAAAGTAAAGGCGGGCTTTCAGGAGCAGTGATGACTCCACCCCAGATTTTGTGATAAACAAGAAAACAGGAATAGTGTGACACAAATACTAGATATCAGGAAAGCAGATTTTCAAGGGAAAAGTAAGAAGAGATTATCTCATAGACTAAATTTGGGGTGGGGGTGGGGCAAAGTCAGCCAAAAAAGAATAGGAAAATCTGAAACATAAAATCTGAAGAAAAACCCAAAGGGAAATCACCAGAGTCAAGTATAGATCATGGGGTAATATACTGGAAACCACCTGCCTTGTTCATACTGAAAAATTAATAGACAATTCTGAGTCAGGTCACCCAGTCAATTATATTATATAATCTAATCCATTTCTATCCTGTCCACATGAGTAGTATGAGATACTTTACCAAAAGTTTTGCTAAAATCTGAGTTAACTATATTCATACCATGACCCTAGTTTAGTAATCCTGTCAAGCAAAGAGAAATAAGGTTGGTCTGGTATGAGTCTTTCTTAGTCAAGGCAATATTTATGCTTCCTTTACTAAGTATTTGCCACTCCCTCCTTAATAATCTTTTCAGGAATTTCTATAGGAATTAAAGTCAAGTTCACTGGCCTATGGCTTGCTAATTCTGTTTCTTTTTCCACTCTGAAAATTGGGACATTTGCTCCTCTCCAATTTTGCAATACCTTCCTTTCCACTTTCTATTATCTTTTATATATCAACTAACTGGAACTGTGCAAACACATTTGTCAATTCTTTAGGGAATGGAGGATGTAGTTTATCTGGGTCAAGTGACTTGAACTCATCAAGGTCAGCTAAATGTTCTCTTATTTTTTGGGTTATCAACTACCTACCTATAAGACAGTTTTATTCTTCATTTCCAGTGTAAAAGGTCATTGTCCTTTGTACAGAAAACACAAACAAAATAAAACTGATCACTTCTTCCTTCTCTTCTGCTGTTAAACAGTATCATCATATCCACTCAAATTAAAGATCCTATCCTTTCTTTACACCTCCCTTTTCTCTTAATATAACTTTTAAACAACAACACTGCATAACTTTTTTTGCCCTTAGTTTCTCTTCTCTGACTCAGCTCAATTCCAACATTAGCACCCCTGATATTATTTTACATTATTTTTAAAAAGACAATTTCACACTTTTATGTTCACCTTCTATATTTCTTTTTAAAAATTTGTAGTTGGTGAATTCCCAGTGCACTCACATCAGTCTCTTCAGACAAATTCTGTTGTTTCTCCTTGTTGAAAATGTTTTCTTTTCTATCTTCAGAAGTATCTTTCTGCATTATCTCCCATTCCTCCTAGGCTGACTCCACTGAAGCATTTCAGTACATGGGATACTACACGTTTCCTCCAAACCTACTAAAATCTATGTTCCCAAAATCTAAAGTGCATGTCCATTTTTTTTTTTTGCCTTTATCACCTCAGCAACCAATTCTTCTCTGAGAGAAAATCAGGTCCAAAATAATAAGATCACAGTTCTATGAGTATAATTATGTGTACATTTTCCCTAAAATGAGAGGAGCTTCCTCAAGGGAACAGTTGTTTTATTTTTGTCTTTGTATCTCTGACACTGTCAATATCTCTCAAGTAACTCTTGTAGATGAGATAGAGCAACACAGGGTTATTCTGCACTAGAGTTAGATAAGTACTGTTTAAATGACAAGAACCAAAGCTGAATAAATCACTGTTCAATAACATCTTAAAAGAATTTTTTCAGTGTACTACCCCAAAGATCTGTGTATATCCTCATTCTCTAACAGACTGTGTCTGTGTGTGTGTGTGTGTGTGTGTTGTGTGTGTGTGTGTGTGTGTGTGTGTGTGTGTGTTTAAATGATTGGGGGGGGGGGGGGGGCGGCTAGGTGGTGCAGTGGATAGAGTACCAGCCCTGGAGTCAGGAGTATCTGAGTTCAAATCCGGCCTCAGACACTTAATAATTACCTAGCTGTGTGGCCTTGGGCAAGCCACTTAACCCCATTGCCTTTCAAAAACTTAAAAAAAAAAAGATTTGGAAAAAAGACTTCATACATGCTTATCAAATTTAGCAGTGACACAAAATTGAAAGGAATATCTAAAAACTGGATGACAGTCAGATTTCAGAAAGATCTAGCCTTCTCAGGCTAGATCCCTGGAACAAGTCTAATAAAATTACCTTATAATCATCCATCAACCTACCTTTATTAAGTACCTTTATTAAGTAGCTGTGTACTTGGCACTGTGCTACCTGCTTGGATACCAAAAAGAGGTAGAGACAATCTCTGCCCAAAAGGAGCTTACAATCAAATAGGGATAAACATGTATAAATAAATCTATACATAACAAACTACATAAAGGACAAACATGAAATAATCAAGGGAAAGAAGGCATTAGAATTAAGAGTGGGAACCTAAAAAATAAAAATAAAAAAAAGAGTGGGAAAAGCTTACTATAGAAGATAGAATTTTAGCTGGGATTTAAAGGAGATCAGGTAAGTCAGGAGACAGAGATGAGAAAAAGTGTTCCAAACTGGGACAACAGAGTAAATGATCAGAGTTGAGAGATGACAGTTTTGTCTGTCGAATAGCCAGGAGGTCAGCATCACTGAATCTAAGTGTCTGTGTTGAGTAGTGAGAAAACTGAAAAGATGTTAGGGGCTAGGTTATGAAAGGTTTTGAATGACAAACATCATTTTATATTTGATAGTGGAGATAACAGAGAGTGATTGGAGATGAACAAAGACCTAACCGGCTTTGAATTTTAGGAAAATCATTTTAGTGGCTGAACAGAGGATGGATTGATGGATGAATGGTAAGGGACTTGAGGCAGATCAGCCAGTAGGCTATTACAATAATTATGAAAGCTGTACTTGAGTGGTGCTAGGTCAGAAGAGAGAAGGGTGGAAAGAGATGTAGCAAAAGTGAAATAAAAACCATGGGCAAGAGTCTGGATTGGGGGGGGGCGGGGTTGGAGGGAAAGCTAGAAGTTCAGCTTATGAGATTGAGAGACTGCCCTCTTGATAAATACCAAAGGTAAGGGGTGGGGTGAGGGGAAGAGAAAAGAGAAATTTAAGGGGAAAGGTCATAAGTTTCATCTTGGAAATATTGACTTTAAGATATCTATTAGATATCGAGTTTTGAGATGTCTGAAAGTCAGTTGCTGATATAATAATTGAGGTCAGTTATAGTACATGCTCCTCCCAATTATCTTGTGTTCCTGTATATTTTGTATTTACTTATATACATTTATGTTGTTTCTGCAATAGAATGTAATCTGTTTTTTGACATTTTATCCCTAATCTAATGCAAAGTCTGGCAAATAACAGATATTACTAAATGCTTAGTTAATTAATTCCAAAAAATCAACTTGTCTCGTGGAAGAAAGAGAGAGGCTAGAGAGAAGATTATGAAATAAAATATAGATTTTATTGAAAAAAACCCAATTTAGAAAAGGGGGGGGAGAGTCTAGCATCCAAGACTTGTCAGGCCTCATTTGGAGTATTCATGTTCATATATCACATTTTACTACAAAGACATTTAAAGCTTGACCTTCATTCTCTCTAACTTTTTCCCCCCTGCAAGGCAATGGGGTTAAGTGACTTGCCCAAGGTCACTCTGCTAGGTAAAGTGTCTGAGGTCATATTTGAACTCAGATCCTCCTGACTCCAGGACCAGTGCTCTATCCACTGTGCCACCTAGCTGCCTCATTTTTGTCCTTCATTCTAGAAGAAGATCACAACCATCAAGGAGGTGATGCCATGCCAAGCACATGAATTGGATTTAAGTGTTGCTGTGCAATGTCACCAGCCTCCTTCAGGGCCATATGCAACCAGTGGCCAGATATGAATCAGAATGCCTGGAGATGGCCCTGGATTCGAGATAAAGTGACTTGTCCAAGGTCACTCAGCCAATAAGTGTCAAGAGCCAAGGTGGGATTCAAATGCCCATCCCCGATTCCAAAGCCAGTGCTCTATTCATTGCATCACCTGATTGACCCAAGACATTTATCAGCTGGAGAATAATTGATGGAGGACAAGGATGATAGCAAAACTCAACTGAGGATCAGCTGAAAGCACTAGAAATAGTTAGTTTTCAGAACAGAACACATAGGGGGATTAAAATGTTCATGTAAAGTATTGGAAGGGATGTCTTATACAAGATGGATCAATTAGACTTTTTTTTCTGCCGGTTCCAGAAATTGGAACTTGGAGCAACGGGGTAAAGTGTAAAAGAGGCTAATTTAAATTTGGCATAAGGGGGAAATTAACAATTAGAACCATCAAAAAGGTTTCCTTAGGGGGCAGTGATTCCCTCTAAATGGAGATCTTAAGGCAAAGACTACTTCTCCGGTATAAAAGGGAAAAAAAAACCTTCCCCCCCCACCAGATTCAGGCTTACTTGGCCTCTTAAGATTCCTTCTAATTTTGAAATAAATGGGATTTCAATCTCTGTTCATTATATCATCAGCCAAAGAACTTAACTCCCAGGAATTAATAAAAAACAGATTCAGCAAATGCTGTTGTTCAATTATTTCATTCGTGTCTGAGTCTTTAGGATTCCATTTGGGGTTTTCTTGGCAAAGATACTGGAGTGATTTTCCACTTCCTTCTAAACCTCAGTTTACAGATAAGGACATTGAGGCAAATAGGGTGACTTGACATGTGTCATAGTGATTTGCTAAGGGTTCACACAAGTAGTAAGAGTCTGAGGCCAGATCTCAAACTATCTAGCCCAGTTTCAGGCCCTTGGTCTTGTTTCAAACAATTTCCTTTCAGATATTCTTCTGCTCAAATATTTGCATTTCTGCTAACCTATCTTTTATTTCCTAGCTCTAAGCATTTTTTGTTCAAGCTGTTCTCCACGTGCCTTAAAATCACACTCCCTAAACTCTCTCTCCCATTTTTATATCCGATAACCTATTAATCTTTCAAAGCCCACCTGAAATGCTAAATTCTCTAAAAATAAAAACAATCAAAAAATCCAAACCCTTGCTTGAGTTCCTTAAAGTCAATGTGAACCTTCCTTCATCTGATTCCACTGCAACATAAATTATTCAAAAGCACTTATACAGGGGATCCCAGAAGTATTTCTTTTTTGCAAGGCAAGGTTAAGTCACTTGCCCGAAGTCATACAGCTAAGTAAGTATTAAATGTCTAAGGCCAGATTTGAACTCAAGTCCTCCTGATTCCAGGGCTGGTGCTTTATCCCCTGTACCACCTAGCTATCCCTCAGAAGTCTTTTCTTCTGGGACCCCCTGTATATGTTTACGTGTCTTTTCTCTCTAAAACCCACATCTCATCTTTTAATCTCTCATAGCACCTTCTAGAAGTTCATATAAGTATGCACTTAATAACATGATAAATGAATTTGAATGCTGAGTTTGACTAAGGAGGTGAGTGAACAGGAAGATCATCAATAGACAATTAACTGAAGAAGGGATAGACTTCTGATATAATCATTCACTATTTTTTTTAAAAAGAACTCCAATGGGAAAGATGATGAGCCCTTACTGCTCAAACCTAAAAAAAAGAAAGATGAATTAGTGTGAGTAATAAACATGTAAATTTCAGAAGAAGGAAAAAACCTTCCTTGTAAATTGTTGGTCAACTACAGGGCAACTCCAGGAGGTTAAGTTCTTCTGAAGTGTCTTCTCATGGTATGGCTTACCTTAGAGCTTAACATACTAATGTTAGCTTGCTGGGACATAGAAAGATAGGTAGATAAAAGGATGTGGAGGTAGATAGATAGAAGATTCAGGAATGCAATAAGAAGTCTAGCCTAGGAAAACTGAGTTTATGGTCCTGGTAAAGTGAATCCTAAGATATGGCCCCCCAGCAAAATGATGAGAAGGGGAGAAGGGGTTTTTTGGGGGGCCTTAATTTTGGAGTTCCTAGTTCCCAGATCTAACGCGGGTCATCAAATGTTCAAACTTTGTAAAGGAGATGAAGCACAATACCAGCTAAGAAGAAAATCCAGCTAAATGAGTGCCATCTCAGTGGCAATCTTTCTATAGGACAGGGGTTCTTAACAGGTTCTTGAACCTGTTTCTTAAAATGTTTTTAAAATTTTTGATCACTTCATAATATAATTTTAGTTTCTTTTGTTTTAAAATCATTATTTTGATAAGCAGTCAACTAATGTCACCAAACTGCCAAAGGGGTTCATAATGTAAGGTTAAAAATCCTTGCTATAGAACCAGTTTTAAATGCCCTTCCTCTTCCTGCTGTGATCCAAAGTCAAAGCCTTTTATTTGCCCTACTTGTCCCTGTCTATAGTTTACCTCCAGAATGTTTCTTTTAAGCCTTCAATTTTATTATCAGGTAAAACAAGCCCATAATAAAGGACCATTACACTTTGAGCATTACTGGCCAATATGATTTTTTGTTAACATTTTATCAAAACAGAATGGGATAAGATGCAATATGGATCATAAAGATTAGAGTTGAAAAGAACTTTAGAGATGATTTTAGTTCAGCTTATTCATTTTACGGATGAAAAACTGGGGTTTAAAGGGATTGCATGATTTTCCTATAATCATGTAGGTGGTATAAACAGAGTCCATAATCAGACTTAATTTTTCTGAATTCAGAAAAAAATTTTCTATTACTCCACATTCCTCTGGATTTGGATACTTTGAATTAGAAGTCCCAAAGGCACCTCAAATTCTACATGTCCAGGGTCATGTAGTGGATAGGTCACGCAGTGGATAGAGCACTGACCCCTGCAATCAGGATTATCTGAGTTCAAATCCAGCCTCAGGCATTTAATAACTACCTAGCTATGAGACCTTGGGTGAGTCACTTAATCTCACTGCCTTAAATAAATAAAAATAAAAATCCCACATGTCCAAAACAGAACTTATTGTTTCCTTCAAATCCAAATCTTAAAAAACCTAATTATTTATGTTAAGAGCATACCACCCTTCCAGATATACAGCTTCACAACCTCAGTTTCATTCTCACTTCTCATTCATTTCCTACAAAGTGAATTTGCAAAATCTCATTCTTTCTATCTTCTGACCATGTCACCACTCTTATTCAAACTCCTAGAGTTCCTTATTACCCTCAGAACAAATATGAACTCCTCTGGCATCTACAGCATTTCACAACATGTTCCTTCCTGTCTTTCCAGTCTTCCTAAATATTATTCCCCACTATGGACCTCAAAAAAGGAACAGTAAATAAAGAGCTGGACCTGGAGACGGGAAGACCTGAACTGAAATCTAGCCTTAATACGTTTACTATCCATATCAGAGCTGTCAAAAATATGGTCCACAGACTGCATGCGGCCTGCAGTGCAATTTTATGTAATTCACTTGTTCAACTCTGGTGACATGCTGAAAAATTTGATGACCCACATTAGATCTAGGAACTAGAAACTACAAAACTAAGGCCCAAGTGAAAAAATAAAATAATATAGATGGAATGCATATTAGACTTTTAAATTCCATCACTAATAAATAATTTTGTTGGTGTTAATTTTCTTTGGTGTTTTTAAGCAGTATTATGGACAGAAAATACTGCACAGTTTTCAATCAATCTGTGCGATGTGTTCTGTCTATACAATGCAGACTAGTAGGTGCAGGCACCCACCTTTATACTGTTTTGTTGCCCCTTTGTTGTTTTGTGTTTGCTTTCACACATTGCACCTTCACCTGTCATATTGATAATGTGCATTCCCCCACTTTCTAAGAAGTTAAAAGTACCATAACTTTTCATAGTGCTTGCTATGCCTAAGGTAAGACTACAAATTAACTTTATATTAGTCTACTTTATTTTTTTATTCTGGGTGTGGCTCTCTACTAAGTATTTTATTTTATTGTGGCCCTAAGGTAACCTAAGGTTGGACAGCCCTGATCTATATTATCAGAGACAAGTCGCATAACCTCTGGTTGCCTCAGTTTCCTATACTATAAAGATAGCATCTTCTTCTGGCAACAACCTCTGGGATTTTGCTAAAAATTAAATGAGACAATATTTGTAAGTCAATCAGCAAGTACTTGGCATATCATAGGTACTTAATAAATACTTGCTTGTTTGCTCTCCCTCCTTCCTTCAACATAAGCATCTGGTTGTCCTCCATGCCTATGTTTTCCCTATTCATACATCCTTGAAATCCCTAATTTCTATTAAGATTCAGCTCCTTTTCCTCTCAGATTTGAGTGCCTTCTCTCCTCAATCCTGTCAGTGAGGTGACCTTCTATCAGTATGGTAAGTATGTACTTATGTCTCTTTGACAGTTGAACAGGAACAGTTGAATAGGCCACGTGGACTGGCACAGACTGGTGGTGCATGCTCACTGACCAATAATCACTATATCTTCCTATGAGAATGTTCTTTTGGAAGCAGGACTGTTTAAAATTTTATCAGCATATCACCAGAGTTGAACAAGAGTCTTGGCAGAGCAGGTACTTGATAAATGCTTTTTCAATGATCAAGAAACATTTGGTCATAAATAAGTCTATGTAACTATAGTTGCAGAGCGGGAAAAAAAATCAAATAATAAAAATCAAAAGAGTAATGAATTCAGAATCAAGAGACTGGAGTTCCACATCTCAATCTCATTAAATATATGCCACTCTGATGGTTAATTTCCTTATCTGAAAATGTTGATTAAACAACTTGGACTATCTGTTCTATAGGACCATGGATCAACTAGAATAATATAAACAGTTATAAACAAAACAAGAATATCAAAGATTTACATTAATATAAAAACTTATCAAGTGTACACACACACACACACACACACGCGCGCGCGGAACCATTCTCATTTGAATCTCAAAACAACTCTTATGAAGTAAACCAGAAAGATTATTCTCATTTTACAGATGAGGGAAAACTGGAAGCCAAAAAGGTCATGTGAAGAATAGAACATTGTCAGCTATAGCATAACTTAAGTCCTGGGATACTGATGATACAAATAATGTCTAGACTCTTATACCTACTTTTAAAAGAGGAGGGCATATTCATGATATGTAGGGGAAAAGCTTAAAGATTTCTTTAAAAAGAAAAGTTTCTGTTTGTGGTGACAAAGAACTGGAAATCAAGTAAATGTCCTTCAATTGGGGAATGGCTTAGCAAACTGTGGTATGTGTATGTCATGGAACACTATTATTCTATTAGAAACCAGGAGGGATGGGATTTCAGGGAAGCCTGGAAGGATTTGCATGAACTGATGCTGAGTGAGATGAGCAGAACCAGAAAAACACTGTACACCCTAACAGCAACATGGGAGTGACGTTCAACCTTGAAGGACTTGCTCATTCCATCAGTGCAACATTCGAGAACAATTCTGGGCTGTCTGCAAAGGAGAGTGCCATCTGTATCCAGATAAGGAGCTGTGGAGTTTGAACAAAGTGCAAGGACTATTCCCTTTAATTTAGAAAAAAACAGATATCTTATTGTCTGATCTTGTTACCTCTTAGACTTCTCTTCTTTAAGGATATAATTTCTCTCTCATCACACCCAATTTGGATCAAGGTACAACATGGAAACAAAGTAAAGACCGAAAGAGTGCCTTCGGGGGGGGGGGGGGGGGGGGGGGGGGGGGGGGGGGGGGGGGGGGGAACGACACAAGATGGGGGGAATTGTAAAACTCAA